>NC_049248.1:9202635-9852010 GCF_011100685.1 Canis lupus familiaris | reverse complement strand
ATTAATCACTGTGAACTCTGAGGGGCTGAGAGAGGACCACTGCTCCCCTTGTGGTATCCTTCACATGCAGGAGAAAAAAAGCACCCCCGGTGGGGGATGAGGTGGGTGGGGGTACTTTTCATAAACGTATCTCCCGGAGTTGAAGAATTATAAAAGGCGCCCCTTGTGGATTGACGCAGAACCCTCCAGAACCCACCCAGATGCACCACTTCAGGGTTTTCTTAAAACTGATCATTCCTCTCGCCGTCCTCTCCTGCCATAGATGTAGGCTTATTTTTTAGACCAAAATTGTTTGCTTTAAAAGTACTTTCGCTATTTAACAACATTCTAGCCGGGGTATTTTGCCTTAGAGACCGTGACATTCTTTACAACTGCCGAACATATTGACGGTGCGGCTGGAAGGATTTAATGATACTGCGCATAGGGAACACCACCCAGTCCGTCAGGCTTATGCAAGGACTAGCAGACTTGACAGTGTCTCTCGTTTAAAAAACATCAGCAATGTTCTATCGTGTTTTCTTTCCGCTTCGCGGTGAAACTAGGTGGTTTGCAGAGCCACCTGCACCAGCGGACTACGGTTGAAGCGGAGGAAGTGGTGCACTCACTGCAGTTATTTTTCTCTTTGCAGGCGCCGAGGGAGGCGGGGGGCGGAATGGGTGGGCGAGGACGTCCGGTGCTCGCGGGGCCTCGCAGTGCGGCGCCGCCCCCCCCCCCCCAGCCGCGCGCTTGCGGCACCGCCCTGCAGCCCACCCGGGACGGGACTGGAGTGGGGAGGAAGGAGCGGCCTCTCCGCACCTCTGCGCAGAAGAGCGGGGCGAGCTCTGCGGGGCTCTCGGGCAACGCGATCCCTCCCCGCCCCCCCTCCCCTCCCTGCTCCCCCTCCCTGCTCCCCCTCCCCTCCCTGCTCCTCCTCCCCTCCCTGCTCCCCCTCCCCTCCCTCCTCCCTCCCTGTCCTCTTTCCTACCCCCTCCTCCCCTCTCCCCTCCCCCACACGCTGGGCCTCTGCGGGGAGCTCAGGCACTAGCCCTGCCTACCCCCGCCCAGAGTTAAACGCGGGGGCTGGCCTCGCGGGGACCACCGAGAGGGCGAGGGGTCGAGGAGCGAGAAGCGGGCTCTGGATTCCCACTGAGGGAGGCCATTGGTGACCTGTACAAGGCCAGTTTTGGTGAAGAGGTAAAGAAACAGACTTACCCAGATGGGTTCCACGGAGCACGGAAGAGAAGTGAAGAGGGGTTTGTAGACATCTCTTTTGAAGAGCTGTGTTCCAGGACACCTGGGAAGTGTAATCAAAGCAATGCAATCGTGATTAAAGCTGCTCCTTTAACCCAGAGATCCTTAGCTTTTCTAGACCCTGGTTGATGTCGACTTATTTAGGAGTTAGATTAGTTACTTTGGAACCATTGTTTTAGGGACACCAGGGTGGCTCAGTGGTTTAGCCTATGCCTTCAGCTCAGGGCCTGATCCTGGGGTCCTCAGATGGAGTCCCACTCGGGCTCCCTGCAAAGAGCCGGCTTCTCCTTCTGCATGTGTCTCTGCCTATCTCTGTATGTCTCTCCTGAGTAGATAAATACAATCTTAAACAAACGAAGAAACAAACACAAACAAAACCATTGTTTTATTCCTGGTTGCAAAGACAGAGGCAGGCCTGGAGTATCGAAGCTCCAGAGTGGGTACTAGAAACCAGAAAGTTGAGCCCTGAAGGCATAGCTCCAAGGGCAATATAACACCACATGACATTCTCTTCATGAGGTTTCCCGGGGCACACCATGCTGACAGTATTCTCATTATCTTATTTACGTTTTGCGAATAGAGACATCTAGATTTCTACTCTCATCATCAGAGACATTTTCCTCAGATAAAATTTAATTAGATGCCTTAAATAAAATTTAATGTCTTAACTCTTGAGTAGTATACAGTCTATTGACTAAATATAAATTTCCTAATGTAGAAAAGCATAGTGTGTCAAAGATGTCCTGGGAGAGATTCAGTTAATAGGGTTCTATGTTTTCCCTACTACAAATAAGGCTGCAAGGTGCATCACTGCACAGGTGCTTATTCTAAGAACTTCTGCCCCAGTAGAAAAGTACAACATGGTTCCTTGGAAAGTCTATCGTTTGACTATGAGTGTGAAAGTTACACTAGTGTAAATCTTTATTCGATTCCTTCAAATACTAACACACTATCACATCTTAAGATTATTGGTGAAAATGGGTGCTTTCTGAAACCTGAAGAGAAATGGAGGAAGATACTCCCCATTCACATCTGTTGAACAGAGTGTATACAAAAAGGGAAAAATGGGAACTAAATCTTTGGTTCATAAACTATATAACTGACCACCATATCACAAATAATACATCATTTCTTTAGCAGGAGGCTAAGATTTAAAGCCCAAAATTATTGTGCTTCTCTTGTTCTTCAGTTTTCTACAAATAAATAAAGTGGACCTAAAATAGAGTTTGTGAAAATAACATAATGCTGACTTGCCATTTGAAACAACATGGCAAACAAGAAATATCAGATCCTAGGACAAAAATCACTTTTTTTATAAAGTGAATGTGAGGAGGTGCTCTGTCACAATGGGCACATAGGAAAATTAGATGGCCTTGGCCAGGTTTCAATATAAGATGATCTTCCTGAATTTTTTTTTTTTTAAGTAAGTTCTTACCTGGGAATAGATCTTGATGCAAACAAAATAAAACAAAACACAACATAAAAAGACTGCTGAGAAAATGCAAGGGCATGAATAGATATTTCTCAGCCATAACCTGGATGATTTAATGTTCAATACAGAATCAGAAGCCCCATTTTTCTGTTGAAATGTGGAGTTTTTAAACACAAAATACATGATTATTAACAAGAGCTAACTCATTAAACTCATTTTAATCTCACTAAACAGGTTTATTTTGGTACTACCAAATTTTACCTTATCACAACCAAGAAATCAGATCACCATGAATTTTAACTATTTTAAATATTTGTTTTAATTTATAATATAATTAACATACAGTGCTATATTAATTTCAATGATTCAAAATTTCTATGCATTTCTTGATGCTCATCATGATAAGTGTGCTCTTAATCATTTTCATCTGTTTCTTCATCCTCCCACTTACCTCTCCTCTGACAACCACCAGCTTGTTCTCTGTAGTTCAGATTCTGTTTTTCATTTGTCTCTTTTCATTTGTTTTGTTTCTTAAATTCCACACATGAGTGAACCATATGGTATTTATCTTTCTCTGTCTTATCTCAGTTATGATCCTCTAGATCCATCCATGTTGTTTCAAATGGCAAGATTTTATTCTTTTTTGTGTCTATGTAATATTCCATCATACTTCTTTGTCCATTCATCTATCGATGGACAGTTGAGTTGCTTCCATATCTTAGCTATTGTAAATAATGCTGCAATAAACATCAAGGTGCTTATATCTTTTCTAATTAGTATTTTTTGTTTTCTTTGGGTAAAATAGTCAGTAGAATAATTACCAGACCATAAGATAATGCTATTTTTAATATTTAAGGAAACTCCATACTGTTTTCCACAATGGCTGCACCTGTTCATATTCCCATCAAGAGTGCACAGGGGATCCTTTACCTCCACATCTTGTGTAATTTATTTTAGCCATTCTGACACATATGAGGTTATATCTCATTGTGGTATTGATTTGCTTTTCCCTGATGATCTTTTCATCTTTTCATGTGTTTATTGGTCATCTGTATGTCTTCTTTGGAAAAGTGCCTGTTCATGTCTTCTGCCCATTTTAACTGGATTATGAGGTATGTTCCCTCTAAATCTAGTTTGTTGAGTGTTTCTAACATGAATGGATATTGTACTTTCTCAAGTAATTTTTCTGCATCCAGAAATGGTCATATGGTTCTTATTTTTTTCTCTTGTTGAGGTGATGTATCGCACTTGCTGATTTGTGAATATCGAATCATCCTTGGATCCCAGGAATAAATCCCACTTGATCATGGTGAATGATTTTTTAAAATGTATTGTTGAATTTGGTTTGATTATATTTAGTTAAGGATTTCGCATCTATATTCATCAGAGATATTGGCCTATAGTTCTCTTTCTTTTGTAGTCTTATAATCTGGCTTTGGTATCAGGGTAATGCTGGCCTCACAGAATGAACTTGGAAGCATTCTTTCCTCTATTTTTGGAATGGTTTGAGAAGTATTGGAATGGTTTGACAAGTAGGTATTAACTCTTCATTAAATGTTTGATAAAAGTCACCTGTGAAGCTGTTTGATCCTAGATTTTTGTTTGTTGAGAGTTTTTAAACTGCTGACTCAATTACTTTGCAGGTGATCTGTTCCAATTTTCTATTTCTTTTTGATTCAGTTTTGAGAGGTTATATGTTTCTAGGAATTTATGTATTTCTTCTAGGTTGTCCAATTTTTGGCATATTTTTGGCATATTTTGCTGCATCTCAAAGATTTTGGATCATTGTGTTTTCATTTTCGTTTGTCTCCACAAAATTTTTCCTTTCTTTTTTGATTTCATGGTTGATTCATTCATTGATTAGCAGCATGTTACTTAAACTCCATGTATTTGTATTCTTTCCAGATTTTTTCTAATAGTTGATTTCTTGCTTCATGGCATTATGGTTAGAAAAGATGCATGATTTTAATCTTTTTTAATTTGTTGAGATTTGTCCTATGACCTTGGATCCCAGGATCTGCCTTCTCCAGATTAGTCAAGTTTTCAGCTAATGTTTAAGTAAATTTTTAGCCACCCTTTTTGCTCTCTCTTCTCTTTCTGAGATGCCTATAATGCAAAATTACTGTGCATGGTGGTGTCACTGAGTTCCCTTAACCTATTCTCATTTTTTATTATTCTGTTTTCTTTTTCCTGTTTCATCTGATTTTTTTGAATTTCTCTCTTTCCCAGTTCACTAATTTATCCTTCTGTTTCATCTAATCTACTATTTATCCCCTCAAATGAGTTTTTAATTTCAGTTATTGTGTTATCTCTAATTGGTAATTTTTATATTTTCTATCTCTTTTTTGAGGGTCTCACCCCAAAGGGTGGACCCCCCCCCCCACCCTTTTCTGAAGTCTAGTGAGTACCTTTATGACCATTTCTTTGAATTCTCTATCTGGCATATAGCTTATCTCCATTTTGCTTTGCTCTTTTGCTGTGATTTTGTCCTGTTCTTTCATATGCAACATATTCTTCTGTCTCCTCATTTTGTCCCACTTTTGTGTCTGTTTCTATGTGTTAAGAAAATCAGCTACATCTCCTGTTCTTGAAAATAATGGCCTTATGAAGAAGAGGTCTGGTAGTGCCCTGTAGTGCCATGTCCCCTGTGCACCAGAACTTGGTGCTTCAGGAGTGTCTCCTAAGTGTGTTGTGTATGTCCTACTATTGCGATTGAGATACGTTTGCTTTCAGTCCAGTTGTATTCAATGACTCTCCCTGCCTATTGTGGAGAGTTTGGTCTCTGTCATGTTAAGGGGCAAGACTGGGCCTGCCTTGAGCTTGAATTGGGTCAGACCAGATGCCTACCCTCAGCTCACTTGCCAGAACTGTGGTCACACTGAACTGCAGGGTGCTCTCCTTGCATTGTCTCCTGAGAGGTTTTCATTGGTGGGTGGAGCCGACAGTCAGACTAGATGCCTGCCTACAGTCTGCTGGGGTTGCAGTGACACCAAACTGCTGAACTCTCTCTTTGTGCTGTCCCTTGTAAGGTTTTTGTTGGTTTGTGGGAACAACAGTCAAATCAGATTTCTACCCCCAGCCCATTGTGGAGGCTGCAGTTGACCTGATATATGTGATTATCTTCCCCTCTACCAAAACAAGAGTCACTTTTTAGTGGTGCTTGCCCCTGTTGGACCTGCTTACATTATACCAAACTTGTTGCTCAGTTTTGGATGGACTCCTACCAAGTGGTGCTGGTCATATGCAATGGATACACAGAAAAGTCAGAGGTGGGTTTCTTTTTTTAAGGTTTTATTTATTTATTCATGAGAGACACACAGAGAGAGAGAGAGGCAGAGACACAGGCAGAGGGAGAAGCAGGCTCCATGTAGGGAGCCCAATGCGGTACTCGATCCCGGGACTCCAGAATCATGCCATGAGCTGAAGGCAGATGCTCAAACACTGAGCCACCCAGGCATCCCTAGGAGTGGGTTTCAAAGTGTTAGCAAGATATGTTGCATGCCTGCTTGTGGGCAGAGACCTGGAGGTGGTTTGGAGGAACTCCTACAGAGAGAGAGAGAGAGAGACAGGTTGGATTGAGCAATCTATAGGAGACTACAAAGGCAAGGTGTGTTGTTAGCAAAGCTAGGTGGAGAGTGTTCCTGCTGGTTCCTCCAGGTGTTGGTGTATTCAGGCTGGGGAGTATGAGAGAGAAATGGTGCCAGCCACCTCCTTTGTTCTTGGAGAAATCTCCCAAAGATCCCTGCCCTTCCTGTCCTTGCTCAGAGACTAGTAAATACATCTCCTTCCAGAATACCCCAGGCAGCTCTCAAACTGCTGCTTCTATGCTGTATCTTGGTGAGTTTGTTTGTTATGCTGGCTCTTTAAGGACATACTCAGTTTCCCATTACCCTCAGACTTATCCAGAGCCAATTCCACTGATTTGTAGGTTCCCAGTGAATAAACTCCACTAATTGGGAAAACTCACAAAATTAAGCCACTCTAGCTTTCAAAGCCAAATATTGTGGCAATTTGTCTTCCCAGTACAGATTACACATACTGTAGTGCCTGGTATGGAATCTGCTCTTCTCCCTTCTCTGTACATACAGTGTCTTTCCCTCCCATAGTCAGTCTTGTTGGTTGGTTTGGTTCTTTTTTGGGGGGGGGGGGGGCGGGCGGCTGTCAGAGAGGGTCAGTTTGGTTCTTGATGGCATCTCCACCCTTCCTGCTGTTCTCTGATATGACCTCTTCTCTACAATTAACTGTGAGAGCCTGTTCTACCAGTCTTTGAGTCATTTTCTGGGTTACTTACTGAAGTGGGTGTCATCTAAGACATATCATAGGACAAGGTGAACTTAGGATTCTCCTAATCTACCATATTCCCCTGAAGTTCTGATATTTTTCCTTATTTAAAAAATATATACATAACAAATACTATTTTATTTTATTTTATTTTATTTTGGGGTTTATTTTATTTTTACTTATTTTTTATTTATAGTTGACATACTATATAATATTAGCTTCAAGTGGTCAACATAGCGATGTTGAAATACAATATGTAATGAGCACTATGATAAATCTAGATACCATCTGTAAATATACAAAGTTGTCAAATAGGAACTATATCCCTATGCTATATATTGTATCCCCATGTCTTGCTAATAATTGGATGGAAGTTTGTATGCCTTTTAAATGACTTCACCCTATTTCACCCATCTCCCTATCCCTTCTCCTCTGGCAATAACCAGATTGCTCCCTGTATTCATGAGTTGGTTTCTGTTTTGTTTGTCCCTTTGTTTTGTTTTTTAGATGCCCCACATAATTGTAAAATTCCATAAAAACTTGAAATCATACTGTATTTGTCTTTCTCTGTCTGATTTATTTCACTTAGCATGATATTCTCCAGACCCATCTATATTGTTGTAAATTACAAAATTTTATTATTAGTTTTATTAGTTCACTAATATTGTATTCTTAATATGTATTAATATATTGTTGATAATTATTAATGTTTTATTTTATATGTGATATACGTCAGTCATAAAAAAGAATGAATCGTTCCATTTACAACAATATGGAAACATATACCACATCTTCATTATCCTTTCATCTATTGATGGACACGTAGGTTCCTTCTATGTTTGTTAAAAGATCATCAATACAGTAGTATAAAAAAAGTGGAACCTTTTCCCAACTGTGATTTTTTTCTTCCCCAGAGTTTGGTATTTTTTTGGTATTTTGGTATTTTTTGGTATTTTTTTCATATTATAGTACAATTTTATAGTACAATTTTCTTCCCCAGAGGTTACCATTTCTGGTATTTCTTACACATTATAGTACAATTTTACATTCATCAGTTTTTTTAGTCTCTTAATACTAGTTTTGGGTATTAGAAATTCTGTTCTTCTAAACTTTTTGAAGGTATAAAATATCACACTTCATGTATCAGCTTGATTTTATAGATACCTAGGAATAAACCTAACCAAAGATATAAAATATCTCTGCTCTGAAAACTATAGAACACTTATGAAAGAAATTGAGGAAGACACAAAGAAATGGAAAACCATTCCATGCTCATGGATGGGAAAAACAAATATGGCTAAAATGTCTATACTACCCAAGCAATCTACACATTTAATGCAATCCTTATCAAAAATGCCACCAGAATTTTTCATGGAAATAGAACAAGCAATCCAAAATTTGTATGGAACCACAAAAAGACCCCAAATATCCAAAGCAATCTTAACCATGAACTTTTGAAATGGGCCATGCCGCCTGCCTTCAGCCCAAGGTGTGATCCTGGAGTCCGGGATTGAGCCCCAGAGTCAGGCAACCTGCATGGAGCTACTTCTTCCTCTGCCTCTCTCTCTCTCTCTTTCTCTCTTAGTGTTTCTTATGAATAAATAAATACAATCTTTTTTAAAAATTGAATTTTGTTTTAGAATATTATTCAACCATAAGAAAATGAAATCTTGCAATTTGCAATAAAGTGGGTCAAACTAGATTGTATAATATACATTTAGTGATACATCCCAATGACTACCTGAAGATCAGATAGAGTTTTGCCTCTTTATCTGGGCATATATGTCTGGTTTGGAACAAATCCACTTCCTCTCCGTGTAGCGCCTAGCGCTACTGGCACCTTTGTCATTCAAATAGGCACACTCTCCACCTCCTCTGATAGGAAAACTGCAATGAAAGAAGCAGAATCAATCAGTTTGCCACCAGTTATCTCTTCAAAAGCAGAGAGGATAAAGATAAAAATATAAAGAAATTAACATTAAATCAGCTTCTAAATATAAAATTCATTACAAAAAAAATTCATTACACATACCATCTCTTTAAAATTTAAACTTACCCTCTGAGATATATATCATCTTTTATAAAAAAATAAAAATAAAAAACAACAGATTTTTCCAAGATTCTATAACAAGTAAAACTAGGATTCATAACTAAATTGATGAAAATACAGGACACATGCTATTCACACTTTCTTCACTTTGGGAAGGAGCACAGAAAAGAAATGTTTCTATGTTACAGGTAATTTTATTGTTGTTTGTTCTTGTTGTTGTTGTTGTTAGGCCCTGATTTTCTCCTGTACTATTTATCAGTATTTAAATGGCCTGACACAGACAGCTGGGTCAGAATTTAGACTCTAAGTTTTTTTCCTCTGTACTGTTTGAAATTGCTATAGTGTGACATGGTTTGCCTATGCTTAAAACATGTTAGCACGTAATAAATACACTTTTCCCCTCTATAGTGATGAACAATTTCCAACTGAATAGTTAACAATATACTTGCTCCTTTAAACATTTAGAGAATTAGATAATGTAAACATTACTATTTCAGTATTAGGATGAAGTAAAGGTTAATCCTAAATATTTACCAAGTATCCACAACGTGCTAGGCACTACACATACAACACTGTATAAATATAAGTTCTAATTCCTAAAACTTAGTGTCTGTCCAAGATAAAAAAAAAAAAAAAGCTAGTAGGTAAGATCTAGTTTTCAAAACTACCACTGGCCCTTTGCAGCAAATAAAGTGATATTTCCAAAGCTGATTATTTTTCATAACCTCGTAAAGCAACATTTCAAAACCTCCTTGTGTCCTCGGATAAGAAAACATTTATTGAAATTGTCTAAATCCAAGTCTTTCAGCATTATCCAGAACTCTTCCAGTAATATAAAAATCTAATAGGTATATGAATGAGATTGAATTTGACAATGCCAAACTGTACTTGTCCTAGACATTATGATTATGATCTTACAAATAATAGATGCCATTACCATCACTCATCTCTATGAAAATGGTTGAGGATTGATGCAGTTATGGTTTAATATAGTAATTTAACTTGCATTTATAAAAGATTTAAAGTTTAAACAGTACAGTCATATACATCAAACTGGTTCTCATATCAACCCTGTGAGAGCAATTGAGCAAGTACAATTAATTTTGTTGTAGAGGTAAGCAACAGTCTTAAAGATAGTACGTAGTTTTTTCAAAGTGAAAGAGTTGGCAAATTACACAGATGAGGCTGGAGTCAAGTTTACCATTCTACTATGCCACATATGATAGATTTTATATTTGGTTGGAGGAGCTTGCAAAACCTCTGCAACTTACAACTTTTCACTTGATTCCATCATAACTAATCTTAAAAATGTTTAGAGCATATAAATGAAGAACTCATTTGGTTTCATGCAAAGCAAATACAAATACAAATACTGCTATCATATTTTTCAGAACTTACCAGTTGGTCCATTCAGTGCCATTTACCCATTTCCATGGTTGGCCTAAATCTCTGCTGAGCCCAATCCAGTGGTCATAGGGGCCTTTATACCTCAATAGGAAATTCTTTCAGAAAAAAAAAAAAAAGATTACATGCATTAACCTGTCATTACCTGGCCTCTCCCAGAAGCAGTGTTGCTTCTCTACTATATTCTTAACTCTCATAGTTTTCTTCTTTTTAATTTTGTATTGTTTAATAACACATAGAGAATAGATGTACTATAGTAACATCACATGTAAATATTAAAACAGAGAAATTGTTGATAACTTGTTTACTTTCAATTCAGCATAATGCCACTTTACGCTCTATTCCACAACCTGTTTCTCTATTCTATGATCAGTGTCCACTAGTATTATTTCAAGTTTAAAGTTGTTATAAATGCTGTTCTGACATTCTTGGCACTTGTCCTGGAATGAATTATTAGGACACAGTGAATGCTTATTGTCAATTTTACCAAATGACACCAAACTCTTTTACGATGTTATTGTAACAAATTATACTCACACCAGCACTAGAGACTAGTTTTCCATGCCACATTTCTTGGTCTACACTTAGAGCATCTTTTTCTGATGGCAAGTATTAATTTCAATATAATTAAATGTATGATTTTCCTTTATGATTAGTGGATTTAGTGACATTTTAGGGAAATTTTTACTCTTTTAAAGTCGTAAAGATGATATTGATTTTTGTTTTACCTTGAGGTATACAGTTGGGATATTGATTTTAGATACTTCTCTTTTTTTTTTTTAAGATTTTATTTATTCATGAGAGACACAGAGACAGAGACAGAGAGAGGCAGAGACACAGGCAGAGGGAGAAGCAGGCACCATGCAGGGAGCCCGATGTGGGACTCGATCCCAGGTCTCCAGGATAATGCCCTGGGCGGAAGGCGGCGCTAACCGCTGAGCCACCCAGGCTGCCCACTTCTCTTTTTTTCTTTGAGGTATGCATTTACAGCTATGAATTTCCCTCTTAGTATTGCTTCTACCACATATCATAAGTTTGGCATGTTATGTTTTTATTTTATTTGTCTCAAAGTATTTTCTATTTTCTTTTGTGATTTCTTTCCTTGTTCACTGGATGTCTAATAGTGAGTTAATTTCTACATATTTGTGAATTTCCATTTTTCCTTCTGTTGTGGATTTTTGGTTTCATTACATTGTGATTGTAAAAGGAACTTTATATGATTTCAATCTTTTCAAATATATTAACTTGCTTTGTGGCCTATCATATGTTTTATACAGAAAAATGTTCCATTTGCACTTGAGAAGAATATGTATTCTGTTGTTGGGAGGAGCATTCTGCATGTCTTTTAGGTTTAATTGGTTTATAGAATTGTTCACGATTTCTATTTCCTCATTGTTCTACTGTCTGATTGTTTTATCCATATTGAAAGTGGAATCATGAATCTATTCCCAAACAGGATACTGTCCATTGTCTTATCTTCAAGTTTGCTGATCCTTTCTTCTTCCTGTTCAAATAGGCTTTTGACTCCTCTAGTGAGTTTTTCATTTCAATTATTGTACTTTTTAGCTCCAGAATTTCTATTTGGTTTCTTTTAATAGCTACCTCTTTATTGAAATTGATATTTATTGATATTCTACCTCTTTAATGATATATCATTTTCCTGATTTCTTTTACTTTTCCTGTCTATGGTTTTCTTTAGCTCATTGAATATATTTAAGACAGTAGATTTTACATCTTTGACTAATATTTCCAATATCTGGCTCCCTCAGGAATGTTCTCTGTCAGATATGTCTCCCTGTGAATGAGCTATGCCTTCCTATTTCTCTGTATGTTTTGTAAATTCTTTGCTCAGAACTGGACATTATGAATTTTTAACTATGCTAACTCTGGAAATATAATTCTTTTCTTCAGAGATTGTTGAATTTTGATTATTGAGATATGGAGCCAGCTGTTTGTAACTTTTCCAAATAATTTTGCAAATTTTTGTGTATTCCCTACCATGTGTTATCATTGAAAGTTTATTTTATTATTTCTGTGGTCATCCAGTTACCTGCCAAAGATCTTCTTATATGTCTGGCTCCCAAAAGGGGAAAAAAACAAGTATTGTTTATTTAAATCCTTTGGAAATCACTTCCGTTGGCAGGAGTTGAAGAAAAAATGGCAGCCCACCTCTGTATCTGTCCCTCAGTAATGAAAAGCAGCACTCAAAAATAACAACACATAACCACAATATTTGAGTAATAATTTCTTATTGGCCATCCTGGCTCCAGCAAGCTTTACCAGAAAAATGGCCAGAAGTCTTCATGGCTTCTAGCCATGATAAGGTGTAGAGAGTGGTGGCCACTGAGTGAGGAGGCTGAAATTCACTGAGATTAAGTGAAATTTACTAACCTTTTCATTAAGTTATCCCTTGGATGCTGCAAGACTCCAGAGTTCCAAATCAGTTACGTCAGAGAGTTTCTGCCAACTCAATTGATGTTTTGGTAGAGATTCCTGGAGCTTTCTACTCTGCCACCTTCTCTAAGATCATTCCTGCCTGGTTCATTTTGAAACAATGTTAATAACCTCATACAAATTGAAAATTACATTTCCCTCTCTAATTTTTAAATTCTATTTGCACAATTCTTGCTCATAAGTCAAAGAAAGCATGGGCCTGCTCTCTGGCCACCTTCCTGCTGTGAATGTTAAGGTAACTGTGGATAGCCCACTGCAGAATGTAGCATCTGCTGGATTTTCTCTCCTTATGTTAAAAATCAATGTCTAGGCAGGCATCTAAACCTGTATTTTAGACATTCTCACAAAGAATTACATACTACACTGGAGGGGGCATTTTTTTTATTCTAGACAGAACTATTTTTTTTTTATGATAGTCACAGAGAGAGAGAGAGAGAGAGGCAGAGACACAGGCAGAGGGAGAAGCAGGGTCCATGCACCGGGAGCCCGACGTGGGATTCGATCCCGGGTGTCCAGGATCACGCCCTGGGCCAAAGGCAGGTGCCAAACCGCTGCGCCACCCAGGGATCCCTAGACAGAACTATTTTCTTACCAGTTCCAGGAGGGTTTCAATCTGAACAAGATCAGCACCATATGAGTCACAAAACCTCTGGCTAAATGTCCAATTTTTGATGTCATCAGAAAAATAGAAACACTTTCTTTGGAAACCAATCCAGCTTTCTGGGCATGCAGCTTCAAAACACTCTGATGATGATATCTTATGCAATTTTCTTCTAGGTACTAAAAATAAAAACAACTTGCTTATATGTTTTTCTATATATATTACCAAGTGCTTTCTAATACACTTTTCAATAGTCATGTGAAATACTAAATGTATTATCCTTATTTTTCAAATTAGGAATAGAATCCTGAAAGTCACTGCATATATGACACAGCAAATGTCAAAGCTGAGAGTCAACTAATGCCTTAGTGGATGAATTGAAAAAAGAATTCATAATACCTTAAACTCTGGACTATATACCTGTCTAACTTGGATTTCAACAATGTTTGAAAACTTTTCTTAAAATATTAGGTACCTCGATAGCAAGATTTTATCAGCCTCAGAGAAGAGATAGTTCAAGAGCTCTAGATACTTTCCTAAATAAAATGAGGGGCAGGGTATAGATATCTTTCTGGAATAAAGTTTCTTAAGATGAAATAGTCAGATCCATGTCTAAATAGTCCCAAGAGGACAAAAGACATAATTTTACCCTGAGTTTCCTTCTACTAAGGAACTTCCTTCTACTAAGGAAATTTTGTGAGGTCTTCTATATTTTGAAGCTGACAAGGATGCCCACTTTCACCACTTCTGTACAATATAGTATTGGAAATTTTAGCCAGAACAATTCAGCAAAAAATATATGGATATAAATATAGATACAGATATATAAAAGACACCTAGATTGGAAAGGGAGAAGTAAAATTATCTCCATTCACTAACGACATGATCCTATATGTAGAAATCCCTAAAAATTCCACCAAAAACATGTTAAAACTAGTAAACAAATTTAGCAAATTGCAGGATACAAAATCAAACCAGAAACATCAGTTCTATTTGTATATATCAGTGATGAACAATGCAAAAGGAAATTAAGAAAACAATTCCATTATTACAGCATCAAAAGGATAAAATAACTAGGAAAAAACCTCACAAAGGAAACTAAATACTTGTACACTGAAAACTATAAAACAATACTAAAGGAAATTTAAAAAGATACAAATAAGTGGAAAGACATCTAATGGTCATGTATTAGACTTATCATTGTTAAAATGGCAAAACTTCCCAGAGAGATCTACAGATTGGGTGCCATCCCTATCAAAAGTCCAGTTTGAAAAAAAAAAAAGTCCAGTTTGTGTTTCCCTGATGGCAAGTGATGCGGAGCATTTTCTCATGTGCTTGTTGGCCATGTGTATGCCTTCTTTGATAAAATTTCTGTTCATGTCTTCTGCCCATTTCATAACTGGATTGTTTGTTTCTTGAGTGTTGAGTTTAATAAGTTCTTTATAGATCTTGGATACTAACCCTTTATCTGATATGTCATTTGCAAATATCTTCTCCCATTCTGTAGATTGTTGTTTAGTTTGATTAACTGTTTCTTCTGCTGTACAGAAGTTTTTTTTTATCTTGATGAAGTCCCAATAGTTCATTTTTTCTTTTGTTTCCCTTGCCTTCATAGATGTATCTTTCAAAAAGTTGCTGTGGCCGAGTTCAAAAAGTGTGTGGCCTGTGTTCTGCTCTAGGATTTTGATGGATTAGGGTGGGAATGTGAACTGGTATAGCCACTCTGGAAAACTGTGTGGAGGTTCCTCAAAGGGTTAAAAATAGAGCTACCTTACGACCCAGCAATTGCACTGCTGGGGATTTACCCCAAAGATACAGATGCAGGGAAATGCCAAGACATCTGCACCCTGATGTTTATAGCAGCAATGTCCACAATAGCCAAACTGTGGAAGGAGCCTCAGTGTCCATCGAAAGATGAATGGATAAAGAAGATGTGGTCTATGTATACAATGGAATATTAGCCATTAGAAACGATGAATACCCACCATTTGCTTCAATGTGGATGGAACTGGAGGGTATTATGCTGAGTGAAGTAAGTCAGTGGGAGAAGGACAAACATTATATGGTTTCACTCATACGGGGAATATAAAACATATGAAAGGGATTATAGGAGAAAGGAGAGAAAATGAGTGGGAAAAATCAGAGAGGGTGACAGAACATGAGAGACTCCTAACTCTGGGAAATGAATAAGTGTTAGTGGAAGGGGTGGTGGGCGGGAAGATGGAGTGACTGGATTACGGGCACTGAGGGGGGCACTAGATGGGATGAGCACTGGGTATTATACTATATGTTGGCAAATCAAACTCTAATAAAAAATATACAAAAAAACCAAAAACAAAAACTTTGCTCTTCTAGGCAGGTAAAGAAAAAAAAGTCCAATAGTAATGTTTGCAAAAATAGAAAATTTTATTATAAGATTTATATGGAATCATATGGGACTCTGAATATCCAAAATAATCTTGAAAAAGACAGAAAAAATGGAAGAATCTACACTTTCTGACATTAAAACTTACTAAAAAGTACAATTACCAAAAAAGTATGATATTGGCATAAAGACAGATATACAAACCAATGAAAGATAGAGAATCCAGAAATAAACCCTTGTGGTCAAATGGTTTTTGACAAGGATACCAAGACCTTTCAATCGGAAAAGGACAGTGTTTTCAACAAACTGTTAGTAAACTTGGATATTCATATTCAAAAGAATAAAGTTGGACCCTTACCATTAACCACATATAAAAACTTATTTAAAATGGATCAAAGACCTAAATTTAAGATCTAGAACTATAAAACTCTTAGAAGAAAACATACCAGAAAGTCTACATTACATTGGGTTTGGCAATTATTTCTTGAATATGACAACCAAAACACAGGCAACAAAGAACCAATAGATAAACTAGAGTATATTAAATAAAAAAAATTCTCTGCCTCAAAAGATATCCATCAAGAGCATGAAAAGGCAACCCATGGAATGAGAGAAAATATTTTAAAATCATATATAATAAGGAATTAATATTCAGAATACATAAAGAATTCTTACCACTAAGCAACAAAAAACAAACAACCCAATTTTTAAATATGGGCAAAGGATTTGAATAGTCATTTCTCCACGGAAGATATACAAATGGCTAAATCCTACATCAAAAAAATACTCAAGCTCCCTAATCAATTATTAGGGAAATGCAAACTCAAACCATAAGGAGACAAAATTTCACTCCCACTAGGATGGCAATTACAAAAAGAAGGAAGGAAAATAAAGTTGGTGAAGATGTGGAAAAACTGGAACCACTGTGTGTTGCAGATGGAAATGTAAAATGGTACAACCACTGTGAAAACAGTTTGATATTTTCTCAAAAAGTTGAACATGGAATTACCATATGACCCAGCAATTCAACTTCTACATATAGACCCAAAAGAACTGAAACCAGACTTAGATATTGTACACCAATATTCATAGCAGCATTATTCACAATATTGCCAAAAGGTGAAACAACATAAATGTTCATCAACAAATGAATGGATAAATAATACATCATTTGTACTTGCACTGGGATATTTTTTGGCCTTGAAAAGCCATAAAAATCTAATATACCTAAAAAATGGAGGAGTTTTTAGAACATTATGGTAAGTGAAATAAGCCAAACATACAAAGAGAAACATCGTATGATTCCACTCTGAGGGGTATCTGGAAAAGGTGACTTCATAAATATATAAATTAGAATGATGGTTACCAGGGCTAAGGCAAGGGGGCAATAGGTACATACTACTGTTTATCTGGTACAGAGTATCTGCTGGGATGATGAAAAAGTTCTAGAACTGAATAGTGGTTGTGGTTAGATAATACTTTAAATGTATTTAATGCCACTGAATTGCACACTTAAAAATAGTTAAAGTGGTAACTTTTTTGTTATGTATATTTTACCACAATTCAAAATATAAAAGAAAAATAAACACTCCCACAAAGCCTAAAACATTGAAGGAATATCTGAAAGGATATAGTCTGTATTGCAAGATTATGCGAAGATTTTAAATTTCTGTTTTCTTCTTATTCCATAATAATTTAATGGAACCTGAGCAAATCACATTTCCCAGATTCCTTTTCATTTCTTTTCTTTTTTTCCCTTTTCATTTCTGTGTGCCTTTCTTACTAAGTTTTCACAAATGAAACTTGAATGAACGGGTTGTATGCCACTTTCTGTCCTAGACCTTAAAAGTCCTATGTCCCTCCTCAATGCACCCTTTTCCTTCCTTTTGGGAAATCCTGGCTTGATAGTGACATCTTACAGAAGTCAATGGCATTGTAGAGAATAATGGAAAATAGCAGTCCCACAGTCCTATTCACAAGTGACAGGATTACTGAAAGGTCAAAGAAGTTTATTTTATAACCACCATGTTTTTGTGTTCCTCGCTTCTTTAAAATATCATCTCAGCTTATATCCTCATTAATACATTGCTTAAAAATTACTGAATTCTTGGCCAATATCTAAGCATAAACACAATGTCATAAATCATACACAATCAGCTTCTACAGCTCTATTTTGATGTGTCCTCCATTAATATCTACATACATTACCTTTGAGTAATTTTAATTGAAAATGTAATTTCAATTATATTACACTCCTAAAACTAATATAACGTCATATGTCAATTTTAACCCATATATCCTTAATCTAAAGAAAAAAATTTAAAAGAAAATGTAATTTGAGAGTAAATTGTGTATATATATAAATATACAAAATATATAAATGTTTATAAATAAAATATATATGAATATATAATACACTATATGTATATATATACATATATATAGTAAAAATACATAATAAAAGCCCTAGCAATAACATAAATTAAAGCACAATATAATTGGCAGCTAGGTTCTACCTTCTGCAGACCCTGGTCATTCTATTAAGCTTGCAATAATATGACTTCTATATTACACAATTAAAATCTTAGAACCCGGGGATCCCTGGGTGGCTCAGCCCAGGGCGTGGTCCTGGAGTCCCAGGATCGAATCCCACATCGGGTTCCCTGCATGTGGAGCTGCTTCTCCCTCTGCCTGGGTCTCTGCCTCTCTCTCTCATGCTCTGTGTCTCTCATGAATAAATAAATAAAATCTTAAAAAAAATTCTTAGAACCCACTTATAAGTTTATTAGAATTTAACTCAATTGGTGAAATAAAAAAATCATTAGGAACAGGAAAATTATCAGTAAATTCTCTCTTCGTTTGGAAAGTGGACTTCTCTAGATGAAGAAAGATTACAATTCACTTACCTAACAAACCTGTTATAAGTCCAAGCACTGTAAGTATCAGAAATATGAGTATGAGTATGAGTATAACCAAGATTCGATTCTGGTTAATGTTAATAGAATGCTTTTTTGAAGACAGGTAATCTGGAAAAAAAAATATTGAAAACATGTTTTTAGTTTTGTTTACATTAAATACAGAACAGACTTCAGACTACTAGAAGCATTAACTATCAAAATGTTACTTCCACTTCATTCCTTTTCACTAGAGGGGACAATTGGCTTGTTATTTTGTGAATTTACAATTTTGTTTCTGGAGTTTGTTTAATTGTTTACAGAAGTTAAAATTGATATTAAGACAGAACTCATGAACAGTTTTGCTCCTGAAACCTAACTGCAAATCTCATTAACTTCCAGATCCAGCTACCAATTTAATAGAAATACAAGAGAGAAAATCATGTCAATTAAAAAGGAATAAAATGAACAAATTTCAGACTGTGGGAAATTCTACATAATAAATTATTTTGAATCTTAAAGAAAGGAGCGAAAAACAAATTTTAAAAAGCAATCATGAAGGAATCTTTTGATTAAAAGGGACTTACAAAGCTTTTTTTTAAAATCAAAGTAAAGGGCAGCCCGGGTGGCTCAGCGGTTTAGCGCGGTCTTCGGCCCAGGGCCTGGTCCTGGAGACCCAGGATGGAGTCCCACTTCGGGCTCCCTGCGTGGAGCCTGCTTCTCCCTCTGCTTGTGTCTCTGCCTCTCTCTCTCTCTCTCTGTCTCTCATGAATAAATAAATTAAAATCTTTAAAAAATAAATAAATAAAATCAAAATCAAGTGAGAAAATGATTCTCATAAAAGTCAGTTTAGTGTGATTCAAGGGAATACCTGGAGGGCTTCTGAGCTGGATAGCAAGCGTTCTCCCCTGACAAAGATAGTATTTAACAAGGATGCTCACCTTAGAATAATTCATTAAGCTGTATATTTGTTTTGTAAAATTTTCTACATTTGTGTTGTATCTCAAACCATCCTACTTATCTAAAACCTCTTGTAAATTTTACCATTGGAACTGTCTTCTGACTCCATCTCTTGGCTACCACACACACTTTTAGCTACTTCATCTAGAGGTGTTCTTGGCTAAACAGGCATATTTTTCTCCAACATTCTATCCACACTAGAAAGCTTTTCATTAATGTTTCCCAGATTGACCAATGGTTGACACATACACGGAAAAGATGTGAACCAACAAGTGAGATGACTTTGGAATCAAAGCCTACAGAATTCTTAAACCTAGCCAGAATAATTGCCTGGTAAAAACATAATTGTACTTCAAAAATTTATATAAAGTCAAAAGTCTCACAACAAAATATTTCTTTAAAATCTCCAGAATACAGTCCAAATTATTAAATATATGAAAAATCATGAAAATTCAACTTCCATAGGAAAAGACAATCAAAAGAAGCCAATGCTGAGATGACACAGATGTTAGAATTAACTGACATATACTTTAAAGCAGCTGTTAGAAATACTCAAAATACCAAATGAATGAAGAAATAACTGGTCATTTAACACCCCTTAGTAAAATTAATTTTTATTCATATTTACTCATTTTAATTTCATAATTTAATTTTTAAATTAATATTTTAATTTTACTATTTATTAGCTTATTGATAAATCATTATAAATATATTAATAATAAAATATTAATGTGTTTGTGACATTTTTAAATTTTTATTCTCAATCATAAATTTACCCTGACCCCATTCTCTTACATCTTTCTCTAATAGTTCTCTCTCCTTACTTGTTACAAGTGCACTTAAGTATCTGCATATTTTTACGCATATTATAAATTAATTTATATCCTCTAGCATTCTCTTATCCTTGAAAACACTTTAAAAGACTTAGCCATTTTTCCTGTGCAGAAACCAGATAGCATCACCGCTATAACCTTACCACCTTAGTTCCCACATTCATTACATACAGTCCAGCTTCTTACTTGGGGTTGCCAGCAAGTCAACTGGTACAAAATTTGCCTCCACTCCAGTGCTGTCATGCATTCTGGGACCAGTTTTTACAAAAAAAAACCACTCAGCGGGCGGTTTGAGCTCCAGAGTGAGACAAAAGGTCACATTCTGGCTAGAATTTCCTCTGTAACTGAAGATTTTGTTTCGTTTGCAGGCTCTTAAGAAAGAGAAACTAGTTTGGTTAGGCAAATGATAGGATAAAATAATTTTTAAAAAAGTCATTATAGCTAGCTCAGCTTTGGTGTGAGATAGAGAATACTCGTGAATTATGCAAAGAAGGTGAGAAATTATTGTAAGAATGAGGCAGTTGGTCCTCGGAGGCAGTGAATTTTAGGCAAATAAAAGAACAGTAATCCTAATCTCAAATTAAAACCTATTCCCAAGAGCTCATCCTCCTTAAAAAAAAATTCCAGAATCTTTGCTGCTCTTCTAGTTACCCTGAAAACTCTCCAATTCTTGAAAAGAGGTTTCTCTTGTGGTGTTTTGTTTTGTTTTGTTTAAATCTTCCTCTTCTAGTTCTCAGCATAAACTTGGTATCTCTCAACTTGTATTACCATCTACAAAAGTAAATATAAATTTTCAGGTTTATCCTTTTTGCATTTTTCATGATTTTCTTGTCAAAGAGGATAGAAAATGAGCCTTGATAAATTTCACATTACCTTGGAATTCCTACACAAATGGAAGAACTAATAATACTTTTGCTATTATTATCACAGTGTGATAATATAAAACTACAGTTTGTTGTCACTTACCATGATATTTTTACTTTTATTTTATTTAGTCCTTGAGTAAGGAATAAATAATATGTCTAAATTCACAGTTACTGACAGACTCCATGATTAAAGGTTCTAACTTAGGAACTACTTTAAAGTAGCAGTTTTACTACTACTAGTCAGTAGTCAGTAAAGGTCAAATGTTGACTCCTGTGACATTGGTGAGTCAATCATACACTCAGAAAACCTATTTCTGAAACAGCTCCTTATTGTAAAAAAAAGAAACAGAAAAATTAGTTATGTTAGTCATGATGATGAATGAAACTGTGAGGCTGAAATGGCAGAGTGATCCAGTTGAAAAGAACTGTGTTCATCTATGCCTTCAGATAAGAGAACATGAGGATAGTTGGGAGACTCCTGATATTTAAGATGCCTGGAACACAAACTGTGAAGGGTGAAATGTGAGAAAATAACTTTCTAATTAACACAAGGGATCTATGTTAAACTATGAATTTCATGACTTCTAAAAACTAAGATCCTGTCCACTTCCTTGTGAAGCACTATGTCTAAGAGCTGACACCATATTTTAAGTGTTTTTTTAAACATTTTTTAATTTAAATTCAATTTGCCAACATATAGTATAACACCCAGTGCTCATTTCATCAAGTGTCTTCCTTAGTGCCTGTACCCAGTTACCCCATGCCCCCACCCACATCCCCTTCCATTGCCCTTTGTTTCCCAGAGTTAGGAAGAGTCTCTCATGGTTTGTCTCCCTCTCTAATTTTTCCCAATAAGTTCCCCTCCTTTCCCTTATAACCCCTTTTACTATTTCTTATATTCCATGTATGAGTGAAACCATATGATCACTGTGCTTTTCTGACTGACTTATTTCACTCACCATATATACCCTCCAGTTCCAAACACATCAAAGCAAATGGTGGGTATTTGTCTTTTCTGATGCCTGAGTAATATTCCATTGTATATAGACCACGTCTTCTTCATCCATTCATCTGTCAAAGGACATCATGGCTCCTTTCACAGTTTGGATACTGGGAACATTGCTGCAATGCACATTGGGGTGCAGATGTCCTGGCATTTCAATACATCAGTGTCTTTGGGGTAAATCCCCAGTAGTGCAATTGCTGGGTCATAGGGTAGCTCTATTTGTAACTTCTTGAGAAACCTCCACACTGTTTTCCAGTGGCTGTATTGATTTGCATTCCCAACAACAGTGCAGGAGGGTTCCTCTTTCTCCACATCCTCTCCAACATTTGTTGTTTCCCATCTTGTTAATTTTCCCCATTCTCACTGGTGTGAAGTGGTATCTCATTGTGGTTTTCATTTGTATTTCCCTGATGGCCAGTGATGCGGAGCATTTTCTCATGTGCGTGTTGACCATGTCTATGTCTTCCTCTGTGAGATTTCTGTTCATGTCTTTTGCCCATTTCATGATTGGATTGTTTGTTTCTCGGGTGTTGAGTTTAATAAGTTCTTTATAGATCTTGGATACAGGCCCTTTATCTGATACATCATTTGCAAATATCTTCTCCCATTCTGTAGGTTGTCTTTTAGTTTTGTTAACTGTTTCTTCTGCTGTGCAGAAGCTTTTTTATCTGGATTAAGTCCAATAGTTCATTTTTCCCCCTTGCCTTCATAGATGTATCTTGCAAGAAATTGCTGTGGCCAAGTTCAAAAAAGGTGTTGCCTGTGTTCTCCTCTAGGATTTTGATGGATTCTTGTCTCACATTTAGATCTTTCAACCATTTTCAGTTTATCTTTGTTTTTTTTTTTATCTTTGTTTATAGCATAAGAGAATGGTCTAGTTTCATTCTTCTTCACGTGGCTGTCCAATTTTCCCAACACCATTTATTGAAGAGACTGTCCTTTTTCCAGTGGATAGTCTTTCCTGCTTTGTTGAAGATGAGTTGACCATACAGTTGAGGACCCATTTCTGGGTTCTGTAATCTGTTCCATTGATCCATGTGTCTGTTTTTGTGCCAGTACCACACTGTCTTGATGATCATAGCTTTGTAATACAGCTTGAAATCTGGCATTGTGATGCCCTCCGTGTTGATTTTCTTTCCATGGCATTTTGATAGGGATTGCATTAAATGTGTAAATTGCCCTGGGTAGCATAGACGTTTTAACAATATTTATTCTTCTAATCCATGAGCATGGAATGCTTTTCCATCTCTTTACATCTTCCTTGATTTCTTTCATAAGTGTTCTGTAGAGCTTAGGATATAGATCCTTTACCTCTTTGGTTAGGTTTATTCCTAGGTATCTTAGAGTTTTGGGTGCAATTGTAAATGGGATTGACTCCTTAATTTCTTTTTCTTCAGTCTCATTGTTAGTGTCTAGAAATGCCACTGATTTCTGGGCATTGATTTTGTATCCTGCCACACTGCCGAATTGCTGTATGAGTTCTAGCAATCTTGGGGTGGAGTCTTTGGGTTTTCTATGTACAGTATCATGTCCTCTGCGAAGAGGGGGAGTTTGACTTCTTTGCCAATTTTAATGTCTTTTATTTATTTTTGTTTACTGATTGCTGAGGCAAGAACTTCTAGTACTATGTTAAATAGCAGTGGTGAGAGTGGACATACCTGATCTTTTTTTTTTTTTGTAAATTTCCTGATCTTTTTTTTTTTTTGTAAATTTATTTTTATTTGTGTTCAATTTGCCAACATATAGAATAACACCCAGTGCTCATCCCGTCAAGTGCCCACCTCAGTGCCCATCACCCACCCAGTCACCCCCACCCCCAGCCACCTCCCCTTCCACCACTCCTAGTTCATTTCCCAGAGTCGTGTTCCTGTTCTTAAGGGAAAGGCTCCCAGCTATTCCCCATTGAGAATGAGATTCACTGTGGGCGTTTCATAGATACCTTTTAAGATATTGAGGAATGCTCCCTCTAGCCCTGTATTTTGAAGAGTTTTAATCAGGAATGGTTGCTGTCTTTTGTCAAATGCTTTCTCTGCATCTATTGAGAGGATCACATGGTTCTTGTCTTTTCTCTCATTGATGTGATCAATCACATTGATTGTTTTACAAGTGTTGAACCACCCTTGCATACTGGGAAAAAAACCCACTTGATCATGGTGAATAATCCTCTTAATGTATTGTTGGATCCTATTGACTAGTATCTTGTTGAGAATTTTTGAATCCGTGTTTATCAGGGATACTGGTCTATAATTCTCCTTTTTGGTAGCATCTTTGTCCTGTTTGGGATCAAGGTAATGCTGGCCTCATAAAACAAGTTTGAAAGTATTCCCTCCCTTTCTATCCTTCAAAACAGTGTTAGTAGAATAGGTATTATTTCTTCTTTAAATGTTTGACAGAATTCCCCTGGGAAGCCATCTGGTCCTGGACTTTTGTGTCTTGGGAGGTTTTTGATGACTGCTTCAATTTCCTCGCTAATTATTGGCCTGTTCAGGTTTTCTATTTCTTCTGGTTCCAGTTTTGGTAATTTGTGGGTTTCCAGAAATGCATCCATTTCTTCTAGATTGCCTAATTTGTTGGCATATAGTTGCTTATAATACGTTTTTAAAATCTTTTGTATTTCCTCCATTTGGTTGTGATCTCTCCTCTTTCATTCATGACTTTATTAATTTGAGTCTTTTTTCTTTTTAATAAGGCTGGCTCATGGTTTATCTATGAGCAGTGGTGAGAGTGGACATACCTGTCACGTCCAACTCCTGGTTTTGTTGATCTGTTCTCTTTTTTAAAAAAATAAATTTATTTTTTATTGGTGTTCAATTTGTCAACATATAGAATAACACCCAGTGCTCATCCCGTCAAGTGCTCACCTCAATGCCCGTCACCCATTTACCCCCACCCCCTGGCCACCTCCCCTTCCACCACCCCTAGTCCTAGTTCGTTTCCCAGAGTTAGGAGTCTTTATGTTCTGTCTCCTTTTCTGATATTTCCCACTTATTTTTTTTCCTTTCCCCTTTATTCCCTTTCACTATTTTTTATATTCCTCAAATGAATGAGACCATATGTTTGTCCTTTTCCGATTGACTTATTTCACTCAGTATAATACCCTCCAGTTCCATCCACATTGAAGCAAATGGTGGGTATTTGTCATTTCTAATGGCTGAGTAATATTCCATTGTATACATAGACCACATCTTCTTTATCCATTCATCTTTCGATGGACACCGAGGCTCCTTCCACAGTTTGGCTATTGTGGACATTGCTGCTAGAAACATCGGGGTGCAGGTGTCCCGGCGTTTCACTGCATCTGTATCTTTGGGGTAAATACCCAGCAGTGCAATTGCTGGGTCGTAGGGCAGGTCTATTTTTAACTCTTTGAGGAACCTCCACACAGTTTTCCAGAGTGGCTGCACCAGTTCACATTCCCACCAACAGTGCAAGAGGGTTCCCCTTTCTCCACATCCTCTCCAACATTTGTGGTTTCCTGCCTTGTTAATTTTCCCCATTCTCACTGGTGTGAGGTGGTATCTCATTGTGGTTTTGATTTGTATTTCCCTGATGGCAAGTGTTGTGGAGCATTTTCTCATGTGCGTGTTGGCCATGTCTATGTCTTCCTCTGTGAGATTTCTGTTCAGGTCTTTTGCCCATTTCATGATTGGATTGTTTGTGTCTTTGCTGTTGAGTTTAATAAGTTCTTTATAGATCTTGGATACTTAGCCCTTTATCTGATAGGTCATTTGCAAATATCTTCTCCCATTCTGTAGGTTGTCTTTTAGTTTTGTTGACTGTATCCTTTGCTGTGCAAAAGCTTCTTATCTTGATGAAGTCCCAATAGTTCATTTTTGCTTTTGTTTCTTTTGCCTTCGTGGATGTATCTTGCAAGAAGTTACTGTGGCCGAGTTCAAAAAGGGTGTTGCCTGTGTTCTCCTCTAGGATTTTGATGGAATCTTGTCTCACATTTAGATCTTTATCCATTTTGAGTTTATCTTTGTGTATGGTGTAAGAGAATGGTCCAGTTTCATTCTTCTGCATATGGATGTCCAATTTTCCCAACACCATTTATTGAAGAGACTGTCTTTCTTCCAGTGGATAGTCTTTCCTCCTTCATCGAATATTAGTTGACCATAAAGTTGAGGGTCTGCTTCTGGATTCTCTATTCTGTTCCATTGATCTATGTGTCTGTTTTTGTGCCAGTACCACACTGTCTTGATGATCACAGCTTTGTAGTACAACCTGAAATATGGCATTGTGATGCCCCCAGCTATGGTTTTCTTTTTTAAAATTCCCCTGGCTATTTGGCATCTTTTCTGATTCCACACAAATCTTAAAATAATTTTTTCCAACTCTCTGAAGAAAGTCCATGGTATTTTGATAGGGATTGCATTAAATGTGTAAATTGCCCTGGGTAACATTGACATTTTCACATATTAATTCTTCCAATCCATGAGCATGGAATATTTTGTTGATATGTTCTACAGTTCTTCTGGTCTCTATGTCATGGAGTTCTGCTCTAATCTTCATTGTCTCTCTTTTTCTGCTTGGTGTAGACTTTCTTTGCTATGTTTCTCCAATTCCTTTACGTGTGAGGTTAGCTTGTGTATTTGAGTTTATTCAGTTTTTTGAGGGAGGCTTGTATTAAGATCTATTTCCCTCTTAGGACTGCTCCTGCTGTATCTCAAAGATTTTGAACAGTTGTATTTTCACTTTAATTACTTTCCATGAATCTTTTTAATTCTTCTCTAATTACTTGGTTGACCCATTCATCTTTTAGTAGAATGTTCTTTAACCTTCATGTGTTTGATTTTCCTCCAAATTTCTTCTTGTGATTCAGTTCTAGTTTCAAAGCATTGTGGTCTGAAAATATGCAGCGACAATCCTGTCTTCTGAGACTGATTTGTGACCCAGTATGTGGTGTATTCTGGAGAAAATTCCATGTGGACTTGGGAAGAATGTGTATTCTGTTGCATTCAGATGGAATGTTCTGTATACATCTGTGAAATCTATTTGGTCCAGTGTATCATTCAAGGCCCTTGTTTCTTTGGTGCTGTTCTGTTTAGAAGAGGTGTCATTGGCTGAGAGTGCTGTGTTCAAGTCTCCTAGTGTTAGTGTATTATTATCTAAGTATCTCTTCACTTTGGTTAATAATTGATATACTTGGCAGATCCCACATTAGCGGCATAGACCCTCTAAGTATGATATAGTGTTCCTCTTCATCTCTTACTATAGTCTTTGGGATAAATCTGATGTATCTGATATGAGGATTGCTACACTCAGCTTTCTTTTGAACCCTTTGAATGGTAAATGGTTCTCCACGCCTTCATTTTCAGGTTGGAAGTGTCCTTAGGTCTAAAATGAGTCTCTTGTAGACAGCAAATAGATGGGTCTTGTTTTTTTTCCAGTCTGATACCCTGTGTATTTTGATGGGATCATTTAGCTCATTCACATTCAGAGTAACTATTGAAAGATATGAATTTAGTGTCATCGTATGACATGTACTGTCTCAGTTTTTGAGGATTGTTTCTTTGGCTTCCTCTTTCTTTTATAGGGTCCACCTTAATACTTCTTGCAGAGCTGGTTTGGTGGTCACATATCCTTTCAGTTTCTGCCTGTCTTGGAAGCTCTTTATCTCTCCTTCTATTCTGAATGAAAGCCTTGCTGGATAGAGTATTCTTAGCTTCATGTTCTTCTCATTTAGGACGCTGAATATATCCTGCCTGCCCTTTCCAACCTCCCAGGTCTCTGTGGAGAGGTCTGCTGTTAATCTGATACTTCTCCCCATAGAAGTTAAGAATCTCTTCTCTTGAGCTGCTTCAAGAATGTTTCTCTTTATCTTTGAAATTTGAAAGTTTCACTATTAAATGTCGAGGTGTTGAACAGTTTTTATTGATTTTGGAGGGTCTTCTCTATCTTTTGGATCCGAATGCCTGTTTCCTTCCCCTGATTAGGGACGTTCTCAGCTATGATTTGTTCAAATATACTTTGTGATCTTCTTTCTCCTAGCTTCTTCTGGAATCCCAATTAGATGTATATTCTTCCTTCTCAAGCTATAATTTATTTCCCCAAGCTTTTCCTCATGGGCTCTTGTTTTTCTCCTTTTCCCTCAGCTTCTTTCCTTACCATCAACTTGTCTTCTATGTCATCACTCTTTCTTCCACCTAATTAACTCTAGCAGTTAGAGCATCCAGTTTGGATTGCATCTCAGTTAAAGTATTTTTTATTTCAGCCTGATTAGATCTCAATTCTGCAGTAATGAAGACTCTAGAGTCCTTTATGCTTTTTCCCAGAGCCACCAGCACCTTCATAATTGTACTTCTGAATTGAATTTCTGACATATATTTAAATCCATGTTTATAACTCTGTGGCAGAGATTACTGCTTCTGGTTCTTTCTTTCATAATGAATTATTCCTTTTAGTCATCTTTTTCCAGTGTAGAGTGGCTGTATGAGTGAGCTGAGGTAAAAATATCAACCACAACCTAAGTAAAATATACCCTAGATGATTCCAAAGATGTCAGAGACTAGAAAATAAAAAAAAAGAACAGAACAAAATAAAACAAAAGGACCACTAAAGTGAAAAACAAATTTTAAAACAAGATAGTAAAAAATTAAAAAAAAAAAACATAAACAAAGAAGAAAACAAAAAGAAAAATAAAAAAAGCAGGGGGAGGATGGTGATGGTGAGGAAGTGGTGGTGGAGAGGGATTATAGTCTCCCTGAAGGGATCTAGAGGGTGCTCCTCCTGGCTCTGAGTGTACTTTGTTCTGCATGTTAGAATATGTTCCATCTCAAATTTATATAAGCCAGCCATACTTATATAAAGACCCAACATCAACCACAACAACAGAACCAAGATAAAAGAGCAAGGCAGAATGGGAAGGAAGAGAGAATATAATCTCACAAAATGAACCAACACAGTGTTCCACATGGGTGTATTTTGGTCACATGTTAGAAGGTACTAACCTTTCCATCAGGGAAAGCTCAGGTGTGGATTTTTAAAGTTTCCACTTGTCCAGAGCTGGGCTTTTGTGCCTTGGAGGCTTTTACGGTTCTGCTTTTGCCCAGTTCGTCATGATTCCCCTCCCTGACTTGATTTTTTTAATTTTTTTCTCCTTCCTACCTTCTTAGAAGCAAAAACTTTCCTCTCTGTAGCATTCCAGCTGTTCTCTCTTTACATCTCAGGTTGAATTCACAGGTGTTCAGGATGTTTTGAAGGTTATCTAGGTAAGTTTGTGGGACCAGAGAAGTTGAGGACCCCCACTCTTCCACCATCTTGCCCTGACTCCCCTAGCTGACACCATATTTAAGATACAGTGACAAGTTTTTACACAATGACATAGGACACAGAGATGTATTTTAATTTCACTTAGGAAAAGGACTTTTTTTTTCCTTTCCAAAACAAGATTTTTAAAAAATTAGGCACATATTTAAGAGACAGAAATGAATGACCAATAGTCTGGCTTTTAAAAAAAGAAAAAAAGTTCCTTCAGGGACCTCATTACGACTCAATAGAAGGAACTATTTCAAGTGACTAATGTAAAAGTAATTTTATCAGATTTTGTATCATTGGAACAGATTGCTGATAAAAAAAATAGGAAACAGCAAAACCTCATGAAAATTATTTAGTCTCACTTGACCGCTGCCCCATTTTTCTTGGCCTTTCTGGTTTTGACAACAGAATGGGTGATAGATGTATTCAATGTGAGAGAAATATAAAAAGCTGTGTACATTTTGTGAAAGAACACAGACTTTGGAGCAAAATAATCCCACCCCTAACACAACTCTTATAACCTGGTAGTTGTTTGACTTTCTGTATACATGGTAGGCACAATTTTGGCACCTCTAATCTCCAATCTTGTGGATATATTACCTTACATGGGAAACATTTTCAAAAGGTCTTTAAATAAGACCTTTTGAAAGGTCTGGATGGTGCCTTGGTGCCTGGATGGCTCAGTTGGTTAATTAAGCATCTGACTCTTGATTTGAGCTTGGGTCATGATCTCAGGCTTTGTACTGAGCATGAAGTCTGCTTAGCTTGTCTCTCCCGTCCCCTCTGCTCTTCCCCTGACCTTGTGTGCATGCACACACACACTCTCTCTTCTTTCTTTCAAGGAAAGCAACAATGTTAACTAGAGAAAGTTTTGAAGGAGCTGTGCTGTTGGCTTTGAAGACGAAGCAAGAGGCTGCAACCCAAGTAAGGCAGGTGGTGTCTAAAAGCTGTAAAAAGCAAGGAAACAGACCCCCCTGCCCCCAAAGCTCCAAAAGGAATACAGCTCCACCAATACTGATTTTTGTTCAATAAGATCCATTTTGAATCTCTGATTTTCAGAACTATAAGATAATTTATTTTTTTAAACCATAATTTGTGGTAATTTCTTATTACACAAATTATTATAGCATATTAACTAAGTTCTCTTACCCTAAAGATCTAGATGGTGACAGACTTGTTCTGAAAAATGAAATCTATGATTTAAGTAAAAGTGTCCAATAAGCTTCAGCTATTAAATACTTAGAATTCAAGTACTAATAATTTATACCTGCTTAAGGAAACATTATGAACTTTGGTATCAAAAATCGTGATGAAGCTTTGGTCTGGAGAATATCTACAACTTTTTTTCTTCTAGTTTCAAATAAAGCCATTTCCCCAAGTGCAGAACACTGGCTAGAACTTGTTCTGATAGTCGTGTTCCTGGGTTTAAATATTCTGAATATCAATGTTCCTTTAAGGGTAGGAGAAATGGTGTGTTTCATCCTAGTGCATCATGCAAGAGATCTGAGAGAAATGAGGGAAGCCTGCTGAGCAAAGCAACTATTGTTAAATAGTTCAGCAAAGAAAGTACCCTCTTCCAGAAGCAAAAACACTGAGCATGAGCAATCAATGATGAATGACGACTGGGCCTAAAAATGACTGTGCAAGACCAACTACATGAAATGCTGTCTGTCCAGCAGCAGATCTCCGTGCTCTAAAGGGCTTCCCACTTGGTTTAATATGCCACCATGGACATCTTCAAATTATTACTAATACTTAAACAAGATACTCCACATTTTTATTTTGCACTTAACCCTGCAAATTAAGTGAGTCCTGACTCTGTGTATATGAAAGAGGTGAATTAGTTGTGACTTCATCCAGTATAGCTATCATTTTTTTACTTAAATTTTTTTTAATTTTCAGATTATTAGAGTCATATGCAGTTATGAGAAATATTACAGAAAGAACCATGTCCCTTTTAGTCACTTTCCTCCTGGGTGGGTAATATTTTTAAAACTACAGTGGGTTTGGTTTACACATCTTTGCTTAGTAAAAATATCACAAACATTAATTCACCAACATCATGTGTGTTTACATATATACATTCACATATATAGAAAAGGTATATGTTGTTCCAACCCTAAAATAAAATTGAATTGAGAAGAGTGCATCAAAAAAATTAATTAAATAAAAACTACAGTCTGACACCACAACGAAGATCATGACTGACACTGACACACTCAAGATACAGAATCATTCCAACACCACATGTTTCCATCAGCAAGGCTTGCCATCAAAAACTTTAAAAATCAGCAGGCTTGGCTCTGAGAGAGCCTAAGGGTGATGAGAAACTGAGTCTCAACCTTTAAACAGTATTACAACAATCTTGCCTGAGTATAGCATAAAAGCATAAAAGCAGCATACATATAGAGTATGCGGGAACATATTTCTTGGTCTCAGAGCAAATACAGGAAAGGCAGATATCTATGGGAGACTTCTCCAAGAACAAAGGAGCTGGCTGGTGCCATTTTTCTCCTCTTCCCACTACCCTAGATACGTAGATACCTATGGGAATCAGCTAGCTTTGCTAAAGTGCATCCTGACCCTGCATTCTCCTGCACACTGCACCACCCAATCATTCCCATTCAGCAGAGTCCCTCTAAAGTGGCTACAGATCTCATCCTGCAACCATCTCCAAGAATGGCCAGCACCACTGCAAAGTGACTTGCCCTGACGAGAAAGATGGTAAGATAACCACAGACACAAGTATGACTGTAGCCCCAGCAATGGTTTGAGGGCAGGCATCTGGTCTGACCCAACTCAAGCCCAAGGTGGCCTAAGACTGGCTCCTTAACAGCACAGGGACCAAACCTTGCCCATAACAGGCAAAGAGAGCATTGCAGACAACTGGACTGAAGGCAAACACATCTCAATCACAACAACAGAGCACACACAACACAGGAGACACCCCTGAAGCACCAAACTCTGGTGCACAGGGGACTTTGCACTACAGGGCATTACCAGACCTCTTCTTCATAAGGCCGTTACTTTTAAGAGCAGAAGATGTAGCTAACTTTCCCAACCACATAGAAACAGACACTGAGAGTTAGACAAAATGAAGATGCAGGAGAATGTGCCCCAAATGAAAGAACAGGGCATAATCAAGCACAAAAAGCTAAACAAATATAAGCAAAATGCCAGACAAAGAATTCAGAGGAATGGTCATAAAGATACTCACTAGACTTGAGAAAAGAGTGGAGGGTCCAGTGAAATCTTCAACAAAGAGACAGAAAATTTCAAAAAGAACCAATCAGAGATGAAGGACTCAGTAACTGAAATTAAAAATACATTAGAATAAAAAAAAATAGTAGACTAGAGAGAACGGAAGAACAGATCAGAGATCTGGAAGATAAAATAATAGAAAACTATCAAGCTGAACAAGAAAAAGAAAAAAGAATAATAGAAAATATGAATAGGCTAAAGGAACTCAGAAATGAAATCAAGCATAATAGCATTTGCATTATAGAGATCCAGAAGGAGAAGAGAAAAAAGAAAAGAAAGCAGAAAATTTAATTGAAGAAAAATAGCTGAAAACTTCCCTAATCTAGGGACGGAAACAGAAATCCAGATCCAGGAGGTATAGAAAGCCCCAGCAAAATCAACCCAAGGAGGTCCATACCAAGGCTTACAATAATTACAATGGCAAAAAGTAGCAATAGAGATAATTTTAAAAGCAGTGGGTGAGAAAAAAAAAAACAGTTACATATAAGGGAAATCTCATGAGGCTATTAGCTGATTTTTAGCAGAAGCTTTTCATGAAGCCAGAAGGGAGTGGCATGGTATATTCAAAGTGTTCAAAGGAAACAACCTGGAGCTAAGAATACTCTGTCCAGCAAGTATATCATTCAGAGTTGAAAGAGAGATAAAGAGTGTCCCAGACAAACAAAAGTTAAAGGACTTCATCTCCAGCTTTATAAGAAATGTTAAAGGGGATTCTTTGAATGGAAAGGAAAGGCTTCAATCAAGAAAGAAAGGTATAGAGATAAACCACAATAACGGCAAAATCAATTATATCATATAAAAATCAGTCAAATGATTCAAAAAAATTAAAAAGATGTAGATATGACAAAATACATAAAATGCAGGGGTGGGGAATTTAGTGCTTTTAGAATGAGTTCAAACTGAAGTGACAATCAAACTAAAATAGACTGCTATATATAGGATATTATATATGAACCTAATAATAGTCACAAATCAAAAACCTATAATCAATAAGCAAAAAATAATAAGAAAGGAATCCAAGCATATCACTAAAGAAAACCATCAAACCAAAAGGGAAGAAAAGCAAGAGAAGAAAGGAACAGAGAACTACAAAAACCATAAAACAAGTAACACAATGGCAATAAGTACATAATTGCCAATAATTATTCCTTATATAAAAAAATGACACTCCAATCAAAAGACATAGGTGTTGGGGATCCCTGGGTGGCTCAGTGGTTTAGCGCTGCCTTCAGCCCAGGGCATGATCCTGGAGAATCAGGATCGAGTCCCACAATAGGCTCCCTGCATGGAGTGTGCTTATCCCTCTGCCTCTCTCTCTCTCTCTCTCTCTCTCTCTCTCTCTCTCTCTTTCAGCGTGTGTGTGTCTCGTGAATAAGTAAATAAAATCTTTTTTAAAAGACATATGTGACTGAATAGATACAAAAAGAAGACACATCTATATGCTGCCTATAAGAGACTCATTTCAGATCTAGAGACACATGGAGATTTAAAGTGAAGGGATGAAAAAAATAACCTAGACACATAACTAACACCCTCCCCCAAAATTGACTCAAAATGCATCATTGACCTAATGGTAAAGTGCAAACCATAAAATTCATAGAAGACAAACGGGAGAAAACCTAGATGACCTTAAATATAGTGATATCTTTTTAAATACAACATTAAAGACACAATTCATGAAAGAAAAAATGGATAAGATGGACTTTATTAAAATTAAAAACTTTCACTCTGCAAAAGTCAACAAGAGAATTAGAAGAGGAGCAACATAGATGGAAAATAAGCATATGAAAGGATTTTCCACATCATATATCACCAGGGAAATGCAAATTAGAGCACCAATGAAGTATCACTACACATCTATTAGAATGACCAGAATCTGGAGCACTGACAACACCAAATGTGTTTGCAAAAATATGGAGTAACAGGAACTCTCATACATTACTAGTAGGAATGCAAAATGATACTGTCACTTTGGAAATAGTTTAGTGGCTTCTTACAAAACTAAACATATTTGGACCATATGATTCAGCGGTCACACTTCTTGGTATTGACTCAAAGAAGTTGTAATCTTATGTCCACATGAGAACCTGCACAAGGATGTTTTTAGCAGCCTTATTCATAATTGCCAAAATTTTGAAGCAATCAAGATGTCCTTCAGTGGCTGAGTAGATAAACTGGGACATTCAGACAATACAATATTATTCAGAGCTAAAAAAAATAAGCTATGAATCCATGAAAATACACAGAGGAAATTTAAATGCATATTACTAAGTGAAAGAAATCAATTTGAAAAAGTTTATGATTCCAACCATATGACTTTATGGAAAAGGCAAGACTATGGAGTCAATAAAAAATCAGTAGTTATGGCAGTGAGGGGATAGGAGATAAATAGCAGAGCAAAGAGGATTTGCAGGCCAGTGAAAGTATCATTTGACATTATAGTTATGGATTTATGTCATTATACTTTTGTCCAAATTCATAGAATACATAACACCAAGAATGGACCCTAAGGTAAACTATGGACTTTGGGTGATTATAATGTATCAATGTGGGTTCATCTTTGGTGTTTCACTTCATTCTGATGAAGGCGGTTGATAATGAGGCTATGCATGTGAAGGGTTAGGCTGTATATGGAACATCTCTGTGCCATCTGTGTCATCCTCCCAAAACTTCTCTAAAAAAAATAATAATCCTTTTTTAAAAAGTCATCACGACCATTTTCTAGTTGGATGTTTTTTACTGTTGATTTTTAACATTTTTTTTCAATATATTCTAGATATTAGTCCTTTGTTAGGCACCTGGGGTGCACAATTTTCTCCCAGGGCTAGTCTGTCTTCTTATTTCCTTAAAAGGGTATATTTTACAGAATAAAGGTTTTTAGTTTCAGTGAGATCCAGTTTACCAAGTTTTCCTTTTAGGAATCATGCTTTTGGTGTCAAATCTAAGATTCACTGTGTGGCTGTATATCCAAAACTTTTCCATGTTTTTTTACCAAATTTTTTCTCATTTTGTGTTATAAATTTAATTAAGCCTATTGTCCCTCTTGTGTTAATGTTTGTTAGGTCAAGGTTTGTTTTTTTGTTTGTTTGTTTGTTTTTTCTTTTTCTTTTTTTCTTTACTTTTGCCAGTGGCAATCCAAGTGCTCCAGCATTATTTACTAAGTCCTTCTATTCCTTTGTGAAAATTCAGTCAGTCATATTTGTGTGGTTCTATTTGTGGGCTCTGTATTCTGTTATATTAATCTATGTATCTAGCACTCTAAAAAGAATAATAAAGTAGGAGAAATAATTCTATATGATTCTAAGACTTACTACATTGCTAAAGTCAAATACTGTCAGATTGTTTTTAGTTTTCCTAGGAAAGGAATGGATTTCCATTTGAATTTTGGAATAAGTTTATCTATAATCTCTCTATAAAAATTTTGCTGGGATTTTGATAAAAATTACATAAAAATTATACATCGCTTTGGAAAGAACTGATATTTTTACTCTGTGAAGTCTTCAAATGAGCAGTATTTCCATTTATATAGATTTTCTTTCATTTTTTATCAGCATTTTACTTACTTATTTTTAATGATTTTATTTATCTAACGAAAGAGAGTGCATGCATACATGCATGCATAAGCAGGGAGAGAGGCAGAGGGAAAAGGAGAGAGAATCTCCAGCATATTCCCTGCTGAGCATGGAGCCAATGGCTCAATCTCACAACCCTGTGATCATGACCTGAGCTGAAATCAAAAGTCAGGCATTTAGCCAATTGAGACAACCAGATGCCCCTTTCATCAGCATTGTAAAATTTCAGCATTTGTATCCTGAGCATGTTTTAGTTTTTTACATAAATATTTCATTTTCTTGGGAATGACTATAGATGCTATCATGTTTTTAATTTGTTTCCACATGTTAATTGTTAGTATATAGAAAAGTAATTAATTTTTGTATATTGAACTTGTATTCTGCAACCTTGCTGAGATCACTTATTAGTTCTAGGAAGGTTTTGTTTTGCTTTTATACTTCTTGGGTTGTCTACATAGACAATCCTATGATTTACAAATAAAGACAGTCTTAATTCCACCTATCCTGTATGTTTTATTTTTTTGTTGTTGTTCACTTATATTTTTGTATCATTGCACTGCCTAGAACTTCCACTATGATGTTAACTGTTGGTGGTGAAACAGGACATAATTACCTTGTTCCCAATAACAGGAAGAGATAATTCAGTCTTTCACCATTAAATATAAGGTCAGTTGTATGTCTTCTGTAGATATTTTTTATTGAGTTGAAGTACTTCCTCTCCTCATTCTTAATTTTCTAGGAGCTTTTATCAAGTTGTTTCCCAGGTTCATGGTATCATAGGGGATTTTCTATAGTACCCTAGACATTTTGGCTATTATGTTGAGAGATTCTGGGAACATTTCATTCTTATTTTAGCAGGCAGTCACCATTTTTAGATTTAGCATGCATATTCTGGCCCACTTTTGTGATCTGTGGTTCTAATGACAATTCTCAAAGGCTTTACAGTGTTCTTGTGGTCTTGGCTTATTTGGTACCACAGGGGCTCCCTCTGGTCTCTGCTGGTGCTGCATGAGGGGGAAGAAGGAGCTTTCCCACCTGCTCGACCTGGTGCATCTAGCTGGAAGAAGGGGGTCTTCAGTCAATATAAATTAAGAAAGCTGCCTAGACAGTGTGCTTGTAATGGTGTGTTCACCCCTGCTGGGTTCCTGGATGTCTCTGCATGGGAGAGGAGAATCTCAGGTTTGGAAGGATGAGTGATTTCCTCAGCTGCTTATTATTAGTTAGGCTCCCAATCAATCTCCTTAGCTGGTGCTCTCAGACTCACCTGGTGTTGTCAGTGGAAAGCCATCAATCAGGGCAAGGAAACAATCTGCCTAGGGTGTCTTTTATTATTAGGTTGGATCAGGAAATACCAAGTTATAATAAAATTCTTATAGGCATAGTGGAAGGGTATACAAGATGCCCTGCCATTGTGTTAGTTCTCTAGTTCTAGAATCCCAAACCAGCTCATCTTTATTTTACCATCTTTAGATATTCCCCACTGCCAGAATGCCTGGGTGGCACAGTCAGTTAAGTGTCCAACTCTTGATTTCAGCTCAGGTCATGACTTAAGGGTCATAAGATGGAACCCTCTGTTGGGCTCCATACTCAGTGGGGAGTCTACACCAGATTGTCTCTTTCTCTCTGCCCTCCACTTGCTCATGCTCCCTCTCTCTCAAAATAAATAAATCTTTTTAAAAAGAAAGAGAAAGAATGAAGAAAGAAAAGGAAGGAAGGAAGGAAGGAAGGAAGGAAGGAAGGAAGGAAGGAAGGGAGGGAGGAGGAGGGGGGAGGGAGGAAAGAAAAGAAGAAAAGAAAAGAAAAAAAAAGAAAGAAAGAAAAGAAGGAATTTCCTTTCTTTACTGTTCATTTCCGGCTCTCTTCGGTGTCTCCTCTGTCCCTCTCACTCTCCTCGTCCCGCCTCTCCTCCCTCGACTCTCCTCTACCTCTCCCTCCTCTCCTCTCCTCTCCTCCGCTCTCCTCTCCCTCCTCTCCCTCTCCTCCGCCCTCCCTCTCCTCTCCTCTCCTCTCCTCTCCCTCCGAAGAGAAGAGAAAGAAGAGCCCACCTTGTCCTATCAGAAGTTATGGCCCCATCCACATTTTCCAACTGAATTCCTGTTGTGATAAATCTTATCCAAGTTCACTTTCTTTGTCCTTCTCCCCTTTTGCATTTTTATTACTTTGTTCTATTTCCTATTCTCCACATATTCCATGGTTATCTCTGCCCTTGAGATCTCTCTCTGGTTATTACATTTTATTCGGAGACACTAGAAGTCTGATTCTAGATCTGACTGGAATATTGATAAAATCCAATCTGCAAAATAAAGCATCTTGCATGGGATTTCCACTAAAAAGATTTAAATATCGAGACCTTCCAAGATGATGGAGCAGTAGGAGACCTTAGTTTTATCTGGTCCTAGGAATTCAGCTAGATAGCTATCAAATCATTCTGAACACCTACAAACTCAACCAGAGATCTAAGAAAAGAATAGCTGCAACTCTACAAACAGAAAAGTCACCACCTTCTGCAAGGCAGGAGGTAATGAAAAGTGAATCAGAGGTGATATATGGGAGGATAAACTGAGGGGGGTGGGGAGCCTCTGTAAGCCAGCACCAGAAAGTGATAGAGAAGTGAAGTGCAAAATCAGAGCTTCTAGAAATCTGCTCCACTGAGTGATGTCCCTGCCTGAAAAGCACTCAAGTGGCAAAGCGGGGGCAGAATCCTAGGTGAGGCAGTGTGAGCTCAGGATCCTCAGGAAGACCGGGCACCTGAGTGCAGCAGAGTTCCCAGGCATCAGAGTGGAGAAGCCGGCTGCAATCAGGGAGCCCAGGAGTGGGCTCTTGGCTGGGCGTTGCCATAACCGCAGACCATGGCATAGTCGATGACCTGAGCAGGGGCCCAGCAAGTGGCAGAACCAGGGAGACCCTCCTTCCTTCTCTGGGGAGGAGCAGCAAGTCCATGATACAGGAATCTGCAGGGTTTGAGGACTCGAAATGGGGTCACATGCTTGAGATAGAAACTTCCAGTCACCGGCTGAGTGAGCATGGAGTGCCCACAGAGACAAGGAACACAGGAGTAATTGATCTAGAGCCACTTATATTTAGCCTGGCTGCCTGCCAGTGGGGGGATGCAATTCCGTGTGGGGCAAAGACAGCGGAGAGTTAGTGTAGTAGGTCCTCCCCCAGGAGATCAGCGAGCCAAGACCAAGTTACTGATCACACAGAACTGCAAAACTCCAGTGCTAAGGGAAAATAATATAGAGAATTCAAGGGGGTTTTTTCCTGTTTCTTTAGTCTTTCAATTTTAATTTTTTCTTTCCTTTCTCAACCAATTTCTTATTTTACCAACTCTTTATTAAGGCTTTTTTAAATTTCATTTTTACAGTTATATTCTATCCTTTCATTGTATTTAATTTTATTTTTGTATATATATAAGCTTTTCTTTCTTTACAATTTTGGGCTGTAGTTTTTTTTCCAACAAACAGAAATATGTATAGTGTATTGCTCTCTTCTATTCACCTGTTTATATTCTTTCTTTGTTATTTTGTCTTTTAATTTTCATTTACAGTTACATTGTATTGTTTCATTGTATTGGATTTTATTCTTGTACATATACAAAGTTTTCTTTCTTATGGTTTTGGGATCTAGTTTTCTAACAAACAGATCAAAATACACCCAAGATCCAGTGTATTGCTCTGTTCTGTTCACCTGCCTGATTATACTCTCTCTTTTTGTTTTGTCTTGTTTGTGTTTTTAATTTTTTTTTTCAATTTTGGGTCTCTTCCAGTTTGTTAGTATATATTTCTCTGAGGTAGTTGCTGCCATTTAAGTATTTTGTTCTCTCATTCATCTGTTCTCTGGACAGAAGGACAAGACTGAAAAACTCCCATCAAAAAAGAGAACAAGAGGCAGTACTGACTGCCAGGGACCTAATCAAGGACATAAGTATGATGGCAGAACTAGGGTTCAGAAGAACAATTATAAAGATACTAGCTGGGCTTGAAAAAAAGCATAAGTACACTAGAGAATCCCTTTCTGGAGAAATATAAACTCAAATTTAATCAAGTTGTAATTTTAAAAAAAGGCTACTAATGAAATGCAATAAAAATTGGAGGCTCCAACTGCTAGGATAAATGAGGCAGAAGTGAGAATTAGCGATATACAAGAAATATGATGGAGAATAAAGAAGCTGAGAAAAACAGAGATAAACAACTATTGGATCATAAGGGGAGAATTCAAGAGATAAGTGATATCATAAAGCAAAACAATATTAAAATAATTGGATACTAAGGGAAGTAGAAAGGGAGGGTGCAGAAGGTAGCAAATTATAGCTGAAAACTTCCCTAATCTGGGTAAGGAAACAGGCATTCAGGCTCAGGAGGCACCGAGAACCTCCCTCAAAATCAATAAAAGTAGGTTAAAGCTTCGACATGTAATAGTGAAGCTCGCAAATCTCAGAGACAAAGAGAAAATTCTGAAAGCAGCTCAGGACAAGAGGTCCGTAACCTTCAAGGGTAGAAACATTAGACTTGCAGCAGATGTATCTACAGAGACCTGGTAGGCTGGAAAGGACTAGCATGATATATGCAGGGTGCTAAATGAAAACAAACAAACAAACAAAAAACATGCAGCTGAGAATACTTAATCCACCTAAGATGTCATTCAAAATAGAAGGAGAGATAAAAATCTTCCGGGATAAACACTCACTAAAAGAATTTGTGGTCACTAAACCAGCCCTGAGAGAAATATTAAAGGGGATCCTTTAAGTCAAGAGAGAGCCCAAAATTAACATACACAGTAAAGGAACAGAGACAATATACAGAAACAGTGACCTTACAAGTAATACAATGGCACTAAATTCATATCTTTCAATAGTTACTCTGAATGTAAATGGGCTTAATGCCCCAATCAAAAGACACAGAGTATCAGACTGGATAAAAAAGCAAGACCCATTGATAGGTTGTTTGCAAGAGGCTCATTTTATACCCAAAGACACCTCCAGATTGAAAATGAGAGGGTGCAAAATCATTAATCATACTCATAGACATCAAAAGAAAGCTAGAGTAGCAATCCTTATATGAGAAAAATTAGATTTTAAACTAAAGAGTGTAATAATACATGAGGAAGGATACTATACCATAATTAAAGGGTCTATCCAACAGGAAGTATTAAAGAAACACATTGATAATACTATAATAATATTAGGGGACTTTAACGCCCCATGCACTGCAATTGACAGATCATCTAAGTAGAAGATCAACAGGAAACAATAGCTTTGAATGACACACTGGACCAAATGAACTTTATAGATATATTCAGAACTCTCCATCTGAAAGCAACAGAATACACTTCTTCTCGAGTGCACATGGAATGTTCTCCAGAATAGATCACATACTGGCTCACAAATCAGGTCTCAACTGGTACCAAAAGATTGGGATCACTCCTTGCATATTTTCAGAACATAATGCTTTGAAACTTGACCTCAATCACAAGGGGAAATTTGGAAAGAACTCAAATACTAGAGGCTGAAGAGTATCCTACAAAGAATGAATGGGTCAACAGGAAATTAATATACATATTGTATATTGCTTTGGGTAGTATAGACATCTTAACAATTAGTATGTATATATATATATATATAATATATATATACATATATATGTAATGGAATATACTACTTAGCCATCAAAAAAGTGAAGTCTTGCCTTCTGTAATGATGTGGATGGAACTAGAGGATATTATGCTAAGTGAAATAAGGCTATTAGAGAAAGACAATTATCATATGGTATCACTCATATATGGAATTTAAGAAACAAAACAGACAATCATAGGGGGAAGAAAGGAAAAATAAAACAAGATGAAATCAGAGTGGGAGACAAACCATAAGAGACCCTTTACCACAGGAAACAAACTGAGGGTTGCTGGAGGGGAGAGAGGTGGGGGGGGGGATGAGGTAGGTAACTGGGTGATGGATATTAAGGAGAGCATGTGATGTAATGAGCACTGGGTATTATATAAAACTGATGAATCACTGAACTCTACCTCTGAAATTAATAATACACTATATGTTAATTAATTTAACTTAAAAATAAAAAGGGGGCTAAAGACTTGAATAGACATTTCTTCAAAGAAGATATACAAATAGTTAGAATTGTCTACTTCTGGACCACAGTTTACCGAGGGTACCTAAAACCACAAAAAGTGAAACCATGGTTAAGAGGTGACTATTGTATTATTTCCAATTGACATGAACACCATGGAGTTTCTATACAAACTCTGGCTTGGGAATTGCACCTTCTGGAAACTTCCACAAGCTTGGTGCTACGAACTAGTAGGAAATTTACTTAATATGTAATTTATTTTATTTATGTATTTGGGGTATCAAGTTTGGGGGACACAGACATTTTAACGATGGAAAGAACAGTGACATAACTATATTATGTAGCCTTAATTATCATTAGGAGTTTCAGTTGTATACTGAGAGTAGAGGAGGAATTATTGAAAGACTTCTCAAGGAAATAGCCTGATCATATTTGTATTATAATGATCACTCTGGTTGCAATGGCATTTGAGTGAATGAATCAGAATGGTTTTAAAATGGAAGAATGGGCAAGTCCCAAATTATGTAGGAGTTGTCTGTTAAAAACCATGTACTTTTACAAGCTTATTCCTATGAAGAAATATTTCCCATATATGCTTTGAATGAGTAATTCAACTAATAATGATTTTCACAGAGGCATTTCCACACAGGCAGAAACTGATTTAAACAACTCATTGACCTCCTACTGGGGGTAGTAGGAAAATGATGACAAACTTAATGTCACTTAGATATTCCCACACTGGTGGCAGAACTATTGCTGCTTTATTTTTATTTCCATAGAGTTAAAACCAAAGAACAGCAATTTATTAAACATTTACTATGAGTCAGATATACTGGCAAAGACCTTTATCTGTTAGTTCATTCGAATCTTATAACTAGTCACTGAAACTGGTATTCTAATACTTATTTTTCATATGAAAAAACTCTGTGCAAGGAGCTTGGTACTTGATCAAGGTCACAGCTAGTAAGAAATGAAATCCATGCTTCAGATAGATACCTAGGAACCTAGTTTGTAAAAAAATACTAGGTCAGTTAGAGCCACAGTTTGACTCAAATTTAATTCATGAATCAGTCACACACAGTTCATCAGAATAAAATCTTGAGGTTTCTTGGTCTGTTTTTTACTTTCTAGACATCTGGAGAAATTTAGCTCTTTTTTTTTTTTAATCAAAAAGCAGAAACTAAGTAAGACAGAATCTTACAATCATGAAGGCATATCCATGAACATATGCTATATGTGAGACACTGCTAGTTTGAAAACCTGAAATATAACAGATTGTATGGCAAAAAAAATTATTAGGGTAAACTACTGGAAAAAATTACTCACTGGAAAAAAGATTTGGTTTCTGGATGAAATATATTTGTATGCATCTGATAACATAGCCTTAATATATATATATATATAATTATATATCTGATATATAATATATATATATAATTTCACAGAATTGCAAGAAGAAATTGACAGATACATCAACAAAGTAGAAGAAATGGAAGTACACAAGACAAAGGATGTACTATAAATTGCTATTTCGTCCTTTTGGAAACTCATCAGTATAGTGAAGATAATGTTATAAAAATTTTTAACATTTTATTTTTTAAAACTCAACAGTAACAGCTTTAACATTGGGTATTGAATGCTTAAAGAGTTCATGTAATTAACTATTTGTGATTTAATCTGGGATAGAAGCAGAATTTTAAATCCAATAAAGGGTAAAATAAAGAATGATATTTGTTTAAGGGTATAATATTTTTAACACCTTGTAATTTAAAACATAAACACTGAAAATTAAAGTCTAAAAAACATTTTGTCAGTGTTTCTAATGTTTTAAAATACAAAGTACAAAATAAATATTAGTTTTGGTACTTTTAAAATTTTCCTGTATATTTTCTGACAGTAAGAGAATTTTGAATCTGTTAACAAAATTGTTTAAAAGGTTACAGGCCAGTTTGTAATTGTTCACATTGGTTATTAAAGTCATTTAGTAAATGGAAGAGCATAAAAAGGATTTATATTTCTTACTCAATTTTGCTATTCCATGATATTAACATTTTCTCATATATACAATGCACTTCTCTGACCACACATAATCACAGTAGAAAAAAAAAAGAAATCTCAAAATATACAAGATGCTATATTCAGTGCTGTCTGTACAATTCCAAATGTGATGCAATAATTCTCTACTAAGGCCTATTCAATGGTCAAAGGAGCCTTTATATCTTTTCTGGAAATTCTACTATAAAACACAGATAATGAATATGTGTGTATCTTTGTCTCATATTACTCTTGAGCCTTTCTTCTTTACTGCCCTCTTTTGTGGATGGTAGTGTGGTAATTTTGAGAAGCATAGACTTTAATGTTTGACTTGTCCCAATTATAAATTTAACTCATTCAATGTCTCTGATCCTAAATTACTTTAGTGAAAGTGACCAAACATCCCAGTTTAGGAAAGTCCTAGTTTATGCCTGTTGTTCTAGAATACTTATTGTTGCTTTCATGTCTCAAAATGTTCCAGTTTGGATGATAAAAGTTACGACTGCCACACTTCTTTGTATAATGGGAGCAATACATCTAGTCTTTTAGGTTAATTATGCAGATTACATGAACGAATGTATCTAAAATATTTTACAGAGTTTCAGGCAAAGAATACAATAAATGTTAAGTACTAACATGCATCCCAGGCTCCAAAGTCTACCTTAGAATGGAATCCTTCCTTATATTTCAGCTTTAACCCTATCAGCCTACCCTTCTCAGAGTATTTTACAAACAACATGATCCAAAAACATTTACCAGTTCTTCCAGGGTTTCAAATTGAGCAATATCAGCTTGAGGCACAGAAGGCCTAAGCAGCTCCCTGCAGGCTCCTACTAACCTAGAGCCTCCTCCCTGCCAGTTCCTGCCAGTTCCAGTAATCCCCCTAACATCACGTAACCAGGTAACCCCCCAACACCAGGGTCCTGGGAAGCTCATTTCATCCAGGTACCTGCTGGATCTGTATCCCCAGACTATTCTGTAACTCCGTTGCAAGCTCCTATGAATCAAGAAATCAGCTCACCCCAGTGTCTGCCTGATCCAGAAGTCCCAGACACCATTCATGGATCTGGCAGCTTTCAAGGCAGGGCTCCCTGCACGCTACCAAGAATCTAGGACCTCATTGTACCCAGGCATCTGACAACTCCAGTGGCCCCAGGTGGAATCCTTGGTTCATGCTGGCTGGCAGCCAAGGCCCAAGGCAGCTCTCATGGCACCAGGCTCTACAAGGCTCCCATGAAACCAGACACTGGTTCACCCTGAAACCTTCCAGTTCCAGTGGCTCCAGGTAGGCTGCATACTCTAGGCAGATTCATTGGCCTCAGGCTCACAGAGGGCCTCTGTGAAATTAGGCTCCTGGCCCATCTGTCTGCCAGCTAGCTCCAGGAGCCCCTGGTGGTTCAGTGGCCACAGAAAACCCCTGTAACTTCAAATATCTTTGACTGCTTTGGGTTCCTAAAATGCTCCCATGAATTCAAGGCCCTGATCCACTCCATTAACTATGAGGCTCCTATGGCCACAGGCAGTTGAGTGAGCTCCCATGAACTCTCATTCCCAGCTTACTCCAGTGTTTCTCAGCTCCTATGTCACTTGACAGCTCATGGTGGGCTCCAACAAATTCAGAGTCTTGGCACATGCCAGCACCAGCTCACTCCCATGGCCCTGGATGACTCTGTGAACAGAGGCTCCCAACCAATACAAAAACCCAGCTTCATGGGAGCACTGCCTGTGAATCCAGGGTCCTACTATGACTCAACATCAGGCAGAGTGCAGCTGTTCCAGACTTTCAACCATTTTCAGCATCAGGCGACCCAAGGGCTCCAATAGCAAGCCCGCTTATGGACACTACTGGACTGCCTACCCAAATCTCTGGACAAGCTGACTAGTGGAGAGCTGGCTTTCCAAAGCTAGTCTATGAAGACTGGAGAGGTGCCTACATCCTCAAATGCAGACTCCATCACAAGGCCACAAGAATCATGAATAAGCAAAAATACATGACACCATCTCCAAAGGAAACTAATAAAATCCCAATGATGTACTCTAAAGAAATAGAGATCTATGAACTGTCTGACAAGGAATTCAGACAACCCTTCTAATGAAATTCAGCAAACAATAATAAAATGCATATAGACAACTAAATAAAATTAGGAAAACAATGCATGACAAAATGAGACATTCAAAAAAGAAATAGGAAGCATTACAATAAATCAAGTAGAAACCCTACTGGAAGACAACAATGACTGCACTGAAGGATTCAGTGAGAGCTTCAATAGTTGACTCAACCAAGCAGAAGAAATAGTGAACTAGAAAACAAGTCTGTTAAAAAACTACAGCCAGAGAAGCAAAAAGAAAAGGAAAGAAAAAGAGTGAAGAAAGCCTATATAAATTATAGGATATCATTCAAAGAAATAATCTATGCATTGCTGGACTCTCAGAAGAAGAGAGGGAGAAATGAACAGAAAGATTATTTAAAGGAATAATAGCTGAGAACTTCCCAACTCTGGGGAGAGACTTAGATATCTAAGTTTATGAAGTTAATAGGTCATCTCAAACTTTCAACCTAAAACAATCTTCTCCAAGACACAACATTTAAAAACTCTCTAAAATCAAAGCCAAAGAGAGAATCTTCAGGTAGCCTGGGTGGCTCAGCGGTTTAGTGCTGCCTATGGCCCAGGGTGTGATCCTGGAGACCTGGGATTGAGTCCCACGTCCAGCTCCCAGCATGGAACTTGCTTCTCCCTCTGCCTGTATCTCTGCCTCCCTCCCTGTGTCTTTCATAAATAAATAAATAAATAAATAAATAAATAAATAAATAAATAAAATATTAAAAAATGCAGAGAGAATCTTCAAAGCAGCAAGAGAAAACAAATTTCTCACAAATAAAGCAACCCCCATAACCGGCTATTAGCAGACTTCTCAGCAAACACCTTGCAGGCTAAGGGAGACTGAGATGCAAAACAAAATAAGATCATGTTAGCAGGCCCCTACTTATCAGTAATTATTTCAAAAGGCACAGAATGGCTAAAAGGGTTTAAAAAGAAGACAAAACTAATCATTTCTTATCCAATCACCAAATATTTGCAGAATTGCAGAATGTTTACTCTTGTGGCCAGTCTGAGAAAAAGAAGTTTTGCATACTCGGAAGTAGCCAGGGCAGAGTGGGTAGGCATGTGGAACATTTGTGCCATGAAGAGTATGATGCAGCTCAAGGCAATGGGTTATGAGAACAGAGCCACAAGTAACCTGCCTGACACCTGAAAGGAAGAATTTTTTTTTCTTTTAACACACCCCTACTCAACCAGAGTGCTTGAGGGTAACCAGATCCAATTTTAAGACAAGTCTCTGCCCCAAAATTGAGGCACTTGTGTTCTTGGAAAAGAAGGAGATCTGGGCCAGTTCCAAAGGGACCTCTACCTTCTGCTTAAAAAGCAATGCTTCTTGGGAGCAGCTTTCACAAATTTTTAACCCAAAAAGGCCAAGGAGTTGAGGGAGAGAGGGAGAATATTGAGAAATAAGAGGAGGAGGGGGTCTGAACCAAAACACTACACACACTTTCCCCCTTTAAGAACTTTCCAAAAGTTCTTAAGCCTCAAGTGATGAGACCTGTCCCAGGGACTCCACTACTCACCACCATAAAGTTCTGCACACTCTGATGAAGAGGGCAAATGAGGGGTTCCTGACATCTGGGGTGGTGGGGCAGGGGTGAAGTCAGGTCAGATTTTTCAAATGGTCTGGCCAGGGGCAGAAGTTCACCAGGCTAGTAAGGCCCTGAGAGGTCAAACCCTGAGAAATCCAGAAGGCATGTTCTCCTTCCCCCTTTCTTTTCCCCCTATCCTAATTATGGTTCCTGTTTCACTCTATGGTTCCTGTTTCACTCTGAGCTCTCAAAAAAGAAGAAGAGTGCAGGTAGGAGGTCTTAGGGCTACCGACCTCTGCAGGTGGCCTGTCCTTTTCCAGTCTGTGCCCTGGACCCCTCTGCAGCTGCGGGTCCTTGTGCCCAGGGCCCTCTGCTCCCAGGCCACAACTACCTGTACCAGCACCTGCCAGGGCTGCCCTGAGGTCTTGATCACCAACCCACCAAGCTCTTACTTTTGTCTTGTATTTTTTGTCTGTCTGCATAGCTTGTGAAATAGAAAGAGAATGCAAAAACTGGTAAATAGGAAAGCTGACAGATCAATGGCTACTTTTCATACTGAGCCTGGCAACCTGCTTGTGGATCGTGGCTGTTTGGTGTTCTGGCAGACAGCTATGGGCCAGAGGGGATGTCCATATCCCATGTTCCCAATTCCTGGTAAAGACTCTTCCCCAGCCTGGCAGTCAAACTGGGTCCCTGCCAGTCCCTGCCAGGCACAGAAGGTAAGAGTCTGCTCAGGGTCCCACATCCTGGGCATTGCCTGGCCTACAAAGATGGCACAGGGCTCTGCCCCTTTGGGTTGAGTCTGTCTCTCTTGGACTTCCTTGGGGTGATTAGAGTTCAAAGCTGAGGATTGCCCACAATGAGATTTGTCCAGCTGGAGCAGCATTTACACATGCTCATATTGTTAAAACAAGACAGTAACCATAGAAATCAGTCTTAGGTCAATGGCATTATCTTTCCCCAGTGGACTATTTTATCTGAGATTTTTTTAGAAGTTTCAGCAGGTGGTAATAACAAAAAGCACATGACTTTGAAAGATAGCTGGCAGTTTCTAAAGAAACTAAATATACTGGGGGCACCTGGGTGGTTCAGTCAGTTAAGTGTCTGCCTTCGGTTCAGGTCATGATCCCTGGGTCCTGGGATAAGCACCACATGGGACTGACTCCCTGCTCAGTGTTGAGCCTGCTTCTTCCCCCCCCCCTCCCCCTACCCACTGGCTCGTGCTCTCTCTTGCTTGCTGTCTCTCAAATAGATAGATAAAATCATTTAAAAAGAGAAGAAGAAAAAGAAGAAGAAAGTAAATATGCTTCTCCTATGACCTAGCAACCTTGCTCCTTGGTATTTACACAAATGAGCTGAAAATTGATTTAAAAACTGACACCCACAAGAAAACTGCAAAAGCCTTTTTGTATTGGCTATATTCATAAGTGTCAAAGTTTGAAAGCAACCAAAATGCCTGTCAATAGACAAATGGATAAACACAATACGAAACAAATTTAGACCAAAAAAAGAATTCCTGTAACAGATAAAATTCAAAGGGTAAGGCATAATAAAGAAATGAAAAATGAACTGGCAGCACTCAGCACAGAAAAGGAAGCTAAAAGGGACCTGATATTCTTATCAGAAAGAAAAGAATGCCCTCTGATATCTGATAAAGGAAAACTATGTTAGAGATACCATGACATAAAACTGACGCTGCAAACCAAGTCAAGGCAATTAAAAAGTGATCTTTAAGAAAGAAAATGACATGCATAAAATTAGTATTCCTGAAGACTAGCCCACAGTAGAAAGCAGCTAAGCATTAAAAGAAGAAGCCTTTCCTGAAATAAGACAACTAAATCAGAGCAAAGAATAAATAAAGCAGATTTTGGTAAAGTTTCTTATTTTTCAGTTTAAAGATAAAGCATGTTGCTTACAATGGGGAATTCCAACCATAGACTTTGTGGCATGTTGTGCCACTGTAGACTTTGCCACAACCACATCAACGGCTGGAAATAATAGAATGTCTGCACTGAGAAAAATATTGAGTGAGGCAAGTTCTTATACTCATGTAGTTCTCATGCAAGTTAAAACCAAAATATAACATTAGGATTTTATAGAATACAACATACACAACATATATGTTTCTAAAAACAAACTACTTGATGAATAAATAGATCCAGCTGACTAATAGATAGTTACAAATAAGGATCTCAGGAAAGATAAAGACTTTGTATGAAATAAAGAGAACTATAGATTCTTCACTAGGGTTAATGATTGTACTTAATAGAAAGTTTAAACTAAGTGCTGCATAACTATGATTAAACTGTGTATGATGAAGTAACAATGAAAGATACAAGAAAAGCAAGTGAATCACTGAACTCTACCTCAGAAACTAATAATATGTTAATTCTTTTATAACTTTTCTATTTAGAATTTGTCTTAAGCTATTTCTCTCAAGTGGAAAAAAGAAAAGAAAGAAAGGTAGGAACAAGGGGCAACAACCTAAGAAATCACCCTTAAAAGGATCTTACACTAGCCAGGAAGGAACCCTCCACCCTCAGGCACGTGAACAGCTATCTGATAGGTAGACGAACACGTGGACATTTGATTGGGTGACAGGCGCATGGACAATCAGATTAAAACATCCCCTAAAAGCCCCTAAACTTAGAAACTCAATGTTGTAGGACACCTAGGTGGCTCAGCGGCTGGGCGCCTGTCTTTTGGTTCAGGTCGTGATCCTGGGATCTCAGGATCCGGGATCGAGTCCCACATCAGGCTCCCTGCATGGCGCCTACTTCTCCCTCTGCCTATGTCTCTGCCTCTGTCTCTCACTCTGTGTCTTTCATGAATAAATAAATAAATCTTTAAAAAACGAAAACAAAAAACAACTCATGTTGTAACCTCTGGTACTGCCTTCCTCTTCCGGAGCTCTGAACTACGGCTGGATAAGTTTTGTTTTACTGTCCACCACTTTTCACCTGGTCTACTTCTTCATTTCTTGAAGCAGCAAACCGTGGCAGTAAAAGAAAAATCTTACAACATTAGAACTATGGCTAAACCACAACTGAAAGTATCATTAACTAAAAATATATGTGTAAATACAGGAAGTCTAAATGTGGCCAAATTCTTCCTCTGGCAAAGGTAGAAATTCACTTGCTGGACTTTTGATTAGAAAACAAATACAAAATTAAGAAAATTAAATTGTGAAAGTTACAGAGTGACATCAATATCATAACAACATAAGAAATTCCTCATCGTGTCTTCTGTTAACACTTAAAACTTGGCATTTATCCATGAACAAAAGTGCCTCTGTGGGAGCTTGTGTTATCCAGCACCATATCTCAAGAGACTCAGGAGAAGTCTCACTCACCTGTGAATTGGGTAATAGGCAGACAGATCCCCACACGGCTGTGGAACCAGTAGGATCATCCAGTCCCTTTTAGGGTGCCTGGAAAATGCTGACTTGGGCAGATATTCACAGACACAAGCACCTTTATACAAGTTCAGGCTACTGGAGGAAAAGTTCCAGCACTCCACCGGAGCACAAAAACAAACAAAAAACAAAAACCAGAAGAGTTTGGAAGCTTTGGGATGGGTAAGAGGAAATTTGCAAGAATCATTCCTCCCTGACAGTGGCACAGTTTAGAGAATGAGACCTGGGTTTCCTCCCACAAGGGAAAAATTAGAAGAGCAAGTGAGTGCCTGGCTTACCCAGTGTATAGGACACTGCTAGAGAAACTCTTCTCTCCCACACAACCTGGAGTATTAAGGCAAGAGTTCTGTGACTCAGGGAGGGGAGGAGATTGAGAGAGAGAGAGAGAGAGAATATTAGAGGGTGTTCCAGGAACACCAATCCTAATTTTCTTCTAGACTCCAGTAAAAGGTCTGGCGAAGACCTGCTAGGAAAAACTTCACCTGAGGATCAGCCCAGCTGGCCCATGGGCCCCCCCAGTGCCCTAATCGCCAAACTGACACCTCTCCCTCACCCCACCCACTTTGTGGCTGGCTCTTTGTGGGCCCGCCGCTGGGTGACAGCAAAAAGAAGCTAGATAGGAGAGTAAGTGCAGAACACAAAACCGGATTTGAGGCAAGACAGAACACAATCTTCAGCTGTAGCACCACCCTCAGGAATACATAGAGAGATTACCAAAGCCAACGTGCTCTGTTGCAAGGTGGAGAGAACTATACAAACTTAAGAATTATGCCAAAATAGGAAACAAGTATATCCATGTGAGGTCAGAGAAAGCCTCAAAATATGAGCAGGAGCAACAAAAAGTACCTCTCACTTGAAGGCAGCTAGTAATGATTGAAAGAAGTGACTGTGGCTTCAAATATGAAGTAATGCAAAATTCCAATTAATCAGATTCAGAAAACTTTAATTCTGTAACATAATGATGTGTTAATCACTGAACTATAGGGGCACTTGGGTTGCTCAGTGGTTGAGCATCTGCCTTCATTCAGCTCAGGGCGTGATCCCAGAATCCTGGGATCGAGTCCCATATTGGGCTCCTCCTTAGAGTGAGCTTGCTTCTCCCTCTGCCTATGTCTCTGACAATAGTCAGAAAACAATAAGATGGAATTATGAGGTCCTTATATATCAATAATTACTGTAAAAGTAAATGGATTTAATTCTGGAATGATAAGGCACAGAGTTGTTAGATGTGGGGAAAGAAAAGAAGATCCAACTATAGGCTGTCTGTAAGAGACTCACTTGAGCTTTTGATAGCACAGAAATAAAAGAATCGTAAGAAACTAAACAATTATATGCTAGCAAACAGGATAATCTAGAAGAAATGGGTAAATTCTATTCTATTAGGAATGAATTACAAAAAATTAGAATATTCAAACAGACCAATAGCAAATGAAGAGATTATGTCAGTATTCAAAAGTCTCCAAAAAACAAACAAACAAACAAACCCACAAAAGTCTCCCAACACAAGAAAGCCCAAGACCAGATGATTTCACTGGTGAATTCTACCACTTAAAGAAAAATCAGTACCAATCCTTCTCAAACTTCTCTTAAATATTGAACAGGAAAGACTACTCTCAAGGTCACTTTCTGAGGCTAGCATTATCCTGATGAAAATTGACCGATATTCCTGATAAATATAGATACAAATGTTCTCAACAAAATAATTAGCAAAACAAGATCAATAGCACATGGAAAGGATCATACAGCAAGATCAAGATCAAGTGGGATTTATTCCTGAGATGTAAGAAAGGTGTAACATATGCACATCAATACATGTGATACACCACATTAATAGAATGAAATTTAAAAATTATGTGATCATCTCATTAGATGCAGATTTGACAGTTGCTAAGGGAGTATTTCTTAAAAGATCTACTCACAGGAAAAGAAATTATAACTATATGAGGTGATGTATGTTAACCAAATTCATTGTAATCATTTCAAAATATGTACATTTATGAAATCATTATGTACACCTTAAAGAAATACAATGTTATAAAAAAAAGAAATACAATGTTATATATCAATTATATCTCAATAAAACTGGAGGGGAAAAGACAAGATATCTGCACTCCCATGTTTATTGCAGCATTATGCACAACAGTCAAGATATAGAAGTAATCTGTGTCCATCAACAGATGATGGATTAAAAAGGTGGTAAGTATTCAAGATGGAATTTATTAGTCAACCATGAGAAGAAAGGAAATTCTGCAATGGACCGTATAGTAAGATAAATCAGACAAAAAGACTAATACTGTATGATAGCACCCCTATGTGGAATCCAAAGAGGTCAAACTTGTAGAAACAGAGAATAGAACAGTGGTTATCAAGGGCTGGGTCAGGAAACTGGGAGATGCTGGTCAAAGGGTACAAACCTGCAGTTAGAGAATGCATAAGTTATGGAGATCTAATGCACAGTACAGTGGTTACAGTTAATAATGCTGTTTTATATACTTTCAAGTTATTAAGAAACTAGATCTTTAAAATTATCCCCACGTAAAAGCAATGATAATCATATATGATGGAAATGTTAATCATATTGCAATATATAAAAGCATCAAATCAATGTGTTTTACAGTTTAAATTTACACAACGTGTATGTTAATCTTATTTCAATTAAAAAAAAAAACTGAAACAAAAAATCCTTACTTCTAGAGATGCCTTACATGGCTCAGTCAGTTAAGTGTCCAGCTCTTGACTTTGGCTCAGGTCATGATCTCAGAGTGGTGAAATTAGGCCCCACCTAGTCTCCTTGCTCAGAGGAGAGTCTGCTTGAGATTCTCTCCCTCTCCCTATGCTCCTCCTCCCTTTGGCATGCACTTCTCTCTTGCTCTCTCTCTCTCTCTCAAATAAATGAATGAATGAATGAATGAATGAATGAATGAATAAATAAACAAACAAGTCTTTAAAAATAACTTCTGGATATTTAAAATTTGAATGGAATATAAAAAACATCTATCATGAACTATTTCTTTAAAAAAAATTTTCCAACAATGAAAAATGTAAAACTTAAAAATGTTTCTAGTTTGTTGGCTATAAAAAAGCAGGTGACAGGAAGATTTGACCTGTTCATTGATACCTGATATAAACGTTAAAGTAGAAAAGTTTGAGTCAAGTGATAACATCCTTTAACTATTTGAGTTTAAACCAAAGAACTGTTACATATAAATCTGGGTTAAAGGAGTTCATTTCTTTAATATATTAAGAGTTTTAAATATTCATTAAGAAAATCTCTAATGATTCAATATAAAAATAGTCAAATGACAAGAACAGAAAATTTATCACAAGGTTCTACAAATGGCAAACCATTAAGCAGATACTCAACTCAGAGTAAAAGCAATGTAAATTTTTAACCAAATAGATAGATTGATAGATAAAATATTACTACTAAAGATCTTAATAAGATTATAAAACTTACAAATTTCCAAAAGAAAGATGTGTACTTATGTACTACACAAAAAAAACATAGATCATATAGCAAAAGATAACTAACTATAACACATGTACAAAATAAGGAGATAAAATTATGAGTAATCTGTTATAGCAACAAAAATACATTACTGCTTGTATAAAATAAAAATTGCTGATTGTGAAATACATATAAATGAAATAATTAAAGACTGAAAATAAAAATATGGCCCAGCACATATTTGGGACTTACAGTTAAAAGATTAAATAAATAAAGTGATTTAATAAAATAACACCTAACATATATGACATATATTAAGACTATTGCCCATATTTCCTTTACATCATGGTAAAAAATTAACAAAATTTCTAGACATCTATAAAGCTGTTTTTTTTTTCCTTTCCTCTTTCCCAAAATTAACATATAAGGTGAGATTGGTACAGATAATTTGCATGCATGCTTGTAACACATTTACCATAAATAACATAGACAATTGTTTTATGTAATTTTCTACATTGCATGGTATTCAAACCCCAAGCATCTTTTGTTTCAAGGATTTCTTTTTCTTCAGATAAATTCTCTTACCATCTCCCACACCAAAACCACCAACACATCAGCTGAGAATTTACCTAACACTTTTTTTTCTGAAAATCTAAATTGTACTTTACATTGCTTGTCACTAACTTTGTATTATTTATTTGTATTTGTATTTCAATTTTACTTACATAACCCTCCCAACAAATAACATGAAGTATAACATAGTAAATGCTTCATGAATATGAACCGAATGCTGACATAATCACATGGCAAAGGGATCATAACACTTTATAAAATAGAGACTAAGAATTTGATTTTTAGCAGCTACCTTATATCCCCTCTATATTTGAGAATACAAACATGATAAAAAAAAAAGTATGCTACTCTAAAAGTAAGCACAATTCTTACATTATGAGCAGATGGCTTTTTTTTTTTTTTTTTTTCCTTTAAGTAGGCTCCACATCTAGCATAGAGCCCAACACAGGGCTTGAACTCATGACCACGTGATCAAGACCTGAGCTGAGATCAAAAGTCAAATGCTTAATCAGTTGAGCCACCCAGGCACCCCTATAAAAGTGGGTTCTAACAATATTGATCTTCATTTCATTTCATTTCTTCATTAAGAAACCAGTACAGGCAAATGCTAATAGGGCTAGTGCTTCTGGCATACGGCCTGACCATAGCTATAAAAATGTGAATGTTTCTAGGAAGATACTTGTGGTATTTCCTGTGCATAAAAGCAACTGACCTGTTTTGCCTGCAGTGGAAACTTCTGAACTTTGAGCACAAAAAGTTTCTGTGCAGTATCTTTTTCTCATCACAATGTTGAAAATGTTCTCGATATTGGCATAACACATATGAAACAAGCTATAGAAAGTGCATTAACTATTTGAAAGTTTGTATTTTGTTTTGGATTAATCAGCAGATTCTGTTGGTGTTTTGATATCTTTAGTTTTTACAGTATGATCACCTCATATTAATAACTTCAAGTTATTTTGCAGCGAAATATAATCATTAGCCTGACTTAAAAGTGGAAAATTAATTAAGATATATTATGGATTGAATTGTATTCCCCCGACCTCCCCACCAAAATATTCATATATTCAAATCCTAGCCTTAGCACCTCAGTATGTGACTGTAATAGATGAAAGTGTCTTTAAAGAGGTAATTAAGTTAAAATGAGGCTGTTAGTGTGAGCCTTTATCCAATATGACTGGTGTCCTTATTATTTATAATCACTTCTACTGGAAGAGCTTAGAACACAGTTGCAGAGAGATCATGTGAAGATAGGGAGAAAATATAGCCACTTACAATTTTTTTTTGTTGGAAGGCCATGCGTTGCCTTCATTTATTGTATTTCAAATCACTGTACATTTACTATTGTGAAAACACTGCCTCCATTTTCTAGTACAAAAAAAAAACCTAAAAATTGTTTCAGGAATGTAGAGAAATATCCAACATAAATAGTGAAAAAGTGCACCATAATTACTGCTGCACTGCAGTCATTTCTGCATTTCCCATGTTTCTTAAATAACTATCTTGTCTGATAACACACAATATAAAGAGCAATTATGAAAAACAGACATTTACATATACTTCTAAAGTCTTATTGAGAATATCCTGTTGGCATTGGATAACCAATCATAAGCGCAGCTGCAGTAGCAGGATATGCATATGCCTGTTGGTTCATACCATTGTGCATATTGGGAACATTATTTCCATATTGCTGAGTGCTATCATAACCATTCTGGTAAGTCCCTGTTGGATTACCAGCCTTAGAAGAAATGAACCTTGCTGACATCTTGATCTTGGACTTCTACTGCCAGAACGATGAGAAAATAAGTTACCTGTTGTTTATGCTGCCAAGTCTGTGGTACCTTTTTATGGCAGCCCTAGGAAACCAGTACAGGCACTGTTCCACATCTATTCCCCAAGACAATCACAATAATTGCATCATACATTCATTCATCCCTTCAGTATATACTTATGTAGCTATTCTCTGGCTTTGAAAACAGTCATGGCAAGGGAGATTTTCCATTTAATAGCCAAAACATAGCTATTCACATTGCAAACAAATTATAACCATGCTTTGCATGCAGAGTCTTCAGGAACACAAAGGAAGAAGGGATAAAATGAATCTGTTTTTACAGGGCACTGAAGTATAGACCTAAACAACAACAACAAAAAATTGTAACTACTGCAGCCAGACACCAATGAGTGAGAAAGCAAAGCAAAAAGATGACTACTCATAGCCAAATGATGAGTTCTTTAGTAGTTGGCATTTATTTCTCTTACTTCTCTGAAGCCATAAGTCTTACCCTTTAATATTTTAAAATTTTCTTAAAAGGCAATAAGTTTGTTTAAATCCATCAGGAATCATTGTGTTTATAATTCTATATCTGAATAAGCTAGTGAATGGTGCACACAGGCTCATGTGTCAATATTAAATGAGGAAGAACACAAGTAAGGTGATGAAATTGCACTCTTTCATCTTTAGAGGCATTTATTCCACTTCCATCTTCCAATATCCCCTTGCATTTCTCTAACAATTGACCATGTTCCAATTCTCTGGGTGGGAAGGGGGAAGATATCCCATTGAAAATACTGTCTTTACATCTTGAGTATTTTCAGATAATATAAGCTGTACTTTTCATCTTCATGACTTTTTATTTTATAATTCGAAGTTTGTATCTTTTAATCCCCTTTATCTACTTTACCCATCTCACCCCCCACCTTCCCTCTGGCAACTGCAGCTTGTTCTCTGTATTTGAGTGTTTTTATTTATTCACTTATTTGTTTCTTTACTTGTTTTGTTTCTTAAATTCCACACATGAGTGAAATCATGTGGTAACGGTCTTTCTCTGTCTGACTTATTTCACTTAGCATAGCACCCCCTGGTCCATCCATGTAGTTGAAAATGGCAAGATCTCATTCTTTCCTACGGCTGAGTAGTAGTCCACTATCTCTCTCTTTCTCTATATATACATGTATATATGTATATAAATAAATATATATAATATATTGCTATATGTATGTATATATATACATATATATATTTCACATCTTCTTTATCCATTCATCTATCCATGGTTACTTGGGTTGCTTCCATATCTTGGCTATTGTAAATAATGCTATTATATGTGTAGGGATGCATATATCTTTTTGAATTATTGCTTTTGTTTTCTTTAGGTAAATATAATAGGATTACTGGATTATGAAGTATTTTTATTTTTAATTTTTGAAAGGATGTCCATAATGTTTTCTACAGTGGCTGCACCAATTTTCTTTTCCACCAGTAGCACATGAGGATATTTTTGTCCACACCCTCATCAACACATTATTTCTTTGGATACTATCCATTCTGACAGGTGTCAGTGTACCACATTTCTTTATCCATTCATCTGCCAATAGCTATATAGGTTGTTTCCAAATCTAGGCTATTGTGAATAGTGCTATTATGAGCATGATTATGCAAATATCTCTTTAAGATCTTGCTTTCCATTCTTTTGAATATATATCCAAAAATAGGATGAATATATAATGTGGTAGTTTTATTTTTAAAAATCCATGAAATTTTAAGGAAACTCTATATTATTTTCCATAGCAGCATTTTATATTCCCACCAATGATATACAAGGGTTCCAATTTCTCCACATCTTTGTCAATGTATTTTATGTGTGGTAATAACTATACTAACTGGTGTGAAGTTTCATACCAAGTATTATGGTTTTCATTTGTTCAGCTGACTAGTGATGTTGATCATCTTTTTATATGCTTGTTGGCCATTTGTATATCATGTTAGAGAAATGTCTATTCAAGTCCTTTGCTCATTTTTTAATCAGGCTCTTTGATTTTGTTGTTGTTGTTGTTGTAGATGAGTCATTGAAATTCCTTATATATTCTGGATATTAATCCCTTATCAGATAAATGATTTATAAACACTTTCTCCTATTCTATAGTTGATTTTTCACTTTGTTATTTAAAGTTTGATGCAGTCCCCTTTGTCTATCTGTGCTTTTGTTGGCTTTTGGAGAATATCATATAAAATAAATCATTGCCAAGTTCAATGTCATCATTTTCCTGTGTTTTCTTCTAGAACTTTTGTAATTTTGAGTCTCACATTTACATTGTTAATACATTTTGAGTTAATTTTTATATATAATGTAAGATAAGATTCCAACTTTATTCTTGTTCATGTAAATATCTACTTTCCCACATTATTTGTTGAAGAGATTCTCTTTTCCCCTTGAGTAATGTTGGCACACTTATTGAGGTCATATAGCCAAAAGCATGGGAGTTATTTCTGGGTTCTCTATTTTATTGATTCATTTGTCTGTCTTCTCACCAGTACCACACGATTTTCATTACTGTAGCTTTATGATATGTTTTAAATCAGATAGTATGAGTTTTCCAACATTGTTCTTCTTTTTCAAAATTATTTTGTCTATTTGAAGTTCCTAGAGATTCCATGTGAACTTTAGGATGACTTCTTTCTATTTCTTTCTCTTTTGGGGGTGGGGGGCAGATGAAGAGAAAGAATCCCAAACGGCTCTAAGGCCAGCATGAAGTCGGACATGGGGCTCAATCCCATGACACTGAGATCTGAGCTGAAATCAAGAGTTGGATGCTTAACTGATTTAGCCACGTAGGTTCCCCATTTTTATATTTCTGAAAAAAAAGTGTCATTGATATGATTTTGATACAAGTTGCATTTAATCTGAAGATTACGTAGTATGTACAGTTTAGCAATATTAAGTCTTCCAATCCATGAACATGGGATGTCATTCTATTTATTCATGTGTTATGTAATTTCTTTCAGTAAAGTTTTGTAGATTTCAATGTACAAGTCTTTCATTGCCTTAATTAGGTTTATTCCTAAGTATTTTATTCTTTCTGATGCTATCGTAAATGGAATAATTTTCTTCATTTCCTTTCCTCCCATGCCTGCCTGTATTAATGTACCTCTGCTTGCTTTTCACCTCAGTTTTCAGTAGCTTCTAATTTTGAGCTGGTCCCCTAAGCACTCTGAGTCAGGCAAGACAGAAACCAGTTCCTTGAGTAGTCCTCAGACAATCCAGAATGTTGAGTGCTTGGTCTACTCTTCCCCCCACCTGTCCCCTATCTAAAGGAGATTACATGGCATTTCCTCTCGATGTCTCCACAGTATACTCTCTAGGGGTGAGGACACCAATGATTGTACCAAATGCTGGGAATTATCCTACCACCTTTGGTGGAATGTGTTCTTGGTTCTGGTTGCTGCAGTTGCTCAGCTGGTCTCAAGGGCTCTTACAGAGGTATTTTGATCCATATTCATTGGAAGAGGTGGGCCTGTAGCCTCTTTTATATTATAAGCCTAAAGTGGACTCTCTTGTCTCCTGATTACTTATTGTCTCTTGTGTTTTCACCTTTTTGCACCAAATTATTCTCTTATCATTAATTTCTCCATTTCCTAGCCATCTTTTGACCTCTATTATATTTTTGCACATTCAAAGATAAATTTGCTTTTATTTTACTCTCTCTTCCTATCCACTCTAACTCCCACCATTAACCTAGAAAAGTTCAATGTCAAAATAGGTGATAGAATTTTAAAAATCTATCTTTATTGTTTTCTGAGCTACTCAATATTATTGCTACTCTTACACATTCTAAATCTCAGAGCTTGTAATCATTCATTCTCTGAAATATTTAGCTTTAACATTCTATATATTATGTGTGTGCCTATCTCTGTATGTGTATATATGTGTGTGTGTATTTATAAATACACACACATACACATAGTCAGGGATGTACTGTCAAATATATATGCATATAACATACATACATATAACATGTATACATATATACATACATATCTAACAGTATATTCCTAAATTCTGAAATACTTTTTACAAAAGTGCCATCTAGATGATTAGATGAAAATAACTAAAAAAATTCTCCAGGTTTGAATTCTCATAAAGGGTTTATTTTATATGTATACAATAATGATTGCACAATAACGGTCTTTTGAGATGGATGATTGTGAAGATGGCTGAACAAACAAAATGAGCCATCAATATATTGCATATTGCATATGGACGAGTAAAGAACTCACTTTTTGTTTCTACTTCAATCCAGTTTATACTTTTGCAGCTGGCTTTTACAAGCTTCTGTTTGAAGGAAACACTCTGAAAGAAACACTCAAACTATATTTTCATATGGTCATTGTAGATTCTTAATCTTCACAGTTGTGCTGCATAACCTTATTTTTAAAAAATATTTATTTAGCTGAGAGAGAGAGTGGGCATGAGTGGATGTGAGGGGCAGAGGGAGAAGGAGAAGGAGACTCTCCACTGAGCAGGGAGCCCCACATTGGGTATTCCAGGACTCTGAGATCCTGACCTGAGCCAAAGGCAGATGCTTGACTGAGCCACTCAGGCACCCCAGTGCTGAGTAACTTTATATTAAACTTTAGTGCACTAAAAGCATTATTTAAATACCCTATCTGACTTCTGTTCACTTTATTGATCTTTCTCAAATATCTCCACACTTTTTACTTGCTACATGAGTATTTATGTATGGTTCATGAACCACCTCAGTTACCTGGGCTGATTATTTTTCCATATCCCCTACCTCAGACTAACTGTATTTTACAAAGGGAAGAGTATATGAGACAAGATTCTACATTATTAACAAGTTTTCAGGTGGTTATTATATATAGAAACTAAAATTCAAGAATGACTATTCTATATAGGTGACCCAGTATACCCTTCCATAATTCTGGCAGGTTATATTTACTCTAAAAATTTAGGTAAAATATGTGACAAAACCAGATATCACAGCACAAATAAAGTGACTCTTCCTGCTTCCTGGAGAATCAAAACCAGAAGACTGCTTTCACTGTTCAGTAATTTTGAGCATTTGGTACAATTCTGTCCTGGTTACTGCAAGCAACTTTGAGGAAATCCCTTTCTTATTTGTAACATGGGAATGTCAGACTTGGTGGCATCCATGGTCCTCTGCCTCAAAATCCTTGAAAGAGCAGAAATTCCACAAACTCACATCTTCCACTTTCTATAATTCTGGCAGACTAATTTTTTTTTTTTTTTTTTTACTTATGTGGAGACTGCTATACTCACAAGCACCTTTAGAACTAAGCTAAGATCGTTTTATGGATGGTTTTCAATTGTCTTATTAAGGGGCCATTTCCATATTTAAATACCATTTTCTAGGTTTTGCAACTTTATTTGGAGCACAAATATTTCAGGAAGAATTTAGAGCTTTTGAAATGCATCCTGCCAATTTTTGCATAAATCTTTATTTTTTACAACATTGCATTGAGTATTATTTCTCTTGACTGTGGAGTCTTTTTGGAGTCTCCCTTAAATTTGCACCATAGATGAATGTCTCATTTGCTTCACCCTAGTCCTGGCCCTGAGAAAGATACTCAAAACAGATGGTTAGAAGGACAACAAAAAATCTCCCCCAAATTTTGTCAAACAACAGACCAGTTAATTAAGCAAAGTAGATATTACATATCTAAGTATATTGGATCCCCAATAAATGGATTATCTCTCTAATTTATGGAGAAAACCCACAGCTAAAAGTGTGGGTGGTTGGGCATACAAAAGAAACAACAAAGCATTTCAGCCTGGGCACTTCCTTTTGCTGATCTTGACTCATAGAACTTGAAATCTGTCCTTGCACACAAGTTCAGTGCCATATTCTCCTGCTTGCAATGGATAGACAAGTGATATATGCTGATTTAAATTTATCTAGGGGTTCTTGCTTTGCGAGTTCATCACCTCCATCTCTTCCTCAAGGTAAGTACCTTTAATTTTTCCTTTTGGCATTTGTTTATCTTCCAGAGTTAGAATTTCCTCTTGTATTTATACTGACTAGCAGTCTTATATGAATGTTATGGTGGAGCAGCATAGTTTGTCTGAGGTAACAATAACTGTGAACAAAAGCACACACCTTGTAGATTTCTTTGTTCATCAAGATGCTTGTACGAAAAGTGAATATCACTTCTATTACTGAGCCTTGGTTAAAAACCAGGGAGAAATATTTTACATGTACGAACAAAGTAATATTTTTAGAGACACATTGGTACCTTGCTATTAATGGCAACCTACCTAATTCCAAATCCCTTCTCAAAATACTAAGATTAAGTTCCAGCTAATTCACTTCCATAGTATTTTTCACAATACAAAATATAAACTTAAATGACTAGCTTCCTTCATTCTCCAAAGAGACAGGGGAAAAAAATTCTGAAAGAAAATCATATTCAAGATCAAAAACTTCAATATAATTACTATGCAATAATTTCTAACTTTGAAACTTGATATTTGAAAAGTATCACAATTTAGAAGGAGATAAGCCATGAGACCTTGGAGAATATCATTGATGAACCTACTCAGCACTTGGTGAAATTAGCACTTGTCTGAGTTAGTGAAAAAAAATATATATGAAAATTTAATGTGAAGTAATAAATGAGGGATGCTATGGCCTAGACCTGGGTGAAAAAAAGCCAGAAACTAGGCAGAAAATATGTATGAAATTATCATGACTTTCTGAAATCTAAACAAATGTAATATTGGAATTTTTATCTAACCTGATATTCGTTTCATATTGTGCTCGGCCTGTGGGCTATATCCTTTTAGGATGATTTAGTATAGGTTTGAAACTATTAAATTATCAATGTTCCAAATGGGGGGAACAAGTTTAAGTTTACCAAACAAGTTTCACCATACTCTTCATAGGGGAATTAGGGTGAGTTGGAGGATTTTGATAACTACACTTGGGGTTTGGTTTAGACACAGTTGATTTTGTTATAGGAAAGAGCAAGACTTCTTGTACCCTATTCAGATCTAGCAAAAGTAGAGAGAAAGTAAGGTGATGTTGAAAGGGGATGCCAGAAAAAGGGAGATTTTCCTCAAAAGCTACTCTCTATGACCCCAAATCAATGGGTCCAGAATATTTATCTAGTCTGATTATTTTTTTATTCTACAAAATATCATCCTGAACATGGACCTGAAAAAAAAATAGAATAAAATCAACAAAATATGTCATTAAAAAGCACTGACCTGGGATCCCTGGGTGGCGCAGCGGTTTGGCGCCTGCCTTTGGCCCAGAGCACGATCCTGGAGACCTGGGATCGAGTCCCACGTCAGGCTCTCGGTGCATGGAGCCTGCTTCTCTCTCTGCCTCCCTCTCTCTCTCTCTCTCTCTCTGTGACTATCATAAATAAATAAAAATTTTAAAAAGATTGTTTAAAAAAAAAAAAAAAAAAGCACTGACCTGATATTACGGTTATTGTGAAACCACTTCTGAGCTTCCTAGCTAAACTTTTCAGGCTGTGGTAACTATAAAATAGTGAGTGCCCAAAAGAAGTCATTAAAACCAGACAGAGATGTGAGCCGTGACCTATTTTGTTACAGCCAAGGGTTTGGTCCCCTAGAAGAGTAATTATGGTGTTGTGTTGGCAAAATGCTTCACGGTCATTCATTCATTCAAAAATAAACACCTTCTATGTGCCAGGCATATGACTGGTGCTGAGACTACAGAAGTGAGCAAAGTAGAGAAAAAAATCTTTTCCTTTATTGCATTTATATTATACTACTATAGACACATACAGATAAACAAAGAACTAAGTATATTTAAAAAGATCATGTAATATTAAGTGCAATTGAGAAAAATAAAAAGTAGATGTAGAATAACTTTGGGGGAGGACATCAAATGGAATATTCACAGAAGGTGATGGCAAAATGACATGTAAATCAAGACCTGAAAGAATTGTGGGAGAAAGTCATGGTATCTGGGCAAAGAGTCTTTTAGGGGATGAGAATTTGCCCATCCCACTGTAGGAGCAGCATGCTAGTAGCTCCTAGTGTGAACTGTCAGCATGTGTGCAAGGAGAGCTGCAGCAGGTGAAGTTAAAGAGGTCATTGGAAGCCAAACTGAATGGGGAACTGCAGACCATTTATAGACTTTATAGGTTCAGATCTACTGGATAGAAAGCCATTGAAAGATTTAGAGCAACAGAGTAAGATGATTTAGCATACTGTTTATACCCAAAGAAGAGCCCTGGCGGGTATTTCCCAATGACTAAAGTGTACTGGCCCCTTCAGTTTGCTATTGTAACATCATTAATTTAATCTCATGTAGTGCAGTAGAGAAAGTTAATATGGAAGAGTATACCAAGCAAAGGACCTTCCACTCAGTTCCTTAAATTTTACAAGGGGCAACTGAGTGGCTAGGTTGGTTAAGTATAGGATTCTTGGATTCTGCTCAGGTCATATTCTCCCAGTGGTAGGATTGAGCCCCATGTCAGGTTCTGCACTCAATGTTGAGTTGGCTTCAGATTCTTTTTCCCTCTCCTTCTGCCTTTCCCCACTTGCATTCTCTCCCTCAAATAAATAAATAAAATCTTTAAAAAAAAAGTCTTAGCAAGAACAAATTAAGTTTTGGGTGTTTTTTTTTAAGATTTTATCTATTTATTCATGAGAGAGGCAGAGACATAGACAGAGAAAGAAGCAGGCTCCCTGTGGGGAGCCTGATGCAGGAGTCCATCCCAGGACTATGGGACCACAACCTGAGCCAAAGGCTCAACCACTGAACCACCCAGGCATTCCTAAATAAGTATTTTTAAAGTCACTCCAAATTGCCTTTGACCTATACAAATGGCGCCCTACTTACAATGGTTCAACTTAAAATTTTTGGACTTTATAATGGTGCAATAGCAATACAATAGCAATTGCAAATACAATGGCAATAGCAATAGCCAGCAATCCCTGAGTAGCAAACGTGCAATATAGTCCTATCTCATAATGCTGGGCATCAGCCACACAATCAAAAGGGTCAACAACCCACACAACCATTCTGCTTTCCTGTACCTATGCAACCATTTTTTTTTTTTTTTTTGCTTTTTGATTTCTGTTTGCTTCCCGCACCTTTATTTTCTTTCTTTTTTTTCTTCTCTTTTTTTCTTTTTTTTCTTCCTTTTTCCTTTTTCTCTTCTCTTTCCTTCATTCTCTCCTCTCTTTTTCTCCTTTTCCCAATACAACTTGTTTTTGGCCACTCTGTACTGAGCAAAATGACTAGAAGGAAAACCTCACCTCAAAAGAAAGAATCAGAAACAGTCCTCTCTCCCACAGAGTTACAAAATCTGGATTACAATTCAATGTCAGAAAGCCAATTCAGAAGCACTATTATACAGCTACGGGTGGCTCTAGAAAAAAGTATAAAGGACTCAAGAGACTTCATGACTGCAGAATTTAGAGCTAATCAGGCAGAAATTAAAAACCAATTGAATGAGATGCAATCCAAACTACAAGTCCTAACGACGAGGGTTAACGAGGTGGAAGAACGAGTGAGTGACATAGAAGACAAGTTGATGGCAAAGAGGGAAACTGAGGAAAAAAGAGACAATTAAAAGATCATGAGGATAGATTAAGGGAAATAAGTGACAGCCCGAGGGAAAAAAAAACCTACGTTTAATTGGAGTTCCCGAGGGCGCCGAAAGGGCCAGAGGGCCAGAATATATATTTGAACAAATCATAGCTGAAAACTTTCCTAATCTGGAAGGGAAACAGGCATTCAGATCCAGAAAATAGAGAGATCCCCCCCTAAAATCAATAAAAACCGTTCAACACCTCGACATTTAATAGTGAAGCTTGTGAATTCCGAAGATAAAGAGAAGATCCTTAAAGCAGCAAGAGACAAGAAATCCCTGACTGTTATGGGGAGGAGTATTAGGGTAACAGCAGACCTCTCCACGGAGACCTGGCAGGCCAGAAAGGGCTGGCAGGATATATTCAGGGTCCTAAATGAGAAGAACATGCAACCAAGAATCCTTTATCCAGCAAGGCTCTCATTCAAAATGGAAGGAGAGATAAAGAGCTTCCAAGACAGGCAGGAACTGAAAGAATATGTGACCTCCAAACCAGCTCTGCAAGACATTTTAAGGGGGACTCTTAAAATTCCCCTTTAAGAAGAAGTTCAGTGGAACAATCCACAAAAATAAGGACTGAATAGATATCATGATGACACTAAACTCATATCTGTCAATAGTAACTCTGAATGTGAACGGGCTTAATGACCCCATCAAAAGGCGCAGGGTTTCAGACTGGATAAAAAAGCAGGACCCATCTATTTGCTGTCTACAGAGACTCATTTTAGACAGAAGGACACCTACAGCCTGAAAATAAAAGGTTGGAGAACCATTTACCATTCCAATGGTCCTCAAAAGAAAGCAGGGGGAGCCATCCTCATATCAGATAAACTAAAATTTACCCCGAAGACTGTAGTGAGAGATGAAGAGGGACACTATATCATACTTAAAGGATCTATCCAACAAGAGGAATTAACAATCCTCAATATATATGCCCCGAATGTGGGAGCTGCCAAATATATCAATCAATTAATAACCCAAGTTAAGACATACTTAGATAATAATACACTTATACTTGGTGACTTCAATCTAGCTCTTTCTATACTCGATAGGTCTTCTAAGCACAACATCTCCAAAGAAACGAGAACTTTAAATGATACACTGGATCAGATGGATTTCACAGATATCTACAGAACTTTACATCCAAACTCAACTGAATACACATTCTTCTCAAGTGCACATGGAACTTTCTCCAGAATAGACGACATATTGGGTCTGAACAGATTCCAAAAGATTGGGATCGTCCCCTGTATATTCTCAGACCACAATGCCTTGCAATTAGAACTAAATCACAACAAGAAGTTTGGAAGGACCTCAAACACGTGGAGGTTAAGGACCATCCTGCTAAAAGATGAAAGGGTCAACCAGGAAATTAAGGAAGAATTAAAAAGATTCATGGAAACTAATGAGAATGAAGATACAACCATTCAAAATTTTGGGATGCAGCAAAAGCAGTCCTGAGGGGGAAATACATCGCAATACAAGCATCCATTCAAAAACTGGAAAGAACTCAAATACAAAAGCTAACCTTACACCTAAAGGAGCTAGAGAAAAAAACAGCAAATAGATCCTACACCCAGCAGAAGAAGAGAGTTAATAAAGATTTGAGCAGAACTCAACGAAATCGAGACCAGAAGAACTGTGGAACAGATCAAGAAAACCAGGAGTTGGTTCTTTGAAAGAATTAATAAGATAGATTAACCATTTGCCAGCCTTATTAAAAAGAAGAGAGAGGAGACTCAAATTAATAAAATCATGAATGAGAAAGGAGAGATCACTACCAACACCAAGGAAATACAAACGATTTTAAAAACATATTATGAACAGCTATACGCCAATAAATTAGGCAATCTAGAAGAAACGGACGCATTCCTGGAAAGCCACAAACTACCAAAACTGGAACAGGAAGAAATAGAAAACCTGAACAGGCCGATAACCAGGGAGGAAATTGAAGCAGTCATCAAAAACCTCCCAAGACACAAAAGTCCAGGGCCAGATGGCTTCCCAGGGGAATTCTATCAGACGTTTAAAGAAGAAACCATACCTATTCTCCTAAAGCTGTTTGGAAAGATACAAAGAGATGGAGTACTTCCAAATTCGTTCTATGAGTATTGAGTACTTCCAAATTCCAAAACCAGACAAAGACCCCACCAATAAGTAGAATTATAGACCAATATCCCTGATGAACATGGATGCAAAAATTCTCAACAAGATACTAGCCAATAGGATCCAACAGTACAGTAAGAAAATTATTCACCATGACCAAGTAGGATTTATCCCCGGGACACAAGGCTGGTTCAACACTCGTAAAACAATCAATGCGATTCATCATATCAGCAAGAGAAAAACCAAGAACCATATGGTCCTCTCATTAGATGCAGAGAAAGCATTTGACAAAATACAGCATCCATTCCTGATCAAAACTCTTCAGAGTGTAGGGATAGAGGGAACATTCCTCGACATCTTAAAAGCCATCTATGAAAAGCCCACAGCAAATATCATTCTCAGTGGGGAAGCACTGGGATCCTTTCCCCTAAGATCAGGAACAAGACAGGGATGTCCACTCTCACCACTGCTATTCAACATAGTACTGGAAGTCCTAGCCTCAGCAATCAGACAACAAAAAGTCATTAAAGGCATTCAAATTGGCAAAGAAGAAGTCAAACTCTCCCTCTTCGCTGATGATATGATACTCTACATAGAAAACCCAAAAGCATCCACCCCAAGATTGCTAGAACTCATACAGCAATTTGGTAGCGTGGCAGGATACAAAATCAATGCCCAGAAATCAGTGGCATTTCTATACACTAACAATGAGCCTGAAGAAAGAGAAACTAAGGAGTCAATCCCATTTATAATTGCACCCAAAACTCTAAGATACCTAGGAATAAACCTAACCAAAGAGGTAAAGGTTCTATACCCTAAAAACTACAGAACACTTCTGAAAGAAATGGAGGAGGACACAAAGAGATGGAAAAATATTCCATGCTCATAGATTGGCAGAATTAATGTTGTGAAAATGTCAATGTTACCCAGGGCAATTTATATGTTTAATGCAATCCCTATCAAAATACCTTCAGATAGTATAGAACAAATTATTTTAAGATTTGTGTAGAATCAGAAAAGACCCCGAATAGCCAGGGGAATTTTAAAAAAGAGAACCATATCTGGGAGCATCACAATGCCAGATTTCAGGTTGTACTACAAAGCTGTGGTCATCAAGACAGTGTGGTACTGGCACAAAAACAGACACATAGATCAATGGAACAGAATAGAGAACCCAGAAGTGGACCCTGAACTTTATGGTCAACTAATATTCTATAAAGGAGGTAAAACTATCCATTGGAAGAAAGACAGTCTCTTCAATAAATGGTGCTGGGAAAATTGGACATCGACATGTAGAAGAATGAAACTAGACCACTCTCTTGCACCATACACAAAGATAAACTCAAAATGGATGAAAGATCTAAATGTGAGACAAGAGTCCATCAAAATCCTAGAGGAGAACACAGGCAACACCCTTTTTGAACTCGGCCACAGTAACTTCTTGCAAGATACATCCACGAAGGCAAAAGAAAAAAAAGTAAAAATGAACTATTGGGACTTCATCAAGATAAGAAGCTTTTGCACAGCAAAGGATACAGTCAACAAAACTAAAAGACAACCTACAGAAAGGGAGAAGATATTTGCAAATGACATATCAGATAAAGGGCTAGTTTCCAAGATCTATAAAGAACTTATTAAACTCAACACCAAAGAAACAAACAATCCCATCATGAAATGGGCAAAAGACATGAAGAGAAACCTCACAGAGGAAGTCATAGACCCGGCCAACAAGCACATGAGAAAATGCTCTTCATCACTTGCTATCAGGAAATACAAATCAAAACCACAATGAGATCCCACCTCACACCAGTGAGAATGGGGAAAATTAACAAGGCAGGAAACCACAAATGTTGGAGAGGATGTGGAGAAAAGGGAACCCTCTTACACTGTTGGTGGGAATGTGAACTGGTGCAGCCACTCTGGAAAACTGTGTGGAGGTTCCTCAAAGAGTTAAACATAGACCTGCCCTACGACCCAGCAATTGCACTGTTGGGGATTTACCCCAAAGATACAGATGCAATGAAACACTGGGACACCTGCACCCTGATGATTCTAGCAGCAATGGCCACGATAGCCAGACTGTGGAAGGAGCCTCGGTGTGCATCGAAAGATGAATGGATAAAGAAGATGTGGTCTATGTATACAATGGAATATTCCTCAGCCATTAGAAACGACAAATACCCACCATTTGCTTCAACGTGGATGGAACTGGAGGGTATTATGCTGAGTGAAGTAAGTCAATCGGAGAAGGACAAACATTGTATGTTCTCATTCATTTGGGGAATATAAATAATAGTGAAAGGGAATAGAAGGGAAGGGAGAAGAAATGTGTGGGAAATATCAGAAAGGGAGACAGAATGTAACGACTCCTAACTCTGGGAAACTAACTAGGGGTGGTGGAAGGGGAGGAGGGCGGGGGGTGGGGGTGACTGGGTGACGGGCACTGAGGGGGGCACTTGACGGAATCAGCACTAGGTGTTATTCTGTATGTAGGTAAATTGAACACCAATAAAAAATAAATTTATTATAAAAAAAGAAAATTACTCTCATTATTTTTCCTATGAAATCTAAGATTTTAAAGATGTCTAGAACCAAAATACATTGTTGATAAAGTTATTAATTTAGGCTTCCCTTCTTGTAAACTAATACAATCACAATTTCTGATGAACATGAGATATACAGCATGTTGCAAATGATATGATTTCAAAGAAAACCAAATGTATTTGATATTTTGTTAGACTATGCAATGCTGTAAACATAAGTTCAGGTTATGTTTCATTCGTTGAAAGACTGAAAATAATATGCATTCCTCTAAAACATTCTTCCTCAAATGCCATACAACTGACTCAAGATGGAGATAATTGTTTTACACAGTAAAGCAGAGGAATCCGTGTCCAAGAATAGAATTGTTGTATATAACCAGAACCTAAAATGGTGCTTAGCACAATATAGAGTTCTTTCTAAAATATCTTGACTGGACGAAGGTCATCTTTTTTAGACAAAATTCTTTGACTTACTTCCGACAATAGGGCAGTGCTTCATTTTTACACAGCACTTGGCAATTGTCAAAACTTTTTCTGTCTATCCCATTTGATTATTACACTGATCATTTGTACATAAGACAAACATAAATATATTTCTGTTTTATCAATGAGCAAGCTCTTAGCTGGATCAGACTGAGAATCTACTTTGAGGGTCTCTAATATGGCTGATAAATGTTCTTTCCTGCCCCCAGCTCCCAAAATGACTCTGTGTATATTGATCCAAACCACCCTTGCTTTTTGTATGAAATGAACTCAACTATATTAACTGAGTGTATTTTCTTACCTTCTCAGATGTCTGTCAAGGTTCAGCTTGGCATCAGTTTGCTCTGAAACTTGGTTGTACCGCAGTTATTCTTCTTACTTTGACTGTGATTGGGTTGAGTGTTTCAGGTAAGTGATTCAAGATCATTTGCTTCAGAATACTAATACTACTTCTATAAAAAAATGTTAGAGTACCAACATCATTTGGCCACCTTAAACTTAGTGAAAGAGCAATAACATAAAAACAATTACAAAAAAGTGCTTTTCACAATTCTCTGCCCAAATCTACTCCACAAACTTCAGCCTTTCACATTTCTCTTCCTAATTATTCTGATCACCTTTGTTTGATATTTCAGATGTGTTCCCAGAACCTAAAAATAATCACAATTATAGTAAAAAAAATGGTAATGACAAAAGAATTAAATTTTTCCATTATTTATAGTTTTTTGAGTGTCTACTAAGTCTACTAAATTTCAGATTGCACTAGGCATTCTCTCCTATGGGATACATGTAATTATACTCATCCTGAAGATGAGAAAGCTTGGTCAGGAGTATAAACAACTTAAAAGTAGATAGCTGATACGTCAAGGTCTGTGTGAGTTCACTGTTCTACGTAGTTTCTTGTTTGTTTGTGTATGTATGCTGTATTCTAACTAGACCCTTTGCTATTGCCTCGTCTTCTGTCCACATTCAGCCTTGTTGAGATAACATAGTGATCCTGAAATGATCAATATAACATATCCATTTCACCACATTCAGCATTTAATCTTCTTGTGGTCTCTCCTTATTTACTAGTGATATTCTTAAGACAAAACTCATCAATAGAAGAATGTCGAGTAGATGTTCAAGTGAACGGGAATGAAACAACAGGTAAGTGGGTAGCTTGATTTTCCTAAAAATAACAGCCATACATTACAGAAGTAAAGGCTCCTAACAACTTATATGTTAAGATGGCGTTATCTTTCTGACTTTGTTGAACAAAACTGAGGAATGAAAAGGGTAAGCAACTCACTTAGGGTCATATTCCTAGTAAGAGGCACAATGGAAATTACACCTGTGACCTGATATCAGAGACTATGATCTTAACCACCAGTTCATGTCATTTCCTGAGAAGTTGCTCCTAGAATATTCAATAATTAATACCAAATATTATGTTAAAAAGTAAAATATACACTCCCATGAAATATTTAATGATTTTAATGAGGCTGTCAAAGAAATAACTTTTGTCTGAAGCTAATTAGTAGAACTAAAACAAAATGAATTTTTAAATATTTATTGTGTTTGTTAATCTCAATGATCATTAATCTTAAAACATTACTCTTGCTGCACTAGGTAGTATGAGTTAATAAAGACACTATTGTGGAATGACTGTAGTAGGATGTGATCATGATTATGCACATTCTTACAGAACAGAAATGTTAAGAAATTGGAAAAATCCTTCTGAAAAATGTTATCCAATAGATTTCATTAAGTCAGCAAATAGATAATTTGGCAATTAGAAATTTTCCATAGAATTTGTCATCAATTTAGTGAAATCAATTGCCTTGCAGCTCACATGTTATTTAACATAAACATTTTTTTAGATAACTACATGTTGGACATATAGTGGAGTCAGCACTAGTGATGAGTTTAAGGAAACTCAGAAATAGTTTTGACTCTACCACCATCTGATTGTGTGGACTTATTCTGTCAGTACCTTAAAAAGCAAGATGTGGTTCCTTAAATGATTTTGATGCTCTTCCTCTGTTCTAATATTCTATGATTCCATCTATGCTCAACATATCTGGTCATGAATTTCCAATTCTTGATACCAGAATGAATAAAAATAAGTCTCAAAAATCGCAAAATTATAATAAATTCACTTGTTGTTCTCCTAGTGATAATCAGAGACTTTGGTGCATTTACAATGACCCGTGTATTTGTGATTGGTTGTGGTGGGTGGAGACAGGACAAAATATAACACCTACTTATTTCTTCTTTCTGTATACCTCAGAGAAACCAAATCTGTTACAGTGCCCAGTACATTGGCATCTACTCCAAGAAAAATGCTTGTTTTTTTCTCATGCTTCCAACACTTGGAAAGACAGTCTAACTGACTGTTCTGCGAAAGAATCCAGTTTGCTGCTTATTCAGGATCAGGAAGAGTTGGTAAATAATTATATAAGACACCTTAATAGAATTTAGCACTTTTTTGTAGCCATACCAAGATTTGGGCTTTAGAGCAGAGGTTCTATGTGGATAGAAGTAGCAACTCGGGCTTCAAGAAGCTCACAATCTGAGAGACTAAACACACATGTGAGCAAATAATTGAATATAACTTAACATATGCAATAATATGAATATAAATAGACAATAATATCACAAAGAAGGAGTAATTAACTCTCATGGGGAGTTAAGAAAGGCATCATAGACAAGGTGAGATTTGAACTCAGTTTTAGAGAATAAGTAGAAAAATGCAAACCATGAATAGTAGTACAGATTGAATATCTAATCATTCCTTTCGTTTCATTGATAGAGACTCATAAGAGGACTGATATATAAAAAAGAAATTCTGTTTTGGATTGGACTGAATTTAACATTATCAGAGAAGAAATGGAAGTGGATAAATGGTTCGTTTTTAAATTCAAATATGTGAGTATTAGATCAGCTCATTTGAATATTCACTCTATCAGGTTTACATTTCTAGATAGTGAACATTGTTATGGAAAATTGAGTTTTGTGGTTTTAATTTAGTTTAGAAATTTTCAAGAGGTTCAGAATAGACAAAGAAGATGAATGATGTTGAAGTTATTGGTTGAAAAGTTCCATATATGAAAAGACATCAGGCCATTACAGCAAGGTATATTTTTATCTGCAAGGTGGTTTTAGAGGAGACAAGAAATAGGCTTTTTTTTGGGAGGAGCACATGAAATTAAACAATCTCTAGCTGGAAGCTTATAGTATGCCAAAATTTTTAAGTGAATATAAAAGGAAAAGGGAACAGTGAATATAAAAAGAAAAAGAAAAAAGCAAATATCAGAGTGCAGAATCTAGACACACCAAAAGCCTTATTGACAACATGAACAGTTGATTAATATATATTTTATATGTTTTATGTATTCTCTACTGTATTCTTACAATAAGCTAGAGAAAAGAAAATATTAAGAAATCATAAGAACAGAAAATACATTTACAGCACTGCACTGTATTTATTTTTAAAAATGCATAGAAGCGAACTTGTGTAATTCAAACCCATGTTGTTCAAAGGTCAGCTGTATATTTTAACCAGTGGTATAAAGGAAACAGTCATTTGAGGGAATGTGTTAATATAGCTTAGGCCACAAAGGATCTATTTGCTGTTTTCTATTGGGGTCTCATTATAGTTTCTTGTGTAAGATGGTCAAGGTAATAGTATAATAGGAGAGTGGATACTGGACAGGTAAATTACATATTTTAACAGAATTTATGGTTCATTTCACAACAAGGGAAGAGTATTTTTTTCCTCAGAAGCAAAAGTATGAAGGTATTCAATAATGTTTCTGAAAAGAACTTTCAATAAGTTTTTCAGAAGAGATGATATACATTGCATTTTTGAGTCTGTAAATGATTCAATCAAATTTGTATAAATTATAGTTAAAACGCTTTTTGTCATTCAAAAAACATGAGGAACATGAGGAAAAAACATGAAATTTAAAACACAAGAACATGTTCAAGTTTATCTACAGTGATAATTTATATGAGTAAGTATTAAACATTGAAAAGATGTTGGCTTAGTTAACAAATTTTTACATTGTTTGACCCATGTTCTAAACTGTTTTTAAAAATGTGATTCTTTAAAAGATGGTTTTAAAATAAGTGCTGTGGATGGCACAGTTGGTGATTGGTTTTGGCTCAAGTCATGATTTCCTGGGTCCTGGGATTGAGCTTTGTGTTGGGCTTCATGCTCAGCACAGAGTCTACTTGGGTTTCTTTCTCCCTCTCCCTCTGCTCCTCCCCCCGTGCACTCTCTCTTCATATAAATAAATCACCAATCAATCAATCAATCAATTAATAAAGTAAGTGTTCCAGAATAGAATAAACTTATGAAAAGGCAAGCATACTCATTCTGTTAAGTAAAATCTATCCTTACACCACAGGTACACCACAAACACACCACACATACACAACACACACAGAAAAACTCACCAAAAACGACACAGACATACACCAAACATGCATCACACATATACTACACATAAAACACACTCACTACACATACACAACACATATACACCACATGTACTCCACATATATACCATACACACACAGCACAGACACACAAAAAATCCATTCTCATTTTTTACATGCTTTCTAGGTATTATTTTCTATACTTTATTTAAATATAAATGAAAACTTGATATTAAATAATTTTTATTTTTTATACATAGTAAAGATTAATTTTGGCTGATTAAATTTAGCATGTGTGGGTGTGGATGTGTATTTATTTTACTGAGATTCAAAATAAAATTGGAAAATGCTGAAGTGTCTGTGAGCAGAGATATAGGTAAAGGGGATTATATTCAGCTGAACATTCCATTTTACTCTGGGATAAAAAACAATATTTTAAGGTATCAGTGAACAGATACACCTGAAAGGTATTGAGTTATAGTAGAAATGGTATCAGGTTCTGTTTTCATTTTAACTGTCAGCCTGGCTTTCAGGTAAGGAAAAAAATAGAGGGTTGATAATTTTCTTCACAGGACTACTGAAGGACTAAATGAGATAAATTTAGAGAACCAGGCTGACATCAGGCCAAGGAAAGCCTGGGAGGCCACTGAGGGCCTTTCAGAAAAAAAAAACAAAAAAAGTCATTGACCTGGCCATCTGAGCATTACAAAAGTTATCTTGAAATTGTTAAGAAGGGATCAAAAGGGTAGAAGAGATAAAACATGGCAGACTTCGGCAATAGCCCAGTTGAAAGAAGTTCATAATTTGACTAGAGTGTCAGACACTTGAGAGGAATCAGATTGGCTGCTCAGGCCCAAGGGGCTGCATGAAGGAATGCATTGAAGGAACAAAGAAAACCTGTGACACACCCTGTCCACTGCCACCACTCCACTTTGTTTGAAAGCAGATAAACTTATCTTGAACTCACCCCATCCTGGCACCTCACCCTAATGCTGCCTATTTTGTTTTTGATTCTACTCCCACCCTTACCTGCAGACACCCACCAACCTCTGTTTGGAATTGGAAAAAAAAAAGGAAACCTCTGACCACATACCACACAAATGAAGCCTCTCTCCCTAGCTGTGTCCAAAGTCTGTAGACTCTGGATGCCCATTACACACTGTGTACTTAATATGTTTCCTCAGCACATACTTTGTTTAAGCATTGTCATACTTTCACAAGTGCCATTTCAGTGTGTCCCCCAAATATTAGTGGTTATGTCCTATATATTTAAGAAAATTTAAGTTTAGTAGAATTAAAAAAATTTTTCACGTGATATATTAGTAATAGAGTGGGGATAAGAAGAGAATTCCAGCCTCTAAAGCTTGTTTTCTTCGTATATATTATGAAGTTTCTTGTTAGAGGACGTTTTTCCAGGGAAGATCAACTCGCAAGTTTCAGAGATTTATGAGTTCCACATGTTGCTCCATGCTCAGCGAGGAGTCTGCTCTCTCTCCCTCTCTTCTGCTCCTCCCCCCAACTTGTGCTCTAAATAAGTCAATTAATTAATTAACTAATTAATTAATTAAATCTTTTTAAAAAGTTTATACCATTATATTTGTGACTGCATACTTACTCTATACCTAATAATTTGGCATCCTATTGTTTCCTGAAAGTTGTAGGAGACACTGGCTAGATGAGGAGAATTAATTACGCGAGAAAATCCCAAATACTAACAGAGACATTTCTTTTGCTTCGCAGATTACAAATTGCTGGTTATAATAAAGAAAGCAGCTGCGTTTACATCTCTCTGACAGGAATTGTTTCAGAGAACTGTGATGCAGAAAATCAATGGATCTGCCAAAAAGAACTGAAACCTGACAGAAATAAAATATGTTCTAAATTCTGACTACGCATCCCCTCTCAATTTCTTTACTTTTCACTCAGGTCTCTGCTATTTTAATTATGCATATGGTTAAACTGGCCTACTGTATATTTAATAGCACAAAATGCATCAATACTGAGAATTCTAAAACTATTGTGAATCTTACAGAAGTTCATGTCTAATCTCCTCACTAAATGAATGAGGAAACAAATACATAGGGAAAACATGTATCATTTTTAAGATAGAGTGATGTTCTATGGAAACAGTCAGACCAGCTGAGAGGAATGGTTTCCAGACTGGGGTATATGTGTGGCCTTCATTGGTCCCCTCTATGCCTTAGCTCACCTCTAGAAGTTTTAGTAAAAGATTTCTAAAGTCCTGTGAATATGTAATAGTCTATGATTTTTCATATTATCACACAACTGGATTGCGGCAGGACCCTGACTTAAATCCATTCATTTGACTCTGATATCAGAATCTCAATCAAAGGATCCTGGGAAGGGATCTAAACTCCACCATTCCAATGTTCTTCCCATTTTAATGTTCTCATTACGTCTTTATTTTCCTTCTATGTCTCCTTTTATCTATGGCTCACATACAACTGTAGGAAATATGTAATTAAATTTTTCATTACTTAATGGGAAATCAGTGATATTTTTTCAACGAAAGAGAAATTATTCAAATAAATATCATGAAAGTTCACTTTTTAAAACATGCCATATTTTCTGTGGAGAGCAAATAAATAATAATTAATAATACTGAATTTACTCTGTAAGGAGGCTTATAAAAATTTTTCTGAAAAATACATATCTACTTGCTCTGATCATTCGATGCCAATTTGAATTATATAAACTCAAGTACATACTATAATGACCAAAATCACATTTCAATTTCTGTTTTCCATGATGATTTATAATACTTGTTAATATAAAATTTTGAAGATATCAAAGAGCCAAAGTATAATTTGTGTCACTTAGGGAAACATTCTAGACAAGAGAATCATTATGAACAATATATGATAACAGTGAGATTTGGAAGTGTTGGGCACTTTTGGGGAAGCGACCTATAAAGAGCAGAAATCTGAAAAAAAGTGTTTCCATAACTGACAATGTACATTTCCATCCCTTGGAATGATGTTCAGTGCAACCTTCTAAAGCAAATCAGGATAAGGCTCTCTAAATCCAACCAGTTAATCTAGAATTCATTCCAAACATGGATCTGTCAACTGAGTATATGTTGTGTGTCAACTATACTCAAATTAAAAAAAAAAATTAGAATTTTGTCACAGAGAAATGATAAACAATAAATAGTTCTATAGCAGAAGTTTATCCATTTGTCCCATTCCAACACGTTATTTCCTTCACAACATGTAAAATTGGGTAATTATTTTGTTTACTTATTTATTATTTTGTTATTGTTATTATTTTGTTAGGTTGACTCTTGATTTCAGCTTAAGTCATGATCTCAGGGTTTTGAGATGTAGCCCCATGTGGAGCTCTGTGCTCAGCAGGAAGTCTGCTTAAGGATTCCCTCTCTCTGACCTCACTTGCATGCACAATCTTTCTCTAACTCTCTAAAATAAATAAGCAAATCTTAAAAAAAAAAAATGAGCGCCATGAGTGGAAGGACCTTCATAGTATTATTAACCAATGCATGGTTCTGGCACAGAGTAGATTCTCAATAAATATTTCCTGCCAAATAAATAATTGTACAATCAAATATGTTGATTAAATGGGCATACTGAGATGGTTCTTGCTTGGGGTCTCTAATGTAGTTAGAGTGAGATGGTGATTAGGGCTAGTGGTATCTCAATGCTTTCCTCATCAATATTTGTGGCTATTGATTTGTGGCTGTTGCCTCGAAACTCAGCAGGGCAGGCAGAATTACAGGAATAGTTTTTCTAAAAAGACCATTTCCCAAATAATAATACAAGCAGCATAGAATGACTTGTCAACATTTAGGAAGTGACCCATTGATAGAGCTAGAACCCAAATATGATCTCCCAGGTATATGAAGTCAATTGCATATCCATCTATCCTGACACACTCTATTAGAGCCCTTTCAAAATAAACATTTGAACACTGCATACTCAGAGTGTGCTTTGGATTTATCATTTGTGATTCATGAGAAATTTTCAATATTCTATCTCAGGAAATAGGTAATTGCAACATGGCTACAAATTCTCAGGCAAAGACTTTCAATAAACATAATCTGTAAATGTAATTCAAATTCTGACTTAAACTGCCCTCCAGATAGCTTGTTTTCTTCTTCAAGTTTTTATTCAGAAAGTTTTATTCAGTTGTAATGATTTTGAGGCTAAAAGCATGAGAGGCAGTATCCAATTATTAGTACCTTATTTCAATTTATTGTTTGGTGCTAATGTAAATACAGGGCAATTTAAATTAGTGATAATTTGTATGTGAAGTGATTTTGCCCAACCAGCAGTGGGAGGGGTGGATCCAGAATGCAAGCTCCTCAATCACAATGATCTCTGCCTGTCTCTTCACTGATGTGTCCCAAGAACCTAGAAAGATATTGGGCACATGGCAGGTACTCGGTGAATACTGAACAAATGATGATTTAAAGAGAAGAATAAATATTCTGTCAGAGTTTATTTTGTAGGAAATTGTAAGTGATTAATAAAACAATGTTTCAGGGGACACGTAGATGGCTCAGTGGGGTGTCTGCTTTTGGCTCGCATCATGATCTCCAGCTCCTGGGATGGTGCTCTGGGTCTGGGATGGAGCTTTGGGTCCTGGGATGGAACCCCACATTGGGCTTCCTGCTCAGTGGAGTCTGCTTCTTCCTCACCCTCTGCCCCTCCCCTACTCTCAATAAATAAAAATAAAAACGATGTTTCTAGAACTGTTATATGGGATGAAGATGCCTTTGTTCATGGTGTTTTTCTGAGTGAATGTCATTCTTTCCTCTGTATTTGTTGGGAACTTTGAATATTTTTAACCCTCAAATTAAGTCTACCTTTCATAAAGCCCCTGGCAAGGGACAGTGCAACTCTACCCAGGCACAGACACCTGAGAATCAGTGCAGCAGACTCCTCCCTCAGAAGACTAGCTAGAAGAACAGAGGAACAGCATGTTTATTGACCAAACAGGACTGGAAAACTGTAGGACTGGGAGAAAATAGTATATAGAACTGGAGGGGTTTTTTTTTTCCTTATGATTTATCTTTCAGGTTAAAATTTTCCACTGTTTTTTCTTTTTATCCTATCTCTACAAGTTTCTTATTTAATCAAATCTTCATTTTGAAGTCTTTTCTTTTTAATTTTCATATTTTGCAATTACAGGTTATATATATATTATTCATTTTTGGCTTCCTTTCACTGTATTTTATTTTATTTTTGTATACATAAATAAATATATATTTATATATATAAATTTGCTTTTTTATAATTTGGAATTTAATATCTTCTAACCCACAGACCAAAATACACTCAGGACCAAGTGAATCACCCTGTTTTGTCCACTCTGTGAGATTATATCTCCCCAAATTCCCACCCCCTCTTTTCCCTCTTTTTTAAATGGTTTTCTTTTTCTTTGTCTTTTTTCCTTTGTTTTCTGGTTCCTGACCTTTTCAGAATTGTCTAGTGTGTATTTTGCTTGGGTTGTGGTTGATATTTTTGACTGCTCACTCTACGACCATTCTGCACTTGACAAAATGACTATAAGGAAGAATTCACCACAAAAGAACCAGAGGTAATATTCTCTGCCACAGATCTAATGGATATGGATTTAGTAAAATGTCAAAGATGGAATTCAGGATTACAATTATAAGGTTACTAGTTAGGCTTTAAAAACGTTTAAAAGACTAGAGAATCTTTTAGTGCAGGAATGAAATCTAATCAGGCCAAAATTGAAAACACTCTGAGATGCCTTCTAAACTGGATGCTTTCACCACTAGGGCAAATGAGGCAAAAGAGAGAATAAGTGACATAGAAGACAAGTTGATGGAAAGGAAGCTGAGAAAGAAAGAAAGGCAACTAAGAGCTCACAAGGAGAGGCTCTGAGACATAACTGATAGTTTGAAAAAAAATGTCAGGATTATTGGAATTCCTGAGGGCATGGAAGGGGTGGGGGGGGACCAGAAGGTATATTTATGTAAATCATAGCTAAGAACTTCCCTCATCTGGAGAATTAGAGAGATAGAGAAGACCCTTCCCAAAATAAACAAAAGCAGACAACACCCTGAGGTATAATAGTGAAGTTTGCAAATTTCAGAGATAAAGAGAAAATCCTGAAAGTTCAAGAGGAGAGATTCCTAATATTTAGGGGGAGAAATATTAGATTAACAGCAGACCTCTCCATAGAGACCTGGCAGTCCAGAAAGGGCTGGCATGATATTCAGGGTACCAAATGAGAAATGACTTGGGTAAGGTCACATCCCAAGTATTAATTGAGCCGGGAGTAGATACTAGATTTCTCCTTGCTTCTTTCTATTTCCATGTTTTGTCCACTTTCTAGCTTGCCTATGTGAATGTTAGCTACTAAATTTTAAGTGTGAATTTTCTCAGTAATCCTTGCCTCTTGAGATTTTCACACATTTCTCCTCCTAGAACCAGCAGTCAAAGATGTGTTAAATGTCCTTTTCTGGAGGTCCTTTCAACCGCAGGAGCATCCTTGTATAAATTCAAGAGTGAGTCTATCGCCACCTTGTGACCATCATGTGCATCTGCAACTGTAAAAGTGTAAAAACGGTATCACAAAATGCTAACATTTAACAAAAAACATTTTGTTAAAATGTGTTAGTGGTGGGGATCCCTGGGTGGCTCAGCGGTTTGGCGCCTTCGGCCCAGGGCGTGATCCTGGAGACCCGGAATCGAGTCCCGCGTCGGGCTCCCTGCATGGAGCCTGCTTCTCCCTCTGCCTATGTCTCTGTCTCTCTCTGTTTATCATGAATAAATAAAAAATCTTTTAAAAAAAAATGTGTTAGTGGTTTCTAAAATAATGAATGATAGTACATTTAACTTTATGGTTTGTATTTTTCGAAAAAGAAATAGTGTATTCTCTGAGGTGCATCATTTAAGTAGCCCATAAATCTGCCCTATTATTTGTATTACTGTCTGTTATAATGAGCCTTTAGTCAAGTGAATATATGGAATATGGAGTCTGGTGTGGCAAAGCTCCTCACTGTAGTTTTGATTCTACACATTCCACATATATTTTAAAACATTTCTATAGATATTCTTTTTTTTAATTTTTATTTATTAATGGTAGTCACACACACACAGAGAGAGAGAGAGAGAGAGAGAGAGGCAGAGACACAGGCAGAGGGAGAAGCAGGCTCCATGCACCGGGAGCCCGACGTGGGATTCGATCCCGGGTCTCCAGGATCGGCCCTGGGCCAAAGGCAGGCGCTAAACTGCTGCGCCACCCAGGGATCCCTATAGATATTCTTAATCTATACTGTGGTACGTTAAAGTTCAGAATCAATTATTCATTGAAGAAATGCTGGATGACCTACAATGCCTGCCAACTTTTGTCATTTGGGATATGTCAGTGAACATGGTAGAGAAAGATCCCAGACCTCGTAGAGCTTCAGTTACATATTGTTCAGAAAAACAAAAAACAATAAAAATAAGTAAACCTGTAAAAGGTAATAAAGAAGGAAAAAAGGAAACAATGGGTGAAGGGTTTGAAGGATGGTGGTGTAGACTGCTCTACTAAATAAAAGGGTCAAGGTCAGATATAGTGAGCATAACCTTGAAGAGAGTAGGAGATAAGACAGGTGACAGACTATCACAGTGAGTGCAGAATCAGGTAAAAGGAAGAGCCAATGAAAAACAAAAGTATGGCTGGCATGTTCCAGGAACAGCAAGGAGGCTGGAGCCAAGTAAATGAAGGCACAGTCGCAGGAACTGATGTCAGCAAGATAACAAGCTAAGATCACATAAAACCTGTAGGTCACTGTAAGGAGTTTGGTTTTCCTCTTTTGGAAATGGGAAGCTATTGTGGGGTTTAGAGCACAGTAAGGGCTTGATCTGGTTTACATCTTAGTGCTAAGTGTTCAATTTGATTTCTGTATTGATAAAAACTGTGGAGGGCAAAGACAGAAGCAAGAAGGCAGATAAGGAAGCAGCTGTGATAACCTAGGAAGGCAAAGATGGTGGCTCAGAGCAGGGTGACAGCAGTGGGGTTGGTGAGATCTGGATTTACTTCCAGGGAGGAAAGCCAGGCTGCTTAGGTTCTGGATCTATGGTAAAGGTGAAATTCATAGGGTTTTCTGACAGATTGGTGTGGGATGTAAGAGATAGAAAACAGTTGGGAATGAGTCCAGATTTTACAGCTTGAGCATGGGAAGGAGAGATTTGTTATCAACTGAATGGAAGAAGATTTGGGGCAGATTAAGAGTTCCATTTTGGACAATGGGACCCAGATCCTCATTAGACATACAGCTTAAGATTCCTAGTTTGTAACTCAAAACGTGTGTTTTGAGTTAGGGAGACGGCTCTGGGCAGCAACTGGAAAGTCGGAGATTATTAGCATATAAAGCTAAGGAACTAAATGAGACCATTGAGAAAGAGAATGTTTACAGGGAAGTGAAGGGGCCAGGACTTCGCCCCCGTGGCACCTCAACACTGAACAATGGAAGTAGAAGAATGAACAAAGACAGTGCACAAGACACTAATGAGAAGGAAAACCACACAGGCCGGTGCCCTGTGAGGCAAGTGAGCCAAAGGTATCAGGAAAGAGGAAGCATGTCAAAGTGTGTGTGGGGATATTTCTTTTGCAGGAAAGATATTCCGTGCTATACTTTCTTAAATGGATTAGGTCGAAGCTAGACCTGGGCAGTAGAAGGAAGGCCCCGAGGCAGAGTCCCAAGATCTTGAAGAAGAATGATAGAGACAAGAGGGGGAGGCATGGATGGTGATAAACTACACATTTTAAGCCCTGGAGCTCAACATCCTCACCTTGTGGCTTCTAAGAGCTTGGGCCTGACAGATCAAAAGCCACAGGTACAAAACTCCTCTTCCACCTCTGCTCCACCCCAAGGTAACCTCTCGACTCTCATTAGAAAACATTTGCATATCAGATACAGCCCCGCCTGATGAAGAAGGCTGCCAGGACCTTTCAGTACAAACCTGGTAGGGTCAAACCTGTGGGAGGAGCCTCCCAAAAGATTGGAAGCAGCCTCCATTAGCACCCTGTGGACTACTGCACCCTGTGGAACTTGCCAGCCCTCCCCCCTTGAGAGCATACTTTCTCTTTAATCAACTGCTTTGTGCTCTGCTCGCTACTTTCTTTCTGTCTGTCTTTATTCTGAGCGTGGATCCTCACAAAAATAATGGGGAATCCAAGGACCAAGGCTACCTTTCTCACAAAGCTAAGTCCCTCTCACCCCTACCAAATCCGTGAAAAATTTGAAAATGTTCAACGTAGTATTCTTAGTTCAAAACCTTAATACAAACAGACACAAAACCTCTATAGGAGGGTCTCTTGTAGTCTCTTAGTTATCATAGTATGGAAGTGGAGACCAGCCTGGCTTTCCTCCCTGGAAGTAAATCTATGTGGGTATCTACTGGTTTCCAGTCTCCAGTCTCACCTGTATCCTTTTCTTAAAAAGGATTTTTTATTTTTTATTGTTTTTATTATTTCTTAATAAAAAGGCAATTCTATAGGCTAGGACTAGACATTAGTCTCTTAAGATAGACCTTTACTTATATGCTAATTTTCAGTTTGTGTCAGCTAAATTGAAAGACAGACTTAATTGCTCTGTTTACTGCTCTACACTTTATTCTAAAACAAAGCAGTATTAGTGGGATTATGGAAGAGTCTTATAAACATTTCTCCTGGGTTTACTACTCTTCTAAATGGAAACCATCTGATCAAGATCTTCCTTTGTGCATCAATTGTTTTAAAACTTCCTGCACTGTATCTCATATATACATGGAAGACAGTTTTTCTAGTTTTCAGGACTCATGCAACTTTTTTGTTTTTGTTTTCCATTCTTCTTCTTATTTTGAGGATTCTGGAAGAGAATCACTCTTTGGGTTCATTTATACTTTTTCCTCTAGCCTCTAGCTAGCTAGATTGCTGCACTATGTCTAGCTGTGCTAGTTTACTTTCTTTCAGGAGAAAGAAAGAAAATAAAAGAGAAAAAAATTAGTCTTTTTTAAAAAAAATACAGAGCATTACAGATCTCTTTACCCCTAACCCCAAACATTTTTCTAGCCCTTATTTTATACATGCAATGATAAATTAATATACCCTTCTAAACATAGCCATATACTATGGTTCCATCTGTTTTCTCTCCATATGTTTTGTTCAAAAAGTAAAATGTAGGTGCACTTGTGGCACAGTGGGTTAAGATCTGACTATTGGTTTTGGCGTAGGTCATGATCTCAGGGTCATGATATTAAGCCCAAAGTCGGGCTCCATGCTCAGCACGGAGTCTGCTTAAGACTTTTTCTCCCTCTCCCTCTGCTTTTCTGCCCCATGCTCATGTGCTTGTTCTCTTCCTCTCAAATAAATCTTTCTTAAAAGGTAAAATGTAATATAGATCTTTTTTTTTTCCACTGATGTAAACTATGTCTGTCTACATTAGTGCCGAGACTTCTACCTTAATTTCCTGAATCAATGTCTGCCAGCTTAAGACAAGAACAAATCTGAGTTAAAGCTGGGTTTATTGTGTGCTATAGCAAGGAATACCCACACTATGGGAATCCCCGGGTGCAAGGTTTTTGACAGTTTGGATTTGAGCATCTCCAAGACTCTCCAGAGCATACTCATGTAAGCTCTTCACCTAAAAGCTACAGATACAGGCAACCAGAGAAAGATTATGTAGGAAATCATTTGGGATCCTGGGGACCTCCAGAGGCAGTCACCGCAGAGCTCTTATTCACACATAGTTTTCATCTGTTTCCAAATTCAACTACCAATATTTATGCAACAAACTGTAGTTCTGGGAAAACTCAAGACAGAAGTTCCCATCTGGGTTTTTAATTCCCCATTGGCCCCATTATTTATTGTCTGGCTGCCTCATTGGTGGTGCTAGTTGAAATCCATCAACAAACTAGCCGTAGGGGTCACCGTGGGAGTTTCAAAGTTTAAACAGCACATCATAAATCCCATTGTGCTTATCTTTGCCAAGAGTCAAACACACAACCAACAGTCCTCAGAGATAAGGCTATAACTTTTCTCATCCAGTTCAACTGTAAGTCAACTTTATCTCTGACAGTGGAATATTTTAGTAGGAAAATATTAGGAATGGCTTTTTAAAGGTTTGGACCTTATGCTAGGTGATTTAGGGGAGAGTCCAAAAGCATTGGTCTTGCTCTGGATAGGATGCTTTCAGAAACTAGCATTTTGGTCCACAGGGCAATTTGATTATTGAGTATTGTAGAGGGATAGAGCAAACTTGCAGCTGTTTTGTGGTAGCTCTAGCATTGTCTCTGCTGAAAATGAACAGATTGATGTTCTGTACTGGGTTAGCTTGGCTTCACAGGCAAGTTTTGGCTATGTAACCAATGGACGATAAAAGACCTCTCAATAGACTTGTCTTTTGGTTTCCCTGAGGCTGAGATATCATACATACATCATGGTGGCTCATGTTCCAGAGACAAAGCATGTTCTCTGTGGAATGCAAGAGGACCCTAGAAGATGTACCAGGATATCTAGGATCTTTGTGATATTTGCCTGTGCTTTCTTTCTCCTGTGGGCATAGATCTTTTGTCTTTATCAAAATTTCATTTAGGTATGCTATTTGGAGATCCCTTTCACTTATATAATCCTGTATAATTGCTGAAGGTTTCTTAGTAGTTTTAATCTAGGAGGTAGGAAGATCATAGCAAGACCTGAGCTAGAGAAAGAAGCTGGAGTCACATATGTCACTGAGAGAGGGAGATACTTGATTATTTTTATAGTTTGCACAAGGTTCTGATTTGTGTCTGTACTAAATACAAATAGGAGTGGCTTTGCATTTGTCTCATTTGAAAGAGACACTATTTTACTAATGATAGTTCTGAAATTAGTACACTTCTGATAAGCTGGATTTAGCTGCTAAAAATACAATGACCTTAATAGAAGTATTCTGTTGGGGAGAGGGGCAGCAAGGCCCAATTTTTACAAGATTAAAGGTTGCAACTAATAATGTAAGGGTAATTTAAGTACCAGACAAGACCTGCAAAAGAAAATCTCCTTTTGAAATATTTTCACAGTGTTTCTCAATCTTTCTTCAATTCTGTCCCCTTTAAGGAGCCCTTTTAGGCATTTTGTTTCCAATTGTTACACCCAAGAAATGTTAATACCATAGATTTAGATATGCTTATAACTGTTTATGCACAGTATGCATAAAAATGCTTATATATTAAAAAGTTAGACAACTTCAACCCATAAGAACTTTTTTTTTTTTTTGCTCTCTTAGAAGTGATGTCACCCCTACTGAGAATGCGTATTTTAAAGGAATAGCTATTAGATGCTTAACAGCAGGAACAGATGGGGGATGATAAGCCCACCAATCAGTTTGCTCAAAATGGTAGCTATGGTCAGAAAATGCATAAGAAAATTTCCTTTTTCCTTGAGTAACAGAAGGCCACAGTGTGTCAATAGTAAAAGGATGGAGAAAGACTCCTTTTGGGGAGCTTGTTGGGAAATCATTCAGTCAACATGAGGTGTTAAAATGCAATAGTAGGCAGGATATAGAGGATAAAACAGAAAGAAATAGGATGGCAGGTAATCAAAAAAATTAATTTTATTCCATCATCTTGTATGGAAGTTTTCTACTCTCTGTGGCTACCTCTTTTTAGAGGACAATTCGAATCTACAATTTAAAGTTCTCCAGTGAAACAGAACAAGAAGATATCCGGTTGTTAAGAGAAGATACTGTCTGTCTTCTTAATTGGGAAGCATGGATCCAAGGATAAACACTTTGGGGTTTAACTGCAATGCTAGTTATTAGGGTACCAGGCTAGATCCTTTCCTTCAAAAGACAAGGATGAATTTTTTTTATAGTGTTTCTTTGAAAGAACTAAAGTTCCATGTTCACATTATGAAAGGATATGTTGAGTGATTATTTTAGAAAAACTGTACCTATTTAATAAGACTGGTTGTGTCTTGTTATATCTGTTCATAATAGGAAATACCCTAGTGCATGGGGCAGCCTGTTATTAATCTATAAGGGAGAGTCTGTACCCTATGTATCATCAAGGCTTATGGCAATTCCTTAGGCCATGGAAGTTCTTAGAGTCTCTGAGAGCTTTGCCAATTTTTGGTTTTTCCATTTCATTTGTTCTCCTACTTTTCACTGAAGATTAAGGATAGGAACAATGAAACTTTTTTAAGTAAAAGGTAAAGACTTACAAAGGTATTTAATAACATTCTCAGTGAAAGCTAGCTCTCAAAATAAGCTAATAATGACCAGGCATACTAGAACATGAACATTACTTGTTTATATGTTGATTTTTATCTTTTTTTTTTAACCTGGAAGGCCCAGATGAAGGAAATTAACTCAGTCATGTGGATTAATTGAAATGCATGAAGTGGCTCATGTTCCAAGATTGAATTTGAATCTGTAATTCGATAGTCTGCTTGATAATTTCAAGTTTTCGCTTTTAAGTGTAAATCACTATAAAAAATTAAATCAAGATTATCCAAGGAAATTACAAAAGGCCTGTGTAAAGCATAGGATATTTTTTAGAGGAGATTAAACCACTGAGGAGTTTTGTTAAGTAGAGAAAGGAGCACTCCTGAGTTCAGCATGTTATAGTGGTGGATTGCTATGTTAAGAAGAGCCAAATAATACAAGGACTTTGGTGTAACTCCAAGTGCCTTCAATTAACAAAAGAGTATTTATTTTAAAGATTTTATTTATTCATGAGAGACACAGAGAGAGAGGCAAAGACACAGACAGAGGGAGAAGCAGGCTCCTCATAAGAAGCCCAGTGTGGGACCCAATCCCTAACCGGGGGATCACGCCCTGAGCCAAAGGCAGACAATCAACTGCTGAGCCACCCAGGCATCCCTAACAAGAGTACTTAAAACTAGATTCCTAGAAACAACAGCTTTTTGTAAATAATTATTATACCAGTCCTTGTGCTTAAACATGAGTGTCCTATTTTTAAGCTTTTTTTTTTTTTTTTTTTTGGTAATCCTTATTTACAATCATTATAATATTCTCACAATATATTCTTTTTTTTTTTTTATGAGAGTCACATACAGAGAGAGAGAGAGAGAGAGAATGAGAGAGAGGCAGAGACATAGGCAGAGGGAGAAGCAGGCTCCATGCACCGGGAGCCCGACGTGGGATTCGATCCCGGGTCTCCAGGATCGCGCCCTGGGCCAAAGGCAGGTGCTAAACTGCTGCGCCACCGAGGGATCCCCTATATTCTTAACTTATATGTAAAAAATCTAGGAAGATGTACTTTCTTCTACATTTATCGGGTTTTTTTTTTTTTTTTAAGATTTTATTTATTTATTCATGAGAGACAGAGACACAGGCAGAGGGAGAGGGAGAGAAGCAGGCTCCATGCAGGGAGCCCGACGTGGGACTCCATCCGAGGTCTCCAGGATCACACCCTGGGCAGAAGGCGGCGCCAAACTGCTGGGCCACTGGGGCCGCCCTATCAGTTCTTTTAACAAGTTCAGTAGCCAAAGTATTCTCACATAGTATGAAATAATCAGATTTTGAGGCTGACAAACAAACTTGATTATTTTTAGTATTCCTACTCTATTTCTTTAAATAAAATAAAGAAATAAATGTGTTATCTGGTCCTGTTTCCAGGACCCAAAAATTGAATATACATAAAGTTATCTCAATAGTTTTATTATTCCTAATTTGGGACCTAAATTTGAGAAAGGCAAAATTGACTACTGCCAAAAGAAACTAGAGGTAAATAGAATACTATGTTTTAAAAACACATTTCAATAAGAAGCAAAGATTAATAGAAACATTTAATTTTTTAAAAAGGAATTTTTAAAAAATACATCAAGATCAAGTTTAACAGAATAGATTGGTAAATAAAAAGAGCATTTGTTATCTGAACATAGAAAAATAGTCATTTTACAAAAAAAGAGAAAAATTCTAATTTTGCCCATGTGTACCACTTATTTGAAATTTTTTAGTAAAGGATTTAACACATTTCTATGTATGCATTTATATGTATAAATATATGTGTGTATAAATATACAAATGGAGATAAATTTAACTAAAAATTAAAATAAATTTAACCTAAAATATAATTAACACAGTACATTAAATAGGACACTGTATTATATTACAATATTACAATGTTACATTGATAATACAGGACAGTATTCATATTATATTGAAATTGCCATCTTAATAAAGTGTAAAAATGTCCCTAATGAGCAGATAAATCATATTATCCATATTATACAAACTCAGTTTTTCTGTAAGCACTAAACCAAAAATGTTTAATCATTTAGATTAATTACCATATTCAACCACGTTAATAATTCTCTATATTATGGGTAGGGGTTACTCAACTTATTTCTCTATTTCTCTCAGACATAATCGATCAGCTGTAGAGCTGTATATTTGGCACATCTGTAAAAGGAGGAGATTCAGGAATCTCCTGTGTTTCCACCTTGGTGACATCCATCTTCAGTGCACATCTTGAGCCAAGCTCTTAGAGCAGTCTTTCTCAACTGGGTTATATGAGAGACTGAAGTCCCACAAATAACCTACATTATCAACATTTTCAAGGATGGCACCTACAAAGTACCATTTTGTATGCATAGGAGAGAAGTTAATTCATTACTTCCATTAAGGAATTGGGGGTGACTTCTGTTATAGATGTCTAGATGAGAAGGGTTGATTTATTAAAGTTCTGAGCTTATAAAAAAATGAAATCTTGCCATTTGCAATGACATGGACAGAACTAGAGGTTATTATGTTAAAAGAAATAAGTCAATCAGAGAAAGACAATTGTCATATGATCTCACTTGTGGGGAATTTAAGGAACAAAACAGAGGATCATAAACAAAGAGATCATAAGGAAAAATTAAACAAGACGAAATCAGAATGGTAGACAAACCATAAGACTCTTAATCATAGGAAACAAACTGAGGGCTGCTGGAGGCGAGGGGATTGTGGGATGGGGTAACTGGGTGATGGACATTAAGGAGGGCATGTGATGTAATGAGCACTAGGTGTTATATAAGACTAATGAATCACTGACTTCTACTTCTGAAACCAATAATATATGTTAATTAACTGAATTTAAATAAAATTAAAAATAAACCAATGAATAAAGTCCTGGCCTTGTCATTCCTTTTCTTTAATTTTCTTAGTACTCTTAGAAGTAGTCAGCCCGTATTATACCACAGTGGTATAAATGTGGTCCCCAAGAGCTTGGCACTTCATTAATTAGCTTAGTTAGCTTAATTAATTATTTAGTTAGCTTTTCCACCAGTATGTGATATGAACTGCTGAGTTTTTATCTACCAATAGTTACATGATTTTCATTAGTTTCTACCTCATTTAGGGTACATAACCCACACCTGTGATCTTCCTCCTAGCTTTCCCAAAGATAGGCAGTCCAATCTTGGTAGGCCTAACAGCACAGATCCATCCCCTAATGATTTATCAAGTTTCCAGAGGTGTTTAGAATGCCTAGCAATGATTAGAATCCCCACCTTCAGCTCTGTGAAATAAACACACCAGACTAGTTGTGAAACAGTTCTTATCTTACCCTGAATAACCTACAAGTTGCCACTCACCTCACACTTTCTCCCACCGCCTCCTCATTTCACTCATTTCTGACTCCAAGTCTTATAATAGAGCATGTGGTTGGCTACATTTACATTCCTCACCTGCTCTCTGACTCCAAGGTAATCCAGGAATGGAGTTTTCTAACTTTTTTTGGAAGTGAAACATATATGTTGAAAATTACCAGTCTATGAAAAATCCATCAAATGGCCTGTAATAAACATATAAACCATGTTACTAGCCTTGAAAAATGTGTTGCAAGGTGATTATAGATTTAGAACAAGACACATTGGGAGGCTGTTACAACATGTTTTAGAAATGAGCTGTATTGAAGGGCACAATCTTCTTTCTGCCAGAAATGGATTATTGGACTCTGAGAGCCAAGGTATGGATATGGCAGTGACTATTGTAAAATTCTTTTTTCATTCTTGGGAATATGAGCTTTTCTGGTTTTGAGGTTTTAGAACTCAGGAAAGAAATGCATTTTCATTAATACACTGAAGAATTCCACTGGATGGGCAGCCCCGGTGGCTCAGTGGTTTAGCACCTGCCTTTGGCCTAGGGCGTGATACTGGAGACCCGGGATCGAGTCCCATGTCAGGGTCCCTGCATGGAGCCTGCTTCTCCCTTTGCCTGTGTCTCTGCCTCTCTCTCTCCCTGTGTCTCTCATGAATAAATAAGTAAAATCTTAAAAAAAAAAAAAAAAAAAAAGAATTCCACTGGATTAGGGGAGCCTGGGTGGCTCAGTCGGTTAAGCACCCAACTGTTGGTTTCAGTTCTGGTCTGATCTCAAGGTCATGAAATTGAGCCCAGAGTTACACTCCACATCAGGGGGGTGGGGTTGGGGGTGGGAGCCTGCTTAAGATTCTCTCTCTCTCCCTCTAGCCCTCCTCTCTCTCTCCAAAAACAAGAAAAAAAAAGAATTCCACTGAATTAAAGGCTGTTATCTGGTATTTGGGATTCCCATGTCCATGCCTCTGGTATCCACATACAAACTCTCAAGAAACAATAGATTTACTGAAACACAGTGGGAGCAGGAGTATGAATGGAACCAAGATGGTCTCAAGAAGCTCCAGCATATACCATAACACAGTAGTCACATTTAATGTGAGGCTAAGGCAACCCCCATTCAAGTAGAACTATCAATAAGTTAGATGCCTCAATTTATGAATTGAAAACCATACAACAGGTGAAGAATTCTTATGATCTGTTTGCTTCAATGTGAGCAAAAGCAACATCAAGGGAAAAGAATGCTTAGTAATCTTTCAATAAATTGCTTTACTGCTCAAGTTAGCTGGAAAACCCTGACTGATTATAAGCCTCTTCTATATACAAATAGCCTCTATAATTTACTGCAAGCAGAACCAGTAATTTTCTTAACTGTTTGACTCATACAGATTTGTGGATTTCCATATTTAGAGAAAAAGATATTCTATGTAAGTAAAAAGAATTTATTATAATGTAGTGTACTAGATATAGAGATTTTGCTTGACTCTTCTGGGATCATCTTCTTGAGCTCCTCAAGTTTTTACTCTCCACAAAATGATCTAATAAAATGGATCTCAAAAAATATGGGAAATCTTTATTGTATGATTTTTTAAAGATTTTATTCATTTATTTATTATTTACTTACTAAGGAGAGAGATTGAGAGAGATAAATAGAGCATGAGCCAGGGGTGGGTGCTGCAGAAGGAGAAGCAGACTCCCTGGTAAGCAGGGAACCTGACTCAGGGCTAGGTCCCAGGACCCTGGGATCATGATTTGAGCCAAAGGCAGATACCTAACCTACTGAGCCAACCAGGTGCCTCAACTTTTTTTTTTTTAAGATTTCTTTATTTATTTTAGAGAGAGCAGGAGCAGGAGGGACAGAGGAAGAGGGAGAGAGACTCAAGCAGACTCCATGCTGAGCATGGAGCCTGACACAGGGTTCAATCCAATGACCCTGAGATAAGGACTTGAGCCAAAACCAAGAGTTGGATGCTTAACCAACTGCACTACCCTGGCACCACAAAATCTTTATTGTGTAACTTTTGTGATCAGTTGTGATTAGGTTAGAAGTCCTGGTTTCATTCTGATAAGGATGGCTTTGCAATTCACAACTTTATGCAAAAATACTGTCTGGAGTTATCTCTAAGGACAGCCAGTATTAAACATGGTTGAGACATATAGTTCACAAAATATCTTTAATTTGTTCAATTATATGCTTTTTTTACTTCACCAATGGACCAGAATTTCTTCACTATCAAAATATTGAAACTAAAAGTAGTTCACATCTTCATCTCCATATAAAAATAACTCATTATGGATCTCCCAGGATAAATGAATCCTAAAACAGTTGCTAAGTTAACTAATTATGATAACTTGAATATATTTATTTGCCTAAACTTAATATGCTATTTTGGCAAAATTTACATTGAATTATTCATCTCAAACATAATCTCACAGGATTATTTTCTTCTTGGGTTATTTCTGGAACATGCTACAGTGTACTACCCTACAGTGTAGTCTGATAATCTCGTAGGTATATCAAAAAATAAACCCAGAAGAACAAACTTTTGGCCTAATTGCTTCATGTTCTTCATTTAGATATTTAGGATAAGACTGATCAACCCTGGATGTAATTTATCTTGACTTTGCCTGGAGAACACATAGAATTTAATATGCAGGAAAATGTTAGTGAATTTTATTTAATATGTAATTCAAATTGATTAGAACATTTATTAAGCCAATATTGTGCGTAGAGATCTGTACTTCACTTATATAATGGGAACTATAAGAGTAACACAAGAAGATTATATAAATGCAATAACAAAGAACACATGGCTCAAATTTTCAAGCCAACATGAGTTGCGATCATGTTGCATTCATTTTTGTGCTTTCAATCTTTTGGTCAGCTCATGGAACATACCTGGCACTCTATAATATTTTAAAATTTATTTAATTCAGTATAATCTGACACAAATAGGGGAGGTACAAATTCTTATGGTCAAAGCATGTTACATAGTCATCTGAGGTTATACCTATTAGTGTTCTTAAGCCTTAATAAACTGCCAAAAAGTACTGTCTTTGAGTAAAATACTGCCTTAAAATGATGGACTTATGTTTTAAATCAAGATACATTATGAAAATATATTACAACTCAGAAGAAAATTATGAGTTTGGACTTTTTTTAAGTTCCACCTGATGACATACCAGAAATTTTTAAGAGAAAATTAAAAATGGAATTGTCTGGAAAAAAAAATTCTCTGGGAAAAAACTTCCAGAGAATCTGCTTACTATGGAAGTATTTAAAAACTAATTTTATATACTTTAAGATACATATAACTATGTCTCTTGGTTTAATAACCTAAAAAAATCTGACTGGCTCAGATTGACAAATATTTGATATGAATTGAATATTAACTATATGCCAGTGAGACAGAGACTTCACAAATGTATACCTTTAGCTCCCACTCCTCTCCAGACCAATTTATTCAATTGCTTACTTAACATTCACACATGATACCTGAGGGGGAAAATGTTTATATTTTATATGCAACATGCGTAAAGTAGAACTCTTAATTGTCTGCTCATTTGTATTTCCACTTCAGAAATTGCTTTTAACTAGTCATTCATAGCACTAGCTAAAATAGAGAATTCATTCTTTATTCCTCACGTTCTTTTATTCTTCACAGCAAGTTCTGGTTACTTCTCTTTCATAACATATTCCAAATATCTCCCCCCTCCTCCATCTTTCCCCCATACCATGCCAGCAGAAAGCTACATTACTTCCCTTTGTATCTCTCCCATAACATCTATAGTGGTCTCCCATTTGCTTCCAAATTGGTTCCCTGAAACCTATTTTCATCAAAGAAACTAAAATAATTATTTTTTAAAAATCAGACTCACTGGGATCCCTGGGTGGCACAGCAGTTTGGCGCCTGCCTTTGGCCCAGGGCACGATCCTGGAGACGCGGGATCGAGTCCCACGTCGGGCTCCCAGTGCATGGAGCCTGCTTCTCCCTCTGCCTGTGTCTCTGCCTCTCTCTCTCTCTCCCTGTGTGACTATCATAAATAAATAAAAATTAAAAAAAAATCAGACTCACAATCATTACTTGAATGAATTATATTCCACCATAACATATTATACATATTATGATATAATTATATACTATAAATCATTAAAAAAATATTTATTGAGCAATTACCATGTCACATAGTTTAAGACACTGAAAGTACAGTACAAAAGAAGACATAGCTTTTCAGTCTCTGCCCTCATAAAGATTGCATTTAAGTAGGAAAGAACAAATATTGAATCATCTATTTCAAATACAATACATAATGAAGGAGAAATCATGAGTGATGGGGGGATTATGCTATTCTGGAGATTTAATTTAGTAATATATTATCTTACACCTGAAGTCTAATATAGAGGTTTTCCAAGCAATGAAAATATAGAGCATAGCATGGGTAAAAACCTTGTGGTGAAAAAGACCTTTTAGTTGAGGAATTGAAAGAAGTCCACTAGGTCATAAGTGGGGCAAAGTTTTTTGTTTGTTTGTTTGTTTTTTTGTTTTTTTTTTAAAGTTTTTTTTTAATATATTTGCTTTTTGTTCTAGACTTTTGTTGAGCTCAGACCTTGTTACTGTAAATTGGGGTTTGAAAATAAAAGCAAGTCCTACCTAGAAAATTTGTATTATTCTAAAGCTATGTAAATGAAATCCATATAAAGCAAAGAGTGCCACTTTCTCCACATCATTGAAGAAACAGACAACTTTTGTTTATTTAGAGTCTTGATCCCATCAGTTACACTGGCTTTATGTGGGGTCAGCTCCTGTTAACCACCTCAAGCCTCAGGGTTATTCTTTTTTTTTTTTTTTAAGATTTTATTTATTTATTCATGTGAGACACAAAGAGAGAGGCAGAGGGATAAGCATGCTGCCTGCAGGGATCCTGATATGACACTCCATCCCCAGGACTCCAGGATCCTGACCTGAGCCAAAGATAGATACTCAACCATTGAGACACCCAGGCCCCCCCTCAGGGTTATTCTTGATAATATTCATAAGTAGACTAAAGTCAATAGTCCTAGATATTTTTATACAGAGGAAAGTGAATGTGATTTGACTTAAATATTGAAACAGGAAGTATTTTTATCTATTTAGCTAAGATTTTTTGTTCAACTGTATATGGCAAAGGCATTTCAAGACTGTATTCTTATAGCTACAATGAGGCAAAAACTAGTTGATTCAAATGTTAGCTTATTTCAGCCACGGACCAATTGTTTAAGAAGTAAGATTTCAAAGACATGGACAGAATGGGATCTAAAATACAGGTGGAAGAAGAATTTACCTTTTTAAATGAAGGAGAGACATTTAATCTTCTGACATTTAAAAAAAAAAAAAAAGGAAGGGCTCCTGGGTGACTCCATCACTTAAGCACTCAACTCTTGATTTCAGTTCAGGTCATGATCTCAGCATTGTAGGACTGAGCCCCGGTTTGGGCTCCATGCTCAGTGCAGTCTGCCTGAGATTCTCTCCCTCTCCTTCTGCCCCTTCCCCATCCTCTTGTTTGCACTCTCTCCTCTTTATTTTTAAATAAATAAAATCTTTTTAAAAAAGGTCTTGAGGAAAGATGGATTCAAATGTGTTTGAAAGTTTGTGAAAGATATGGAATGAAATCATATGTGATATTCTCAATTTTATTGATGCAATAGGATGAACGTTTTGAAAAAGTAGAAAAATTCACAGGTAATGCTGAGTGATTTGCTTAGCTGGACCATCACCAGTTTTGCTCTACAAAGAATTAATTTGTGTAGCAGTATTATTTCTTCAAAACTAAGCCATGATTAAAAAGAAAAGCATATTATTCTTGATCAGGGCTATCTAGAAAAATAAGGATTTTACAATACAAAAATGCTCCATTTCTTTTTGTTGGATGTAGGATAACAGATTGGTAGCTTCTCTCTTTACTTCTGTGTAATACTTTAAGGATATCACAGATCAATAGACAAAAGAAAAAAACATTCACCATTCAGATCTTTGCTTTCAACAAAGACTTAATATTTGTGACCCTAGAATGTTTTCTAATCCCAAGTAAGTGCTTTCTTATCTATACAATCTAAGTTTGCAAAGGAAAGTGCCTGACTTTCTAAAGGCTCAGTTACCCTTGGATTTATTTTTTTATTTTTTTATTTTTTTGGTCCCGGTGTTTGGTTTTGGTAAAGATGAAATCTGCCCATGTTTATATTGGACTAATCAAATATTGTTGTACTAATTTGCACAATTCAGATCAATTAGGCAGAGTCCAAGTCATAGGGAGCAATTCTCCTTCCTCCTTCCTGGAACAACGCAAATCACTGCCCTGGCACCAAGCAAATGACCACTTGCTCTCCTAAACAATCAATTCTATTTATTTCTTGGAATATCAATTGGTCTAACCTTAGAGATAAAATGTATAAACATAAAAGCAATCATAGGGACTGTGTATCGTTCAATCACCACATTCTACAAAAGCAGACGTGAGGTCAGGTCAAAGAGTTTTACTTTGCTTACACTCCATGTCTTACCTCACCTTACATGTCCTAACATTTACTGAGCTTTTCACTCTGTAACAAAGATTGTTCACTTTATCTTTTTAAAAATTTTCTTTATTCATGAGGGACACAGAGAGAGAGGCAGAGACATAGGCAGAGGGAGAAGCAGGCTACCTGCAGGGAGCCTGATGTGACACTCCATCCCCAGGATCCCTGGATCTTGACCTGAGCCAAAGATAGATGCTCAACCACTGAGCCACACAGGTGCCCTTGTTCACTTTATCTTTGTTTATACATTTAATCCTCATAAGAACTCTATAAGATTGGTACCATTATTTTCCTTATTTTGAAGATGTAGGTATCAGTTTCAAGAAGGTTTCAACATGCCCAATATCAGTTTGTAAATAAAAGAGTCTAGATTTGAACCTGGAAGGCTCCACAGCCCACACGTTAAACACAGTACATTCTACCTCTCTAATACTAGCAATATTGTGAATATATTCTCTATCATACACAAATATTTTCATTTATATATAAAGATGACTTAGTCACATTTCACATGTTATTTTTCAATATTAAGAACATACTTTGAACTATACTTAGTTAATCTACTTTAATAAATATTATATTTATCGGTTTAGATAATCGTGAATCCTTATCCAACATCTATCTACTCATCACTGATGTGTTTATGAGATGCAGCAAGCTGTTAACACTGGATCCATTAAATATATTCTACCTCAAAAATGTTTTCTTTAGAAATTTTATACTACAGCATTTTGTCCCTTTTCTAGTCAGTTAACACCAACAAATCTTAATTACGGTGAATAATGCATTTCTTTTTCCCAAGGCATAAACAAAACCCAGATGCTTCTTTCCTTCGCTTTTTCAAAGGATGATTTCCATTGCCAGGAATACAGCAGGTACTCAGTAATTATAATGAATTAATGAGTGAATAGAAAAGAACAAATTTATCTACATCACTGAGATCTGAATTTTTTCCTGTTCAATTACAATCTGGAGAATTTTCTACCCAAAGGGTAGTGAAAAATATATATCTGAAACTTTAATTATTTGCATACAATATTATTATATACTTGAAAAACTCAAAGGAATCATTTGAAATATTCTTATGAAACAAGTCAGCAAAATATAAGTGAATATTCAGAAATCAATAATCTTCATGTGAGCTAATTTTCTTTGGGTATAGAGAGCCACCAGAAAGGTAAACAAATCAAAACAGCAATCCAACAGAAAAATAAACAAAAGATTTTAACCAAAACTTATCAAATAAATAAATGAATATACATGGCATGTAAACATATAAAACCATGTTCAATTTCACTCATCATAAAGCAAATACAAACCAAAACTACTATTTTTATCTATCATGTTGGCACAAGTCTAAAAATTGGACCATGCATTCTGTCGACAAGGCAGTTTTAAAACAGGCATCACAGGACACCTGAGTGGCTCAGTGTTTGAGTGTCTACCTTTGGCTCAGGGTGTGATCTCAGTTCCAGGGATGAGTCCCACACAGGCTCCCTGTGAGGAGCCTGCTTCTCCCTCTGCCTGTGTCTCTGCCTCTCTGTGTCTCTCATGAGTAAATAAAAATCTTTAAAATAAATAAATTTTAAAAACAGGCATCACTAATGGTAGTACAGAATGGTAAAGCACATATGGAGGGCAATTTACCAATCTTTATTTAAATTGAAATGACATTAATTTTGACTTAGAAATTCCACTTCTGGAAAATTTTTCCTACAGATAACACTTGTCCAGGTATAAAAAAATTTATATCAGATTTTATTGTAGCACTGCTTCTAAGAGCAAAAGATTAGAATTAGGGACACCTGGGTGGCTCAGTGGTTGAGCATCTGCCTTTGGCTCAGGTCCTGATCATAGGTCCTGGGATTGAGTCCCACATCGGGCTCCCCACAGGGAGCCTGCTTCTCTCTCTGCTTATGTCTTTGACTCTCTGTGTCTCTCATGAATAAATAAATAAAAAAAATATTTTTTAAAAAGATTAAAATTAATCTAAGGGTCCTTATATATCAATAATGATTCACTCCATATAATGATATGGCAGGATTTCTAAAACCGTGAAAAAAGAAAGAAGAAAAATAATGCATATGATACATAAATATTATTGGTAGACAATTCTCCACAGGCCTCTGTGCACATTTTGGGAATAGAGACACTAATAATTTTTTCTTCTAGACCATCTTTTCAAGGACCTTATACAGTGAACAGCCTTAGATATAATGCAGACCGTGTCTCCCTCCCGAGTAGAAGGCAGATTTCCTGTCCAATATAAGTAATGTCTCTTTTACTTTTAAAATAATTTATTTCATCTATTTTTAGTGTTTAAAAAAAATAACCTTTGCCTGAAGCAAAGATCAGATAGGTTTGTTTGCAGCCTACTGTAAAAGATCAAGTTTTCTCAAGGTTGGGGCTACTAATCTGTGACTCCCACCCACTATTCATGTAGCATTTGTCTGGTTCATTGCATGTTGTTCCTGTGGAACTGGGAGGGACCATGGAAACCAAAGTGAACGTGTGATTTATACTGGTTACTGTGAATAATAAAGTTGCTTTGTTTCTGCTCCAGGAGTCTAGTATCCTCTGCTGACTTTCATGAAATAAATGGCTAACTTGTTAGCTTGAAAATAGGATAAAACCTCATATTGTTTACAGTTTCTTGACACTTTTGGAAAATGAAAATGGGTTACTGACAGAAGCATGCACTTCTAGAAGAGAAAGGACAAGAGTTCTGTGGGTCAAGCTAGGGAATATTAGAAAACTTCCTAGGATCTGCTGATGAATGCTCTCACTCAAGTGCTAGGTGAGTAGAGAGGAGGAAGGTACTCCAACCTCCTACCTGTTAGTACATGCTTAAAGGTTGAGTGGGTAAAAGGTAGAATTGAAACGAATTGCCTGAATGGTACCTTAATTGCTTACTCTTCTACAAGCAGGAGAAGGAAAGGATATATATTAGCCAGAGTTTTTGAAAGAAAAAGAAACAATGGGATGATAGATGATTCATAGATAGATAGATAGAGGAACTCCTGGGTGGCTCAGCGGTTGAGCTCAGGTCATGATCATGGAATCCAGGATCAAGTCCTACATCAGGGCCCCCTGCAAGGAGCCTCCTTCTCCTTCTGCCTATGTCTCTGCCTCCCTCTCTCATTCTGGGTCTCTCATGAATAAATAAACAAATCTTTAAAAAAGACAGATGATAGATGATAGATAGATAGATAGATAGATAGATAGATAGATAGATAGAGTAGAGATTTATTATTGGAATTGATTAATTTGCTTATGGAGGCTAAGATATGCCACAATATGTTGGCTCCAACTGGAGAACTAGGAAAGCCAATAGTATAATTCATTCTGATCCAAAGGCCTAAGAACCCAGAGATCTGATGTCTGAGAACAGAATATGGATGCTCCAGCTCAAGAAGAGAGAGAATTTGCCCTTACTCTGCCTTTTTGTTCTGTTCTGGCCTTCAGTGGATTAGATGATGCCTATCCACTTTGGTCAAGGCAGATCTTCTTTACTCAGTCTACTGATTCAAATGCTAATGGCTTCCAGACACACCTAAAAATAATGTTTACTGCCTATACCCTAGTTCAGTCAAGTTGATACATCAATGTAACTGTCAAGGATGTTACTATGAACATAAAGCCTCAAGTCCTGTGACCCTAGCCAAAATCCAATGTGGGTATAGCTGCTAAATCAGAGTCCTTAAAGTTTTTTTTTTTTTTTTTTTTTTTTTTTTTAATAATAGTCACAGAGAGAGAGAGAGAGAGAGGCAGAGACATAGGCAGAGGGAGAAGCAGGCTCCATGCACTGGGAGCCCGACGTGGGATTTGATCCCGGGTCTCCAGGATCGTGCCCTGGGCCAAAGGCAGGTGCTAAACGTTTCACTGCGCCACCCAAGGATCCCAGAGTCCTTAAAGTTTAAACAAATGATATCAGCAATAAATATGTCCAGCTTTTGGTGGGTAGAAGTTCACTACAACTTCATTTGGTTGATCCATTTGCATTCACCATCCTCTCAGAACTGAAAATAAGTGTGACTTCCTTACTGATACAGTTTATTTCCTTCCATGCTCCCTGAGCCCTCCCATTCCTTTACCCTGACCTCAGCTGCTCTAAAGCAAAAAGGGACTGGAGATGGTACAGAGATCTCTCTGACCCCAAGGAGGACCAAAGACCATATGCATCAGTCTGGGTATGCTAGAGAACTCTGGATAGGGGAAAGACTCAAACTTTTTTTGACTGCACACCTGAAACAAGGCAGATCTCCAGACCATCAGCCTATCCAATCCTATGATGGGGTACAGACATCCAAATTCAACAGACAAGGTTTGAGCCTAGGAAATTCAAACTCAACTGTGCTTCAGCCATGTGACTGTCTTGCTGGAGTGACACGGTTCCAGATTGCAAGAATAATGATCACTTGGTTGAATACACTGCTTGCTGAATTCTCCTGGAGTGGTCCATGTGGGCCACAGTAGAGCACATTACAGGTCTCTGTAAATTTTATTTTTTAAACGCTCTTATTTCTCTTGTACCTGACATTTTTGAACAAAAGATCAGGGTGCAAGTAAGGGATGACTGGAAAAAAAATGAAGTTATAGCTACTGAAATGAGACACACTGACTTTTTGGATGTGGAAATAGAGTATCAATTCTAACACCTGGGGAGAGAATATCTTAGACACCAGGAGGTATGGAGAAAGGGGAATATTAGTGATATTTGTTTTTCAAAATCATACCTAGTTGCTTCCTCATGAAGGACTATGCCCTGGGTGCAGCTTTATCAAACTGTTTCAAGTGACTTAATTTTGTATCAGCATTAGGTCTACCATCTTCCACCAAAGAGTTCCAATCACTTTTTTTATTGTTCTTCCCATTAACATTTCCAGGAAGTCTATTAGAAATAGGGAGGGATAGCTACAGCTCTTGCATCTCCCATGCAAAACTTCTGCCACACCTCCAGTGTATTCCCCATTCCTGTTTATTGCCTTAGTGGGTTCCATATATGACACCCAGCTGTTGGCTTGGACAAAGGGAAAGTTGGACTGACTTTCCTCACGCAGTCCCTCAAAAAAGAAAGACTAGGGGCACCTCGGTGGCTTAATGGATGAGTTTCTGCCTTTGGCTCAGGTCATGAAACTGGGGTCCTGGGATTGAGTCCTGCATCAGGCTCCCCATGGAGAGCCTGCTTCTCCCTTTGCCTATATCTCTGCCTCTCTCAGTGTGTCTCCCATAAATAAATAAGTAAAATCTAGAAAGAAGAAAGAAAGAAGAAAGAAGAAAGAAAGAAAGAAAGAAAGAAAGAAAGAAAAGAAAGAAAGAAGAAGGCAGGAAGGAAGAAGGAAGGAAGAAGAGAATAAGACGAATACGAAAAGCAGATAATAAGCAGGAAGAAGAATAAAGACAGCCCATACAGCAATCCCTCACCCCGACATCGCAACCTCACCAGGCATCAGTCACCCTACCTCAGCTTCACTCAATCCTTCCTCCCACCCCTCCATCACGCACATCCCTCCCGTCCGTCAAAAAGAAAGAAATCACAGTAAGGCAGGAAGGAAGTATGACAGAAAAAGATTAGCCTGAATTATTAGAACTCAACTGGGACTCTTAAGGGATATCAGCCAGCTGGGAGGCTATGCCAGTCTATACCTTAACACTGATGACTTATAGAAGTCCCACTTGAGATCTCCAAAAACTGTAAATAATATTGTGTTCTTAAGCATATCCTTGGAATTATACGCCTTGTGTGGGAATCGGCCATTAATTTGCCTTACTCCCCAATACACAGTGACTACTTTAAGGGTAGTTAGGAGACTGAGATGTGTGGGGTTGTAAGGCAAACTTTGCTATTTCCAAGTTAGTTAGAATTAGCCCAGATATTTTCTTCCCAGATGTTATAAGAATATTTCTGTTTCAATGACATGGTCATTAAATTTCCTCTATAGAAGAGGATTTCATAGATCAATAAAACAAGTTTAAAAAAATTAGGAAATTGACAAAGGTGGCTGTTTTTTTAAGATTTTGCTATGTAAAGGACTACAAATTAAAAGGTACCATCATTGGGGCACCTGCGTGGTTCAGTCAGTTAAGCAACAGACTCCTGGTGGCAGCTCAGGTCCTGGCTCAGGGTGGAGGCATAGAGGGAGCCCTACAGCTCCCACGATCAGCGGGGATTCTGTCCTCCCCTGCTGCCCCCTCCCCAGCCTGCTCACATGCTCTTTCTCTAAAATAAATAAATATTTTGTTAATGTACAGTCATTTATTTTTACCATTACTCTATAAAAGAAAGGACATTTGATGCCAAGCATGTAGGAAAAATATAACTTCAGAACAAAGAACTTAATATGCTGTCAGGTTTCCTTATACCCCAGGGATTAATGCAAACTTTGTCCTCAAAACCAGTATCTTATTCTCAGGTTTTCTTGCATTATTGATTGGCAAACATTGTTCTTGTGTTTCTTTTTTTTTTTTTTTTAAGATTTTATTTATTTATTTATTTTTATTCATGAGAGACACACAGAGAGAGAGAGGGAGAGAGAGACAGGCAGAGGGAGAAGCAGGCTCCATGCAGGGAGCCCGATGTGGGACTGGATCCTCGGTCTCCAGGATCACGCCCTGGGCCAAAGGCAGATGCTCAACCGCTGAGCCACCCAGGCATCCCTGTTCTGGGGTTCTCAACTGAGGAAAATTTGGCCCCCAGAGGATGTTTGGCGATGTCTGGAGACATTTTTGGTGGTGACAACATACTAACATCTAGTGAATAGAGATCAGGGATTCTGCTGAACATTTTACAAGGCACAGGACAATCCCTACAACAAAGAATTATCCAGCCCAAGATGTCACTAGTGCCAAGACTGGAAGACCCTCCTCTAGGGGCTCCAAAGAGTAAAGAAATTCCCGTCTCAAAGAAAATGGCTGCTCAGCACCATAGGACAACACTTTTTATTTATTTATTTTTTTAAGGATTTTATTTATTTATCCTTGAGAGACACAGAGAGAAAGGGAGAGACATAGGCAGAGGGAGAAGCAGTCTCCATGCAGGGAGCCCCATACGGATCTCAATCCCAGGACCCGAGGACCACGCCCTGGGCCGAAGGCAGGCGCTAAACCACTGAGCCACCTAGGCATCCCCGGACAACACTTTTTAGAAAGGAATATCAGTGTCTTGTTTCCTGGGATTTTATGACTCCAGTTAGGGAATTCAACTTCTATCTGAAGCCTGTGGGTCAGTAGTTGTCATTTAATCCAATGCATTTCTCATTACTCTCTTTTTCCTAAGCTAAATTTACTGGAGAAAGTGTCAAGAAACTATCTAGCACAGGGTCTAGCATATAATAAAGGTTGAATAAATGTTGCTTTCTTTATTTTTTCTAAATAATTGCTCTAATAAACCTTTTTTCCATGCGTAAATCCATTACTGAACTTATTAACATATATGAAACAGCTCACCAAACATTCCCTCAAGAAGGAAAAATGATAATCTCACATGCTGGAAAGATGACTGGTGGATTGATTGATGTAAAAGACTGAGTTTATCTGAAATGTTCTGAATATTATAATTAGCAAATTTGAATGACACCACATCCTTGAACCCAGTTTCCAATACAAGCAACTATTTCTGTCAGTGCCACATATAAGACACTTTAATTTGAACAAAATAAAAACAAAATGGCCTCATGATTTGGCACCTCAGTTTGCTGGCTGTCTCACGTTGCACTATATCCTATTCTCTCTTTCTGTATTCAAGTTACTCTGGTTACTCTGAAGCCTTGTACTTGATAGACATTCCCTTACTTTTAAGTTATGGCACATTTTTTCCTTCATTTGAGTCCTATTACTTACCCCAACAACAGACATATTTTTCCATTACAAACATGTACCTGTCTTTTACCTGCAGTATCACACTTTTGAGGAGGTAGACTTCCCTGCTGCCCTGGCCACCTCTCTTACTTACTCCTTGTCCACCTTGCACTACTCCTATCAAGGGGCTGTCATACTGTTTTATAACTACTTTCTAAAATGTATCTTCCAGGGGATCCCTGGGTGGCTCAGCGGTTTGGCGCCTGCCTTTGGCCCAGGGCGTGATTCTGGAGACCTGGGATGGAGTCCCACGTCGGGCTCCCTGCATGGAGCCTGCTTCTCCCTCTGCCTGTGTCTCTGCCTCTCTTCCTCTCTCTCTCTCTCTCTTTCTCTATCATGAATAAATAAATAAAATCTTTTAAATAAAATAAAATAAAATAAAATTAAATTAAATTAAATAATAAAATAAAATAAAATGTATCTTCCAGGTGTGCCTGGGAAGCTCTGTCAGTTAAGTGTCTGCCTTTGGCTCAGATTATGGTCCCAGGGTCCTGGGATAGAGCCCTGAGTTGGACTCCCTGCTCAGTGAGAAGTCTGCTTATTCCTCTCCCTATGCCACTCCCACCTGTCTCTCTGAAATAAGTAAAATCTTAAAAATAAATAAAATATAATGTCTATCCCATTAGGTTGTAAAGCCTTTTAGAGTGGGAGTCACTCATACCTTGTTAACTGCTGAATTCCCAATACATTTTTCAAGGTTTAGCAGATAATAGATATCCAGCAATTATTTGTTAAATAAATGACAAATTCTTTTAAATGAACCCCATTTTTTACATCCTTACCTAGATAATTAGCTGTAGGTCTTTTCAAGCAACGCTTAGTTCATAGGCATTGACAAGAATCCAAAGACAAGAAGGAAATGACAAATTCCCATGTGCTACATGGGAGTAGCAATTTGGCAATCATGCCCCAGGGGTATCCCTGAAAGATGATGATCAACTAACTATGAATGGATTGATTGTAGAATGGCATTTGAGCCAAATTACTGAATTATGTCTTCCCTTGTTCCATGAGTGTCAGAGTAACAATTCAGCTTACTGTGCTTGAGATTTACCATCTGAAAAACAATGTCAGAGTTAGAAAGAAATGTGGACTGGCCTAAGGCAAAACAGGCAGTGAGAAAATATCTTTGAAACTATAACTCAGACCATACCAATACAGATTACCATTACATATATCATCCCTGTATCATTGTCCTATTAGAAAGTAGTAGAAAGACTAATGCATAAAATTATATGAAATAATGTGGCAAGAATAATATATAAACATATTCTTTTAAACATCACCATAGTCATTGCTTCTCAGCCTTTTGGCTAAGATCACGTATAAATATCACCATAGTCATCACTATGAGCTAGGTGTCCAGACCAGACGGGTTACTCAAGGTAGTTTGATTGCCCAGATAATCACAACAAACTAGATCAGATCCACTCAGCTTAGGTTATTTCTCTTTATGATACTATCTCTTCATTTTGGAAGCTAAGGAAAACATATACAAGAAAATAAGGACACGGTGTCCCATTTCCTCCCTTCATCTTCAAAAAAGTGCCATCTAAGTTGGTTTTATCAATCTAGTTGATTATAGAAGGAAAAAGAACTCTACCAATTCAGAGGAATTCAGAAACCTGGGTTAGCTAACTTTTATCTCCCTTTATTCTGGGGAAGAAAGAATCATACCTTATTTCTCATGCCTAATATCCAGGTTCCTAGAATTTCTTCTTAATCTAATGTCTTTCAAGTTCCATTTATTGAGGTACTATTCAGCCTACTCAAGTTAAAGTGTAACAGTAGTTCTGGATAGGGAGTACATCTAACTGAAGCTTCTGATTTTTAGATAAAATAAAATTGAAACCTGAAGATCCTTAAATGACATCTTTTTGATGGGATCTTCCCCCATCTCATCCACACTTCACCTCAAACTTTTTCTCTAGTAAAGAAAAGAATTGTAGTACTGAACATGTCTGAACCACTATATGGCTGGTAGCATTTGGTAATGACTCCATTTGACATTTCTCTGTTAATTTATTTGTCTGTTTGGGTGGAGTGATATTATTTAGGATTGGTAGTGGATGCTGAAGCAAATGGAAGGATAAACTGGCCACAGTTTATCTTGGAAAATTGTACCTTTGACCCTGTTGAATTTTGTTTGCAGAGTTGAAAAACGTGGTTTTGTAAAACTTGTCACATCAGAAGTATTCAGGTGGCCATTCATCATCCATCTGGTTTTCCCCATTACTTTTATTTTAATCACTCATCCACAGGTGGGTATTGTGTGATTAGAAATTTCTTGGCAACCTTAACAACCAATCAGTGATGCAGAAAATAAACATCTGAGAACAAGAAGGGTAATTTTACTTGTCAAGCAGGTTGTTTTAGGCGAAAAGGTGATTTCCTTTTAAATGGATTGCAACATCAGGAACTGAATAGTTTTATTTTAAAACATAATTAAGTGCCTATAAATTACTGGTCTTGAGAAATACTCTTATTTGTAATGTTGGCTTAAACATTTCATAAAGGTGAGCTAGAAGTTCAAGATTTCCTCAGGAACTCTGAAATAGATTTTAAATTTCTGACACTTAAAATGGACTATTATTAATTATGTAGCTAAAATCAAGAAAATGTTTTCTTGCTGTTTAAAGAATTTATAAAACATAAAATGTCAAAACATTTTAAGGTATTGCCTCAGATTAATCTCAATGGTGCTAGGGAAATAAACCAGTATTGCCCCATACCTGATGAGTATCACCTTACTGAAGTAGCAGAGAAGCTACATCTTCATCAGACTTTCTGGTAGCATTGGCTACCTTCTTACCTTTGTTTAATGATTTTCGTCTATAATTTTAGCAACCTATGATATTAAACATCATATATATGATGTAATGATTTCCAAATCTATATTCACTGATCCAACTTTTAAAAAAGCACCAAATTTATTATTTAACCTGTCTACTGGGTATCCCATCTTTGTTGCACTGCAGTTCCTCATATTTAGTATATACCAAACTTAAATCATCACTTCATCTATATATTTGTTTTGTCATCCCTATTTTGTCAATTTTGCTCAACTGGAGTATACAAAATGTTTCTTGAGGAGATACTCCTATTGTTCAGTCCCTTACCTTTGTAACTTAGAATAGTCTTTGAGCTGGCTTACGTATACTTCTCTTGCCACTATTTTACTTCTTTCTATTTTCTATGGAGTACAGAGTCATTATCTCCATTACCCTTCAAAATAACATTCAGTCTTCTTAGCATAAGAAAAAGACTTCTCACAAGCCAACCACAACCTTTGTCAATCTCCTTATTGAATGTCACTCCATACCACACTGTTTTCTCTGATACTATTATTTTTTAAATACACATAATATTTGGTTATAATTTTCTTCAAAAAGCTATTATTTCAGAAACAACAAATGTTGGTGAAGTTTTGAAAAGGAACTCTGATACACTGTTGGTGGGAATGCAAGCTGGAGCAACCAAGTGGAAAACAGTATGGAGGCTCCTCAAAAAATTTAAAATGGAATTACTGTATGATCCAGAAATTCCACTACTGGGTATTTACCCAAAGAAAACAAAAATTAATTCAAAAGATATATGTACCCCTATAATTTTTGCAGCCTTATTGACAATAGCCAAGATATGGAAGCAACCCAAGTGTTTAGCCATAGATGAATGGGTACAGAAACTGTGATATACATATATACGATGGAATATTACTCAGCCATAAAGGAGAATGAAATCTTGCCATTTGCAACAACATGAATGGATCTAGAGGTTATAATGCTAAGTAAAACCAGTCAAAGAAAGACAAATACCATATTATTTCACTCATATGTGGTATTTAAGAAACAAAACAAATGAACAAAGGAAAAAAAGACAGAAACCAAAAGCCAGAATCTTAAATAAAACAGGTGCTTGCCAGAGAGGAGGTAGGTGAGGGGATGGGTTAAATAGGTGGAGAATTAAGAGTACACTTATCATGACGAGTACTAAGTAATGGACAGAATTGTTGAATCATTATATTGTACACCTTAAACTAATATAACACTACCTAATAATTATACTTGATTTTTTAAAATTTTAAGCTGTCACATCAGTATCACTTTCTTCAATTTCTACTATACCTGGAAAATTCATAATCATGTTAATATTTCCAACTCAAAGCCTTCTTGTTAAATTCTTTCCCAGCTTTCCAATTTATTGTTTTAATGTGAGTCCATTGAGCATTGTTTATAGTTCCAATATAAGATAGTCTTTGTATCACGTGGCCTTGCAATTTGCATTTACACATCCTACAAAGTTGACAGAGAACTATTCTGGGAAAAGAAGTAGGCTTACATATTTGTTTATCAACAGGATCCGGTTTATTTTCTTTTCAGGACCTGGTTTACTCCCCAACATACATTCCCACAGTGCCCTGTAGTTGTTTCTCTTCTGTGATACTTACCATGATTATAAGGAATTATTAGTTATTGAGCCTCTGCCCTTCCTATAGAATAACTCTAAAACTTATATTCACCTCTTCATTCCTACCATCTACCACAATTCTGGCAGATAATAGGCACTTAATAAATATGTGCCAAATGAATGAGTGAATAGAGGTGTTCCTATAGCAGTAAATACCAATAACTTAAATAGTATGGAATCTGTCAAATGATGATGTAATATCTTTTTTTCCATTGCATATGCCTTTGCTCAGCAAAAACCAACTGAGAACTTAGAACAGAGTATATTAATCCATGTCCTTTCATATTCTTGCACATGAACATACCCTTCCATCTCATTCACCTTATGATTGTTAAAAAGAAATTCTTCCAAGACTTGCTGTCTTAGAGGCCCCATGAAAATTAATGACTTTTTTTGATACTGTATTTTCTTATCTGTAAGATAAGAATAAGTAATACATTTAAAATTGTATTTTGGGGGGATTCAACGAGATACTGTCAATAACAGCACCTCGTACACTGCCTGCTAGATATCAAGTACTTAGGAAATGCCTTTTCTTGCCTATAGTTCCTCTCTTCCTTCATCTTCTCTCTCCTTCCCTTCTTCCATATCCTTCCCTCTTCTCTTCTTTTTCCCTTCCCTTTCTTTTCTTTCTTCCTTCTCTCCTTCTTCCTTCCCTTCATCCCTTCCTTTATTCACTTCTCTACTAGAAGATAAACTACCTTAGAGAATTGAGTCTTACTCATCTTTTGATTTATAGAACCTAGTACTATGGCCAATACATCTCAAGTACTCAATAGGTAACATTGGAGTCATGCCTGAAGTCTCTGGGATAAAAGCCCATTAACCTGAAGACCATGTTAATCAGATAAAATTATATTTAAAGAAAAGATATCGTAAAAGCATGCTAGTCCCGAAGATGAATTAAAACAACTGGGTAAAACATACATTTTTGTTAACAGTAAATTGCCTTGATTAAAGTTAAAATAAACAGAATTATTTAAACAGCATAAAAGTTTTATATTTGGAAAAATGAAATATTGTAGAGAAATTTCAATTCTTTGGATTTATCAGCCTTGGGAATAAAGAATTAGTTGCTTTGATCTGTAATCAATCTGCCTTGTGGTACTGTTTGTCTTGAATACTGGTGAGTGAAAGCTGGTGAGCTTTAATTGTTTGAGAAGCTAGTGATTTAATGTATCTTATGAGTCTCGGGAGCAGAGTGGACAGAGTGGTTCTGATAATGAGCCTAACTGGCTATCAAAGCTTAGGGTATTGGTCAAAAAACAAAGATGAACAGTTTGAGGTTCCAGTAGAAAGAAATTAAATCTTAAAACTGGCAGGACAGGTTAACAATTGAGGATTGGTGCTGAAACAGAGATTTCAAGAGAACTAACCCTTCCTATGCAGGATTAGAAAAAAGGCAGACAAAAATAAAAGTCCTACGTAAAAATAAGGAAGGGAGCAGTGTCTCACATGTACTGAGAGAGCAACATGATCAGTCAGAGCTTTCGTGAACACACTCTTGCATTAGGATACAAAGTGCAGTCAACAAGGAGCCTTGCTCTCACATTCCGGAGAATGTGTATAGTTGCTCATCTGTATAATTGTTATTGTTTTTCCTTTTGTATGTGTGAGGCCCTGCCAGCCTATTTCTTTTAGGAATAAAGACTGAAACCAGTTCCCCCTTCGTGGCATAATATGATGTTCTTCAAGGCAGATATACTAACTCTATCAAAACTTGAAATAGAAAATACTGTTTAAAAAAATGGGAAAATCAACACACCAGAGACATAGTCAAGAGGTCTTTAGTTTCTTTGGATTTATAAAAGAATAACAACCATCCCAATTATCTGTAAAACAAGCCTATCTTGAGATATCTATTTGCATCTGTGTTTTGAAAACATCAGATATACTATACTACTTTCCTCAACAGCCTGAAAAATTTACCATTTGGCAATTGCGATGATAACAGCTCTTTGGAGAGGTATTTTTCTTCCAAGTGCAAATTCCTATCTATTAATGCTTTTGATACTGTGGTCAGCCCTGTGGGGGGAAGTGCTAAACCAAACTAATGTACTCCTAAGTGTCACACAACGGCTTTCTTTGTTTTCTCTTTCTTCCTGTCCAACCTGTACTTCTGATTCCAAAACCAGAACAGCTTCTTACACTGAACTTCTTAAGAAGGAAGTCAGTCCCCCACCCTCCCACCCCTGTCCTGCACTGAAGTAATGGGAGAGGCCATTTAATGTGATTGATGGGTCCCATGTGACGTGTTCCAAAGAGTAACTGATCCTTCAGTGTGCTTGACTATAAAAGCAAAGAAGTACAGGGAGAGGCAGAGTAGAAGGAAGAGAAGAAAGTGGATAGTTGGGGCAGCTAACATCTATTAAGAAGGAAAGAGGGAGATTAAATATTAACCTTGAAGTCTTTATTGTTCAGACAGTGGGCTAAAATGGTGCCCATCATTATTCTGAGCATCTTTTTGCTTCATTTTACTGTTTCTGTGGCCTCAGAACCGTAAGGAAATGTTACACCCCTTATCCTTACTATAGTAGTAGCAAAGTGACCTTATCAAATGCATTCTGTGTTCAGATTTGATTATATTTCACCATTTCAACTTCTGAGACTGAGTGCTGATTTGTCTTATAAATTTTAAACAAATGTATAAAGGAAATCAACATCTTTTTCTTAGGAGAACTCTCTCTGCATATTCAAGTTTATTGCAGTACTGTGAAAAATGTTTCAGGAATATTTCGATTAGCTGTAATTGTTTCTTAAGCATGTTCTGCATTTCTGTTACACTGGTTTAAAGCGTTGATCATTTTCTTTCCATAGGCAGTATATCCTATGGGTCTCCTCGGTGATACAGAGTCATTCTACCGAAAAGGCTTGTCTCCACCTTTTAAACCTTAATGAATCTGTATCCTTGAGTGTTGTCTTAGAACATGATGGATACAATACCACTATTTTTGACCAGTCTGTGGAAGAGGATAACTTCTACACTTGTGCAGATTTCCAGGTGAGGCACTGGATTGGCCTTTTCAGAACTTATGTTGGGGTGATGAAATTATTACTTAAAAGTTATTTTGAGAGAGATAACAAATTTTGATTAGGAACGAATTGTGGAAGCTAGAGAGTAGAATTAGAGAAATCCTGAGAGGGACCCCTATAACAAAACTTGTGAAATATTGCCATTTTTCTTTCATAGGGAGTGATAATAAAACATAATTACTTTTTTTTTAGATGGAACCATTTAACAATATGAGGAAAGAGAATCCAGGTAAAGAGGAGCAAGACTGGGACTCAGGGCACAAAGAAAAGGAAAATAGACATAAAAATAATAGACATAAAAATAAGTTTATTAGAAACTGCTCTCATGCTAAATAAAGGAATTGTAATAAGTGGTCTCCAAATCTCCCATTAAGAAATGATGTGCTCTGTGGAGGCTCTCAGCCTAAGAAGCCAAATTAAGACATTGTTTACCAGCTTCTGTCTAAAAATTATTTTCCCTTTCTCTGCTCTTTAACATAAACAGGTTTCTCAGATGTCCTCTGAGCAATTAGCTTTTGTGACATTGTTGGCTAAAGGAAAGACATTTAAAATCTCTGAGAGGAGATCTGTAGTACTCATTTCAGAGGAGACGGCAACGTTTATGCAGACAGATAAGCCCATCTACAAATCTGGAGAGAATGGTAAATCAATGTTCATGTTTCCTTTGTGTCACTAGCCTCAGGAACACGTTCTTCTGATTTAGAGCAATCCAAATATGTGAACATCAGTCTTAAGTTTATTCTTAATGTTATGGGATCATGGATTTCTAGAATTTCTTTTTTTTTTTTTTTTATTGGTGTTCAATTTACTAACATACAGAATAACACCCAGTGCCCGTCACCCATTCACTCCCACCCCCCGCCCTCCTCCCCTTCTACCACCCCTAGTTCGTTTCCCAGAGTTAGCAGTCTTTACGTTCTGTCTCCCTTTCTGATATTTCCCACCCATTTCTTCTCCCTTCCCTTATTTTCCCTTTCACTATTATTTATATTCCCCAAATGAATGAGAACATATAATGTTTGTCCTTCTCCGACTGACTTACTTCACTCAGCATAATACCCTCCAGTTCCATCCACGTTGAAGCAAATGGTGGGTATTTGTCATTTCTAATAGCTGAGTAATATTCCATTGTATACATAAACCACATCTTCTAGAATTTCTACTGGTTGCCTAGGTCAGTTATGAAACAGTGCCTCCAAATTCATTAATTGAATGCTTTGCTTCTTAAACTTGTGCATGCCATGTTCAATGTTTAAAAAATACTAGTGACATACTTCCATAATACAGTGACTATGGGCATGGGACATGGAACAAAATTTTTTGGTTTCAATTGCTGCTCCATAATTTACTAATTGGGCAAGTAAGATATTTAATCCTCTGTTTAGACTCATTATTTTCCTCTATAGAATAGACATACTAAAAATGTCTTACTTGAAGAAATATTGTGAGAATAAAATAAGCTAGCCAATGTAAAATAGTAGCTAGCACACAGTAAAGACTCCATAAATATTATTAATTTATTATTATTATTTATACCAGTAGAAATAATCACAAATCTGTTAACCTAAGCTGAGTCCTTCTAATTTTCTTTATTATTGTGGTAAATAAAAGGTAGCAGAAGAAACACCAAACTAGGATTCTGAAGGATATGAACTTTGTTTTGGCTCTTTTGATAAATTACTGGTTTACAATATTCTGTAATAGCAAGACAATTAATTTCTGTATCTATTTACAAGAAATCATACCTGGGGAAAAAAATAACAAGAAAAAATATTTTCCCTTCTTCCTCTTTTCTTTTAGTTCAAATTCGCATTGTGACACTGGATACCAAGTTCAGACCTGTTGAGGATTTGGTATGTTCAATATTGTCTAATGGTACAATGAAATTTAAGCAAATTAAACAAATTCATTGCTACCGAAAGTGTCATCAGGAAGCTTTCCATGAGTACAGAAATCCATTCTAACATGGAATGCTATATAGATATGGCATGCTGACTCCCCAATTTAAAACTTTCCTTTATAGTGAGTTAATTTATACTCTTTAGGTCTTCTTGACATATAATGAAAAAACAAATGGGATGCATGGAACCTGCTTTCTACTTCCTCGATGAGGTTCGGGATCTCTTTCACATTTGGGGTTTTCTTGTCATTCTTAGCTATAGAAATTTTGTCTTCTGAGAATGTTAAGTCAACACTAAGTCAGATAATCTTATTAATGCAATATCTGGGGGAAAAAAAAAGAAAAGCTCTATTACAATATTAACCCGCATTTTTTTTTCTTTTCAGTATCCATTGATCACACTTCAGGTAAGTGATCTGCTTTATCACACTCATTTTTAAAATATTCAGTAAATAATGATGTGTGTCTAGCTTTCATTACATGTAGTTATAAATTAAGATAATTGAAACAAGGGGAAGAGAAATCTTTATCTACCTATACAATGTAAGGCATCAGAGGAAGACTCAAATAAAAGTTTGCCACTTTTAGTGTTAAGTCCTATTAGGCAGTCCTAATGGATTTTCACAGAAAATAAAATATTGGGCTCCTTGTAGGAGAGTTTTATATTTAAAATTGCTCAGGTTTTTGAGAGGAGTTTTTTGGCTACTGGCCCTTCTCCATCTTAATTTAACCACATCTTGTTTTAAGGAAATATAAAACATAAACATCTAAATATTTGAAATAAATTAGGTGATATTATTCCAAAATGGACACTTTGCTTTAAAAAATATAATGGGGTCTCCTACCAATCCAAATTTCTAGTGCAGTTCAAACCCATTTCAAATCTTAACATCTGTCAGTAAATTATTTGTAAGCAACTCCAAAATATGTATTTTAATTTCTACATGCAACATGTACCATTATTAACTAAGTCTAAGTGTTAATACACTGAGATCATCATTAATGAACATGTATGTAAATGCCTACTTCAAATGGTCTTTTTTTTAATTTTTTTTTTACTTTGTTATATGGGTGGCAAATAGCTCATCCTTTTAGCAGGATAAATATCAAGTCAGCCATTTTTATGCTTTCTGCATTATTAATAATCTGTAAATAGTATTATCTTCACATCCTAATTCAGTTAGCATCATGTTCCACGGAAAGCAACAGAAAGCTTAATTAACATTGGCTTCAATGAGTAAAAGGCTTATTTTCACAAACCCCTACGTCTGAGTGTAGGTGCTTAAGTGTGGGGACAGTAACAACATTATATTACCAAGGATCCAGGCTTCTTCTACTTAACCTCTCTGCCATCCTCTGTTGTTTTATTCTCAATGCCAGCTGCATCTGATTCCTTTAGAAATAAGTTCCCAGTGACTTCTACTTACATTCAATTGGTTACATGGGCAATCCTTCCTGAAAGGAAGCCTGGAAAATTAGTGTTATGGGATTTATCATAGAGGGGAAAAAGACAATTAAAAAATTAAGTAAGTAGTAAGTAACATTTTTGTTTCCTTGTAGAAATCTTTTAATCAGGAGTTCTTTAATCACAACTGGATGATATCAATAAATTTACGGAACCAGGCTCACAGAAGGTGCAATATGCTAAAAGCAAATAAAAAAGAAAAGGTGGCATTATCAATCCTTTCTTACTGTAGAACTTCCACTGCCCATCTCTTTCATGCAGTGCGAAAATTCATGACTAATTTACTTACAGACCAAATGAACATCAATAACACTCTATAAGTATCTGTTAGGATAAATTCCTCCCTGTGCATGTGTGTGGATCCACTCTACTTTGGAAAGCATACTCTGGAGCAGGCACACTGAGTTTTAAATTTTTTAACTATGCAGCTCTGGTTCAGAAAGACAAAAATCCAAAGCATTTGTTACAGGTTATAGTTCTTATCTGGTTGGGGGGCTTAACAGAGCTATACTATATTAATTGAATATTAATATTAATTGAATTTGGATACCTGAGAAAGTTATATTATTTTTACAGTTTGTGATATTAGTTTAATAAAGTGTAGCTTTCTTTGCTTATAATAATTACAGAAATACCCAAGGTAAAGAAGGAAAGCATAATACTCTTTATGACCTTTGCTTTTATTTCTTCTTTATTTCCAGGATCCTCAAAACAATAGGATTTTTCAGTGGCAAAATGTGACCTCTTTTAAAAATATTACCCAACTCTCATTCCAACTGATTTCAGAACCAATGTTTGGAGATTACTCTATTTTTGTGAAAAGAAAATCAGGAAAGACGTTGACACACCAATTTACTGTTGATAGATATGGTAACTAACTATTTATGTTTGTTCCGTGTAAATGTGGAGCTCAAATGACTGAACAAAACAGTTTTTATGTTAGATTTAGGCAAAAGTCTATGAGACCTGATTTGGTTTTCTGTCATTTCCCTTTCTTGGGGTTTTTTGTTTTATAATCTCTCCTTTCTTGTTACTCACTCCTTGCCGAGTATTGTGATTCTAACCTCTGACTCTTCTACCTAGGAAAATCTCCTCTTCTAGAATCCAGGCAATTGTCTACACAACGTAAAAGATTACCATAATTACATTTTATTTAATGTAAAGTTCTGACAATAGGGAAAAGAAAGGAAAGACACTATCATTTACTGTGCAGTTGAAATGTGATCTGTACAGATGCATACATCGGACAATGTTGTGCACAGAGGGATACTTAGTTAGATGACTGGCATAAGTTTTTCTCACTAGCAATTGTAAGGGCTGAAGTCTCTTTCTTTGTGTTTCCAGTGTTGCCCAAGTTTGAAGTTAAGGTCAACGCACCACAGACAGTGACGATTTCAGATGATGAATTCCAGGTGAATGTATGTGCTAAGTAAGTATTCAGGAGATTTGACTCCATAGGTCAATACAAAATTCAGAAAGAATGAGAAATGAAATTAACCATGTAACTTTAATTACTTATATTCTTACATTAAGATTATTAGAGAAGTAACGAATTCTCATTGAAAAATATTTGAAAAAGATAAAAAGGTAAGAAATTACATATAATTAATTCTACCAATGGCCATTTAAATTGTAATGTATTCTTTTCTAATCTTTTATGAGTATTTTGCACAGTTGCAATCATACTTTTCTACCCACTGTAATTAAGAAAACATGTCTTAATATTAGCCAATGTTTCATGAATTCCAATTCCTTGCTGCATAAACATACCTCTGTGTGACTGGACCAAAATAACTTTTCATTTTTTATATAACACGTAGGCTATTAGATTTTGTTTTCCTAGTAAGAAATACTATTATAGTATATATCTTTGTGTACAAGTGTATAAGAAGTAGCTTCTGAATTAAAAATTACTTACTAGAAAGATGTCCAGAATTGGAATTATCAAGACAAAAGGTGATTGCCATATTACTCACTAAATATGTTATGTCAGCCTACAATTCCAACAGCTGATACAGAAGTATCTGCCTCAATGAATCATCACCATCATTAAAAGAAAAGAAAAAAAGAAAGAAAGAAAGAAAGAGAGAAAGAAAGAAAGAAAATAAGCCCTTGAAAATGTCATGGGGGGTATAAAGATATTTTGTCAATTTAATTAGGATTAATGTGAATCCTTTTAATGTGAAAATTTTTCCCTTATGATTTGAGAAATTTTCATCTTCCTTTTTGGGAAATTATTTCTAAAGTCTTTTACATTTTTAAAAATGTGATGCCTTTTCTCAAATTTCTAATAATAATTAATATAGTTAATATTTAATGAATGCCAATTACTATGTTGAGCACAGCATTTATATTCTTATCATAATACTATTATTATGAGAGCTATTATTATCATCTCTATTTTAGGAAGAAAGATAATAAGACACAGAGAATTGAAATAATTTATCAATACTAATGGAGCTTTTGAATGGCAGACCTAGCATTAGATTTAAACCAATACTATTTGGCTTCAGAGGTACTCTGCTAAAGGGACCTCTGTTATAATTTATATAAATAATTAGCAAATTAATATTTGATATTATTTTTTAAACTTTTAAATTAATTGATGACATGGAAATTACTTTTGAGCATTTTCAAAGTATTTTAAAAAAATTTTTTAATATTTTCAAAGTATTTTTTGAGAATATTCATAGTATTTTAAAGACATTGAGTAAAAGGCTGACAGTTTTTACAATGTCCTTCGGGCTCAAGGAAAATTGTAACAGCATTTTTTTGTTTCAGGAAAGAGTAGCTGACACGTGCCAGAATTTCACAAATGTAATATATGAGAGATGGAGATTGTTTTTAAAAATAGGGAGATAATCAATATAAGCTTCAAAAAATCCAGGATCCTAAACTAGTTACACTAGTAAAACCCTACATGGAACCAGAATTGTCAATGGGGTTAATACCTATAGTTCATCTGCCCGGTGGTATGCTAAAAATGTTCAACACACGTATCAGGAGAGCCAAAATATTTATCAAGTATCACCTTCATATGAGACTTGCTAAGCTGGTATTGATACAGAATTGGGACTTCTTGACACTTCTTTAACATTATATTCTACTTAGATTTAAGATTAAATGGCATGTCAATATCCTACAACAGGACCAGGCAATTGAGACAGAAGCTCTGCTGGCTATAAGGTTATTTCTGGGCAGGCTACAGGAGCATGATGAATGAAATCAGTATGTCTAGAAGTTAACAAGAGTGAATGAATTGCCTACTTGAGGCTGTGTATGCTGTGTCTGTGCATTGTTTTTTAATATTCCCTGGAACTTAACTTGGGACAGCTGAACAACAGCAAATCGTATTATTTGCATAACATATCTCTATGTGACCAGACCAAAATAACTTTTCATTTTTTACATAGCATGTAGGCTATTTGATTTTGTTTTCCTAGTAAGAAATAGATGAATTAAGAACCTCAGACATGAATCAAGCTTTTAGAATGGAAGAAAACTTACTTACTGCAAAGGCACTTTAATAAACTGCATTAGTATCCACCAAACACTTTTCAAATCACAAAGGGAGAATGTTTATTCTTTCTGTTCTGTATGAAAATAAGCTACATATTTCATGGGCATGTGTTAACCCATATATAATACAACAACATGGGTTTTATTTTGTAAGCAAAAGTTGGTAAGAAGAACTAAGATATAAGCAGGTATAACATTCGTAGCCTGAGCTTAGTCTTGCTTCTATTTTGTTTTGGGTTTTTTTGTTTTTGTCTTAAGATTTCATTTATTTATTCATGAGACACAGAGAGAGAGAGGAAGAGACATAGGCAGAGAGAGAAGCAGGCTCCTGTATGGAGCCCAATGCAGGACTCGACCCCGGGACCTGGGATCAAGCTCTGAGCCAAAGGCAGACGCTCAACCACTGAGCCACCCAAGCGTCCCAATCTTGCCTCAGGTTTACATGTAATTGATATTTAGAGCTGTAAACCTGTAATTGATATTTAGAGCTTACAGAGGATTTTAGTGATTTGGGTAGAGTCTCTGAAGCACTGAGAACTTTTAAATAGAGAAAAACCAATTAGTGGAAAGGGAAGAACATGGACTGTGGGAAGAGAAAGACCTCAGTTTGAATTTTAATTCCATATCTTACAACGTGGAGAAGTGAGTTGCTTGATCTCAAGTCACTGATCTGTACAATGAGATAATACATACATCTCAGGATCACTTAAAAAAACAAACAATATGTAAACATCGGGTATATACTAGTGTTCAACAATTAGGAAAAATATTATCATTGATAAATGTAATTATATTCAATTTTAGTATTTACTAATCTCACATTTGTAAACTTTTTTTCCTAAATCTTAGTGGAAACAATCCTCAAGTAACAAGAAAACCCAAATCAACTGTATTTCCCTTTGACTGAAACTTTAAAAACACTTGTGTTATAGTTTTTGTTTTAGAAGAGAATTAGTGGGATCCCTGGGTGGCGCAGCGGTTTGGCGCCTGCCTTTGGCCCAGGGCGCGATCCTGGAGACCCGGGATCGAATCCCACGTCGGGCTCCTGGTGCGTGGAGCCTGCTTCTCCATCTGCCTGTGTCTCTGCCTCTCTCTCTTTCTCTCTGTGTGACTATCATAAATAAATAAAAATTTAAAAAAAAATTTTTTTTAAATAGAAGAAAATTAGTTATTTATTTCAACCCACCCTAGGACATACTTTTCATCAAAGTTTATCTAGTTTATGCCAATCTCCATACTTTTTCATTTATTGAACGTATAACGAGAATTGTCATTTAAGGCATTGATCTAGAAGTATTTTAAGAAAAAAAAACACGTGTTACTTATATGCATATATATTTTCTGCTAAAGAAAAAGTGCTGAGAAAACTTTTTAATATTATTTCTATCAAACCAAAATATCATTTTAAAAACTCAATTTAGGGCAGCCTGGGTGGCTCAGCAGTTTAGCGCTGCCTTCAGCCCAGGGCCAGATCCTCGAGATTCGGGATCGAGTCCTGCATCAGGCTCCCTGCATGGAGCTTGCTTCTCCCTCTGCCTGTGTCTCTGCCTCTCTCTCTTTCTCTCTCTCTCTCTCTCTCTGTGTGTCTCATGAATAAATAAATAAATAAATAAATAAATAAATAAATAAATAAATATCTTTAAAAATAAAAAAACAATAAATAAAAACTTAATTTAATCACTAAATCCTATTCACTGAGATTTTAGATTCTACATTTCCTTAAATTTGATTTTTTTTTTCTTTCTTTCCTTTTTTGTTTTTAAAGTAAGCTGTATGCCCATCATGGGGTTTGAACTCAGTACCCTGAAATCAGGAGTCACATGCTTTACCAACTGAGCCAGCCAGGTGCCCCCTGAGTTTGATTTTTTTTTTAAAAGCAGCTGAATCCTCATAACAGATCACATGCCTAATTTAACCCAAATTCTGTGGGGAAAAATAGCACCAGTAGATGGGGGTTCCTAATTGAATTTGGTCATTGGGATAGTCATAGATAACAGATTTTATATACAATTTCTGAAGAACCCCATAAAATATTCCCGTGGTATTGTTCATCTATAATTATGTACACTTTCTCCTACCAGGTACACGTATGGCCAGCCTGTGCAAGGGAAAGCCAAAATTCGGGTGTGCAGAGAATTTTTTTCCTCTAGGAATTGTGAGAACAACAGCAATGAAATATGTGAACAATTTATTGAAGAGGTACAGATCATGATCTTTACTCGAAAAAAAATTCTTGTTCATTTCATGATTATTCTTTGATTCTGTAGAGAAAGAAAAAGTCTCCCTCTACCTTTCAAGGTCTTTCACTGAACCAAACTAAATTTACAAGAAGCAGGTTAACAGGAGAAAAAAATAGTTTTATTAGGTGTACACGGAGGCCCCATAATGAGACAGATCTAACAAAATGACTAAGGCAGGTAGTTTTTATACTTTTTTAGACAAAGAGACAAATTTGTGAGGAATTGACAGGATAAAGAAAACAGACGTTTAGGAACTTTAATTAGTAGGGAATTCTACTCAAAATTTGGGCTGAAGTAGTAGATTAGAAAAGAAGTAACAAGGGTTCATTTCCACAGCTTGCTGGGCTTTAAAGTCCCTCTCTCCAGGGGTTAGGATGTCTTTTTACTTTTTATTGAAGCGAGAATGCCTTTCATATGGGAGATTTGTCTCTTGCTTTCACAGGGAATGAGGAGGGTCTGAGTATTCTGGCACTGGCTGTTTCTTAAATAACTTTTATTTAAAATAATCAATATGTCAAAGTGACATGTTTGGGGAGGTCTGCCCTTGGGCTCTACAATTCCATTTATAGAAAGGATTCAACAACACTATTTTCATTTTGTGGCTAATGGAGGTTTCAGCTAGAGAAGGTGAAAAATGAAGAACAATTTCTACCAATAGTTTTCTTATTCTCTAGGCTATGTAAATTGTTACCCACCCATGGATTCACAGAATTGCTAAATTTGAAAAATCTTATTGGCTTTCTTGTTTTATATACTGTCTACTGACGTCTCTGATCTTCTGCTTGGAATCATTAGTTATCTGCTGAATAAATGAATCCCTGATCATATTCACCACAATATGCATTACTTATGAATTTGAGCATATTTTCATATTTTTGTTATCAGTTTGAATTTGTCCTCTTAAGAACTCTTAATCATCCATTTTTCCTGCTCATGTGAAATTGAAACTCACTTTTATTATAAATATTACCTTCTATCCTTTAAGCAATTTTTTCCTTTAACAGTAGCTTAATACCATAGATTTTCATACAGATCACTTTCTTCCTTGGTATTAATGTAGAAATTCTTCTCTCTTCTACTCAGGGATTACTGAAAAATGTTTTCTGTTAGTTTCAAGGAAATTAAGATTCTTCTGATTACATTTCTTTTTAATTTGTATTATAAATAGGTGTAAAATCTGTTTTTGTTGTTAATATTATAGTTGATAGTTCAAAGCACAATGGCTAGCTACCACTTTCTATCTGTGTGACCTTGGGCAGCTTATATAACGTCCTATATCTCAATTTATTCATCCATAAATGGAGGTAATAATAGTGTCTAGCTCATTAGGCAGCTTTGAGAATCAAATGAATTAATATATCCCTCTAAAGTTTTAAATTTAGAATTAATAGACACTTAAAATAAAATTAAATCTATATTTCTCTAATTCTTGATGTCACCAATGAAAGATTATCTATAGACTTTTCCTAATTTTAAACGAACAGTTTACCTTAAAAAGTGTTTTGGTGTTGTTATACACTTGAAGACTCGAGATGATTTTAAACTCTAATTCTCAAAATATCATTCAGTTCCATACTCATCCTTTAATTTGTTCCCATCTACATTGTTTTCAGTAGAGTATCCCTGAAATCTGTAAAGTATACATTACCCCCTTGCTTTAATTACTGATGAACTCCAACCCCTTCTTTTGTAATTCCTGGTCACATCAACAAGTTTGTGAGATGAAGCCATGGGGTGAGGGTACGGGGGCTAGAAATCTGCACTAAAACTCTACATCCTTTTAAGATTCTTGAATCCCTAATCTTTTCATTATACCTTCTCTTCATTTTTCAGTTGGGAAACGGTTGTGTTACTCAAATTGTTAATACAAAAGTCTTCCAACTCTACCGTTCAGGATTTTTCATGTCATTTCATACCACTGTAACGGTTACGGAATTTGGGACAGGTAATGATCGCATTTTATGGGCAACCTGGAGATACATGCAGCTTACTGAGGAGTTTATTGAGTTAGCAATATTCACCAAATAGGTATCAATAATTGTTCAACAGAGTTAAGTGGAGTATATTAATCAATAGGCCAATTGAAGTTTGCTTTTGAAAAAGATTTTCTTCATAATATTTAAAATAAACTTATTATGTAAATGCTATACATTTATATCTGCTTCTGTGGCTGCATCAATAAGACTGAGGAGCTTTCTTCTGAAGTAGTAGAGCTAAGCAAATGAATTATGGATCACTTTTTAACTTTGTATCAATCAGTTGATAACCAATTGCCAGGGTCTAATCTTTGATTTAGTATAGGAGTTCACAATTTATATCTAGAATGTCAAATCCAGCTCCATGCTTACTAATGTGAAGTTGACTGGAACAGGACCACATTTGTTTACTTTGCTTAAAAGCTGCAATTACAAAGTTGAATAGCTGTGAACCTAGTGACTCGCAAGCTTAGACTAAACACTATGAGATCCTCTTCACAGAGGAAGTTTGTCAACCTCTAGTTTGATACAAATGAAGATGTTTGCAAGTGTAAAATATTACTGAGACATTTACAAGATTGCACATAGTCGGAGCTCAATAAATAATTGTTAAAAGATTAAAAAAGAAAAAGAGGAAAGTGAAATTTAATTTGGGATGGAGAAAACCAATTATTAATTATTCCTTGTTACATAAAAATGATTAGGATATATTATTTATAAAGTGCTTTATATAAATGTACTTGATCAGTAATGTGATGACATTCATTCTGGATGTTTGTCACATTCATGTTATAACTTAGCTAGATATGTTTACCTCTGCTTATCACATGTTTTGCTGATACCACAGTGCATTTCTATTTACTTTGCTGTCAGATACTTTTCTTATCTGGTGAAAGTCTAAAAGTAGAGTTAACTGGTAGGCTAAAGGAAGATTTAAAGGAAGTGAAAGCCTTATTTTTGAGATGTCTGTGACATAAAAGGAGTTGCAAGCCAGAACTGAGTCGAATGGTCAGAGAAAGGAAATTAAAAGCATTTTCTCCTTCTTCTGATTCAAATACTTTCATATTAATTACATTATTCAGTTTGATGTATATTATAACCAGATAGATATAGAGTAGTATTCTGCAACATGCTCCAAAGCATTCAGAACCTCCTCTCAATGTAGAACAAGACTGTAGAATTACAAACTTCTGTGTACAGAAGTTTGCATATGTCCTCCAAGCTATTTTTTCTTTTGAGAGTCTTGATCCTCCCTCACAGTAATTTTCATTTCGTACAGGTGTGCAGATCAGTGAAAAAGCTTCTACTTTTATCACCCAATTGCTCGGGAGTGTGAGCTTTGAGAACATGGATCCTTTCTATAGAAGAGGAATTTCTTATCTTGGAACTGTAAGTCTGTACATGTTTCGTTTCATTTTCTTGGATCACGGATTGCCCTTTAAACATTTCTGGACACGATTTTCCTACTTTCCTAACACGCTTGCAGCCTTCCTGCATCTGATACACAAAAAAAGTCCCTGGGGAAAAGAAAGCAATAAATACAATTATAGATGTCTCCATTTTATGTTATCTATTTAATAGAACATCTTTTTGCCTATAGGAATATCATAAAATTACAAATAAATGATCATTTTTATGAATAGAACAATTCTTTCTCTCTAGAAATGTGACATTTCGAGTTTTAAAAATTAATGCTTTTTTTTTTTTTTTTTTGGACAGCTTAAATTTTCCGGTCCTAATAACATACCGATGGTGAACAAGTTATTGCAATTGGAGCTCAATAACAGATTTATAGGCAACTACACCACAGATGAGAATGGGGAAGCTCTATTCTCCATTGACACTTCCGATATATTCGATCCAGAATTCAACCTGAAAGTAAGACATCAAAGAGCAGACGAGATCCCAGAAAGTATTAGTGTTACGAATGTTGAACATTGGGAATCTCTTAAAAGATCATTTGTATTAAGAATGTATTTTAGGGGTGCCTATGTGGTCCAGTTGGTTAAACAACTGACTCTTGGTTTTGGCTGAGCTCATGATCTCAGGGTCATGAGATCGAGCCCCCCAAGGGCCCCTTGCTCAGCTCCGAATCTGCTAAAGACTCTCTCTCCCTCTCTTATTGCCCCTCCCCTCTCTCTAAAAATAAATAAATCTTCTTTAAAAATAATATATTTTAACGAAGTTTTAAACTTTAGAGTATTTTATTTGTTTGCTTGTTCATTAAATAACACAGGAGAATACTTATTCAAGAGGATGAGATAATAGCCTGGTACAATTGTTACAAAGTCTCTACCAACCAATATTTTCCTTTGAGAAACTAGAGATAGTTCATGAAGGTAATTTGGCCCTTGGTTCCCCTTTGATCATCTGATGCATAGATAAGGGACATGCTATGATTTCTATTTGTCTGCTTCTTAAACAGAATTTTGGAGTTGAACAATTTGTCCGTGTACAAATACAGCTGTAAGACACAGGGTATAAGGCTATTCTCTGACTTCAATTACAAAATAAAAACAAATTAGGGTAGGCCTAATAACATATATATACAATTATGGTCATGTTTTATATACAAAAAAGAAGGAAGTGTTGTTATTTTTTTACTTCCAAAAACTTGATTTTAGAAACCTCAACTACATGCTAAGTTTCCTCCCTACTTTGAGGAGATAAGAAGCCTTCCATTCTGGGATAATTTCTGTCCTTAAAAGTCTTTATAGCTCTAAGATCCTGTGCTTTCCTTTTCTTACCAGGCCGCATATATTACTCCTCCAAGCTGCTATCCTCCCAGCTGGCTAGCACCTGAGTATATGGATGCTCATTTCTCAGTTTCACGCTTTTACTCCCGAACCAGTAGTTTCCTGAAGATTGTTCCTGAGCCAAAGCAACTTAGATGCAATCAGCAGAAAATTGTTACTGTGCATTACTCCCTAAATGGAGAAGCATATAGGGATGATTCAAATATCAACTTCTTCTACTTGGTAAGTCTCAGTTGCTGGATCCTTGGGTCTTGTCTAATTGTCTGCTTAGCATAATGCAGCTTAGAACAGGTATGTCAATCATGCCATGGCAGCTGCGTGAGCTGACCTTCTCCCTTTGTTGTGAATACTGTTGGATCTTTTAAGAACAAACACAGAAACAAATAAATGAACACATAAACGAACAAGCACGTTAAAAGATCCAAGGTGATTTCAGTTTCCCTACGGTTGAAAAACTTACTCTCCAGAGTCTATTTTAAGCACTCCATTAAAATTCATGTCAAGTATTTGTGACCCTCCATGAGAGTACATTAGGCAGGTGCCAGAGAGTAAGGTGGAAGGCTCGTTTTGATAAGCAAAAGAAATTGGCCCTTTTGGTTCTGTTCCCATATTTATCCATCCTGTCCTTATCAGACATATTGAAAGGTGAAAAGCTAGACTTTGCTGCCCTGTGGATGTCTCCATCTTACAAATAAGAGAACAGTGATGAAGTGAAATGACTGGGCTTACTCAAAGCTAGAGAGACTAAATAATTTAGAGCTTTGTTCAGCCCCTTGCACAGTGCACTGCATATTATTCACCAAGTTTCTAGCACATAATAGGCTTACAATTAATCATCATTTCTGTGTTCTTTTCCAAGTTGTGCAGTTGACTTTTAGAACTTGTTCATAGAAGCTACCTTCTCTTTGAAAGAGAATTATCATTAGACCATTCATTATCCATTTTTTTGTTATCCATTTTTAATGTCTACTAAATGGTATATGATGTTAAATATTGTGTTTTCTTTATTTTGCACAGGTGATGGTAAAAGGAGCTCTCTTCCTCGGTGGACAAAAGGACATCAGAAACAAAGGCATACAAAATGCATTCATTTTTTCCTATGTACTCTGCCTTCGTTTTTCTTTCCTTTTAAGGAAATGTTATAGGGATAGAGTCAAGAGGTTAGGAAGAGCGACTTAACGTTACTGATCAGTGGCTAGAAAGCAGTAGTACGGCCCAGGTTATCCTTCCAAATATTTCAAAAAAAGATTTCAACTTGTTTCTGTTATTGCCAGATTATCAAGCACATTATAGAAAAGTGATGTCCAAAACCTAAATATCATTAATGCCTAAATTATGCAGTCTTTTTTATTTGTGTACATCGTTCTCATTACATAATTGATTTAGCTTTAAAATAAAGCCCAATTTGCTCTTCCTATGCCATTCTCTTTGAGCTCAGTGTAGCCAATGAGCCAGAAAACTTTGGGCACTGTATCTGTTAGTGACATTTCTTATTTACACAGCCTGGAAAGGAAGCTTCTCATTCCCAATCAACATCACTGCTGATCTGGCTCCCGTGGCCGTCGTGCTTGTCTACACCCTTCACCCCAGTGGGGAAATCGTGGCTGACAGTGTGAGATTCCAGGTTGACAAGTGCTTTAAAAACAAGGTGATGTTTCTTCTATTTCTTGCCTGTCTTGAGAGAGAGCAGCAAGCAGTTTTCTCCCTGTTGTCTTCTTATGTGACTACCGTCAGCTTTACGTGGTGATCTCACAGTAAATATTGGTGTAATTTAATTATTAGAAATGAAAGAACCCCCAAGCAGAATGAATAACCTTGGCAGCAATGCCAATACTGAGATGGTAGGAGGATGGTGAAGGAGATGTCCTTTAAGAGAGTGAAGGGTGAGAACGGGCAGGGAAAACATAAGTACAGCGATCTAAAAACACTTATTTGGAAAAGATTGAGTTTATTCAAATTATTTTTCATGTATCAAATTTATTTATTCAAGTTATCTTTTAAATTACCTGACTCTCTTTTCCTTCCTCCACTCTAGGTTAGCATAAAGTTCTCAAAGGACCAGGGGCTACCGGGCTCCAATACGAGTTTCTATCTGCAAGCAGCCCCTGACTCATTCTGTGCACTCCGGGCTGTGGATAAAAGTGTTCTTCTACTGAAATCAGAGCAACAGCTGTCAGCTGAAAGTGTAAGCTCTCTGATTTCCTCATTTTCATCCGGACCTCTTACCCTTCAGCTGATGTTTTTATTTAAGATGAAACATGTTAAGAATATCAAATACTTTCTCCCTTTGTTCCCTCATGAACTATATATTTTATTTTTCTTGAAATCTAGAGTTAAACCTCTGTGTTGAAGGATATGCTTGGAAACAGTCTAAAGTTGTTATCTATTAACAGATCTTATATTTTCTTTTTTTTAAAGCATTCATTTTTTAAATAAATACATATTTTAAAGATTTATTTATTCATGAGAGACACAGAGAGAGAGAGGCAGAGACACAGGCAGAGAGAGAAGCAGGCTCCATGCAGGGACCCCGACGTGGGACTCGATCCCGGTCTCCAGGATCAGGTCCTAGGCTGAAGGCAGTGCTAAACCACTGAGCCACCCGGGCTGCCCCAGATCTTATATTTTCATATGCATTTCGAGACCAGTGGTTCTAGAGTTTCACATTAAAATTGTTTCCATTAGTAACAGTTGAATATTTTTCCTTATTTTTTTAGCATAAGGACATATAAATATTGAGATGTATGATCCTATTTACAACTAATTTAATAATTTAACATTTTTTCTTCTTATTAAAATTATACCTGTTGCTTTAAACTATTTGAGCTGCTATAACAAAACACCCCAAACTAGGAAGCTTATAAACAACAAAAAGATTTCTCACAGTTCTGGAGTCTGAAATTCTGAGATGAGGGAGCTAGCATGGTCAGGTGAGTTCCCTCCTCTGTTTTGTAGACTCCTTGTATCCTCACATGGTGAAAGGGACAAAGGACATCTCTCAGGCATCTTTCACAAGGGCATTAATCTCATTCTCTACTGGCTTCACATTAATGACCAATTCACCTCCCAAAGGCTTCCCCTCCTAATTCCATCACATTGAGCATTAGGATTTCAACATGTGTATTTTGAGAAGATGCACACATTCAGACCACAGCACCTGTGTAGTTAGAAAATGTGCAAAAAACCCAAAGGCATAAAGAAGGAAATCTTTAAAATCATTTATAATCTTAACACTTAGACATATATTTTTTATTTCACAAAATTTCACAAAATGAACTTTTATTGTACAGAAATGAACATTTCTGATGCAATTGTTTAAATCTCTTTTCTGAAGGCATATGCATTTTACAAATGAGATCTCACTGAAAAATGCAATTTTGCATTCTGCTTTCAACATACTAAGTAGACCTAGTTTTAAATATAAAGTATAAAAATTAATTAATAACTATACTAACAATTATTAACCATGACATAAACTGTACATTTTTCCCCAATCTAAAAGTTAAGTACATTTACATTTCTTACTGGAGCTAAGAAGCTTCTAACTGATTTCAGAGTTAGAAAAGTATCAACAGATAAAGGATAAACTTACCTATAAATGTGGAAAATATATATGTACTTTTTTCTAAGAGTTTAATGGAACACGAATAAATAGTTTCTGCTCATTCTTACTACAACTGGAGGTAGCAAGGTCTTAGAAAGACCATCTTGAGGAAAAACCATGAAGGGTCCATCATTAGAAAATTCCAGAAGCACCTCACCAGACCAGAAGATTCAAGTGAACCAGAATATAACACAGAGCCAAAACTAGTTGCCCTTGTTTACTATCTATAGCAATATTAACACTGTAAGTCATGTTATATAAATGAGTTCCAATTCATATTGTTTGTAGTACTTTTAATATTGTGTTTTGTAAGTTTTTTAGGTTTTAAATAATTTTAAATATTTTATTTATTTTATTTTAAGTGGGGAGGTGCTAAGGTGTGGGGCAGAGGGAGAGAGAGAGAGAGAATCTCAAGCAGACCACTTGAGTGTGGAATAGCATTTATTTAATTTTTCTCTTTTTAAAATTTAATGTCCATCCAATTGATACATTATCCTTGCTTTACTGATTTGTGGTACTACCTTTTTCATATACTGTATTTCCGTTGGTAATTATGTTTATTTCTGGAATTTATATTCAATTTCATTGGTCTATCTATTATTGTGCCAGGACCACACTGTTTTAATTATGGAAGATTTGTAGTGTGCATTAATTTTAGGTAGGAATCAATTCCTCATCTTCATCCCTCAGCTCTTTGGTTTTAGAATTTCCTGAGCTATTTTTCCAAGTTTGATTTTTTTTTCCATGGCAATTTTATTTTTGACTCATCTAACTAAAAAAAAAAAAGTTTACTGATATTTTTATTGTGATTGCATGGTATTCATAAATCAAATTAACTACATCTTGATGGTGAGATGTCATATCAAAAACAAGGAATGTCTTTTCATCTGGTTAAGTGTACTTTTGGTCTTTCATGAACTTTAATTTTAAATCGTTTTTATATAGTTTCCTATTAAGCTTATTTATGAGCATGTTAACTCTTTTGTTGCTATTATAAATGAGATTTTTCTCTTCTCTTATACATTCTAACTTGTTATTGTTTGGGTATATGGGAGGATTTTTTGCATAGTAATTTTATATTTTGCTGACTTACTGAATTCCTTTATTGATTTAGTTAGTTTATCAATGGTTCTCTAGGCTTTCTAGGTATATGATCTATATCAGCAAATAGAGATAATGTTCTTTCTTCTTTTTCCCCAATGCATCTATATTTTTTAAATTTTGTACCTAATTGCAGCACAATGTTAAATTGCAGGAGGAATAGCATTTTTGCCTTATTCTGGGCCTTTACAGAAATAACTGGTAGACTATCCTATGCCTGTTGCTTTTGTGCATGGTAGTTTCTTCATAACCTCCTCTATTTCTTTTATAGAAATTAGTCTGCTTAGGCACTGTTTCTCTACTGGTGTCAGTTTTAGCAATTTTTATTTTCCTAAAAAAAGTAAGCCTTTAATATAGCCTTTCAAATTTATTTGTACTGAAAAGTGCAAAGAAATCTCATGATGTTTAAAAATTATGTGCTCTATACCCTATGATCCAGCAATTGCACTACTGAGTATTTACCCCCAAAAATACAGATGTGGTGAAACGAAGGGGCACCTGCACCCCCAATGTTTATAGCAGTACTGTCACAATAGCCAGATTGTGGAGGGAGCTGATATGTTCTTCAACAGATGAATGGATAAAAAAGAAGTGAGATTAGATAGATAGATAGATAGATAGATAGATAGATAGATAGATGATAGATAGATAGATAGATAGATAGATAGATATATAGATAGATAGATACTCATTTTTCTTTAGTTTCTTTTAACCTAGAACACAGTCTTTCTTTGTCACTTGTGAAAATGTTATTTTTGAAGAACATAAGCCAAATAGGTTTTGTTTGTTTGTTTGTTTGTTTGTTTGTTTGTTTTTAAGAGAGAGTGTATGAACAAGAGGTAGGAGGCAGAGGGAGAAAGAGAATCTTAAGCATATGTATATAATGGAATATTACTCAGCCATCAGAAAGGTATGCTTTTTGGGCAGCCTAGGTGGTTCAGTGGTTTAGCACTGCCTTCAGCCCAGGGCCTGATCCTCGAGACCTGGGATTGAGTCCCACGTTGGGCTCCCTGCATGGAGCCTGCTTCTCCCTCTGTCTGTGTCTCTGCCTCTCTCTCTTTCTCTCTCTCTGTATGTGTCTCATGAATAAATAAATAAAATCTTTAAAAAAGTAAGGTATACTTTTAATGTATCCCTTAGATTCTGATCTATAGCAATTGCATCATCATTTTTTAGAAATTCTATAATATTTGTATTTAGCATTTCACTGAAAACTCATTTATTTATTTGCCTGAAGGCTTGAGGGCTATTTTTCCTTTATATTTGAAGTCTAACGGATTTATTAAAACATCTATCAGAAAAAATAAAAATAAAAAATAAATAAAACATCTCTCAGAATCTGTTGTTTGGGAGAATTTTTACCAGATATTCAGTAGACCTATGCATTGTGTAAATTCATCTTTCAATCTTTCATTTCCAGATTTTGTCTTGAATCATAATTTTAAACATTAGTTTTTCTATTTTCCTCTTTCTAGAAAAACTCTGTAACTCTACTGGATTTTCTTTGCTGGCTTTCCAATTCAACTACTTTGCCTATGCCTTATTTTAATTTCTTTTTCTCTCATTTTTATTCTATCTTATATGCTGCTTTTTAAAGTTCTCTTTCAATCTATTTTTCTTGAACTTCTTATAGAGTTTATTTCTGATATTATTTTGACTATTTCCAACTTTAATAAATTACCATTTTATTTCTTCCTAGGTTTTGTTCACTTTCATTTTTCTTTATTGAATTTCTAATTCATGGTGCTTTTTTAATACCCCAAATGAATGTTTGAGAATATTTGACTTATACAAAGTGTTTTGGGATGGCTTTTCTGTGTACTTATTTATTCAGTTAGTTAGTTTCTTTAGCAGAAAAGTTACATTGGCTAAAATGTTTCAATCTGCATTTTCTATTTTATCTTATTCAATTTTCTATGGAATTAATTTTCTCCAGTTCTTGATATTTTTCTGGACAGTATTCTTGAGTAAAGAGTGCCTTTTCCTGTTATTTTAATGAAATGCATTTTCTTTCTTAAAAAATGTTGTTAATGTAGGAAATAGTGGTGGAGAATTGGCATATTTTTTTGTCTTTCCAAGGGGCATCACACCTGCTCTAATTATCTATTTCCCTTCAGCTATGCTTTTGGGAGCTGCCACTTCCAGGCCGATTCATTTCAATCCCCTTTCCTGTATCCTATATTGAGTCTAAAAACTAGGACTCATATTTTGATACAGAATATTATATTTTCTTTATCTGGAGTAAATTTGGTGTATTTCCTCTCATTTCTCCATCTAGTCTCTTCTTTCTCCTTATACTCAGTTAAGCCTTCCCTCTCCAACTTTCCATACCCTCAGATTTTCAGAAGTATGGAGCTCTGTTGGAATTTGGTGTTAATTTCTTTACTGACAAGGAATCTGAAGGTCATGGTATTATCTATATCCTAGTAATGTTAAAGATACATTTATGCGTTATTATTTCTCTTTGACCTTATATTTGTTTTGGAAGGATATTTGAGAAGATTTAGAATCAGCTATCAGATGACTCGGGGTCCTAGCATTATAAATGCAATGGATCATCTGTAAACTAGGCCTTGGATTAATCCACAGATCTTCAGTCATCTCTTTCTTACAAGCTATCCTAAGTCCTAACCAAAGCTGGAAGTCCTAACCATGAAATTGACCACCTCAAAAAAAATTGAAATTTTCCTCTTCTGAAAGGATAAGTTGACTCAAAAGTGTTAGATTAAATATCATGGATCTGCTTTTTTTTTCCTTCAAAATTTTTATTTAAATTCTAGTTAGTTAACATAGGGTACAATAGTGGTTTCAGGAGTAGAATTCAGTGAGTGATTCATCATTTACATACAACAGCCAGTGCTCAACATGACAAGTGCCATCCTTAATATCCATCACCCTTCTAACCCATCACCCTCAATTTGTTCTCTATCTTTAAGAGTTTGTTATGATTTATTTTCCTCTTCTCTTTATCCCCTCCCATATATTATCCCCTCCCATATATTTATCTGTTTTCTTTCTTAAATTCAACATATGAGTGAAATCATATGGTATTTATCTTTCTCTGAGTGACTTATTTTGCTTAGCATAATACCCTCTAGATCCATCCATGCCATTGTGAATGGCAAGATTTTATCCTTTTTGATGGCTGAGTAATATTCCATTGTGTATATATACCACATCTTTTTTTATCTATTTATCAGTCAGTGGACATCTGAGGTCTTTCCATAGTCTGTCTATTGTTGATAATGCTGCTATAAACATTGGAGTTTGTGTACTCCTTTGAATCTGTATTTTTGTATCCTTTGGGTATTTATCTAGTAGTGCAACTGCTGGATCATAGAGTAGTTTTATTTTCAATTTTGAGGAATCTCCATACCGTTTTCCAGAGTGGCTGCATCAGTTTGCATTCACATCAACAGTGCAAGAGGGTTCCCTTTTCTCCACATCCTCACCAATGTCTGTTGTTTCCTGTGTTGTTAATTTTAGCCATTCTGACAGGTGTGAGGTGGTATCTCATCTTGGTTTGACTAGTATTTTTCTGATTATGAGTGCTGTTGAACATCTCTTTATGTCTCTGTTAACCATCTGGATGCTTCTTTAGAAAAGTGGCTATTCATGTCTTCTATGTGATGGTTACTTCCTTAAAGAAAAGAACAAATCATTACAGCACAAACCTTGCCAATTTTGTAAAAATAAAAGGAATACTTAAAATCATTGTGAACCATGTACTTTTTCTCATAGGTGTACAGCCTGCTTCCAAATATAGAACTATATGGTTATTTCCATCATGGTCTCAACCTTGATGATGGCAAGCTTGAAGCTTGCATTCCTCAAAAGGATATGTTTTACAATGGTTTGTATTACATACCTGTAAGCAACTATGGGGATGGAGACATCTATGATATTCTCAGGGTAAGATCATTTAATATTTTAAAAATTGTTTCATCTCAATTTTGATTTTAGTATTCATTGTGCATATCTATGTTTTATTCATTGTATATTTTTCTTCCTATTTGTAGAGATTGGTGTCCATAATTTGTTTAAAGATCATTCAGAAATTGTCTTATAAAAAGGAGATATTAATTTTTGTTGATTTTTCTCTCTTTTGTTAAAAATAAGTGACAATGAAGTTATGAAACCTCATGTTTAAATAATGAAACAGTAAATTTATTGCAATAAATATTATGCAGAAATCATCAAATGAAGATGCTAAAATATAGTGCAGGCTCCATCTATATCTAGGCTATCAATTAGATATGCTGAGGCCTTCCACAAAGGGATCTTTATAATTGAAGTTAGACGTATAGGAGAAAAAGAGCATATTATTAGACAGATGTTAGTTTGTCCCAGCTCTCCACAAGACTGACTATGCATTATGTGTGTTTGTGTTTGATGTTAATTAGGGTGATGATAGTGCTTATCTCATAAGTATTTTTCCCATCAAATTAAATGGGGAACAATTTAAAATACTTAGCAAAATCCTAGAACAAAAATGCTAGACAAATCCTAGTGCTTATCATTTTTGTTCCAAACTAAAAACTTTCCATATATCAAATAAAAGTGACTTGAAAATCCCAGACCTTGCTAGTGGAGGACACCTGTATTTATCATCTCCTTATAATTATAATATAGTTAATAGCCCTTTTTTAGATCTTACATGAAAGAAATTCACAACTTTCTTTTGTTGTTTGTTTCTTGGAAGGGCATGGGTCTGAAAGTCTTTACCAATCTTCATTACCGGAAACCAGAAGTATGTTCAATGGAGGGAAGGCTGCCATTCTCTAGGCCATCATATTTAGCCCCAGAAGAATATGCACCGATATACAGTTATGCCCCATCCAGAATTGCATGTGGGTAATCTAGAATTTTGTATCTGGGAGATGGCTAAAAGAATTCATAGAATTGGGTGTATTTGGGATAAAGCTATAAAAATTGGGGTTTACATGTGAATTATGCCATGTCTTTGGCTACAATTAGAAATCCATCCACAAGTGAATAAAGCAGGATAAGGCAGACTGGAAATGGTTTTGTTTTGCTTTTTTTTTTTTTAAGAAAAAATTTGCTTCAACTATGAAAGTTTATTTTTATTGGTAGAACACAATATCAGAAGAGCATAGAAAGCAGGCAATGTGTAGTGATATAGGAAGACAGTCATTACAAGTGATTATGAGACAGAAGAATGAGGTGTCCTTAAAGGGCCCTTATTCCTTTATTATGTATAAACCATAATACATAGAGTTCAGGGCAAAGATATTTTAACTCCCAGAGAGCCAAAAAGCTGGCATCAGAGAAGCATGTTCAAATACCAGTCCACTTTCTATTGGAAAGGCTGTAAGCACAAAAAGTCAGCCATAGTCTTGGATAAATGAAGTAGCCAGGAAGATTTTCAAAACAGAAATTTAAACAGGGAAGCAAAATGCAACAAGATCATCAAAGTGGAACTAAAATCGAAGCTGAATTCCAGGTCTGAAAAAACTTGAATAACACCCTTAAGTCCTTCTACATAACATTGAATTAGTATAGTAATTGAAGTTAGGATGATCATAAAGATGAGTACTAAAACTACTCAAGAAAAGTGAAAGGCCTGACAACTTTAAACAAGGGTGAACTCAGTGAGGAGTCAAGAAGCCCTATGAAGTCCAGAGTTTGAAACTACTCTGGAGTCCTAATCAAGAGGTTGGGCTTTCCATTTTTCTGCTACTCAATGACACCATATTCAGTAAACTTTATCAGAAACATTTCAACTTTTTAGTATGTTTCAATAAAATATTTTGAAACCCAGAATCATTCATTTTAATCTTTTTTTCTTCAGTTATGCATTTGTTAAGTCACTCAAGAAGCATTTATTGAGGCCAGGAACTGAGTCACACATTGTAAATGCAGTGGCTTATTTTCTACTCTCGTGGAACTTTTAGTCTAACAGGGAAGCATTATAGTGAAACAGGTAATTCCAAAAGCCTTGGGAGAGTGCATTATATGGAAAGAATATGAGTAGAAGACATTAATTTCAAATCTCCAAGCGCCTATTATATGCCCCTCAAATAAGTAGCATTTATACCAAGAAGTGAAAGATGAGTAAGACACCACCAAAAGAGATAGAAGGGCATTCCAAGCAGGGAGAAAGTACTCTGAAAGACAAGCTAAGAAGGTAGATAGCTATGTAGACCTTGTAGGACATTCTAAGAGTTTGGAATGCATCTTAATCTATAATGCACTACTGACAAGTTTTCAGCAAACAATCTAATATGTGTTTTTAAAAGATATCTCTGGCTGCTCTATGGAAAAGGGGATTGGGATTTGGGCTGTTTGTATGAAATATTCTAAATGCTAGTAATCAAATTGAGAGATGGCGGTACTTGGACTACCATAAAAAGACACTGGAAATAGAAAAACGTGGATAGATTTGAGAGCTGTTTTCAAGTAGTTTTCATCAGATTGGTTAGGATGCGAAACGTAGGATGAGGCATGGGATCAAGGACAATTCTTCAGTTTCTGATTTGGGCAAGTGGATCTTGGTACCTCTCAAGGAGACAGGATATACTGGGGGAGGATATAATCCATTTACTTTTGGAACAGTTTCATTTGAAATGCCTAAAAAGCATTTTAGAAGAAATGTGTGCATAAGGGTATGACATGCATAAGTCTGGGACTCAGAAGAAAGGTCCAGGCAGGAGACACAGAGGTGGGGGCGGGGGGCAGTCATCAGCTCACACATTGTAATGGCACCATGTGTGAGGATATGGAGACAGTGTATAACGCAAAGAAGAGGAGGACCTAAAACAGAGCTCTTAGTAACCAGTCGAAGAGGGACTAATTACATCCTCAAATGAGAATGGCAAAATGAGAGTCGCAAAGGAAAAAGAACTAGAAGGATGTGCTATCACAGAGGTTAACAACAGTGACAGTTTGAAAGGAACACAGTGATGAAGAATGTCAAATACAGACTAGAGGTAAGGCAAATGAAAGAAAGTGTTCTTTAGAACTAGTAATATTAATGTCCCTAGAAACTTTAGGGAAAGTAATGTTAGCATAATGGAACTAACACTATATTGTCAAATGAGAAACTCAATTCAATAAATAAATATAACTTTCTCTAAATTTGGCTGTGGAAAAACAATGTAGACCAATTGTTGTTTTTGTCTGTTTGTTGCTGTTTTTCGTAGTGGCAGAGATTTGAACATCAAAATGCTGATGCCTTGGTTGAAATGTACATTTATTGGCAATGCCAATAATGCCAGGAGCAAAGCCCTATTTTGCTTCACACTGACCATGTGTGGATAAAGACATAGCTAATAGATGTGTGCCACTGAAACCCATACCTTCGTTCTCTCCAAATAAAGCATTCTCTTTTCTTTTAGCTCATGAAAGCTTGAAGGAGAATTTTGACTATGTAGGACAGGCTATAATAGAAACAGTAAGGACAAACTTTCCAGAGACATGGATATGGGACCTTGTCAGTGTCGAGTGAGTTTTTGAGTTTTCTCTCCTGTGTCTTTATTTCTATTTTCTTTTTGTGGTTATTTCTTCAAATTTATTTCTGGATATATAAATCAATACCATATTTGTAAAATATGTAATATATTCATTTGTATGTACTGACCCCATATTTTAATTTTTTCTAACATTCCTCATTTATTAATCTCATGCATATAGATGTAAGCTGCCTCAATTTTTAAAAAAATAATTCAGTGTTTAAAGAAATATGACATTTTTAAGGATAAATTTCATAGAAATCCAGCTCTCGAGATTGTTATTTAATGCTCTGTCTAAACATCTTAACTTACTTTTAACCTTTGGTTAATATACCTTTGCTTGCTCTGGACTAAATTTAGTTTCCTTGTTTAGATAAAGAATGCATTTTATCAATGATCTCTCCTTAGTTCCTCAGGCTCAGCAAATCTGTCCTTCGTTATCCCTGATACTATAACACAGTGGCAGGCAAATGGCTTCTGTGTGAATGGTGATGCTGGATTTGGCATTTCATCAACAGCTACCCTGGAAATCTCCCAGCCTTTCTTTGTTGAAATGACCTTGCCTTTTTCAGTTGTTCGAAATGAACAATCTGATTTGATTGTCAATGTCTTCAGCTACCTGAACACGTGTGTAGAGGTAAGTTGCTGCTTTTGACATGGAGACAAAAATCTAACATGGCCAAGAGATCCCTCAATGTTTTCCTTGACTATTGCCATCTTCTTTTTCTTCAAGTGCAAAATGGTACTACAAAGTGATGAGACCTGTTTCCATATTCCCTGGACAAAAACTGTTGCTTTAATTCACAGCAAAGATTTAAATACTACTTGACAATGTCCTTTCATAATGATGAGTGTTCTACCCTATTTTTCTTCTTGTGAGAAGTCATTTGGTATCTTTAATTTTTGCTAACTTAAAATAGTTAACTTTCTCAAGAAGGGAAGAAGAGTAGTAACAGTAAAGTATTTAGTGTCACCCTCATTGCATGACTGTTTTTTTAGATTTCTGTTCAGTTGGAAGCATCCCAGGATTTTGAGGCAAATATCAGCACCCCTATAAACAATGGCAGCGAAGTTATCCAAGCTGGAGAGAAGAAAACATATGTCTGGACTATATTACCTAAAATATTGGGTAAGCAGCTATGTATATGCCAATGTCTCATGGGAAAGCCAGTGTCTTTCTTTTTTTTTTTTACTTTTAATTCCAATATAGTTAACATATATTAGTTTCAGGTGCACAATATAGTGATTCAATAATTCTATATGCTATTTAAGGCTCATCATGATAAGTATACTCTTAATCCTTAGGATGGGTAAAATAGGTGAAGGGGGAAACCAGCCTATTTTTATTCCCTTCATTTATTTCCCTTATACCTTCTGCACAAACAGAATTTTCTCCTTCCCCTTTTTTAAAATTCTCAATTAAAAATTCTATTTAAAAAAATCTATTTTTATCATCTAATTCCAGTTGCTTATGCTTATGTAGAGCAAAACTACCATTCATTTGCATGAAAGCATAATGTGATTGAAATACAATATAAATGCCAATTTTCATGATTTATAAAATCCATACATCATATACTAAAAGATTATATTTTCATTAATGTGGCCTAGTTCCTTCACTTCTAACTTACTCCTTCACCTATATCATGAACATGTAACCTACCAAAATTTCTCCTCAATCACAATGATTGCCAGGATTTGCAAATTTACTAAATATATCATGAGACTTCAAAAATACTGAACACTTGGATGGAGATCAAACACTGAGAAGAGTATTGTCTTCATGTTATACTGTCTGCAATATAGAAAAATAAATTTGAAAATATCTTGTTGAAAATATAAGGGAAAGGAAAGGTAAAAAGAATCTAGTAAACAGAAAACACTAGATGTGGTAGAAGCATGATATGCTTTATCGCTTATGTAAAATATTGTCATTAAATTTCCTTTATTTCATGTCCCATATTCATTGTATTATTTGGGACAGCAATGGGTTTATTTATGAGATTATTTTAGTTCACCTGTGAGGTTGGTCTGATTAAAACTAATTTTCCTGTTAGATTTTTTTTTAATTTTTATTTATTTATGATAGTCACAGAGAGAGAGAGAGAGAGGCAGAGACACAGGCAGAGGGAGAAGCAGGCTCCAGGCACCGGGAGCCCGACGTGGGATTCGATCCCGGGTCTCCAGGATCGCGCCCTGGGCCAAAGGCAGGCGCCAAACCGCTGCGCCACCCAGGGATCCCTCCTGTTAGATTTTGTTTCTCAATTGTTCTGACTACAGTAGGTCTTCAAAAATCTAAACCTGGCAATTAAGATAGAATACTACGTGGCATTTTTTATGGCAACTTTTATGACACTAAGTGGGGGACATAGTTCGAATGGAGAATCAAAGGCTTTCTTAAAAAGAAACAAATGAGACAAAACACAGCAATAAGCAAAAACAAGAATAGTAAATATATACTTATGTATATATTATAGTATATATATTATATATACAATTTACTATATATACTATATATAACTAGTTATATATTTACTATATTATATGTATATTACTATATATAGTATACTATATAAAATATATCCTATACTATATAGTTGTGTATATATATATATATATATATAGGTGTTTAGGCATACAGTAATACTAAACCAAAAGAATGAACCTTTTCAGTCTTTTAATTTTTACAAGGAAACTGAAGATCAGTTTTAATTTCATGATCTATGATTCACAGGAAGTTAAAAAAAAAACTACTCCTTGCTAACACTAGTTTAAATCTAACACCCTTTCCACGATGTCATATTTTACTATTTTTGTTTGTTCAAATTTGGGGAAAGTTAGGAGTCCTGGTTATTTGATGTTATGTCTGCATATTGGTCTATGTAACCTTCATAAACAACCAATGATCAGGGAATTGGCTCTGTTGGCTTTGCAAACTATTATTTTTCCTTAAAATTTCTTACTTTTTAATTAAGTAAATGAATCACTTATTTTTTGGTTGGTTGGTTGGTATTTAAAATTTTTTTGTTTGAGTATGGTTGGCCCACAATGTTACATAAGTGTCAGGTGTACAATTTAGTGATTCATCATCACTATAGGTTATGCTGTGCTACCACAAGTATAGTTACCATCTGTCACCATACAAGGCTATGATGATATTATTATATATTTCCCCTACTGTGCCTTTTAGTCCCATGATAATTCATTCCATAACTGGAAGCCTGGATCTCCACTCCCCTTCACCCATTTTGCTCATCCTCCCCCACCGCCATCTCTCTGGCTACCATCAGTTTGTTCTCTGTATTTATAGGTCTGATTCTGCTCCTTATTTGTTTATTTATTTGTTTCTTGTGTTTTTAAGGTAATGAATCATTTATTCAATGTAAGGAATCTTGAAACAGGTAAAACAGAACATACCAAATTATCTTCAAGCAGGAGAAAAAGCAAGTTATTTTGGTCAAGCATAAATATGATGATAGTATTCAGTTCATTGGATTCAAGATGTGGTTCATTAGACTCTAATCATTTCTTTACAGATGGACCAGTCATCAATTTAACTTATATTCTGGAATGTTTTCCAGGTAAAGTGAATATCACTGTAGTTGCTGAGTCCAGACAAAGTAGTGCCTGCCCAAAAGAAGCAACTGAGCAGCAGAATCTAAACTGGAAAGATACTGTGGTCAAAAGTCTGTTGGTAGAGGTATGTGCATACAAAAGTATCAAGCACTTCCAGGTAAAGAAATAAGTTAAATATGTAAAGACATTCTTCTTGAATAAACTTGATTGACTACAGTTACTTTTGACACAATACATAACATTTTATATGAAATAAAACAGCAATAAAATTCATCCTTTCTTTAATTAATATCTGACCCCAAGATAGTAAAACTTAACACTCAAAAAAGGTTTGATGATATTTTCCTTCTCCTGAATCATGTTTCCTGTTGCTCTTCCCTTCCCTTTTTAAACCAGCTCTCAAATCCAAGACAGATCTATTTGTCCTACACTCCCATGTAGTTCTCATCACCCTCAAAAAGAATTAACACTGGTCAGTGCGTAATTCTCATGTTGCCTCTTGGTCTGTCCCTACCCTGCAAAACAAGTTCATTTGTCTATTAGAGATGCTAGACAGGATCAGAAGAGTGGAGATTGTCCCACAATGACATCAAAGTTATCTCTGTCTGAACTGTGGGAACACAAGGACTAAAGTGGGTACTGTACAGTGATCTTCAAATTTAAACAAAAGGGAGCAACAAATGGATTATCTCCCAGGGACAAATATGTGCCAACCGTGCCTATCTGAGCTGAGGCTTGATAACGTTTCCTACATAGAAGGTGACCCAGACTCATTTTGTGCTTGTTGTTTACTCTTTGACAGCCTGAAGGTATTGAAAAAGAAATGACCCAAAGTTTCCTTATCTGTACAAAAGGTAAGAGGATCCTTTAAGTGGTCAGATTGGTCCCAAAGAAAATTTATCAACAGAGTCAACTTATTTCCTCTCCTTCCACGTTGGTTCCCTTGCCATATTGAGTCATTTCAGTGATTACATTTTAAGGATCTAATGGAGGATTACTTCATTTCATGCCTTATCTTCATTGTATAATTTTGGCTAACAAAAAGTATGAGCGGTTTTTTGTTTTTTTGTTTTTTTTAGTTCACCTATGACATTGGTCTGCCACAGCCTATTTTTCCCATCTTATATGTTTTTGGTTCCTCTTGTCATGTGATCGTGGCACAGTATTGGACAGAGGAAGGTCATGATTATGCCCTTTGTACTCTTGGGATAAAGCAACTGAGAGCTACATCACTGTCCCTCCATCACCTGCTTTGTGGCCATCTTGTTGATGATGATCTGATTTTAGTGGGAGTCTCCAAGCTTCACCTTTTGTGTGTGCTATTTTATATGTCACAGTCAGTAGTTTTTTGCATTTTTTTGATACATAGAAGTTTAGGCATTAATCTAATGGAAGATAAGGGCCATTATCCAATACATACATATATATACCATTTTCTGTATGTACCATGATTTTAAACTAGATCAGAGATGTCAGTTTTATCTTTTCTAACAAGCAACTTGCAAAATAAAAGTAAATAATGGAATCTACTTCCTAATATATTGGTCCCACAGATCAGCTGCTACAGTTTATAAAAGAAAATTATCACATTATCTTTATCGATATTTTCTTTCTAGGAACCAAAGCCTCCAAACAGGTAGTTTTGGACTTGCCAAACAATGTAGTAGAAGGATCAGCCAGGGCCTTTGTCACTGTCGTTGGTAAGTTCGTTAAATTTTGTCTTTCGTGATGCTTTGAAAATTTTGATTGAGATCATCTTTAAAAAATAATAATCCTTAAAATAACATGATGGAGAAATTTTTCTAAAGTATTAGCTGGAGGGAAGTACTGTTGAAGGTTCATCCTCTATGCTTGTTTCCATGTGGGATCTAAAGGAATTACAGTACCATTTTCAAGTCTATGTCCCAGGAAACACTTGTTTCAAGTCTATGTCCCAGGAAACACTTGTTTCTAAATGACTGGCATTTAGAAAACAAAGCCTCCTGTTATATAGCTCATTCTTCTGAAATATTAAATTCCCTTTTGAAGAATCAGAATAAATTCTGCTTGTTAAAGATGGTGGGAATTTCCTCAGTAACAGAAAAATATCATTTTATAAGAGGTAAACTTTTTTCTAGCATTAACACTTCTTTAGGAGTGATGGATTACAGTTTATAATCCACAGGGTCAGTTTCTTGAAGAACAAGCAAGCAAACAAACAAACACACATTCTAACTTCCTCTTCTCTCTGGTAATGAGATCTTCAGAAATATTTTTCATACCAGAAACTCCTTTAACTTCACCTTTCATGCCTATCTTCTCTTTAGAATTACCTCATGAAAACTTTCCTTGTTTCCACCTTTTAAGTACAATTTAAAGTATTTCCTACATCCACTATGTGTCTTTTATCCACAGTTATTAATGCTGAGATGCCAACTTATAAGCAGTAGTAACCTTCTGCTTTTCTTATTTTTAGGGGATATCTTAGGACTTGCTATGCAAAATCTGGAGAATCTTCTCCAAATGCCCTATGGATGTGGAGAGCAGAATATTGCCCTACTAGCATCAGATACCTATGTCCTTGACTATCTGAAATCTACTCAACAGTTGACAGAGGAAGTTAAATCTAAGGCTTTCTTTTTCTTGTCTAACGGTGAGACCATTTAAGTTATTTCTGTCCATAATAAATAAAATTAATTGTTACTAATACTATGATGTCATAAAGCTCTTACTGTGATATATTATCATGGGTAGGGGACAGTGGATCTGAACTCTGAACTGGGATGCTCTGAGTCCAAACTAGTCTTTTTTTTTTAATTCAGTATCTGTGTGGTCATATAGCTTCTCAATTCAAAACAATAACATCTCAAATTATAAGTCTATTTTTTTAATCTGAATATTTTGCCAAGTTACCTTGTTCATTGCTGTTTTTCCTAATAGTAGCTATAAATAGTTCATTTATCAGCTTCCGTTTGTTTGTTCAGTTGTGTTCCATTGCAATGGAGTGATTGGATTTGTATATAGAAAAAGGATGTATAAATCTTGTAAAATACGATATCAAGGGATGTCTGGGTGGCTCAGGGATTGAGTGTCTGCCTTTGGCTCAGGTCATGATCCTGGGGTCCTGGTGTGAAATCCCGCACTGGGCTTTCCTCAGGGAGCCCGCTTCTCCCTCTACCTATGTCTCTACCTCTCTCTCTGTGTTTCTCATAAAAAAATAAATCTTAAAATCTGAAAAAAAAATGCTATGAAGAAAAGACCCAAGGGTATAATTTCTTCAGGTTTTCTTTTCAGAAAGATAACACAAAAGAAAATTAACCTTAAGGAAAAGGTATTAAACAATTAGTTAAGTGCCTATAATTACATATATATATATTTATAGTCACATGTAATATCTTGTCATAAAACCCCAGAAAGTAAAATTTACTTTTTCTCACTATGAGTAGAGACTCTGAGTTTCAGAAATTAAAGTTGATCAATCTAATAATTTATGTCTAAAACCCAAACACAGGGCTTGTACTATGCCATTTTTTTCTTCTAATTTTCTTAGATTAAAAAAATAATTTCCTGATTTTTTACTTTAGGTTATCAAAAACAGTTGTCTTTCAAAAACTTTGATGGTTCATATAGTGTTTTTTGGCAGAAGAATCAGAAAGGAAGCATATGGTAAAGTATTTTCTTGAAAAAAAATTTATCTTGAATTATATAGGAGTGATCTGAGGAGGGCTTGTGAGGGTCTGAGGGAGTTGAGTTTGGTAGGATTGGGAAGCAAAATGGGTTTCAAAGTGAATTTACAGAGATGAATCAGAGAACCTAAAGTGTTTGATTATTCTAATTCTAATGCAACCATACACCTGGAGTGCCATGGCAATTTGTCAAGGAGTCTGATCATTCACTGACAATCTCCTGTACTTCCACAATCTAACCTTGTGGAAAGTGACACAGGCTGATCTGCACTTCTCAGAGACCTGTGTAGAGTTAGGAGAAAGGAAAGCAAAACTAGAAAGCTCAAGGGGCACCTAGGTGGCCTAGTTAAGCATCCAACTCTAGATTTTGGCCCAGGTCATGATCTCAGGGTCTTGAGATCAAGCCCCATGTTGAGGTCTCCTTCTCCCCCGCCTCTCCCCACCCTTCCTTCTCTGACTCTCTCCCTCTAAAACAAACAAACAAACAAACAAACAAACAAAACTAGAAGCATCTGATTATACCCCCTTCATCTCCATGTATAGATAATCTAATGAACCATAAAGCAAGAACTTTGTCTGTAAACATGCTGAAAATGACCTACACTTCTTCTTTACATATTGATTTTCATAACATTTTACTGATCAAAAGGAAAAAATGCACTATCAGTAAAGATTCTTTGCAGTTAACATTAGCCAAATTAGATGCATCTGTTATCCAAAGGGAACAATGGTAAGTGAATCTGTAGAGTAGATGACATTTCTTTCTTACCTAACTTTTGTCTAACTAGTGATTTGCATTACAGGCTCAGTGCCCTTACTTTTAAGACATTAGAGAGAATGAAGGAATATGTTTACATTGATGAACACATTCAAAGAGAGACTTTAATCTGGCTTTCAAGCAAACAGAACATAAATGGCTGCTTTGAAAGTGATGGCAAGGTTTTCAACAATGCCTGGGAGGTAAGAAATGAACACAATCAGGCTCTCCTTGCCCCCTTTGCATTGCCTATCTTTCCTACCTCTGATCTAATTAATCTGGAACAGGGATGTTTTCTGGTGAATATTACCCTTCTGAATCTGCCAGGCATAGCATCATTCTACTACATACTTGTTTACCCCATCTAGACTTAACTCCTCATGAATCTGCTGTTTGCTTCACTGTCTTTTGTTCTTCCATAGAACTAGTTTCCTTCAGTGTATAAACTGAAAACAGGAGAGAAGGAAGAAAAATCTGGGAAGATAGCATTCATAAATTTGGAGCCAGACAATATGTAAAGGATCCTAATCAGGATCCTTGATTAGGGAATTTATTCCTATTATGGATAGCAAGAAAATTCAGGAAACATATCTGGGAATTTACAGCTGAATTTCAGTGAAACACTCTCCCAATACCTTCTCAAGTCAAAGCATAAAGACCTCGCTTGCCTTAGGTCAAAATTCAAATGATATGAACTATGTCCTTAATGGTACCTACTCCCTATCCATATTTAGGTAAATTGCTAGAAATTTTCCCTTCTGATTTCCTTTCTTTGCAGATAGGTGTCCACTTCCATTCCATCCCCTGTGTCTTTTATTCTCCTAATCTTTGTATTTTCCTCTGGAAACAACTCCTCTGATCATGATACTTTAACATGACCTACTATCACCTGAAATATTCTGGGCTTTCCTGCTGTATCCTTCTTAATCACCATTCCTGTTCTTGGATTTGGGAATGTAAAGCTAATCAACTTCAAGATATGGACAAATGGCCACTCTGTGTGGTATGCAATTTTAATGCAAATGGTTTTCAGATTGCTATACTTTTTGTAGTGTAGAAAAATGTCTTTAAATTATTCCAAATCTATTCTTCACAACAGTAGCTCCCTGGTAGAGAAGAGCCCTTGTTCTCATGTAAAAAATGAGAATTTTTCATGTTCTCTTCTAAAACATCTCTACATTTTTCTCCTTAGTGAATTCATTACTGACTACTGCTTCAGTTTGTCTGATCTTACCCAATCCCTCTTCCATAATTGTGTGTTTGTGTGTGCGTGCACGCACACACGCGTGCGTATCAAATTGGAAAAGAGTAAGAAGCAGCGAAAAAATAAAAACCTATACTGTAGAGGAATGGTAATAGAACTTATTATAATTTAAATGGATTCCTGCATCTTATTTTAGTGTTTGCTTCTACAGTTATTTGTACCTTGAAAACTGAGCTCCTCAGATATTCATTTTCTGTAGAAGAAAGAGGTCATATTTTTGCTTAGAGAAAAAAAGAGGTTTATGCTAGATCAGTGGATCTCCAGTGCCAGCTGAATACTGTTTTGTTTGTATTAGTATCTTTAGAGCTCCATACAGCTCCCTCTGTCTTATTCTTGACTTTTTGAATCAGAATCTATGGTGTGAATGCTGATTTACTTAATGCTTAAGTTCCCCACTGCATTTCTATTCACTGTCAGCTTACAAATTGCATAACTTATACATGCTTTTCTGATTTTATCCTCTAAGATTCTATGAGGGGACACCTGGATGGCTCAGTCAGTTAAGCGTCTGCTTCAGCTTAGGTCATGAATCCAGAGTCCTGGGATTGAGTCCCATGCTGGGCTCCATGTTCAGAGAGGTCTCTCTCTCCTTCTGCCCCTCCTCCCTGCTTATGCTGTCTCCCTTACTTCCTCTCTCTCTCCCTCTCAAATAAATAAATAAAATCTTTAAAAAAAAAAATAGAAATCTATGAGACCTAACTATTGTTACTTCTCAGGATACTTTTCCAGAAAGGTTCAGGCACCTTCCCAGAAACTTTCTCTCCAAGCAGCAGAAATTCTTTGCTTGCGTTTCCAAATTAACAACAAATAGAGTAAAATAGAGCCATAGAAATTGCTTGGAATTCATACTCAAGATTAGGGCATAAATAGATGTGTATTATGTTTTAATGTACTTGAGATTAATGGTATTTTTTATTTCATTACTGTAATAAATCTTGATGGATTCTTATTCAGCATAGTTATTAACCATTTAATTTTAAAATTACATTTAAGATGATTTTATGAATAAGAGTATTTGTTCTACTGTTTTTTTCATACTTAGTTTCACTCCAGAAGAATAGCTTTTTTTATGGCCTACTGTCCTCTGATTAATTATTCCTTTGTGTTTAGGGTGGAGAAGAAGAGAACATTTTATTCACTGCATATGTTGTTGGAGCCTTCCTTGAAGCTGGACTCAATTTCACTGTATGGCTTCCCATCATCCTTGAATTCCAGTCACTTAAATGCACATTAATTATGGATTCAGAGTGATCTGAAATTCTCAGACTGAATGAAACATCAAGAGAGCATTTAATTCATTACCACCCCTTAAATGAATACTGCTCAAAGATTTTTTGATTCGTAGAAACTGGTGATGAGCACTCTTGAGTTTTTCTATAGGGAGAATACACAACTGCACACATACACAAGCTTTTCATACCATTTTGGGTATTGAAATAACTTCTGAAGTTTGGCCATGAATTTCAGGTGAAGAACCCCTATTCTATGTATAGGCATAACTTAATATTCTATTTGTCTAACCAATTCAGTGTGTAAACATTTTCAACTTAAGCATGATTCATATTGGCTACACTCCATCTCAAATTCAGATTATCTGACTCAAAAATCTATTTCTGAACTAAGATAGCAGGAATTTTCTGAGTCATTAGAATATGTCAAAAATCATCTTTAGAAATATAAACCTCTATTTTAGATATTAGAGTAAAATATCTTAGATCTAAAAATAAATTCATATGCTTTGCCACATAGAAGAAGTACATATTATCAATTAAAATATTACTGAGGAGATATAAAACTACTATTTTCATATTATGTATATTTTATTTCCCAAATACTAATGTTGCCATTAAAAATGAATTTTAACAATTTTATAAAGTATAATACATGTGTACATATGAATAGGTTTTTATGTAAAATATACCTCAAGGATATACTATATAAAGAATGATTATTTTAAATATTCAGCAAGCTTATGAAGTATTCTGATATATTTTTAAAATATATTATCCCTCTCCTTAACTAGTTTCCTGCTCTACGAAATGGACTCTTTTGCCTAGAGGAGGCACTGGAAGATGGTGTCACCAATGGCTATATCCATGCAATTCTAGCTTATGCTTTTGCATTAGCTGAAAGAGAGAAGCAAGTGGAATCCTTACTCCAGATCCTCGATCAATCTGCTACCAAAACAAGTAAATATTATTATTCACTTTTACTAATGGGGATGACCTTGAGAATAAAGCAATGAAACTTACTTAGCAACCATATAGGAACCCTGTCTTCACTGATATGTTTCTATTTCTCTTCTGGGGTTTCTCAATGGCCCCTTTATCTCTGAAGAACATTACATATTTTCTACTTCCTTCTTTCTCCTTTCAACTAGTTTCTTTTCAAATGAGTGAAATAAAGGAAATCAAGCATTGTGATCATGCCATAGACCAAAAGTACTGTTTGTGGGATTTAATCACATACCACTTTTAACCTTAGGAAGTTGCTATTGGAGGCTTATTAGTGTGATAGGACCTCCATAACAAAATACCACAGACCAGGTTCCTTAAACAACAGAAATATATTTTCTCACAGTTCTGGAGGCCAGGTGTCCAAGATCAAGGTGTCAACAGGTGTGGTTTCTTCTAAAGTCTTTCTCTTTGGCTTATATTTGGACATCTTCTTCTGTCTATACACGGCCTTTCCTGCCTATCTGGTGTCCCTTTTGTGTGTTCAAATTCCTCTTCTTATTGGAACACCAGTCATACTGGATTAGGGCCCACCCAAATAGTTTCATTTTAACTGAATCACCCCCTTTTAAAGGCCTTATCTCCAAATACAGTCATAATCTGAGGTACTAGAGATTAGGACTTGAAATGTGAATTTGAAGGGGACTCATTTCAGCCCATAGCAGAGGCCAGGAATGGAATTTGCACTGTTCTTATGAGTAATTAATGGTGTTTATAGGGACTGTGTGAAAATTCTTCCTTTTCCTCAGATAATGTGATATATTGGGAAAGGGCAAAGAAACCCAAGACAGACACATCCCCATCCGTTATTCCTCATGCACCTTCTGCTGAGACCGAGAAGACTTGTTACGTGCTGTTGGCTGTTCTTTCCAAGAAAACTCCTGACCTCACCTATGCGAGTAGGATTGTGCAATGGCTTGCCCAACAGATGAATTCGCATGGGGGCTTCTCTTCCACTCAGGTGATTGATTGTTCTCGATAATAATAACAATATGTGTAACACAAAAGATACTACTTTTCAATAATCTAGATAGCAAAGGTAATCATAGAAAATGCTTTCTGAGATGAAGAATATTCGATATTATGTATTCTATTATTAGTCAACAACTATTTATTGGGCTGTTCTTGTGTAACAGACACTCTAGGAAGAACTCTCTATTGGTATAAATGAATAAACTAAAGTCTCTTTTCAAGGAATTTATGACTAATTTCTCCTTTCACGTATACAGTAGAAGTAGAATACAGGTCTAGAAGAGATTGTTGTCATAAGCACTAGAGTCTTGATGATAAGTTAGATATCCAATGATACTATATATCAACCAGGAAAAAAATATTTCCCTCTGTTTCTGTGATATATACATTGTGAAAAACAATGAAAGGAATGAGTAACAGAAGAAATGGGTATAAAAAGAATAGTGGTTTGTGTCTTAACGGAAAAAAAATTAAAATTGAAAGAAATGCAGTTTCATTCCCTCAAAGGAAAGCTTTACTTCTCACCTTACTTTCTTTACTGTAGTCTTACTTTCTGAATAAAACCATATTAGTGTATCTCACAACATCCTTTTCTGATTCTGAATACTTTCTTCAAAGATCAATGGGCATAAGCATTATCCAAGGTAACCAAAATACTTAGCAAATGGACATAATGGAAATATCATATGATAATATAAGTAATATTATATTATGTGAATTTTTATAAAAGATTTGGCACTATTTTCAATGCAGAGATTACACTTTGTAAAATCCTTGGACTACTAAAATCTGAATTTGTTGAGGAAGACTAAATGACAACAATTGCATAGCAAATGTATTTTTCTTTTTATTTCTTTCTTTTTTTTTTTTTTTTTTTGCAAATGTATTTTTCTATTGTTTAGGATTTGGTTCTTGGTGTTCTGTTGACCTGTCATAGGAATATTTTTATGAATCGACTTAAAGTTAATGGCCAAATGATGACTAATATGGCATCATAACAAGCTGAGATCTTTGCTTCTACTGTTCTTTGCAGGACACTGCTGTCTGTCTTCTTGCTATAACCCACTATATGAAGTTCACCCTCTCTAATGATCAAAACACTGTCACCTTAAGCGGTGAAGAATCCAATGAGATGTTCCAGGTCAACGGTGACAATCGCTTACTGGTCCAGCGTTCTGAACTAACAAAAGCACATGGACAATACACACTAGATGTGGAAGGACAAGGTTGTGCATTTATCCAGGTAATAGAAATCTACCTGAGACAAAGATAAATATTTTCCAGTTAAAGAGCTAGACTATCCTTTCGGTTACAGATGGAGTGTTATTTTGCCATTGTGTATTTCCATTATTATCTCTGTTCTTTCTCTCATTGATATTTTCTATTCAATAGTTGAAAATGCAAGTTATTTTACAAAAAGATACTCTTAAGCATAGCTAGATAACTGAGGTTTCTTGAAGAACATCGCTGTTAGAAAGCATTCTGATGTTTCCATTATGTCAAGATTATTTGTTTATGTAAAGATTCTTGGGTCTACTGAAACCTGGGTAATTACATTTTGCCTTATTCCCTAATGATAAAAATGTAAAAAAAAAAAGTGCAGTAATAATGAAAATAGAGAAAAAATAAGTCCTTCAGTTCTTACTACAGGATATATGAATGGATTGTCTTCTGATTTGGCATTCTTTCTAGGTTACCCTGAGGAATAATGTACTATTACCTAAAAAAGCATCTGGATTTTCCCTTTCCTTGGAAATAATCAAGAAAAACTCTTCAGATACATTTCAGAGATATTTTGACCTGATAGTAACCCTCAAGTAAGTGTTCCATTTTGTTATCAACTCCTGGGTTAGAGAGATCCTGAGTAATAGATTAAAAAATAATTGTTTTTTTTTAAAAAGTAATTGTTTTAAATACTAGCAAAATAAATATTAATGATGGTGACCACAATGAGTTCATATGTTGGTGGTGACATTTCTATAGCATAGTCTCTTTCTAGCTCTGTGTGTACATCACAGTGCAGTGCTTATGCAAGTGAGAATTGTACTTTAGGCAAGTATGAATTTGAAAGCTTCTGCATCACTGATATTCCAGAAATGCCTCCGGTGTTTCATGTTTATGGAAGTACCGTTGGATTTGGACAATGGAGGTGCCAAAGACAGGCACAGGTGGGCCAGCATGAGAAAACTTATGGATGCTTATTCTCTAACTGTGTAGAGCAATTATTTTAGATTTTTATTTTTTGGAGTAGATAAAATAATTTTCCTGAGTTAAAATATAATTTATAGGTGCCAGAGAGTTTTAGTCCTCATTAATACATGGAGAAACATTGAATACAATTCATTTGGGGGATTTTTCTTAGGATTTCCAAATGAAATCTTTTAAACATCAGAGCTAAGATAAGAACTGCATACACCATGGAACTCTCAATTTTGTGTCCCAACAATGCTATCCAGAGTTAGGGACATAATCTACATGACTTGGGGACATGGTTACTCTAAATTTCTACCAACACCTTGCTTTCTAAACAAAGATATCCTTTAAGTATTATGCAAATCTGAAGCTAAAATAAGTATATGTGATATAAACTTATCAGCTTTGTTTATAAGCTATGACTTTGAGGCCCCGAGGAAGCTTAAAAGAGATTGGGGAGATTTCAGGTCCAGATAATTCACTCTTTATCCCAATTTATATGTCCCTTGTCTTTCTAATTGTTCCTATTCTCAGATGTTTGAGAATCACTTTCTTTAGGTGTTCCCTCTTCAGTTTTTTACCTTTGCTCCAGATATATAGCCAGTTGGTATCTATGTATCCACCATCCTTGCCATAAGATAGGTCACTTTTTTAGGCTATTGTCTAAACTTGTGTTGTTTTTAAATTTCAGGTATACTGGAATTCACAATAACTCCAATATGGTCCTTGTTGATGTAAAAATGCTGTCAGGATTTACTCCAGTCATGGCATCCATTGAGAAGGTAAATAATAGAAGACTACACTTTCAGTCCAGAAAAAGAAATTGTGTATAGATACAATAATTTGTTAGCCAAACAAAGTCATGTAATTCTTCCTTTACATAAATATACTCAAAGTTCATTTTTATTTTTGCTATAACACTGGAGAAACAAGTATTCTTAATTTGAAGCAATTGGCAGTCATTTTTCCCATAGGTCATAATACAATTATACAATTCTTTGTTCTTTATTTAGTCCCTACTTGTGTTTATAAAAAATATCATGGCACAGACAACATCCATAATATAGAAACCTGAAAACTGGTTAAGTAAAAAGCAAGAAAATATTCAATACTAGAGGTATTCTTTAATATTTTAATCTCCATCCCTCCCTGCCAATTTCTATAAAGCTTGAAAACAATGGCCAAGTGATGAAGACTGAAGTCAAGAATGACCATGTTCTTTTCTACTTGGAAACTGTAAGTTGAGTAATAATTTTTTTCCCCATGGCTTTCTTTTCTTTTCCGAATGTCCTTGGATGCTTGTATTTTATTCATATGTAAATGAATACATCCAGTTGACCCTTGATCAACACAGGTTTGAACTGCATGGGTCCACTCACACAGGACTTCTTTTTTATAAATGCAGTACAAAACTGTAAATATATTCTCTCTTCCTTATTATTTTTTAATGACATCTTCTTTAGCTTGCTTTGTTGTAAGAATACAGTATATAACACATATAACCTACAAAATATGTCTTGTTTATGTTATTGGTAAGGTCCACAGTAAGCTATTAGTAGTTCAGTTTTTGGAGAGTCAAAACTTATATCAGATTTTCAACTATGCAGGGGGTTGATGCCCCTACAGAGGGTCAGCTGTATATATGACAGAGTTAGTCAAAAAATATGGGACATTAAAGATGATCAGTGCTCTTCAATCCCACTGATAATCTATCTTCTCCCCACTAACTCTAACATTGTTTTATATATGCTTTTGCTACTTGACTAGGTGACTCTCAAGTCAGAACTATCATTTCCCTGTTTTTCATTCCTCACAGCATCGAACATGGTATGGTTACAGAGCAGATGTATAATTCTTTTATAGTTTGGCTTGAACTCCAACAAAGGCTAGCAAGAGTTTTAGAGTCATCCCTTCTATGTGTACATCATGACCATTCACACCTGCATTACCCTAATGCTTTCAATTAGATTTCTTGGACCTCAATATAAGAAATGGAACTTAAAATTTCATATAATTTAATATCATTTAACTCATTATTTTGTCATTATGTAAGATCCTGCTACCCTAGATCTATTTAATTAAGTAAATAATGAACTCCCAGAGATAATTTGTTCTGTGATTTTCTTTTTTTTTTTTTTTAAATATTTATTTATTTATGTATGATAGTCACAGAGAGAGAGAGAGAGGCAGAGACAAAGGCAGAGGGAGAAGCAGGCTCCATGCACCGGGAGCCCGATGTGGGATTCAATCCCGGGTCTCCAGGATCACACCCTGGGCCAAAGGCAGGCGCTAAACCGCTGCGCCACCCAGGGATCCCTGTGATTTCCTTTTTTTGCTGATGTATTTATACCTAATGTATTTATAATTTGTGTCTTTGTGTGATGCAGACCTGACATATTTATAATTTGCATCTTTACAGGTTTTTGGGACAGCAAACCACTTTACTTTCAGTGTTGAGCAAACCAACCTTGTGTCCAACATTCAGCCAGCCCCAGTTATGGTCTATGATTATTATGAAAAAGGTAGGCAAGCAATGCCTATGTCCTAAAGCTACTGACTTCCTGAGCCTCTACATTTTCCAAAATCATCCTCCGTCATCAAAGACTAAATGATGACTGCTTTTACTTTATATATTGATTTTTTTTCTCCCTACTATATATTTTGTCTGGGCCATTTTCCAGTTACCAGAGTTTTTCAATGCCTAGAATCCTTTTGATGTGAGAGGGCTCCTCTTTAACTTGAGATACATGCTGAGCTTTAAGATATCTTTGTTGTTATTTTTGTCGTTGTCAATGCCAAGAATTACATTTCATGCTACCTTTATGGACATTGATTTGAGAAGGGGAGGGGGCAATATTTTGAAACGTTATAGGAAAGTCTTGATAGATTAATTTCCAAAACAATTATTAAGATGTATAAAGACCCTAAAAATTTTCCCTGGAAGGTCAATGCTATTAGTTTCTCATTAAATGTCATACAAAGTCTGTCAAGTATTTGAATTCCTGCTCTATCATTTACTAATTGAATGTACTTCATTAAATACCTTAAGCTTAAATATGATATTTTTGGATTTAGAAATTGGAGAAGTGATTGATTGTCTTGTAAAATTTTTGGAAAGATTAGTCCTGATGTACCTATATTGTCTGACATAATCTGGTTATAGAAAGTTGGAGATTTAAGATGGGTGAACTTACTCTTTATTTTCCAGATGAATATGCCCTTGTTTCTTACAACATCAATAGTGTTTCAGCTTCCCAGTAAGACAAAACAAAGCCCAGGAAGAGGTAAGAAAATTACAAATATTGAAAACATTGAAACCATTGAAAATACATCTGGTACTAAAAGGAAAACCTAAAAAAAAAAATACAATGGATGAAGCAAAGAGAAGTCTGTGGTATATCACAGAGTTTGAATAGTTTATGTGTTCTAGATGCGTATTATGATAGTCATTAAGATTTTATTTTCTTCAAAATAGCTTTAAAGAATTTACAACTATATGGGACACCTGGGTGGCTCAGTTGGTTAAGTGTCTGGCTTTGGCTCAGGTCATGATCTCAGTTTCCTGGGATCGAGGCCCATATCAGGCTTTCTGCTCATCGGGGAGTCTGCTTCTTCTTATGTGCCCTCCCTCTCTCCATCTTTCTCTCTCTCAAATAAATAAATAAAATCTTTTTAAAAAAAGAATTTACAAAAAAAAAAAAGAATTTACAACTATATATGTGACTTTTACCGATGTCTCATTTTTAAAAATCACTCATCTTTGTTTTATAAAATCAATAGGTCATTAAATACATATGTACCTATATTTATACATATTCACATATATATATGTATGTGTGTGTTTGTGTATGTGTGTATATATGTATGTTTTCTTAGCTATATATATATACACACACACACATAGTTATGCATCGTTTAAACTCTGTTTTTATATCCCAGGTGGAAAGCTATTTACTATGAACTAACTCATTCTTCTGTATCAAACCTGGAAGAAAACCATGAACGACCTCCTGTACTGAGTATACTGCAATCTGCCATGACTTCTTATCAGATTTTATTTCACTATTATTCCATAAAATGCTCTCATTTCTCATCTGAGTCTGTGATTTTCTTTTCTTTCCGTATATTATACAGAATTTTCATCCTAGAAAACTCAAGATTTTCTTTGAAGACAACTCTCATAATTTGCTTTATTGTCATCAATTCTAAATCTAAGCTTTTAGACATTGTGATGTACATAATATGGAATCCTCCAACATACAGAGAAAAAGAGAGAAAGCCAGGGTCAGTGGACATGAGGGAAAGAGACTAAGTTGCAGAGGACTTCATTTGAGCTCAAGGAAATAAACACATGCAACACAAAAACAAAGACAAGGGATCCCTGGGTGGCGCAGCGGTTTGGCGCCTGCATTTGGCCCAGGGCACCATCCCGGAGACCCGGGATCGAATCCCACATCGGGCTCCCGGTGCATGGAGCCTGCTTCTCCCTCTGCCTGTGTCTCTGCCTCTCTCTCTCTCTCTCTGTGACTATCATAAATAAAAAAAAATAAAAAAATAAAAAAAAAAAAAAACAAAGACAAAACACACAGACTCTTCTCCATGAAAGATCATCAAAGAATGGGGGAAAAATACTAAGGAAGTCATAAATGAATTGATGGATTTATTGAGTTTCCACACATGATTGAAAGGGTAATCCAAGGGCATTTTATCTTTTAAGATTTTATTTATTTATTTATGAGAGACACAGAGACATAGGCAGAGGGAGCAGCAGGCTCCCTATAAGGAGCCCAATGTGGGACTCGATCCTAAATCCTGGGATCATGGCCTGAGCTGAAGGCAGACGCTCAACCGCTGAACCACCCACGCGTCCCAAGGGAATTTTATCTTTTTAAAAAGCATTTTTATTGTACTAATTTTGTCACTTATTACTGAAAAGCAACATTCAATGTCTATCCTTTGCTCAACCTAACACTACTGATAAAGCAATAAATTAATATTGAGAAAACAGAGGCAGGAAGAAATTGGAGAAAATAAGGATAGAAATGAAAACAATTTCTCTACTGACTTCTCTACAGGCTTCTAACCCTGCTGAGAATACTGCTACAGGCAAGAAAAAGATACAGATTAGTTCTCCAGCTGTAGGGTTAAAAAAATTGGAAACAGTGTTCTGTCATCAGTGCCCCACAAATTAAAAATACAGTGTTTTAATAGATGATGATTAGACTTACTTATTTTTGTCTTTCTGCCCAGTGTCTACTGCTTATAGTGCCCACGTTATAACTTGGCCCTTAATAAATGTTTATTAATAGATTTATCATAGATAAACTGCTGGTGTCAATCTATATCTGGTGCTATAAAAGTTTATTTCATTGTGTTAAGAATTTTTTTATGCCTTCTCAGTTTTCTTATTTTATCAAAACTTGGCACATCAGATGTGTATATATGACATCAGTATTCATAGTTTTTAAAAACACCCTAGGCTCTATACATACTCAAGAGTTTCACTCAAGGAAAATATGACTCTTCTAGTACATTTTATGCTAAAGGTTCAAGTAAAATGAAGGGAATTTACTTTGTGGTAAATAATGTCTTTTTGTGGGAATTTTTTTTTTTTTTGCCTAAGTAAATAATTCTAAATCCCCATTTTACTTAGCATATATTCAATAGTTAGTCTGCTGGTATAATAAAATTGTTTTTCAAATTCTAAGCAGCCAAAGAGGTTATGGGGAGGCCTGCTACCAGCTATGCTTCAAGGCACAGATAAAGTTTAGAATTTAATGTTTATACTTGCAAAATTTCTTGGTAAGTATGAAAGATGACAGGGAACTGGGATCTAAATATATTCTAAAGAATAAGACTATTAATGAACAATATAGCTCTGTTACTTGCCCCTTGCATTGAAACCTCTTTCTGGTTTATATTGGACAGACAACCAAAATCATTTCCTTGGTCTACATTTGAATATAAAATAGGACATACCGGATGTTCTAGTTTAGAGTGTTGAATGGGAAATGCCAAGTTTCAATGTGACTGTGTGTGTTTCTGTGTACACGTGTGTATTTAAGAAGGGATTTTTAGTAAACTAGACCGCCATGGACTATTTCATGGAGGATGATGTATAGCTCTGATCTAGATGAGGCTCGTGTTATCCAAGTATCACATGACACTTGCCCCTCTTGCCCCTCTATACCAAAGTACTTGGACAACAGGAATAATTCATTCCATCTCTCATGTTTTTATGTAGTCATCACATCCTTTTTGCATTTTGAAATAAGTTAGGTATACATTTAACAAGTACATGAAATACCAAGCCCTAACATCCTCTTTACTGTCTCCTAGAAATCTCATCCTTTTTATCCTCCTCCTCTTTCTATCAGCTTTTTCCCTTTTATCTCTTTTCTTAGGTCTCATGCTCTTTTTCCTTTTATTGTTTTATTTTTCTTCCATCATCACTTAACAATTTGGTTCCTCCCTCTCCACAGTATGTACATTTCCTTCTCACTATCCAGATACTTATTGATCTTCTTTTCTCAGCTCCACTTTCTCTTACCAAACATTAAATAATATTTTTCATCATGATTCTAGCAAGTCTTTTTCTCTTCTCACTATACACACTAAAAATCCTACAAAATTAAAATTTATGTCTGATTCCCACATATATGCTTCTCTATCTACTTTCCAGCCTCCATGAATCCCACTGTCTATTGTACATTAGTCAAATGTCCCACAGACACCTCAATAATATCCATCATTTACCCCTAAACCAGGTTCTTTTACTGAGATACCCTATCTCAGTGTGTGACAATATCATCACTAAAGAATTATCTAAGTATCTCACCTCGTCCCTCACATTCTACTCATTCACTGTTGATAATGGACCAGTGTTCACCTACCAAATGAATAACTCATTGATCCGTTTCCTTTTATCCATACTGCCATGCTGTTTTAGTTCAGACCATCAGTCTTGAGTGCCTATATGCACCAAAAACCTCTTCTGGACAGTCAGGCTATATCGGTAAATGAAAATAGTAAGAAATGGCTATCCTTGTGGAGCTTACATTTCAATGGGAGAGATATACAATACATGTAATATAATCAAACAATAAATGTAAGCATAAAAGCAACATAGATAAGCAAAATTTAAGAAATTGGAAGGTGGTAAGTGTTGTTGGAAAATAAAAACTGTAGAGATGGGTAAGAGGATCCAGAATGTCCAGGGAGATGGGACGAGGAGAAGGATTGAAATACTAGGTAGATTTACGTTCAACCTCATTGAAGCAGTGACATTTGAGCAAAGATTTGAAGGAGGTGAGGAAGTTAACTGCATAGATGTCTGAGACAGTGAGAAAAACTAGAAAAACAGAAATTTGTGTTTAGCTCTGGCCTCGGGCAGGATACTTTTGGATGAATTATAACTATTAAGCCAATCACATTATCACAGTTCCCACTGAAAGGGAGTGGTGTCTGGGGTCTAGGTTCCCTAGAATATAGACTCTGAGGTGAAGATTTGTGGGTAGGGAGTTTGACTAAAGAGGGCTTTAAAGAATAACACCAGTGGAGGATAAAAGAATCTGGATTATACAGAGAGAAGAGTTGAGCTGTGATGAATCCCAATAAAAATCTCAGACCATTGAGCTCTTTGGTGCTAGAATGGGTCTTTAGAATTCTCCCATCTTAAGGTGAGGGAGCTAGGTCTTTATAGCATCAAAGCACCCATTATGGGATACCTTAAGGGGATGAAAAGTCTCTCTTATACTGAGGGAGACTTTCAGAGCTGAATTCATCTGAGAGCCAACAGCCACCAACATTTCTAGCAGCTGGGATTATGAGTATTTCTGCCATAGAGAATATCTAAAGGACACACCACAGATCACTACTTTGGTCTAGCACTGAGATATAAGAAACAAATCTAAGGACCTATACAAGGATGTCTCCTGGTACAGCATCTGGAATGACTTTGATCCTTGGTAGAAAAGGAGAGAAAGGAGAGAGAGAGAGAGGTATTCAGGAGATTCGGGAGAAGAAAACTCTTTTTCTGCTGACCCTCTTCTTTAAGACTGAGATATTATTGGGAATGCATAATGTTTGCTACTGTAGAAGCCAAGCTGTCACTAAAGAGGCAAAAAAAATACTGACCCACCAAGTGGCAGAGAAGAAAGAATGAAAGAAATGCCTTGAGGGCATTGGTAAGCTGCTGAACCAGTGCCAATACCACCTTCCTCAGAATTTGTGCCAGAAGAGATAAATGTTTGATATTTTTAAGCTCGGCATTCTGTTACATACAGCTCTTAAAGATTTTCTCATCTTTTTTTTCCAATTCTTTGCCTTTTTTTTTCCTATCATATTTTTATATAGAACTTGTAATGTCTCCTTTTTAAAGTTCTTTCTAGATTACTAACCCCAGGGAAATCATTTTGAAGAGGGGCTAGTACACGTGCTGATTGACATGAACCCCCCTATTGTTCACAGTAATGTTCTCCACAATGAGAATTTGGCGGGGGGGAGGGCTGTGCATGCATGCATATGTATGATATCTTGATAGGGACTTTTCCAGGGTTTTCTAAGTGTCAGGCACTTTAAATATATTAATTTCTTTAATCCCCACAACAAGCCTATAAAATATTGTTATTATTATTCTTGTTTATGGACAAAGAAAGAGAAACACAGGGAATTCAAGTAACTTATTCAAGGTCTTTCCTCTGTTAAGAACTAGGATCCAAACACTGGCTTTCAGACTCTAGAGACTTTGCACTATAACTGCTTTGCAAAGGAAGGAAAATTCTATACACAAATCACATACTAATACTGAAAAGACGAGTTGAGTAAATGTGTTTTCCTATGGGCTACAATAAAAGTAGAACTTTATTCGTGTAAAGAGGTTGCATTTATTACAAACCATTCCCAGCGTGGTGCATTCATTCCCAGTCACACTCTGCCTTAAAGACTAAGTATGCCTCCACTGGCAAAAAGATTGTGGAAATTTTTATAACTTGCTAGAGAAACTTTGATGCCAAAATCAAAACAAGTTTACAGACACCTTATTATTTTCTGTAACAGTACCTCAGAAGAGAACACTGTGAGCTTGCTACCCTTGACAGGGCCCCACCCCAGGCACATACTCTGTGGGTCTTCACACAAAGAGAGGTCTGAAAGAAGAACACAGATGAGCATTGCTTACCATCTACTGCATGAAATATCAGCCTACTGAGGTTACGGGTAGAATTCTCGTCATGAACAGGTTCTACAGAGCGCAGGACAAGGTCTCATTTGTTACATGACTCGTGACTTGTACTAATTTCCTGGCAGATTTCTTTAAGTCCTTTAGCCTCTACCCTAACACTGAATGTTATGCAAAGTAATGATAGTTAAAGTTGGCAAAATGGTTAGGGAACTTCCCAGAGGTTTCATATTTTATTTTTTTAAGATTTTATTTATTTATTCATGAGAGACACAGAGAGAGAGAGAGAGAGAGAGAGGCAGAGGGAGAAGCAGGCTCCATGTAGGGAGCCCAACGTGGGACTCAATCCTGGGTCTCCAGGATCACGCCTTGGGCTGAAGGCGGCGCTAAACCGCTGAGACACCCAGGCTGCCCTTTTTTTTTTTAAGATTGAAGTTTCATATTGTAATGTTAAAAATTATAGATACCACCTGAGGAGCTGTACTTTAAAGAAAATGAAGCAAGAAAGGAAGGACAGAAGAGAAGTTACACTTCAAAACTAACTTTGGAACTGAGAATATATTTTCACTAAGATGGGAAATATAATTTCCTCTTTCTTATTTTGACTTTTCATGAGTATTTATTACCTACTTACTTTTTATTAGTATATATTGCCTATATACTTTTCAATCATTTTTCTATGTAGACAAGAGTAACTGGATATAAAATGTCTTTGTGTATTAAATATATGAATATATTGAAATAAAAGCACACTATCAATAACTGCAATATATTCATAAATATACAGACTTGGACTTACATCTTCATTATATTTCATTTGACTATTACTGGACTCATTCTCTTGATTTTATAAAGGAAGCCACTGCTCTTTTGAAAACATTTACCATAAAGGAAATTCCAAGATACATTTTAGACTAGAGCAATGACCTTGAAAATAGATTTTGTTTGGAATTCTTTATTATTATCTATAAGGAAGCCTTATTCCAACATTGCACATTTATTCTTCATGATGAAATAAATCTCTGCTTTACAGGATGAAAAAAATGTACACTGGAATGTATGTGAATAGAAAAAGGCGAATTTCCCATATGTTGGAAGTGTGACATCAATTTTGCCTGATGAAAAACCCAAGCTGAGAATCAGAAGCAACTGTTCAGCATTCCCTATTGAAATGGCATTCTTATTCATTGAATTTATCCCAAAAACATTGTGTGTGTGTCTGTATTTTTGTGTGCATACATATTTCTGTTATTGTTACCATTTCACATTTAAATTTCACATTTAAACAGCTAGATAACTATACCAAATTTAGAGAGTGTATTTGGGAGATACACACACGCACATGTGTATGTGCACACATACACATACAATGGCTACTCTGCAAAATTCACTTTGGAGGTCCCAGGAGGACACCTCAAAACAAGAAGCAATCATAGTCTCAGTCAGATGCAACTGAATTACAATCAGAGGCGAGTATAAGTAGATTAAGAGAATCATTCTCTGAGTATCATAATTCCATGGAAAAAGAAAATAAACCATAATTCCAAACATAAGTCCCAGATAGAAAATTATAAGGGTAGATACTACAAATTTTTGTTGCTAATTGGCAATCTAGAGAATTCTCATATGGGGAAGTCTCTTTAGTTAGCTTAAAGGTAGATATATATTTATTTATCAGAGGGGTATTCAAATATTTAATAATTATGATTGTCTCTGCCAAATCAGGTCAGATTACATGTACATGTGTAAATATAAATTCAATTCACCTTACTAAAAGGAAGTGTCTTGCAAATTTTTCCTTTCCTTCAACAAACTTAAATGTTTATAGTAATTACCGTGTATTTTAAAAATTCCTCATGTTGACTTTCCTCTAATTGATGTTAGATTTAAAGCATCCAAATTACAATATATTAATAAAGTCTTAGAAAACATTTGATTTCCAGCTATGTCCCACAGCTGGTATGATTTATATTCTGCATTTTAATTAATAAAAATGTTCTAAATGTAAGTACCCTTTCAGAGTCACACTTTGGAGGAAGTGTTATGACAAAGGGCAAAGAAATGCTAAGGAATGGAAACACATGAAGAGCAGTAGATTTTTGTTGTTGCTTTTCATAAGGGATAACATAAATGCTCACCAATCTGAAACTGCTTCCTATGTGTGATGGAGAGAAGTATTAGGTTAAAGACATGGTCTTAGTCAACTAAGTGGAACCAATTTTCTTTAGATTTGGCCCAAATCCTCAAAGTAAAGAAATACACAACATGAGGCTGTCTTTTTAGAAAGAGGTGAGTGAAACTATAACAAGAAGAAAACACAAGTTAATGCCTCCTTAAGTTTACCATACCCTATGTCAGCCTTGTAAAAGAAAAAGGTAAACAATTCAGCCAGCAAAATTGAATTTATTCAAAAATAGCAGAGGAGTCACAATTCGACACAAACAAATTATGGTGAACCAGAGGCAAATCCAGAGAACAAATGAGGACAGCATCATTTTATAGAGGAAAGGGGGAAGTTGGGAGGAGTTGTTTTGAGCAAAAGTTTATTGAAGGAAAATGAGAGTTTGAAGCAGTGGTAGCTTCTCACTGGCTGCAGACAAGGGCACCTTGTTGTTGCTGCTAAAAGAAAACTATCCTTCTTCCTGCCGGCCAAGCTGTGACAAGTGTACATGCATAAAAGCCCTCTTTTCTTGGCTTGCCAATTGCAATTTTTTAAAAAGATTTATTTATTTATTTGGGGGTTGGGGACAAAGGGTGAGAGAGAATCCTAAGCAGGCTCCACATCCAGTGCGGAGCCTGACATAGGGCTCCATCCCACAACCCTGAGATCATGACCTGAACTGAAACCAAGAGGCAGATGCCCAACTGACCGAGCTATTCAGACACCCCTACTAACTGCAATTTTGAGTTAGGTTTCCTTAACATGTTTTCACATCTGAACACTAGATGTGATTGACTTTAGTCCTTTTTATTATCTGGAATGTGCAACAGTGGGAACCCAGCAAAAGACACTTTTGGTTGGAGATGTGTATCTTTCCCTATTAAAGGAATAGTGTAATGTAATGTACACCATGATGACTGCTGCATAGTGCATTTGAAAGTTGTCAAGCAAATCTTAAGAGCTCTCATTATGAGAAAAAATATATTTTTTCTTTTTTTATATTTATATGAGATAATGAATGTTAATAAAACAATGTGGTAATCATTTCATAATATATGTAAGTCAAATTATTATACTGTACATCTTAAACTTATACTGGGCTGTATGTCAATTACATCCTAATAAAACTAAAAAAAAGTGCTTCAGACACGTCATAAGGTGGGTTCAGTGAATAGGAAGAAGTTCTCTTTCCTGCTAGAATTAAACTCTTATGCTTTACTCCCTAAGAAATGCTTAGTTGGGAGCTGGGGCAAAATTCTATGCAAAACCTAAAGCTGATGAAGAGCTATAAGTAACTCAGAAGGTGCTTGCATTTGTTAAATATTTAAAATAGTGTTAGCATTTATTAAGGGCTCATAATAGTCTCACTATTAGAAAGTTAACCATGAATAAAACATACCAGCGGTGCCTCTGAGATTCTGACAGCCATGTGCAGATGTAACATAAAAGAAAACATTTACATGGGAACATGATACTCTGTAATAGAGATATATATTTGAGTTATTATAGAAGTCTAAAGTACCAACTACTTCCATTGGAGATTCGTGAAGGTTTAAAGTGAACCATGAAGGAGAAGAAACAGAGCTGCAGAAAGCAAGTCATGGAGAGACATTCTACAGGATGTAGCACATACACAAACACAGAGAGACAGAGTGTGTGGCTCACATAAGAAATTGCTTGTGTTTTCATAGAAATTAGCAAAGTACATCTGTAAGGAAGTGGATGGTGCTAAAGTGGAGTATGGACCATTAAAGAGTTTTTAAACAGGACATAATATCATTAATTTGCATTTTAGGGGGGAAAAAAGTTGATTTATTGGTGGAATAAAATGATTTCCCACTGTCTTCAGTAAAGGGGCAATATTAGAGGCAGAGCCCAGCAGAAGAAATCCTTTGGGCTGCATGAGATCACAGCAGTCCTAAGATTGTCTTCTGAGAGTTTCTTGTTTAGTCAAATGCCCAGAGTAACACAAAATAATGGGCAATAGTCTTGGAAAGGGAAAGGAGCAAATACATTGTAAAAATGGGGTAATGCGGGCAGTCCTGGTTGCCAGTGGTTTAGCACTGCCTTCGGCCTGGGGTATGATCCTGGAGACCCGGGATCCAGTCCCACATCAGGCTCCCTGCATGGGGCCTGCTTCTCCCTCTCCCTGTGTCTCTGCCTCTCTCTCTCTCTCTCTCTCTCTCTCTGTCTCTCATGAATAAATAAAATCTTTTTTTAAAAAATGGGTAATGCTTCAGTGTCCTGTCAGGATACCTTTATTTCACAGATCACTAGGCCTTGTAAGGCTTACCTCACTCCACTTAACCACATCCTTACTCATTTCCCAAATGGTGAATGCTAAAGTGATCTATCTCCTGGAAGTGGAAATTCTCTTAAGCTTCTAAGGCAAATTGTCCTACTACTTTCCTGAATTCGACCTACCAAGGAACATAAAGAGATGTACCTTGAAAAAGTAATGGGGGGGCGGGGCAGGAAGCACATCTAGATTCATATGTGACCACCACCTATCTGCCTTTTTATATTTATACATTTATCTCTCCCTCTTCCTCTTTGAAATTACAGAAGATATAACATCAATCCACACTGAAAATTGTACAGGCAGTTCTTGATGGCTAAGTTATTGCAAATTTAGCCATTTAAAACTCTTTATGAGAAGATCCATAAATCATCCAGATACGTTTTTTAACTTTATGTTTTCCAGTTTCACATTTGGCATTTATCACATATAGAAATACCCTACACTTGTAATTAATGAATTGTATGAAGGCCTGGTTTGACCAGAATCATCTGCCTTGCAAAAAAACTGGATATTTAATTGGCTCTTCTTGAGTGTTGTCATCACTTCTGCCCAAAGTTGCTAGGAGCAAAGAAAAAGCAAACAATGAGACTTAACTCAGAGATCAGAAATAAGGACACGCTAGCTAATTTATTTGCCTGCTTTTTATGAGCAGTGACCACAGGGCAGGCCTTAAGAAATTTAGTTTATGGGGCACCTAGATGGCTCAAGTCAGTTAAGCATCTGCCTTCAGTTTGGTTCATGATTCTGGGGATCTGGGATCCAGCCCTACTTCAGGCTCCCTGCTCAGTGGGGAGCCTGTCTCCCTCTCCCTCTGCCTCTCCTCCCCCCACTGGGCTCTGTCTCTTTCGTGACTTCTCTCTCTCTCAAATAAATAAACTCTTTTTAAAAGTCTAAATCAACAAAAAAATTAAGAAATTTAGTCTGTTTTATCTTGCATAATTTCAGGTTGCAAGTCCCTCCCATAAAATGAGCACCACTGCTAGTCCTTGAGTTCTGCAATTCTATAGCAGGAGCTACACTGCATTTGTTTAAAGTATCTATCCCTGCTAGAACACAAAATTAATACCACGAGCCATTTTCTTTATTTCAATTCAATAAGTTTTCGGGGTTTTTTCTTGAAAATACATACAGGTAAATCTCTAGAGATACTGGGCATCTAAGTAGAGGGAAAAAGAATGCTTGTTAAAAATTTGAAAGATAAAAAAAAAAAGATTTGAAAGATGTTTTAAGTCCCCAAAACAAATTTCTAAATATCATAGAATTAGGAAGGGGAGGTTATTCGCACTTACCAGTCTGAACCCAGAGTAAATGATAGTGTACCTCCACTATCTAGAAGAGTATTATGTTTATATGACAATTATTGTCATTCTTTGAAGAAAGTTTTGTCTTATTTTGGCAATTTTATGCTATCTGATTTTATTTCACCAGAAATTTCTGTGAAGTATATGAATTTAAACTATATGATTTTGAAAGTGTTGACATGAATATATATATGTATTTAAATCTCACTCTATGTTCATAATTTTAGTAAATTAAAACATCCTTTCATATTTTTTAAGATTTATTTACTTGAAAAAGAGAAGCATGAGGTAAAGGGGTGAGCAGAGGGAAAGGGAGAGAACCCCAAGTAGGCTCCACATCCAGTTCAGAGCCCAACCCAGGGCTCAATCTCACAATCCTAAGATCACAACCTCACCAAAATTAAGAGTCAGATACTTAACCAACTGAGCCATCCAGGTGCCACCTTCCTCATATTTTTTAATTTTTTAACTGAAAAAAAAAGTTTCAGTTGTCATAGTTTTTTTTTAATTAATTTATTTTAAAAACTTTATCCATCTATTCATGAGACACACAGACAGAGAGGCAGAGACATTGGCAGAGGGAGAAGCAGGCTCCCCACAGGGAGCCTGGTGCAGGATCATGACCTAAGCCAAAGGCAGACGCTCAACCACTGAGCCACCCAGGTGCCCCGAGTTTTCATAGTTTTAAAGCTGGCAAAAAAAATAAAATAAAATAATGCCAGCAAACTGAATGTACTATAAGCTATTTCTGCTATGGCCACATGGGAAATTTAAGTAGTCCACAAAAAACATACATCATGTTTTAACAAGATAAGTCCTAAGTTGAATAAGTTTTAAATTGAAATTTTCTATAAATAATAGTGAAAGGGAAAATAAGGGAAGGGAGAATAAATGTGTGGGAAATATCAGAAAGGGAGACAGAACATAAAGACTCCTAACTGGGAAACGAACTAGGGGTGGTGGAAAGGGAAGAGGGCGGGGGGTGGGGGTGAGTGGGTGACGGGCACTGAGGGGGACACTTGACAGGATGAGCACTGGGTGTTATTCTGTATGTTGGTAAATTGAACACCAATAAAAAATTAATTTATTAAAAAAATAAATAAATAAATTGAAATTTTCAAGAATGTGTCTTACATGAAGGGCACCCTCTTATTAAAAAAATTAATAAAATTAACCTATTGTGATCTAATATTATATAGCTGTCTCAAATATTTCACAGGATGTTGACACAATTCTAAAACACCTAATTTACTCTGTGTAAAGTTATAAAAGAAGGAAAAATGCAGTATCGTTAAGGTGAATCTACATGGAAAATATACCCACAGATTTAAGCACCCCATGAACCATTTTTGGATATTATTTCTGTAATTGGTTTACAATTATTTTGTTTTTATCTTAAGAGTTTTGCCTTAGTTTTCTTTAGTGAATATGTGTTGTATAACACTAAACTTTCATAATAAAATCACCTGAACTATTTGACATTATAAGAAATATTAATTCATAATTCCATAGAAATCTGTCCTTCAAATCAACAGTGAATAATGTCATAGTAAAATACTTAGTAGAATCTTTATATTTTAATATGGTTGAAAAAATCTACTGTCATCAACAAACATTGAACTCTTGTTACACGCTGGGTAATCTGATATAGGGTAGCACTACAAAAGTGAATAAGAAATACAAAACTCGACTTGATGGGATGAGCACTGGGTGTTATACTTTATTTTGGCAAATCGAACTCCAATACAAAAATATACAACAACAAAAAAAAGAAATACAAAATTCGTAAGCAGGAAACTGATCAGGGAGCCCAAATTCGTTCATGAATAAATAAATAAAATTAATAACGTACCGTGATAAATGCTATATAATGGCATGGACAAAGTATAATGGAAAAAAGTACAGTTGAAAGAAAATAAAATGACTAACTCTTCAATTCATAAAGAAATATATCAAAGGGAATCTACAGGAGTGAATCTGGAGAGATAAAGGATAATGTAGTTAAAATACAGTCTTCAACAACACTTTCAGTTGATTTCAGTTGTGTTTGGGAGAATTAAAGAAGGGGCTATCCCACGCTTCCAGTGGCAAGGTAAAAGAGAAAATGCCCCCCTGCATGGAAAGAAAAGGGCAGAATGCATCATATGAATAGCAATGAAAGAAATATAGGTAGGACAGCCTGGGTGGCTCAGCGGTTTAGCACTGCCTTCGGCCCAGGGCATGATCCTGGAGACTCAGGATCGAGTCCCACATCGGGCTCCCTGCATGGAGCCTGCTCCTCCCTCTGCCTGTGTCTCTGCCTCTTTCTCTCTCTGTCTCTCATAAGTAAATAAATAAATAAATAAATAAATAAGAAAGAAGTATAGGTAACGCTAATGAAGAAATAACTGTAGGAAAGATGTGCCTTGTGGCCCCAGGTTAGGTGGTATCCTAGGGAGTGGCTGAGTAGGAGCTTTGAGAAGATAGGCCAGTACTTTAACAAAAGCAATGTGTGACCAGCTGCCTACCAAGATATGAAGACACTGACATTTATGCAATGGAAGGCTTTCAGCAGAGAAAAGAGAAGAGAGCTCATTTTTGAAAGGTTAACACTGATAACTATGGAAGACTTAGCTGGATTAGAGCAACACTAATGGCAGAGTTAGAGACTGTTGCAAGAGACCAAAGAAGGGTACGTCTTGAACAAAGACAATGAGTAAATGGTGTTGGAGTAAAGGAGAAATCAATTGTATATCTCAGATTGCAATAAGCTAATGCTTTCTGATTTAATTAATTTAGTAGGAAAGCTCTTAAGACACACACACAAAAAACACTATCCTTACATTATATCCTTCTCAGGGATGTTTTGAGTTATGTCTCTGGATGTTTTGAGTTATGTTGAAGAAATTCTAAGTTGTAATTGGCAATACAGGGACGCCTGGGTGGCTCAGTGGTTGAGCATCTGCCTTCAGCTCAGGGCGTGATCCTGGGTCCTGGGATCAAGTCTTACATTGGCTCCCTGCGGAAAGCCTGCTTCCCCCTCTGCCTGTGTCTCTGCCTCTCTCTCTCTCTCTCTCTCTCTCTCATGAATAAATAAATAAAATCTTTTAAAAATGGAAATACATAGGTATTTATGCACATTTTTGTTTCTTATGTCTTAAAGGGAATCTGCAAAAATAAGGCAGGCCAGTCTTAATTATTGATTCTGTGTTCCTCGTAGCTTTATGACCCATTAGTCGGTGGAGCAGGCAACTCTTGATCTTAGGGTCATGAGTTGGAGCCTTACACTGAGAGCAGAGTTTACTTAAAATAAGTAAATAAGTAAATAGAATTCTTGCCCTTCTTCTTTTCTCTCTCTCAGGGCAGCAAGTTAAATATATTTCCCAATTCCTCACAAGATTCCTAATTTACTGAACCTTTACTACATATAAAAGACAGTGCTAGCTAAGGTGAAATCAAAAGAAAAAATCTTTCCGCCCTCAAAATGATTTCATGAGAAGTCTTTGAAGAAGGGGTGCCTAGGTGGCTCAATCAGCTAAGCGTTTGACTCTTGATTTCTGCTCAGGTCATGATCTAAGCTGGTGAGATCTAGCTCCTTGTCATTGGCTCCTTGCTCAGCAGAGTCTGCTTGCAATTCTCTCTCTGGCTCCCTCTGCCCCTCACCCTGAATCCCTGCACACTCGCACGCTCTCTCTTGCTCTCTCTCGAATAAATTTACTTTTTAAAAAAGTATGTGGAAAAGAATATAAATAGCCATAATCAAAGTGACATAAAGAAATCATAAATAAACAAAACACAATTCTGTGTCCTTGATATCTGGAAGAATAGGACTTGGCACACAGTAGGCTCTTAATATTATATAATGAATAAATTGTGTAATGAGTAAATATTATATAATGAGTGAGTTATGTGATAAGTAAATGAAAATATTATGGATGCTTCATATTTTAGTTATCAAGAGATGTATTATCCTAGGCCAGCTTCCCCAGACTCAGATTCTGAGACACAAAGAAATGAACCAGGGAGTTATTAAGAAAGTGCCATCGGGGAGAAACTATAAAAAAGAAAAAAAAAAGTGAGGGAAAGCAAGGGAAGGAAAGAAACCAGTCAAGGGGGCATTTGATTTTAGACAATGTCTTAACTTCAGCTCGTCCCATGTCCAAGAAAGGAACCTAAGCTTTTATTCTATCACCAGGCAGTTACTAGTGATGGGCAACCCCCAAAGCAGTGGCAAAACCCCAGGGACAGGCCTCTTAAAAAGTCCACAGAGGCAAGCTGTTAGAAGCAAAGCATAATGAAGCTGAGAGTGGGGCCTAGGGCTAGTAAAAGGGATCTGGGACGCATGGGTGGGGAATTGGCTGTCAGCACTACAGGTGCATCTCAAAGGGACGGTGAACTCAAGGGACTCCTTAGAGAATAGAGATGATACGAGTGAGGATAGCATAAAGAAGAACAAGGTTAGTGAAGTCTTGTGAGTGGAGAATCAAGAGAACGTTGAGAATAGTAATAATCCAGCTCTGCTGAAACATACAACAAACAAGAAGTCACGGTGAAAAAAATTTGGAAGAGTCTCGGTGCCATGTTGTGAAGGCACTTGGGTTACAGTTAGTCATAAAATCACCCTTTGTGTTTAGAGTAGAGGAATAAAATGATTGGGGAAGGAGTTCAAGACCTCTTCAAAAATTACTCATTACTTCTGCCAGAATAGGAAAAATGAGACGTCTTTTTACCCATTCAGGAAAGAGACCACCCCCACATGCCCCCCACACCCCACACCCAGAAATCCAGAGGAATTATTTTACAGAAATCAATCTGCAGTTAAGAGATTAAATAGTAAGAATATGGTGATGATAGTCTAAAACAATGTTTTATCAATGGGAGAGTACTATTCACAAGAGGGTGATAATAATGAAAATGATCAAAAGGAAATGGGGCACCTGGGTGGCTCGGTGGTTGAGCATCTGCCTTTTCGCTCAGGTCATGTTCCTGGGGTCCTGGGATCCAGTCCCACATCAAGCTCCTGGTAGGGAGCCTGCTTCTCCCTCTGTCGATGTCTCTGCCTCTCTCTGTATGTCTCCTGTGGATAAATAAAATCTTAAAAAAAAAAAAAAAAGAAAAAAGAAAGAAAATGAGTCATGACTTCCAAGAGAATGAAGCTGCTGTCAGGATGCCTGACATATTTCCATATTTCATTTCCTGTGTTTTAGAATCCAGCATGTTAGAGCTAACCATTGTACTTTGGTCTCCACATCAATCTTTAAGCTGAGCACCATTACATGGAAGCTTGCTAAGTCCCTAGAGGGGGGCTATGCAGAAACTAGATTTGTGAACCCGGCAACTTAAAAATCTGCTAAGTGCTACAAATATGTAGCCACCTGACCCCAGATAGGAGAGTAATCAATTCCCCCTGGGGAATCAGACATCCTTATGTTTTGAATCAGTAGGTTAGAATCTTAATAACTGGGAAGCTGCTTGCTGACATTTTTGAATAAATAAAAGGAAATCCAGCATGCAACAAAATACACTTTCTTTTTTCTGGAATCCACATGTTAATCAAATTCAGTAATAGAAGGACGCCTGGATGGCTCAGTGGTTGAGCGTCTGTCTTTGGCTCAGGGCGTGATCCCGGAGTAACGGGATCGAGTTCCACATTGGGTTCACTGCATGGAGCCTGCTTCTCCCTCTGCCTATGTGTCTCCCTCTCTCTGTGTTTCTCATGAATAAATAAATAAAATCTTAAAAAAAAAAAAAAACAACCATGATTTGTTAAGTGGAAAACTGCTTTATACGAATGCATTTAAGTTTTTCTTCTTTTGACTGATAGTCTCACCCAAATGACTATGGATGTATCAAAAGGTATCTTAGTTGCAGACCCTGAATTCCAAGTTAATGTCTGTGCCTTGTCAGTTTAAATTGCACAATAGGGACACCTGGGTGGCTCAGTGGTTGAACATCTGCCTTTGGCTTAGGTTGTGATCCCGGGTCCTGAGATCGAGTCCCACACCAGGCTTCCCAGAGGGAGTCTCTTTCTCCCTCTGCCTATGTCTCTGCCTCTCTCTGTGTGTCTCTCATGAATAAATAAATAAATAAAATCTTTAAAAAAAACGTGTACAACAAAATGAGGCATTTACAAGAAGACATGAGAAAAAAAGATGATGACAACTAAAAAGAAGTAATATAGAAATATATAAAGGCAAAGGTAATAAAGTGTGAAATGATATTGTTGATTTTATGAATTCTTACTATATGTCAGTAATTATTTGAATGCATGTCTATGGCACATGGTTTTAGGTAATAGTAAAAACTGCTATTTTCTTATTTACATCACAAGATAACACAGTGTCTTGTACACTCATACATGTGGCCATTGAAATTTCAATTAATTAAAATTAAATAAAATTTAAAATACGATCTCTCAGTTCCACCAGCCACACTTCAAGTGCTCACCAGCCACATGTGGCTACTGAATTGGAAAGCACAGACACAGAACATGGAACAAGCTCATCATTCCAGAAACTTCTATCAGACGGTAGCATGTGATTACTCTTTCTTGATTTAATCTTCATATATTACATGATTACAAGATAAATCAAAGCTCAGAATTCCCAGAGAAAATCACTATGAGAGCTGGAAGTGACTCCTGAGTAATTCTGGTGTACTGTGTGGAGACTATCAAAGATCAACAGTGTCACTTTGGGGCAAATAACTAGGTACTTAACTGGTGTATGGTGGAGTACTAGCCAGGTAGTTATAACTAATTTCTTTTTACCTCCTCAGTAAGTGCAGAAGCATAGCCGGGCTTGTGTAACCAGCAATAACAGCTGGTTATAAACATAAAGCATTGTCTCCCAGACCTGATGCAAGGATCGATTCTCTATGAATCAAATTACATGTATATTACATTATTTTTACTTTTTGGTAATTAGAAATAAAAAGAGCCCTGGTGATTTCCATTTATAAGGAAAGCCTTATTCTAGCCATCTAAAATTGCATGCTAAACTTCAAGGTTAAAGTTTTACCTATTCTCCAGATTCTCTGCTTTAGGCTGGAAGTCTGTAATGGTAAAGAAGGGGCATGGCTGACCTTTTTATATCCCTACCCTGGGCTTCACCTCTAGCATTGGAGCCAGAGGAGGCAAAAGAAGTACAAGACAGGAAAATCCCATTATACTTGGGGAAAGGGCAGGAAATTACTCTGGTAGCTGGGAAAACACCTGGACAAAGCAAATCCCCAAAGCCTAGATGACCAAGACAATGCATCAACCATGGTTGGTTGTGTGTCAACATCTGTGTCATTTTGTTGGAGAAATATTGCAATTAACCGACAGGCACTCTGAGACAGGCCAGATGGAAATCCCCAAACATAAACATGAATCACCAAATATTAAAGATGAACAACTTGAAATTAAGATATTAAACTGAAAAACAGCTTACAACTGAGAAAACAGTTGAAGATCACGAGAAGAATTTAGTAATAAGTAAAATTGACATACTCAGAAATTAGTGCATATCTTTTTAAAATAATCAAAGATCTTGAAATTCAGCATATTGATTTTTAAGATTAAAAAGTATAGATGGACTGATTAGGAGAATGGATAGCACTGTAGAGAGAATCACTAAGTGGACGATGAAACTGAAACATAGAATGTAGCCCATAGGAATCTACTATGATTCCTTACAAACAACTTTGCTCTTTGCTTTTTCTACCTATTGTTTTGATTTTTTAACAATGAAAACATAAAGTATAGAGAACAAACTGATAGTCACCAGAGGAGAGGTGAATGTGAGGATGGGTAACTGGTGAAAGGGACTAAGAGTACATCTGTCAAGTGAGTAATGTATAGAATTGTTGAATCACTATATGTACACCTGAAACTAGTATAACACTGCATGTTAATTATGCTGTAAGTAACATTTAAAAATAAAAAAATAAAAGTTTAAAAAATAATGAAAACATATACATACTTTGTGTAATTAAAAATATAATTTTAAAAAATAAAATAAAATAAAAATAAAGATAATTTATAACTTAAAAGTAAAACATAAACAATGTATGCTCATTATAGTACATTTTGGAAATGCAGAAAAGCTAAAAGATGCAAAATATTATCTTAAGAAATTAAATAATTAATTAATTTAATTAATCAATGATTAATCAAATAATCATTTCTTTTTTAATGTCTTTCTTTGTATTGTGTCTTAGTGACTTCAATATATGACTTCTATATGTTGTTGATTTCTAACTTTTTAATTAAAATCTATCTTTGCCTAAAGCATTTAACTCAATTAAAATCACATCATTTTAGATTTCCTCCAGAAACTAAAATTTAAAGTAATTGGCTATTTAAATGTAGATGCACTAATGGTTTTAGACACTAAAGAAAGGTTTCAAAACAGGCTGAAAAATTAATAATGACATTAATCTCTGTAATGTAATTAATCTCTGTAATTTTATTGTTTTTATTTTCTTTTATTAGGTATGAATGTTTAATAAAGTTGTGCATGCGTAAACTCCCATTACATATAAAGTGTCTGTGTGACTCATAGCACTATCACTAGCATTGAGTAATATATATATTTAAATTCTTCACAATAAAAGAGCACTAAAGATTATGCTTCATGTCCCTTTTAGTTTCCAGTACGATGAGTCTGGAAGACTTGTTGTATTTTTTATATGATTTTTTTTGTGATTTATTCCTTAAATCATTATTTTCAGTGTTTATTTTCTCCCTTTTAATTGCCCTTGAAACTTCTTGGTCTACTTTGATTTTATTTATTTATAACTAATGTTATCAACCTAGTAATTATTTCAGGGTATTCTATGATATATATATGATTTATTTCTAAATAGGTCACTACTTAACCAGAAACCTCTTGTCAGCTAATATTGTTTGTCCTGAGTTTTGAGACTAACTTTATTATGTTGCTTGCTATCTTCTCTACTTACTGTGTTGATCGACCAGCCTTTCTATTCTATACTATACTCTTTTAATTACTGTAATAATATAACATGTATTTTCTATGCTACTTTGTTATTTCTAGGATGAGGATGCGGTTTAATGAGGGCTTTTTAGAGTATTCTATGCCTCCTTTGATTCTAAATACCTCCTTAAGGATATAGTTATTTTACAAATTGTGTTCCTATTTCTATAAATTCCTTGTTTTTTTCTTTTTTAATAAATAATAAATATTCAATAAATAAAATAAATTTAAAATAAATGTTAAAATATTTTAATAAATAAGTTCTATTTGATATTATAAGCAGAACCTTTGGAAGATATGAAAAACCCCACCCCAAAAAAATGTGGAAAGAAAGCAACCAAACTGAATTTTCACTACTTTCCTTTTGTTAAAAAGAAATGTATCCCTTCCTCTGAATTCCAAGGGATTCAAATGTCACCCCTATGTTTATTCAAGGGGAGGAGGATAATGAAATCTCTCTCACTGCATATGCTATTAATATACTCCTAGAAACTGGTCACCCAGTCTAAGTACATAATCCACTGGTGATACTCAAAATTTGCTTTTTCTGAGCTACAACATTTTACACCAACAAACAGTAATAGGAACTAGATAAAAGTATATGTTTGTGTCTACTATGAAATAATGCTGGGTCAATATCCTTGTTAAGTCAAATGACATCTTATTGCCACAACTTCACAGAAATTAAAATGTATGTATTACATTTGCCCTTTGAACATTTCAGCACAGACAAGATTCATTGCTGATTTTTCTTCAGTGACAAACACATCTTCATATGTGTTTGTGCATTTGTGTTTCTGGACATGGTAGAGTGGTCGTCAAGAAGATGTAACCACTGGTTGACCTGTAGGCTCGACCTCCTCAATCAAAGGCTCCTCATCCCTTCCTCTGTCCTTATAATACAAATTCCACTTGGCTTCTGCTCCCAGAAGCTGCCCAACGACATGGCCTTTGAGATGGTCATTGGCATTGAAAGCTTCTGGCTAGTATACATGACTGAACCCAGGTAAGGCCTCCACATCAACTTTTAAAATATGGTGGGCAGGTACAGGGATTCACTCATCATGCAGTTGCCCAAGACAAGCTGCACATCTAAGTCCCCTTGTCTATTAAACCTACCGCCTACAATCTGGAGTGGCTTGCCTCTTTCCTTGATCTCTCCCTGCCCTCCACATATGGAGGACTGGTTTCAGATTTTACCAGGAAGCACCTGGAGGGATTGTGAACCAACAACTAGTGAGCCAGATGGAAGACTGGAGAAATGGCCTTGGGAAAGAGGCATTTGTGGGGAAAATCCCATATTGGCCATTAACTTCTGTGTGAGAAGGAGTGTTCAGCATATGTTAGATGCTTGTGGACTGCAGTGTGAGTACAGAGACCCCCTGACAATACCATTTCCTGGTATGGTATGCTGATAACCATGCTAAGTCCAGTTGTAGAACAAAATCTTGTGATGACGAGGAATCCATTGCTTATTTGGGGGAGACTGACAAATCTTGCTGTGGGAAAGACCCAAGACAGAGAAGGAGCTCGGGAAGCCAAGAGGCTATCCTAATTGACTGTAAAGGGTCAGGTAAATGTAACCCAAAACAAATATGGCTTGACCTCATTGCTGTGGAGACCCTATCTGAACAGATAGATGAACAACCGAACTCTGTGTTGTTTGTCCTGTGGAAAGCCCTAAAGCCTGAACAACAGTTCAGATCTGCCATACCTGCCCCCTTCATCCTTGATTCATCATCCGCTCCAGCAAGGGCCTCAGGGACACAATGCTAGTCAGGGTGGGTGCCTTCTATGCCCTGGTATAAGTTGGAGGCCGAAATTGCCTTCAGGCGAGAGCAGTTATGGTGACCTGAGACCTCATATAGAGCTCACTATTCACTGGTCCTCCAGAAATAAAGGGTGATGGCTCTGGTGGACATGGGAGCTGATATTCTAGCATGATAACCCTCAGAAGTTGTCTGGCTCCCTTGATGAACTTGACAGATATGAAGATCTCACAATTATAGTTAGGGAGGGCCTTTGACACTGCAAATTGGGTATTCCCTACCCCAACCCAAGAATATGAGACTTTTATCTCCCCAATATCTGAGAACATATTGGGCCTTGATATCATCCAAAGTCAAACTCTGCAAACCTATATCAGTGAATTCCACCTCTAGGTTAGGGTAATCAAACCAGTGCTGAGAGGAAATGCCAATTGGGAACTGGTAAGCCTGCTGTCCCCATGAGGAGTGGTAACTGTCAAACAATATAAATTTCCTGGGGACATAAGAAGATAGGAAAAACTATGCAAGAACTGCCCTCAGTGGGCACAATGTGTCCTGCCCATAGTGTTTTCCATAATCAAGTATGGCCTATAAATAAGCCTTGTGGCAGATGACAGTGAACAGCTGAGAATTGAACAATATAGTACCCCCATCCATGCAGCTGTGCTCAACGTTACTGCCATCTTAGATACCTTGGCCAGGGTCCTAGGAGTATATCCTGCTCTGCTGGACTTAGCAAATGTCTTTTTCAGTATACTCCTGGCCACTGAGTCATAAAATTAGTTTGCCTTCATGTGGGAGGGGCAACAATGGTCCTTTCAAGTGCTTCCCCAAGGTTACCTGCACAACCCCATCATATGTCATAGGATGGAACTCCAAGATCTGTCCCTGTTGTCCTCCCCCACATCAGTAAAATGGGTCCATCACATTGATGATATAATGTTGACATCTGAAGACTTGCCTTTGTTGCAGGACACTCTGCAGTTTTTGCTGGAACATCTGTGAAGGAGAGTATGGACAACAAACTCACAGAAAATTCAAGGGCCAGGTACAACTATAAAGCTTTGGGAAGTTTTTTGGTTGGGTGAGAGCTGTGTTGTCCCAGAAGCTGTGATTGATAAGGGGCAAGCCTATCCAACCCCGAAGAATATGAATGTGAACAAGCCCTTTGTAGGGATTTGGGGGCTTTGGAGGATTTTTATTCCTTACTTGGCATGCATCCCTTATACTTCCTGGTAAAGAAAGGACATCTATGGGACCAAGGATCAGAGCAACATGCTGCCTTTGAAAAGGCAAAAGTACTAGTGAAATAGATTAAAGCTTTGGGCATCTCCCAAGCAGAACTACCATTTGAGTTATATGCTTCCCATCACTCCACAAGGTATGTGTTGGACACAGTGGCAGAAGCAAAAGGAGTGAATACTCCTAGGTTGTGGTCTCAGCTCTAGAAGAGGCCACTCACCTGATATACCCCCATAAAGTAATCATTCCTAGCAGTGTATATAGCATCCCACCCACCTACCCCAAGCAGAGCTGCTCACTAAAGGATAGCACATTATGCTAACTTTTCTGCATAGCGAGGAATGGACTGACAATATGTTCCATCGATTCGCCCCTGCCATAGCTTCAAAACCCCACTTTGACTAAGTGACATGTCTCTGCAGCAGAGGAGCACTGTCTCTAGAAAGATGGGTGTTACTAGCCCCTGCAGAGTATGTAGATCCCACCCCTAATTTTATAAAGAGGGAACAGGATACCTCTGATACCTGGGTATCAGGTATTACAGCAGGGTCTAGTCAAGGAAATCTGCCCACGTGGACTGTGGACGCTGTTCAGCCCAATACTGACACCATCTGGATGGAAAGAGGAATAAACCGTGGCAACCAGTAGGCTGAGCTCAGAGTGATCTGGCTGGTGATCCCTCATAAACCCTGGCCATTAACCCTTTGTACTGACAGCTGGGCTGTTCTAAAGAGATTAACCCAATGTCTTGGACAATGAAAAGCCAAGGAGTGGATGATCATGAGTGCTCCCTTATGGAGTCAGGATGTGTGTGGAAACCTTTGTGTTCACCTGCAAAGCCTGAAACAGTCCTCATTGTCTTCCACATCCTGGCTCTGACCCACCCCTGGCACTCAGGAGGCTGATGCCCTAGGTCAGGTATGAGCCCTAGTAACCTACCTTCAGTAGATACAGCAGAATGACTGCATAGAAACAGTGACCACTGCAGTGCCCAGGTGGGATGGGGGCAAGGATGCCAAGGATGCCAGATTGTCCTTGAAGTACAATAACTTGGTTCATGAAATAACAACATACCCTGTGTTCCAAACAATGCCCAAGACAACTGCCAAAGGAGTCGGGGCCATTCACTGGAGTTTTTTTATGAATTAGTGTCAATTAAAGGACACACGAGTTATGTTTATTTGAATAGAGAAAGATACATATACTATTAGAGATGATAGGGAAGCCCTGGTGGCCCAGCGGTTTAGCGCCGCCTTCAGCCCAGGGCATGATTCTGGAGACGCAGGATCGGGTCCCCTGTCGGGCTCCCTGCATGGAGCCTGCTTCTCCCTCTGCCTGCGTCTCTGCCTCTCTCTCTCTCTCTCTCTCTCTCTCCGTCTCTCGTGAATAAATAAATAATTTATTTTAAAAAGAGAGATGACAGAGATATCTTAGTAAAAATATTTTGACAAAGCATATTTTTAAAATTCACAGCCATTCATTATTGTTTGTAATTCTATGGATCAGCCAGGCTAACTGGGTTGGGCTGGCTCAACTGTTCTGCTTAAATTGCTCTTGTGTCTGAGGTCAATCTGACTAAATGATCTAGAGTGGCCTCATTCAAATGTCCAGCTGGTGGCAAGCTCTTGGCTGGGGAATAGCTGGATGTTGGCTGAGGTAGACTTACTTCGGCTTCTGATCCTTTAACAAATTAGTCAGGTTACATAGGGAACTATTATCTACCGATCCAAATATTTCCCAGTACGGTGAGATTTTTCAATTAAAATGAAATATTTTCATAATCAGAGCTACTTTGCCAAGTAATTTGGGGGTCTTTGTTTTCCTCTTTAACCAAATTTTTATCGTGTTGTTTGTTTTAACCAAAGCTCAACAAAGATGATTTCTTACTTACATCACAAAACAAGTAAATGACAGAACAAGGGCTCCAGCTTGGGTATTTTGACTTGAAACTTCGCTAAATTACAATACTTTGCTTTCCTTAGGTAAAAAATTATATTAAATCTCAAATTTCATATTTAATATTTTAATTCCTTAAAATGAGCAGTAAATACTTCTATTAATAGTTTTTATTGATGAATACATTTAAAATTATGAGCATTCCTTGGAGTATTGCTTTTGGTGTTCTTCCCTGTATATTTTGTTATAAAATGTTAGTCATTTTTATTGTATTTTAAATATTTTATAACTGTTTTGATCATTACTTTTCCAAGATTTATCCATGAATGCATTTTTAAATTTCAAACGACTGCTTGCTTGTCTGTTTTTTATTGGTTAATTTGTTTGGTTTGGGATCAGAGAACAAAATCCTTTTGAGTAAGGAAAGGGCAGAGCTAGGTAGAAACAGATAGATATGGAGGTATGGGCCTAGGCCCACGCAGGAGGCTAAGTGACCAGGCTCACAGAAATCCCAGATGTAGAGAAATGTTGTAGATGAGATATTTACCAGAGAGAAAGGAATATAATAAATTCACCTTGTTAATTCTAAATACAGATGAGATATTTTCATGAAAGTTACAAATGCATCTTGTTTATCTTAAATGTAATAGATGAGATATTTACTAAGTTCCCTATAAAAGACTGACCAAAAAGTCCCTCAGTAATAACCCATTAGGGACTCCCCTCACTCTGGGGAATTTTTTTTTCCCCTTTCTGTACTTATCTTCATTTAATAACCTTTCACTTCTCCCTTTTGTGTCCACAAGTTTCTTCCTTCGACTCCATGAGATGAAAACCCTTCAATACTTTGATCATTTTTTCTATTCTATTATGATCAGAGACTATGGAAGTAAAATCAATTAAAATCTTTATAAAATTGTTATAAGATCTATTAAAGTTTTATTTGTGACAACATAAGTGATCATTTTTTTACAAATAGACTCTTTGAGGCATATGAGAGTCTTTAAAGTTGTTTTAAGATGTACCTGAGGGATCCCTGGGTGGCGCGGCGGTTTGGCGCCTGCCTTTGGCCCCGGGCGCGATCCTGGAGACCCGGGATGGAATCCCACATCGGGCTCCCGGTGCATGGAGCCTGCTTCTCCCTCTGCCTGTGTCTCTGCCTCTCTCTCTCTCTCTCTGTGACTATCATAAATAAATAAAAAAAAATTTTAAAAATTAAAAAAAAAAAAAAAAAGATGCACCTGAGTGTTTTCAGTGGTTGAGCAGCTACCTTTGGCTCAGGTCATGATCCTGGGGTCCTAAGATCAACTTCAACATCGGGCTCCCAGGCAGGAAGCTTGCTTCTCCTTCTGCCTGTGACTCTGCCTCTCTGTCCCTCATGAATAAATAAAATCTTAAAAAAAAAAAAAAACTTGTTTTTAGTAAAGTCTGTTGCTCATTTAATTACTTTTTCTCTGTGCTTACTGAATGCTATTAACTATTTTAGTAACTTGTGTTTATAATAATCTAATATTTATACATTTATGTTTTCTGACTGATAAATTACCTCTTATTGCTGTATATTATGTAATGGTGATTTAATCAATTTACTGTTTTCAATATTAAATAATATTCTGATGATATCACAACTCCTAATTTGTTTAGGTACATTTTCCAGTTTCCCATTTCTTTACTTTTGACTTTTTTTAGCATTCTTGTTTTAAATGTTTCCTGTAAATTGTTTTAAGTTGAATATCCTCTTTTTAGCACAATCTAGTAATCTATTTTTAATGAGGGAATTCAGTCCATTCGTGTTGTGTAGTAACTGATGTATTTGATATTTCTGGTTTACTTCTTATTATTTAATTACATCATTGTAGAAGCATTATGGTATAGTAGTAAAAGCATATACTCAGGAAGCACACTACCTTGGCTAAAATGTCAACCCTATTACTTGCAATCTGAGCACATTATTTAACATATTTTGCCTCAGTTTTCTGATCTGTAAAATATGTAGTATCACAGATGGATACTTCCACTTGAGGAAGAGAGGTGGTGACACTCTCTGGCAAGGGAAATTGGGCTCAGATTATTGCAAGAACACATTTGAAAGAAGATTCCAAAATGAGGTAAACATGGCTAAAAGAGTCATTCAAAATAGAGTCAGGAGGATATTGAGAAAGCAGGACCTGTGCATGTCTCCTGTTACAACTTTTGGAACACCATAAACTTCTGGCTTTTGTCAATTGCAACTTGTCAATCGCACCTGGGCCACCTGCAACAGGTCCTTCTACTCTGAAGTAAAATAGAGACAAGGTAACATCTATTAGCTAAATACCAATTGTGTTTTTAGATAGTCTTTTTAACTCTTTCAGCACCAATTCCTTCAAAACCAGTTGTATAACTTTGTGCTTTTTGCCTTTAGAAGCCTGTACGCCCCACTTGCAATTCGAAGCACACTTTTGATATTGGTCCACTTTTTGTTTCCAGGATTACAATCCATGGGCCCCAACTAAATGCTTTTGGTTGCTTTCCAATTTCTTCTTGATCAATACCTCCTATCAGATCTGAGTTCTCCAGGTACCTGCCCCTGCCTCTTGGACTTCCAAGGTGGCCTTGGCTGCCCAATGTAAATCTCAGCACTATGGAGGCACTCGCTACAAATACCCTACCCCTCCCCCTTCCAACAACTTCCAGGAAAATAGCCTTCATGACCCACTGCAAAACCCTGGGCTTCTCCAAGCTATAACCTCTATCTCCAACATCCTACAATAAGGTGCTATAGTTGGATTGCTCCTGGAACAATGTTTGGCCTCTGGACCACCTGGAGAGGAAATGTGTCAGTTGTTTCAGTCTTTTAGTAGTCCCCAGTGCCCTGATGGTTGCTCAAAAAAAAAAAAGTGCATCCTCTGCAGAGGCCTCTCCTCATCCTGCAAAGTCCCTGTGGAACTTCTCTCATCTTCCCATTATCTGTACCTTTCTCATTTGTCTGAGAGTGTGCAATTTGGTATTTAAACAAGCAAGTGTGAATTTTTAACAACAAAAATCTATCCAAGAATAATATGGGACTAAATACACTTCTTTGATAGCTTTTATAGTTTCCAGTCAAATGCCTATTGAATAACCTTTCCTTCTGGTGAGTAGTCTTGGCTGCTCATAGCCCCAGCATAACTGAAAAACGCAAATAGCAATCTGGAGATGTAATTTGAGATACACTCCATCCTGTAGCTTTTAAACTGCATCAGGGGAAATGGTCCTATGGTTGTCTTCATTCATTTGTTAGAAATGCTGTAACAAATACAACACAATGAGGGGCTTAAACAATGAAAATTTACTTTCTCATAGTTCTGGAAACTGGAATTCCAAGATCAAGGTGTCAGCAGGTTTCTTCTGAATCCTTTTTCCTTCGTTTACATGTGGCCATCATCCTTGCTATGTCTTCATGGTCTTTCCTCTGTATACTACTTTTCTGGTGTGTCTCTGTGTGTCCAAATTTCCTCTTCTAAAGACATTAGTCAGATTAGATTAGGCCCACGTGAATGGCCTCATTTTAACTTAATCACCTCTTCAATGGCCCTATCTCTAAATACAGTCACAGTCTGAGATACTGAGGATTAGAGAATCAGCATATGGATTTGGGAATGGGGGGGGAACATACTTCAGCCTATAACGTCATCACTATAAATAAGCCTCTACACAGCAATATCTTCTACATTCTCCTTATATTTATTTCTAAAATAAAGTTGGGGGGCTGGGCACCTGGATGGCTCAGTTGGTTAAGTGTCTGACTTTGAATCAGGTCATGATTTCAGGGTCCTGGGATCAAGCCCCACATCAGGCTCCCTACTCAGCGGGGAATCTGCTTCTTCTTCTTTCTCTGTCCCACTCCCAACTTGGGTGATCTCTCTCTCTCTCTCACTCTCTCAAATAAATAAATGAAATGCTTAAAAAGTAAAAAAATTAAAAAAATTTTTTAAATTCAATTTGCCAACATATACTATAACACCCATTGCTTATCACATCATGTGCTCCCCTTAATGCTCGTCACCCAGTTACTCTATCCCCCCACCCATCTCCCCTTCCACAACTCTTTGTTTCCCAGAATCAAGAGTCTCTCATGGTTTGTCCTCCTCTCTAATTTTTCCACTCAGATTCCCCTCCTTCCCTTTGATCCCTTTCACTATTTCTTACATTCCACATATAAGTGAAACCATATGATAATTGTCTTTCTCTGATGGATGTATTTCACTCAGCATAATACCCTCCAGTTCCATCTACATTGATGTAAATGGTAAGTATTCAACCTTTCTGAAAGCTGAGTAATATTCCACTGTGTATACATATAACACATCTTCTGTATCCATTCATCTGTCAAAGGATATCATGGCTCCTTCCACAGTTTAGCTATTGTAGACATTGCTGCTATGAACATTGGGGTGCAAGTATCCCATTGTTTCACTACATCTGTATATTTGGGATAAATACCCCGTAGTGCAATTTCTGGGTTGTAAGGTAGTTCTATTTTTAACTTCTTGAGGAATCTCTATACTGTTTTCCAGAGTGCATACACCAGCTTGCATTCCCACCAAAAGTGTAAGAGGGTTCCCCTTTCTCCACATCCTCACCAATATTTGTTGTTTCCTGTCTTCTTAATTTCAGCCATTCTAACTAGTGTAAAGTGGTATATCATTGTGGTTTTGATTTGTATTTCCCTGATGACAAGTGATGTGGAGCATTTTTCATGTGGCTGTTGGCCATGTGTAGGTCTTTGGAGAAATGTCTGTTCATGTCTTCTGTCCATTTCTTACTGGGGATTCTTTATTTTTGTAGTGTTGAGTTTGGTAATTTCTTTATAGATCTTGGATACTAGCCTTTTATCTGATATATCCTTTGCAAATATCTTCTCCCATTCTGTAGGTTGTAGGTTGGTTGAGTGTTTCCTTGGCTGTGCAGATCTTTTTATCATGGTAAAGTCCCAATAGTTCTTTATTGCTTTTGTTTCCCCTGGCTTTGGAGACATGTCTTGTAAGAAGTTGCTATTGCTGATTTCAAAAAGGTTGCTGCCTGTGTTCTCCGCTAGAAGTTTGATGGATTCTTGTCTCATCTTTAGGTCTTTCATCCATTTTTAGTTTATTTTTGTGTGTAGTGAAAAACATTGGTCCAGCTTCATTCTTTTGCATACAGCCGTCCAATTTTCTTAACACTATTTATTGAAAAGACTGTCTTTTTTCCATCAGATATTCTTGCCTGCTTTGTCGAAGGTGAGTAGACCATAGAATTGAGGGTCCATTTCTGGGTTCTCTATTCTGTTCCATTGATCTATGTGTCTGTTTTTGTGCCAGTATCATGCTCTTTTGATGATCATGGCTCAGTAATATAGTTTGAAGTCAGGTATTGTCATGCCCCCAGCTTTGGTTTTCTTTTTCAACATTCCTCTGGCTATTTGGTGTCTTTCCTGGTTTCATACAAATATTAGGATTATTTGTTACAAATCTGTGAAGAAAGTCCATGGTATTTTGATAGGTATTGATTGAATGTGTAAATTGCTTTGGGTAGCATAGACATTTTCACAATATTTATTCTACCAATCCATGAGCATGGAATGTTTTCCCATATCTTTGTGTCTTCTTCAATTTCTTTCATAAGTGTTCTGTTGTTTTTAGAGTATGGGTCTCTTACCTCTTTGGTTAGGTTTATTCCTAGGTATCTTATGAGTTTTGGCACAATTGAAAATGGGATCAATTCCTTAATTTCTTTCTTCAGTCTCATTGTTAGTGTATAGAAATGCCCCTGAGTTCTGGACATTGATTTTGTATCCTGCCATATTACTGAATTGCTGTAGGAGTCTAGCAATCTTGGGGTGGAGTCTTTTGGGTTTTCTATATACAGTATCATGTCATCTACAGAGAGGGAGAGTTTGACTTCTTCTTTGCCAATTTGAATGCCTTTTACTTCTTTTTGTTGTCTGATTGCTGAGGCTAGGACTTCTACTACTATGTTGAACAACAGTGGTGAGAATGGGCATTCCTATCATTTTTGTGATCTTACAGGAAAGACTGAGTTTTTCCCCATTGAGAATGATATCCACTGTGAGCTTTTTGTAGATGGATTTTATGATATGGAAGTATCTCTATCCCTACACTTTAAAGAGTTTTAATCAAGAAAGAGTTTTGTATTTTGTGAAATGCTTCTTCTGCATGAATTAAGAGGATCATATGGTTCTTGCCTTTTCTCTTATCAATTGATCGATCACGTTAATGATTTACAAATGTTGAACCACCTGTGCATCCCAGGAATAAATCCCACTTGGTCATGGTGAATGATCCTTTTAATGTATTGTTGGATCCTATTGACTAGTATCTCAGTGAGTATTTTGACCCCCATGTTCATCAGGGATATTGGGCTGTAATTCTCCTTGTTGATGGGGTCTTTGTCTAGTTTTGGGATCAAGGTGATGCTGGCCTCATAGAACAAGTTTGGAAGTTTTCTTTCCATTATATCTTTTGAAACAGATTCTGTAGAAAAGGCATTATTTCTTTTTTTAATGTTTGGTAGAATTCCCCCTATAAAGCTATCTGGCTATGGACTCTTTTTTCTTGGGAAGTTTTTGATGACAGTGTCAATTTCCTCACTGATTATAAGTCTGTTCAGGTTTTCTATTTCTCCACTTTCAGTTTTAGTAATTTATAAATTTCCAGGAATGCATCCATTTCTTCCAGATTGCCTAATTTGTTGGCATTTGGTTAATCATAATGCATTCTTAAAATTGTTTTATTTCCTTGATGTTGGTCATGATCTATCCTCTTTCATTCATGATTTTATTAATTTGAGTCTTTCTTTTTAATAGATTTTCTTTTTAATAAGTCTGGGTAAGAGGTTATTTTTATTATTAATTCTTTCAAATACCAGCTTCTAGTTTCATTGATCCATTCTACTATTCTTCTGGTCTCTAAGTAATTGAGTTATGCTCTAATCTTTATTATTTCTCTTCTCCTGCTTTGTTTAGGCTTTATTTGCTGTTCTTTCTCCAGCTTCTTTAGGTGTAAGTTTAGCTTGTGTATTTGAGATTTTTCTAATTTTTTGAGAAAGTCATCTATTCAAATGTATTTCCCTCCTAGGCCAGTCTTTGCTCTATCCCAAAGATTCTGAACACTTGTGCTTTCATTTCCATTAGTTTCCATGAATCTTTTTTTTTTTTTTTTAATTTTTATTTATTTATGATAGTCACAGAGAGAAAGAGAGAGAGGCAGAGACACAGGCAGAGGGAGAAGCAGGCTCCATGCACCGGAAGCCCCATGTGGGACTCGATCCCGGGTCTCCAGGATCGCGCCCTGGGCCAAAGGCAGGCGCCAAACCACTGCGCCACCCAGGGATCCCTCCATGAATCTTTTTAATTCTTCTCTAATTTCCTGGGTTACCTACTCATTTTTTAGTAGAATGCTCTTTAACCTCCAAATATTTGAGTTCCTTCCAAATTTCTTCTTGTAATTGAGTTCTCATTTCAAAGCATTGTAGTCTGAAAATATGCAGAGAATATTTTCAGTCTTTTGGTATCAATTGAGACCTGATTTGTGACCCAGTATGTGGTCTATTCTGGAGAACGTTCCAAGTGCAGTTGAGACGAATGTGTATTCTGTTGCATTAGGATTGAATGTTCTGTATATATCCATGAAGTCCACCTGGTCCAGTGTGTCATTCAAGGCTCTTATTTCTTTGTTGATCTTCTGCTTAGATAATCTTTCCCTTGCTGAGAGTGGAGTGTTGAAGTCTCCTACTATTAATGCTTTATTATTTATATATTTCTTTACTTTGGATATTAATTGGTTGATATAATTGGCTGCTCCCCTATTAGGAGCATATATACTTGTAATTGCTACATCTTCTTGCTTGATAGATCCTTTAAGTGTGATACAGTGTCCCTCTTCATCTCTTACTATAGTCTTGGTTTAAAATCCAGTTTAAGGGGGAGGAGCAAGATGGCGGAAGAGTAGGGTCCCCAAATCACCTGTCTCTACCAAATTATCTAGAAAACCTTCAAATTATCCTGAAAATCTATCAATTCGGCCTGAGATTTAAAGAGAGACCAGCTGGAATGCTACAGTGAGAAGAGTTTGCGCATCTATCAAGGTAGGAAGACGGGGAAAAAGAAATAAAGAAACAAAGGCCTCCAAGGGGGAGTGGCCCCGCGAGGAGCCGGGCTGAGGCCAGGGCGAGTGTCCCCAGGACAGGAGAGCCCCGTCCCGGAGACGCAGGAGCTGCACCAACCTTCCCGGGCAGAAAAGGGCTCTCAGGGAGTTGGAGCAGGACCCAGGAGGGCAAGGATGCCCTCGGGTTCCCTGGGACAGTAACAGCAACTGCGCGCCCAGGAGAGTGCACGGAGCTCCCTAAGGGCTGCAGCGCACGGGGGACCCGGCGGGACCCGGAGCAGCTGAAGGGGCTCGGGCGGCGGCTCCGCGGAGGGGGCTGCGCGGCCCCGGGAGCAGCTCGGAGGGGCTCGGGCAGAGGAGGAGGCTCCGTGCGGAGGGGGCTGCGCGGTTCCAGGAGCAGCTCGGAGGGGCTCGGGCGGCGGCTCCGCGGAGGGGGCTGCGCGGCCCGGGAGCGCGAATCCAACACGCAGGCTCCGGAGCACAGGGCGCCGGGACACAGCCCAGGATCCGGCCTCCCCCGGGACAGGCAGAGGCCGGGAGGGCCCAGGACAGCAAGGACGCTCCTGCCCCGAGCTGAGCAGATCAGCGGCCCCGCCCAGGAGCCTCCAGGCCCTGCAGAGTTCAGAGTTCCTGCCGGAGCTGAATCCAGGGCTCCAGAGCTGGCCCCGCCACTGGGGCTGTTCCTCCTGCGGCCTCACGGGGTCAACAACCCCCACTGAGCCCTGCACCAGGCAGGGGCACAGCAGCTCCCCCAACTGCTAACACCTGAAAATCAGCACAACAGGCCCCTCCCCCAGAAGACCAGCTAGACGGACAACTTCCAGGAGAAGCCAAGGGACTTAAAGTAACACAGAATCAGAAGATACTCCCCCGTGGTTCTTTTTTTTGTTTTGTTTTGTTTTGCTTTTTGATTTGTTTCCTTTCCCCACCCCCTTTTTTTCTCCTTTCTTTTTCTTTCTCTTTTTCTTCTTTTTTTTTTTTTTCGTTTTTTTTCTTCCCTTTTTCTTCTCTTTCTCTTTTCTTTCCTTCTTTCTCTCCTCTCTTTTTCTCTTTTTCCCAATACAACTTGCTTTTGGCCACTCTGCACTGAGCAAAATGACTAGAAGGAAAACCTCACCTCAAAACAGAGAATCAGAAACAGTCCTCTCTCCCACAGAGTTACAAAATCTGGATTACAATTCAATGTCAAAAAGCCAATTCAGAAGCACTATTATACAGCTACGGGTGGCTCTAGAAAAAAGCATAAAGGACTCAAGAGACTTCATGACTGCAGAATTTAGAGCTAATCGGGCAGAAATTAAAAATCAATTGAATGAGATGCAATCCAAACTAGAAGTCCTAACGACGAGGGTTAACGAAGTGGAAGAACGAGTGAGTGACATAGAAGACAAGTTGATAGCAAAGAGGGAAACTGAGGAAAAAAGAGACAAACAATTAAAAGACCATGAAGATAGATTAAGGGAAATAAACGACAGCCTGAGGAAGAAAAACCTACGTTTAATTGGGGTTCCCGAGGGCGCCGAAAGGGACAGAGGGCCAGAATATGTATTTGAACAAATCCTAGCTGAAAACTTTCCTAATCTGGGAAGGGAAACAGGCATTCAGATCCAGGAAATAGAGAGATTCCCCCCCTAAAATCAATAAAAACCGTTCAACACCTCGACATTTAATAGTGAAGCTTGCAAATTCCAAAGATAAGGAGAAGATCCTTAAAGCAGCAAGAGACAAGAAATCCCTGACTTTTATGGGGAGGAGTATTAGGGTAACAGCAGACCTCTCCACGGAGACCTGGCAGGCCAGAAAGGGCTGGCAGGATATATTCAGGGTCCTAAATGAGAAGAATATGCAACCAAGAATACTTTATCCAGCAAGGCTCTCATTCAAAATGGAAGGAGAGATAAAGAGCTTCCAAGACAGGCAGCAACTAAAAGAATATGTGACCTCCAAACCAGCTCTGCAAGAAATTTTAAGGGGGACTCTTAAAATTCCCCCTTAAGAAGAAGTTCAGTGGAACAGTCCACAAAAACAAGGACTGAATAGATATCATGATGACACTAAACTCATATCTCTCAATAGTAACTCTGAATGTGAACGGGCTTAATGACCCCATCAAAAAGTGCAGGGTTTCAGACTGGATAAAAAAGCAGGACCCATCTATTTGCTGTCTACAAGAGACTCATTTTAGACAGAAGGACACCTACAGCCTGAAAATAAAAGGTTGGAGAACCATTTACCATTCAAATGGTCCTCAAAAGAAAGCAGGGGTAGCCATCCTTATATCAGATAAACTAAAATTTACCCCAAAGACTGTAGTGAGAGATGAAGAAGGACACTATATCATACTTAAAGGATCTATTCAACAAGAGGACTTAACAATCCTCAGTATATATGCCCTGAATGTGGGAGATGCCAAATATATAAATCAATTATTAACCAAAGTGAAGAAATACTTAGATAATAATACACTTATACTTGGTGACTTCAATCTAGCTCTTTCTATACTCGATAGGTCTTCTAAGCACAACATCTCCAAAGAAACGAGAGCTTTAAATGATACACTGGACCAGATGGATTTCACAGATATCTACAGAACTTTACATCCAAACTCAACTGAATACACATTCTTCTCAAGTGCACATGGAACTTTCTCCAGAATAGACCACATATTGGGTCACAAATCGGGTCTGAACCGATACCAAAAGATTGGGATTGTCCCCTGCATATTCTCAGACCATAATGCCTTGAAATTAGAACTAAATCACAACAAGAAGTTTGGAAGGACCTCAAACACGTGGAGGTTAAGGACCATCCTGCTAAAAGATAAAAGGGTCAACCAGGAAATTAAGGAAGAATTAAAAAGATTCATGGAAACTAATGAGAATGAAGATATAACCGTTCAAAATCTTTGGGATGCAGCAAAAGCAGTCCTAAGGGGGAAATACATCGCAATACAAGCATCCATTCAAAAACTGGAAAGAACTCAAATACAAAAGCTAACCTTACACCTAAAGGAGCTAGAGAAAAAACAGCAAATAGATCCTACACCCAAGAGAAGAAGGGAGTTAATAAAGATTTGAGCAGAACTCAACGAAATCGAGACCAGAAGAACTGTGGAACAGATCAACAGAACCAGGAGTTGGTTCTTTGAAAGAATTAATAAGATAGATAAACCATTTGCCAGCCTTATTAAAAAGAAGAGAGAGAAGACTCAAATTAATAAAATCATGAATGAGAAAGGAGAGATCACTACCAACACCAAGGAAATACAAACGATTTTAAAAACATATTATGAACATCTATACGCCAATAAATTAGGCAATCTAGAAGAAATGGACGCATTCCTGGAAAGCCACAAACTACCAAAACTGGAACAAGAAGAAATAGAAAACCTGAACAGGCCAATAACCAGGGAGGAAATTGAAGCAGTCATCAAAAACCTCCCAAGACACAAGAGTCCAGGGCCAGATGGCTTCCCAGGGGAATTTTATCAAACATTTAAAGAAGAAACCATACCTATTCTCCTAAAGCTGTTTGGAAAGATAGAAAGTGATGGAGTACTTCCAAATTCGTTCTATGAGGCCAGTATCACCTTAATTCCAAAGCCAGACAAAGACCCCACCAAAAAGGAGAATTACAGACAAATATCCCTGATGAACATGGATGCAAAAATTCTCAACAAGATACTGGCCAATAGGATCCAACAGTACAGTAAGAAAATTATTCACCCTGACCAAGTAGGATTTATCCCTGGGACACAAGGCTGGTTCAACACCCGTAAAACAATCAATATGATTCATCATATCAGCAAGAGAAAAACCAAGAACCATATGATCCTCTCATTGGATGCAGAGAAAGCATTTGACAAAATACAGCATCCATTCCTGATCAAAACTCTTCAGAGTGTAGGGATAGAGGGAACATTCCTCAGCATCTTAAAAGCCATCTACGAAAAGCCCACAGCAAATATCATTCTCAATGGGGAAGCACTGGGAGCCTTTCCCCTAAGATCAGGAACAAGACAAGGATGTCCACTCTCACCACTGCTATTCAACATAGTACTGGAAGTCCTAGCCTTAGCAATCAGACAACAAAAAGACATTAAAGGCATTCAAATTGGCAAAGAAGAAGTCAAACTCTCCCTCTTCGCCGATGACATGATACTCTACTTAGAAAACCCAAAAGTCTCCACCCCAAGATTGCTAGAACTCATACAGCAATTCGGTAGCGTAGCAGGATACAAAATCAATGCCCAGAAGTCAGTGGCATTTCTATACACTAACAATGAGACTGAAGAAAGAGAAATTAAGGAGTCAATCCCATTTACAATTGCACCCAAAAGCATAAGATACCTAGGAATAAACCTAACCAAAGATGTAAAGGATCTATACCCTCAAAACTATAGAACACTTCTGAAAGAAATTGAGGAAGACACAAAGAGATGGAAAAATATTCCATGCTCATGGATTGGCAGAATTAATATTGTGAAAATGTCAATGTTACCCAGGGCAATATACACGTTTAATGCAATCCCTATCAAAATACCATGGACTTTCTTCAGAGAGTTAGAACAAATTATTTTAAGATTTGTGTGGAATCAGAAAAGACCCCGAATAGCCAGGGGAATTTTAAAAAAGAAAACCATATCTGGGGGCATCACAATGCCAGATTTCAGGTTGTACTACAAAGCTGTGGTCATCAAGACAGTGTGGTACTGGCACAAAAACAGACACATAGATCAGTGGAACAGAATAGAGAATCCAGAAGTGGACCCTGAACTTTATGGGCAACTAATATTCGATAAAGGAGGAAAGACTATCCATTGGAAGAAAGACAGTCTCTTCAATAAATGGTGCTGGGAAAATTGGACATCCACATGCAGAAGAATGAAACTAGACCACTCTCTTTCACCATACACAAAGATAAACTCAAAATGGATGAAAGATCTAAATGTGAGACAAGATTCCATCAAAATCCTAGAGGAGAACACAGGCAACACCCTTTTTGAACTTGGCCACAGTAACTTCTTGCAAGATACATCCATGAAGGCAAAAGAAACAAAACAAAAATGAACTATTGGGACTTCATCAAGATAAGAAGCTTTTGTACAGCAAAGGATATAGTCAACAAAACTAAAAGACAACCTACAGAGTGGGAGAAGGTATTTGCAAATGACGTATCAGATAAAGGGCTAGTTTCCAAGATCTATAAAGAACTTATTAAACTCAACACAAAGAAACAAACAATCCAATCATGAAATGGGCAAAAGACATGAAGAGAAATCTCACAGAGGAAGACATAGACATGGCCAACAAGCACATGAGAAAATGCTCTGCATCACTTGCCATCAGGGAAATACAAATCAAAACCACAATGAGATACCACCTCACACCAGTGAGAATGGGGAAAATTAACAAGGCAGGAAACCACATATGTTGGAGAGGATGCGGAGAAAAGGGAACCCTCTTACACTGTTGGTGGGAATGTGAACTGGTGCAGCCACTCTGGAAAACTGTGTGGAGGTTCCTCAAAGAGTTAAAAATAGACCTGCCCTACGACCCAGCAATTGCACTGTTGGGGATTTACCCCAAAGATACAGATGCAGTGAAACGCCGGGACACCTGCACCCCGATGTTTCTAGCAGCAATGGCCACGATAGCCAAACTGTGGAAGGAGCCTCGGTGTCCAACGAAAGATGAATGGATAAAGAAGATGTGGTTTATGTATACAATGGAATATTCCTCAGCCATTAGAAATGACAAATACCCACCATTTGCTTCAACGTGGATGGAACTGGAGGGTATTATGCTGAGTGAAGTAAGTCAGTCGGAGAAGGACAAACATTATATGTTCTCATTCATTTGGGGAATATAAATAATAGTGAAAGGGAATATAAGGGAAGGGAGAAGAAATGTGTGCGAAATATCAGAAAGGGAGACAGAACGTAAAGACTGCTAACTCTGGGAAACGAACTAGGCGTGGTAGAAGGGGAGGAGGGCGGGGGGTGGGAGTGAATGGGTGACGGGCACTGGGGGTTATTCTGTATGTTAGTAAATTGAACACCAATAAAAAATAAATTAAAAAAAAATAAAAAATTAAAATAAAATCCAGTTTATTGATATGAGGGTTGCTACTCCAGTTTTCTATTGAGGTCCATATGCATGGTAAATGGTTCTCCATCCCCTCATTTTCAGTCTGTTGGTATATTTAGGTCTAAAATGAGTCTCTTGTAGCTTGCTTTTTTATCCAGTCTAATACTGGAGCATTTAGTCCATTCACATTCAGAGTAACCATTGAAAGATATGAATTTAGTGCCATTGTATTACCTGTACAGTCCCTGTTTCTGCAGATTGTCTCTGTTTATTTGGGCTGCCTCTTTGCCTACAGGATACCCCCCCCCTTAATATTTCTTGCAGGGCTGGCTTGGTGGTCACATATTTTCAGTTTTAAGGTAGAGTTTTCCATCCTCTCCATTTGCTTTGAAATCTAACTTTTATTTTGTTAGGCACTACTACAGAAAGACTCTCCCAAAATGATCAGACAGTAGAATCTTCATAAAGTTTGGCAGCCATTTCACAGATTTAGGTTTGTTTGATAATAACTGCACTATTTTGTGAAGACTCAATTTCCCTAATAAAGAATTTTGTGTCTATGCCCTCAACTAATTATATTTCATCATAAAGTTTTAGTAATCAGACAAGAATGTTATTCTCAGTTATATTATTCAAAATAAAAAAGGTTTTTATAAACTGCTTTTGTCTTTATTTTTGCTTGTATATTTTTTTTGACATATTAAAACTCTTGCTTTTTTTAGATTTAAAAAAATATATTTATTTATTTATTCATGAGAGACACACAAAGAGAGGCAGAGACATAAGCAGGGGGAGAAGCAGGCTCCCCCCAGGGAACCCAATGTGGGACTCCATCCTGATTCCAGGTTCACTCCATGAGCCAAAAGCAGACGCTCAACCCCTGAGCCACCCAGGCATCCCGGTGTTTTTAGTTTTTATAAGACAATTTTATTGAATCATTTTATTAACTTTAAAATTTATTTTCCCATTGATGATTTCAGCTTTATATTTTAACATGTAAGTTAAAAACACAATCTCTAAAATAAATTGACTAGGTTTAAGTCCTGGTTTGTGCAATTTGTTAATCTATGTGTGCATGAATTTCCTTGCCTATTAAATTGAAATAATAGTATCAACTACTTCATTGGATTACTGTAAGGATGGAATGTATTAATAAATGTCACATTCTTAGGATAGTACCTGTTCTATGGCAAGCACTTAGCAAATTGTCCTTGTATGGTGCTATAGCAAAATAGTGACATTTAATCTCTTCCTTATTATTTTTCTGGTGAAAATCAGATATATTGTTTGAGAAAAAAAATGGCCTTTCAACTAACTATCTTTCCTACGTCTCTGAATATATAAGAAATGGATGAAAGGGCATTTGTAGCAGAAGCTACTTGTTTATCCTGTGACACTCTGCTCTGCAAATCAAACAAGCTCTGTAAGAGTCTGTTTTTGTTTTTTTTTTTGCTTGAGTGTTTGTTTGCTTTTCACCTTCAAACTGAGTCTCATGTGTTCAGCAGATGTTTTTAAGTATGGTAGAGTTAGATCTCAGAATTTAAACTATTTATTTTTAGATTATTTCCCTCCCCTCTGCATCTTCACTGGCACCTAGATTATTCCAAAACCACAGCAAAAAAGAAAACAGACTAAAAAAAAACTATTTATATAAGAGCATGGCAATAAGATCCTCACACAGAGCCAGATTTTTCTCTCCCAATGTCACAATAAGGATGGATGACCAACCATCTTGATCTACTAAAGTCTGTCTTACTAGGAAATGAAATCCTATTTCCCAGGAAGTCACACCCCAGGATGCAAAAAAGATTTTTGGAAATGAGAAGTTGGATAAAAACACAAATGAAGATAGAAAATAATACGGGCTGAAGACAACACTGTTTTGAATGTCAAGTGTATATGGCATTATCAGCCTCTTGTAGGTACTGTTTTTTTCCAACCACTCATATAGACAACCATAATCTGTGGATCACAAAATGGACCCTTTATTATTTCATCACTCAAAGTGATGCTACTTAAACATGTAACTTAAGTGTGTCATGGTCATAAACATTAACAATCCATCCTTAACTTTGTGAACTAGTTGTTGTCTGTATTAAGACAGTGCTACTTTAATTTTTAACATTGTGATTATGTAGTAGGAGTTCAGATAATGAAAATAAAAATGCTTGCATTACAGTCTTAGTCAGTTTGGGCTGCTATAAAGAAGACATCATAGACCAGGGAGCTTAAGCAACAAATATTTCATAGTTCTGGAGGCTGAAAGTTTGAGATCAGAGTGTTATCATGATCCAGATCTGGTGAGACCCCTCTTACTGGTTTTCAGATGATTGTCTTCTTGCTCTATCTTCACCTGCTATAGAGAGAGACTTTGTGTCTCCCTCTTTCTTCATTGGGGCAGTAACCCCAGTACAAGGGCCCCAGCCTACATGAATTACTCTAACGCTAAGTGCCTCCCAAAGGCCCCACCTCTAAAAACCATCTAATTAGAGATTAGGGTCTCCGTATGTGAACTTTGGGAAGACACATTCAGTCCAGGGCATATACCAAAGCCAGCATCACCCAAACATTACAAAAAACAAAAACAAAACACAAACCTAGATATGTTATTTTAATGATAGATGAAAGGACATATGCAATTGGATCAAGATGCTAGCCAAAACAGCATACCGCACAATATGCAGAGAAAAATTTGGGATTAAGCATGGTGGAGCAAAGGATATAAAAGACCATGAAGACTGAATCTCTCAAAAAAACAACAATAATAATAAAGAGAATGTGAAAACTTTTGGAGGTGATGAATATGTTTATGGCTCTGGAGATAATTACACAGGTGTATATTCATCTATAAGCATCATTGTATGCATTAAATATATACAGTTTTTTGCATATTAGTTATACCTCAAAGTTATTTTAAAGAAAAATACTGAATTTCACAAGTCTCCAGTATGGTAAGTGACTATCCCAAAATCAAACAAAAGTTTTTTTCATTTCCCAAAGCAAATACTCAGTTAAAAATATAACTGCCACTGAATTTTTTGAGCATACCACTCAAAGGGACACACAAAATTGCATCTGTCCTTGAATTGTTCTTTGAGAAACTAAGTAAAATTACATTTCCTGATTTAGAGGTCACAACTAAAATGTCTTGTGGGCAAATTTTGATCACACATGTGTCTGTTGGTCCTTGGAGGATAGAGGTATTTTTTTTTTCAGATCCCACCAAAGATCATGATTTCAACAGCATATCAAGTAACTTTTATCAAATTATGTTCACAAAAATGTCCTCCTTAGATCCTATGCACTCCGATTTAAAACATGAAATTTCAAATCCTCCTCTTGATTTCTATGAAGACTTTAACAAAACCACAGAAAATATAAAACAAAAAATTGTTAATATCTTTTCCAAATACAAACTAGATTAATCATGTTTGTCAGTCCATGAAAATGCAAATTTTGACAAATTCCATTTAGTCTGTAAATTTTTACCAAAAAAAAGAAGAAAAATATCTTGCATGTTATGTACACAAATGGCTAAAAAGGGTGTAATTTGCCTACCTGTAGTAGTGAAGCTTCCATAATGAAAGATTTATTACTTTCAGCTTTCTTAAAATGTGCAGAAACACTTAAATAAGATTTCTGACATTATAGAAATGGAAAGAGATAGCCTAGTCAGACATGTGCTCCCAAGATGATTGTCATTGTTGCTGGCCATATCAAAGATGTGGAAATGTTGACCTGTCATAAAATCTTATTTTCAAATTACAGGGCAAAAAGAGTGTCCTTCTCTGATTTGGAAATGCATTGAAGATAAGAATGGATAAAGGGATAACAGTAAAACAGAATTTATATATTTCTCCAAAATGTTTAATGATATTTGAAGAAGCCATACAGAGCACCCAAAAGGATAACCTGCCTGAACCCAAGTTATTCAGTGTTATATGTACATTGCAATAAATACACAGCAGGCAAATTACCTCATTTTGGAAATAAGACTATTCCATAACAACAAGTCATCAGAAAAGAACAACCAAATAAAGGAGTTCTTCTTAATTTCTTTACTAAAATTGTGACTTATTTGGAATCCAACATAAGTTTTACAAGTTCAAACTATTCCTATGCTTTACAACCATTTCCCTGATAAAGAGAGGTTTAAGTTTGATGACATCCAGGGTGCTTGGGAGTGTTCTAAAATGATAGACATTTAGACATGAATAGCCTATATGAAAAATTTATACATGCAATGAACCTGATTGACAGCCAGTCAGTTTTCAAGAAATTATCAAGGAAAATAAATTACAGGGAAGCCGATCTATGATTTGAAAAGGGAAAAGAGCTTTAAAAGGAGAGTAAACAAAACTTCTGAAACATGGATTCTAGTAAGTTCTTTTGGCCCAGACATCCTTGGAGCTCCATGAGACAGACATCTTCTCATATGAGTAGAGAAAAAGCTGAAAAACAAAATAACTGAACAAAAAGTCTAACTTCTTTCTCAAGAATAGCAAAAAAAGAAATAAAAATCTAAAAACTGCTATGCAAATAAACTATAGGGTTGACAGAACTGAGATTACAAACTATTTAAAAAGAAATGAAAATCAAAGATTCTTCATACCACAACCACCAGAGCAGAAGAAAAGTAATTCTCTGAGGAAAATGTTTGACTTAAAATATGTTAATCAAAGACAGACCATAAATTATGATCTTCATGACTCACTTTATGAAATTAAAAATATTACAAAAAGCTTTTAGAAACTTGAAAGAGTGAATTAATAAAGAGCAAAGTAAAATAAGTAAAATAGAAAATCGCACTTAAAAGAGTAGTGAAATCTAAAAGCAAATTATTTGAAATAAATGTAAAAACTAACCTTCTTACGAAATTTAAGAATAGAGAGCCATAGATTACAGCATTGGAATAAGAAAGGATATGTAAGTTCTGCCTAAACAAGCAAAGAATAATTTCTGAGTGAAGAACTTATGTACTAAATTTATGTGTTAGTCAGCCTGAGACCAACTAACTTATGCCTGCTGTCCTCAAATAATTATTCCTAGTAGCCATTTTATCTCAAAAGTCCTAAATTGGGCAAAATATTATATAGTTTCACGAGTTATAAGACATTATTATAGTGCATATCAGCACAATAATTTGAAAATAAAGAGAAAGTAGACTTTTCCTAGTATAAAGTAAATGACTAAAATTGACACAAAGGTAACAGAAAGCTAGAACAGAATAAATACCACATAAAAGATTCAAGTTTATTTTATGAATAAAAACAGCTAGATATGGTTTCCTGAGCTATAGTTAACCTGTAGCCAGCTGGGGACTTCAATAATTTCAACTATCCCCATCTAGGATCTCCACTTCATTTTATAAAGTCAGGTTAATGCCATATCCCAGAGATAAAACTCCAGAAATGAAAACTAATCAATACCAGTTAGGAGTATAAGTAATTCTAAATGAAATGCCATTAAATACAGTCTAGTAATATATCAAAAAACAGATTTTATTCATAAATACAAGAATAATTCAACATCTAGACATCTTTTGATATAATTTATTATTACATCAACGTTTATTCATTGGATTCTTCACTTATCAGAAATATAGTTTCCTTTAAAAAGTCATTTCTCAAGTTTAGATGCTGCTCTATAATTGTGCTGGTGACAAGTACACCTGAGCCAATGTAGAAAGCATTAACAGATATTCACAATATTTTACCATTTGACATCTTGAGTCACTGAAAGGAAGTCCACAAATATTTCCAGTTGGCTGATCTTCTAAAAGCAGTAGTCATTTCAGAAGATGGAGCATATTTGAAACAAGTTCTTCCTGGAAGAAATTTTTAAAAGATGTTCAGATTAAATGTACAGCTTCCATGTATTTGTGAGCAACTGGAGACTTGGTTAAAATACATATTTCAGAAACAAAGTGTGAAAAGAAATATCCTCATAATTGGTCAGAAAAGTATGTTCTATATATTGTCATGGTATTCTAAAGGAGAACAAAATAGATTAGGATTAAAGTTTGTAAGATTTTCCACCACAATACTAAGAGAGACAGCACATGTAAAGAAGCACATACAGAGAGAAAGAACCATGAGAAGTAGCAAGCAGAGCAAGAGGAATGGAAGAAAGATAAAAAAAGGCAAAGGGAGGATGAGCAGCTGGTTTATGACCTTTCTTCTAGCCTCAGGATGTCTAAGGGGTTTATCTTTGGTCAAATCCTCCTTGAACTACTAATTCAAATAATTTATAAGAGTATCTCAGATGTAAGATAAATGAGAATGTGGATAAGGTCACCCTGGACTCACTGTCAAGTTTATTGAGTAAAGAGTAATCTGAAAGATAAGGCTCAGACATTGAGAAGGGAAAGGATTACTGTGTAAGCAGAGAAAGATAGGGGGGTCCTGACTAGGATCCTGGCAGACAGAGACTCTGAGACAGAGAGGAACCAGGGATAAAGGAACAAACCAGACCATCGTGCCCTGGATGTCAGGGTTTTTTTAGGGCAGCCACATTGTAACCACAGAAAATGACCAGACCTCAAAGAAGAAATAAGCCATGAAGGATGCTATCAATAGTCCTTGCTCAAATCAAGATGGCAAAAGAATCTCAGGGCCACAAACTTCCCCATCAATCCTCAAGAAAAGACTGCCACTAAAAGCCCTGAGTGGCAACCCATGTGGGGCCACTCTCATTCTAGAAAGCTTTTTTATTCCTTACTGCTCTCACCTTCACTTAATAAACTTTCACTTCTCTTCACCCATTTTTGTCCATGAGATTCATTCTTTGACTCTGTGAGACAAGAACCCTGTAATAACACCAGAGAAAGGGGCCAGTCCCATATGCCTGGGATGAGCGCTGGAAGAGATAATGTGACTAACACAGCATAAAAACTGAAAGTACTGATGTCTGATGGCTGCCAGGGCTGAGGTGGTCTCAGCCAATTCCATTTTATCTATCATGACCTTATGACCCCAGGGGTCTGAAGCACTATATCATTTAGGGATTCCAGAATGTCATCCTGGGAGACCTCTGTTACACTGTTCCTGAAAATGCTATGTTTTTCCTGCCTTATATATATTTTTTAATTAATGTATTTATTTGATAACGAGAGAGAGGGAGGGAGAGTATATGAGGAGGAAGGGCAAAGGGAGAGGGAGAGAATCATTAAGCAGACTCCTCACTGAGCAGGGAATCCAATGTGGGGCTCGATCTCACCACCCTGAGATCATGACCTGAGCTGAAACCAAGAGTCGGACACAACAGACTGAGCCAGCCAGGTGCCCTTGTCCTGTGTATTTTCATAAAGAAAGTAGATTGGGCAGGATGAAGCCTGTTGTGTTTTGTGGGTTTCATTGTTTAATGTGAACTTGAGGTCATAGCTGCTGGGTAAGCCAAATAAGCATTGCAAAGAAACCAGTAAAAGTATTGAGAGGAAAGAGTATTCAGTGACTAGGGGCAGACAGAAAGTACTCACACAGCTCTCCACATATTCCATTGTTTCATACAATATTTTCAGTAACGTTCTCTTCTTTTTGTGGTGCAGGTGTGCCTTAATTAAAATACAATTAAATTGTATGTATTATTCAATCTTATTTAATTTAAACATAAGGAAACTATTATTTCATTGTTTGTTTTTTAATCACTGTAAAATTTTCATGTTCATGTACTCTCCAGATGAGTAGAACTTTGGGAAATTTCAAATACTTGAAACCACTATCTTTTCCTTCCTAATGTTATCAGGTTAAAGGCAATTCTCCTTTTAAGGAAGCCTCTGACAGAAAAACAAATGTCCATTTTGAGAGTTGAGTTTTACTCACAAATTACCATTGACCTCACTTACCTTTTTTCTGACATGGTGGCAAGTTTTCCTTAGTGTCTTCTCTGTTCTTGACTCACACACTCCACCCTGGTCCTTCTCAGAAACCATAGGTATCTTTCCTCCCTCTTGATCATCCAGCTTCAAATTTGACACCCCAAAGAAAACTAGCCTTGAAACGGAAATGACAAATGTCAGTTTTTCCTGACTCAGGGATATTTGAGCTTAAGATCATGCATGTAGGAATATATACATGAAAGAGTGATTATATGTATGAGCAATTCAATTTATAGAGGCTAAAAACTTCAAACAGATCCTACGCAAATATAGGAAACCAATAATAAAATGTCCTGTGTCTTACATGTCCCCTCTACATTTTTACCCCACCCCAATTCTCTTCAAAACCTCTCATAGAGACAGGTGACAAAACCAGGTGAAGTAGCTTGAGATGCCTCATTCTGTCCTTCTAGCTCTTTTTCTCTACTTGATGGGATCTCCAATAGCATTCGAACATCTTCTTCCATTTCATAGTTTTGTAAAAACTTTACTAGAAATTCGTTTCCAACGATGAGTTTATCTGATAATATGGCGGGGGGGGGGAAACCCTGCTGAGAATGGTTATCTCCTAAGGAATTATATTTTACAAAAAAATATTCCTCTTGTTCAACATACAGTAACATCCCTGCTTCATTAATTAGTTATGGCACAAGTGAGCACAATGGAGAGCAAAAGAGTAAAAGCAAATAAGCAAACAAGAGTTAGATAACCGAGAGAGAGACAGGCACAGACAGAGATGAGAAGTGGCCCACTGTATTCTTTCAGGTGTAGAGTGAATGAAACAGAAGTGAAGATTTCAATTCATACAAGACTAAAAGCTCTGACAATTTGAAGATATAGCCTTCTCTTGGGCCTTGATTTTTTTCCTTTCCTTAACCAAAATAGAAAAGTGTTGAAAAGTCAAAAGATAAATATTAAGCATCCAAAAGACAACAGCTAAAGGAATAATACACATAAATTCTGAGGAGAGGGACAAACGTTGCGAAAAAGATACCTGTCTGGGAGAGATCCTCTTTTCTAAGCATGTTCATAGGAGTTTCCAATGAATGATTCTGGAAAATAAGATTGAGAGAAGATTTTCATTTTTGTGAGATGCCTAAGCATACTGAAGCAATTTGATTTATTAGACATGATGGATAACCAAATTTGACATTTGTGGGTGGCTCTTGGCTGAATATTGTCACCGGATGATAAAGTGAAGCTAAGGCTGTAGTTATCTCCACAAACTTAAATTTTATCTTATAGATTTTAGTCAGCACATTCACTGGCAATTAGGTCATCAAAGTCAAGTTGGAGAGAGTTCCATAGTCTATGGCTTTACCCCAATACCACTGTGAATCTGTGCCCAACACTGAGCTCATGAAAAATTCAATACAGTTGCAGTGAATTCGTGCTCCATTTTTGTACTATCATAATCTTCACAAGGACATTTACAATTATATATAATTTTCTAGAGCACACAGCTATTAAGTGGTGAAGTAGTTCAATACTAATATTTCCTTTATGCAACATTCCCTGGACATGGAGTCACTAGTATTTTCATGTGTCCAACATCATTATTCCCTCAGCAATTCCAGGATGCTTGCTTGCCTAAAATAATTATACAAACTTGATTATAGTGTTCTGCTATTCTAATTGTCCTCTAACTCCTGGAGGTAAATGCTAACTTACCTTGGGTGGCAACCACTCCATTTCTGAAATCTCAGAAGCTAGATTTCCACTAGAGAGTTTGCTTTTAAGGGAAAGTAAATTTAATCAGTGTAAATCCAATCAATGCAAATCCAGTGATTAAATCAAGTTTGGCTCTCACATAACCCTGATAATCTGACGAAGCTTCAGACTTTTTAACCATGAAGATTGAATTCCTACTTTCATATGAATGTGTAAATTTTCTAGGGAAGCCCATTTCTATAAGTCATATTTAAACACCTGGATAATAAAAAATAATAATAAAAAAAAATAAAAAAAAATAAACACCTGGATAAGTGAATTTTCCCTGAAAATATTACTGTGTCTAATACTACTGTTTAAACACAGTGATAATGATCTTCCACCTAAAATTTAGGGAGATCTGTAGTAGTGCCAAGGAAGAGCTATTGTAACTATATTGAGAAGTTTACCAGAAAAGAACTCTCCTATTCAAATTGTTTTTCACTTCTAGAGTTTCAATTTCAGAAAGAAAACACAAATTTGCTATTGTAGTAATGGCTTTAAAATATATGATACATTCCTAAAAATTTATTTTTTACTCTGTCAAGTGACAGAGTAACAGTGTGTTCTTTTCTCAGCTCATTGTTTGTTTTTTTATTCTGAACAAGATCAGCCAACAAGACCCTACAAAGAAATCAATTAAAGATAGTGTTGCCCACCCATGCTGCTCCTAAAAATGCTAACATGGGAGACCTTGGCAGCTCATGACCTTGCTGACCATGAGAGACTTTGTGCCTAAGAATTGCTTGCAAATGAAGTTTTCCATCTTTAGGCAGAGTCGAAAGACATTCCAATTTCAGTAATACTAAATATTATTTTGGTGTTGTGTTTAGAAAGCGAACTAATTATCTGTGAATTCCTTTCATTGACTTTTGTTTATCAATGCCCTTAAATATTTGCATTAGAATGAAAAAAAAAGTAACTTCAGTTTTTCTTTGAGAAAGAAGTTACTCCTAATTAGAAAAAAATACAACCTAAGTCTCTCCTTAATCCTCTATAAATCTGATCTTTCAGAAGCTTGTGAAATCCATTAATTTTTTCCTAAAAGATATACATGCAAGAAGTAAACTATAATGTGAATAAGTTTCATTTAAAAACCAACTGAAAACACCACACATGTATTACTTCATTATTCATTTACTTGGGGGGAAAAAATGATCCAATTCTTTGTTTTCAAAAGTAGGATTCCTTTTAGAAAACTGTTTATCAAGCAAAACTTCAGAGACTTTAATTTTGTTTTATAATCAATATGTTTTCAGTGACTAAAGAAGTTACTTATTTAAGCAAATCATATCTATATTGCTGCAGCATTACTGAGAGGTAAAATCAGTCTTTGCCAGGGCTTTCTTCCCCATAGCCCTCAGTCACCTAGAAGAGAGAAACTATAAAGTCTTCCTTACTTGGCTTTCAGCTTCCAAACCAAGGTCAAAAGAAGCCTAGAATCACTTTTGGCAAGGAATAAAAGCTCACAAAACATTCAATCACTTTTTTCTAACAAGATTTTTTTTTCTAATATGGATATCCTGGATGTCCCCAGCATCCACTCACCACTCACACTTTTTTTTTCCCCTGGAGGGGAAGGGGGGCTGGCAGGACAAAGGGATCCAGACCAGGTACACTTCCGCAGCACTTAGAGCAGTGAACCTCATCAAGTCCCTCTTGCCTGTTGATGGTTAAGACAAGCAGAAGCCTAAAGGATAGGCTTAAACCAACAGCACAGTTTCTAATGGATCTATAATTTTGAGAAAGTGTCAGTGTTTCCTTTCAAATACTTCATGTCTTTCCTGTCACTTCAAAATCAAAATATCTGTGTTGAGAACTTAAAAATCATTGGTAAAGATGAGAGAAAGAGGGGATCCCTGGGTGGCTCAGCGGTTTAGCGCCTGCCTTTGGCCCAGGACGTGATCCTGGAGTCCCGGGATCGAGTCCCACATTGGCTCCCTGCATGGAGCCTGCTCCTCCTTCTGCCTGTGTCTCTGCTTCTCTCTCTCTCTCTCTCTGTGTGTGTGTGTGTGTCTCATGAATAAATAAAATGTTAAAAAAAAAAAAAAAGATGAGAGAGAGAGATTTGTCACCATACTCCCTAATACAATTTTCTTTCAGGAAGTCTTACTTAAGTCGCATGTCTTAAACTGTACCCTATTATGACTTCCAATGCTCAAAACCCTGCAATTCAAAATGTGTATCTCTTTATCTTTTGGATCTTGATCATTATATTCGTTCTATTTCATTTTTTTTTTTTTCTGAGGCAAATCCCTCCACGGGTTCCGGGACCTGAACACATCACTTCTTCCTACTTTGTTCCTCTGAGTCTCTCTCCCCTTTTACATCCAAACCTTTCAGTTTTAAAACAAGTTGTGACATCTTTATTCCTGTAATACCTTTTCCATTTATTAGGATGCTTTAAAAGGCACAGATTATATTTATTTTGAATTATCTTTCTCTGAGCGTGAAAATAATTTTCAAATTCCTTTTAACTTATGTGAGTCTCAGTTCATACTTATTATCTATGTCAGTAATTCTACTTTGAATTACTGTTTGAGGGGTTTTTTTAAGATTATATTTATTTTGACAAAGAGAGAGAGAGAGAGCACATGCAGGAGGAGGGGCAGAGGGAGAAGCATGCTCCCTGCTGAGCAGGGACCCCCCCCAAGGTGGGACTGGATCCCAGGACCCTGGGATCATGACCTGAGCCAAAGGCAGATGCCTAACCAACTGAGCCACCCAAGTGCCCCAATGTTTGAGTATTTTAATGATGTTTCATGGTGATACATTTTACCTCAATATATTTTAATATACTCTGTCATCTTACTCTCCATTGTATTTCTTTTTTAAAATAAACATGTACTAGAGTAATTATTGTACCTAATTTCTCTCTTTACCAAATGTTATGTACTAACTAAACTTTCTTTTCATTCTAAGTTTTCTTTTATCTCTTTAATACATGATCCTTTTTTTCCTACATAATACTGACTTAAAACCTTAAAACAAAACTGTACAAATCATATTGATTAGCATAGATCTGTCAATATCTTAAAAGACTTCTAACAAAAGTAGTATGTTCAGAGGAAGTATGCTTTACTTCAGGAATTAATGTTCATATCAATGAACATTATCTGTTTATGTTGTAAATTAACAATGGAAACTGAGAAGAAAATATCAGGTGATAATCCTGATAGGTGTAAAAAGAAAAAATGTGATGCTCTACAACAAACTTCTGATTTAAAAAAAATTCTTATTAGATACCGTGAAGTACTTTTTAAAAAATATATCAATTTATATAATACAGATATGTTAATGCCAAAATTTTTTCTTCTCTTATATTTTTAAGTATTACTTCTATCTCATTTGTTATAACATTTTTATAAACATACACTTCATACTTCCTTTCCTTTCTATTTTGCTTTCTATATTTTCTTTCCCAACATTTTCACCCTTACATAACTTTGCCTGCATCATTATTTCAGAAACTGCTCAAATTTTAGCCTACAATCCTTTATTCTCTAATACGGATTCATTTTTTATTAACTTTAGTACTTTAAGTGTACTTTAGTACACTTTTTAATTGTCTTATTATAATTTATAATTCTATTATGTCATTTCATTTCTTTATTTCCTTTCTTAAAAGATTTCATGTATTTACTCATGAATGACACAGAGAGAGAAGCAGAGACACAGGCCGAGGGAGAAGCAGGCTCCATGTAGGGGGCCTGATGCGGGAATTGATCCCAGGACTCCAGGATCATGCCCTGAGTCAAAGGCAGACACTCAATCACTGAGTCACCCAGGCGTCCCTCTTTATTTCCTTTTATCTAGTTTTCCTAGAACCTCAATATGTTCTTTCCCAAGCTTTTCATGCTTGTTCCATGGAGGTCATGTCTTTCATACTCTGTTGTTGATGATGAGTAGTTTTAACTTTAAATTTCTAACTTATTTAGTAAATCATTTAAAAATTGAGCCTTTCCTTTGAGTCTTAAGATTTATGATCATTTTTCTCGATATTTAAGATTTTTTTCCTTTTTGATACTCCCATTTTAAAAAATATTTTGGGTGCTTGCTTTGGCAGCACATATACTAAAATATATTTTAAAATATTTTTGTTTATCTTCAAATGAGTAGAAATCTTTCCAGACTCCCATGCTAAGAGGCATGTAGATTTTACTTGATTCCATTCACCTGATATACATATATATGGCTTGAATGCCCTTCTAAGACCTATACTTATGGGTCACTTTATTGTCAATTTGTCAACTTATAGGTCAATTCCCAATGCTCTACCCAAACTCTGTAATCTAAGGCAAAGTTTTTCTTTTCTTTCTTTTTTTTTTTTAAGATTTTATATGTATAATCATGGGAGACACAGAGCGAGGCAGAGACATAGACAGAGGGAGAAGCAGACTCCCTCTGGGGAGCTTGATGCAGGACGCAATTCCAGGACCCTGGGATCACACCCTGAGCCAAAGGCAGATGCTCAACCCCTGAGCCACCCAGGCGACCTAAGGCAATGTTTTTCCAACTGAAGATTATACCATAATAATAGATCCTGAAATCACTTTAGAAAATTACAACTAGCAATGTCAGTGTATATTGCACATAACTGTTTTAAGTATTGCTTGGCAATGGCTTTTTTCAGTTGTAGGTACATATACATATATATGTTCATAAAATGCATTTCTTACTATAAACAGAATTGTTTGAAGAGCACTGCTCTTGGCTGGATCTGCTTTGCTAAAGTTGGTTTATATTATAGTCCCACTGCCTATCTAATCCTTTGAAATACTGGAACACTGGGTGTTATGCTACATGTTGGCAAAACGAACTCCAATAATAAAAAAAAATGATCAGATCAAAATATCAAAAAAAAGAAATATTGGAACATAACAAAATTCGAATTCACTTTCAGATCTACATATTTGTTACATATCAGAATACAATAAAACTTCCTTTGATACTCTGACACGTTTCTCCTTGCCTCTCTCCCTAACCCCTTCTGTCCCTGTCCTTAACAAACACTGCTTTTAAAGATTAAATAAAATAAAAGCAGAAAGATGATTGAAAGAGTTTCTGTCTTTCTCCAATGGACAGCATACACAGTTCAGGGACTACTGTTCAATTTTAGGGTTTCACAGAACCCTATGTTTCTAAACAAAGGAGACAAGAATGAAGTGTCTTTCAGCCTTCTTTCACGTAGATGGAGCTGCTGTATCTGTTTGGAACCTATCATCGCCAGCTGTGTGTTCAGTGGAAGAAAATGACAGTAACATTTCTAGTCTGATGACATTTGAAAGCACTTATTTTATGTAAAATTGTTTGCCTATTTTTTTGTTTTTGTTTCTTGTTATATCTGTTTTTCCTTTACCATCTTTTCCCTTTTGGTTTACTTTACTTTATGAAAGAATTTCGATCTAAAATGGAACCAGAGGATATAAAATGAAAAATCTCGTGCATATGCTCTCTGCACCTAGAAAAACAAAATGTACAAAACTGATTTTCCATAAATGCCTGATTTACAGAAAACTGGTAATGTTGAAATTTTCTTAAATGATAAGGAATTGGTCAAGGGTTATCTTAAATGAAACTTAGGTTTTTTTTTTTTTTTTACAGTTTCCAGAAATGTGAACAAGAAAAGCCCAAGATCAGGTCAATCACACAAAATAAGGGGAACTGAGCTTTGTTTGTACAGTTGGACTGGTTTTGTCTGCTAGGGGAATTTTCAAAGCTGATCTCTGCTTTTGATTTTAACAGTCTGCAAAGTGATCTCTCCCCTCTTTACATTCCCTGCCCACAAATACAGGCTACCCCAAGCCCTCATCATATTTCTCTGTAACTTACTACAGTTTGTGCATCCCAAATTGTAATTCCTCTGCTATTCCTATGTACACTCATCTTTTTTTGACAATGTTAAGCTTCTTCAATTTACCTCTTTTTCAGATCAATATTCCTTGGTATCAGAAGTAGGATCCAGGGATGTCTAGGTGACTCAGTTGGTTAAGCATCCTACTCTTGATTTCCTCACAGGTCATGATCTCAGGGTTGTGAAATGGAGCTCTGCAATGGGCTGGGTGTGGAGCCTGCTTGAGTTTCTCTCTCTCTCTCTCTAACTCTGCCTCTGCCCCTCCCCACCCACCCCCTGCTCACTCCCTCGGTCTGAAAAAAAAAAAAAAAGAAGAAGAAAGAAGTAGGATCTAAAGGAGATGACCATGAAGGATGACAATCCTACAAATAGAGCAAGGTGCGCTCTCTTCTCCAAGCCCCTTGAGCTCCTCGCTTCCAGAAATTGCTGTTTATGATCAGTTCATGTGTCTCTCACATTCTGAGATCCCTCCTTTTAGATGAGCTTTCTAATTTCATGCTAGATCTGTTCAAGAGCTTTGTCTTTTTTGGTGAATACTCATTTGTTTTCTTGGTTTCCAGAAGCATGTTAGAATTTTAGTATAATTCTTTGGAATTCTTAAGAGCAAAACAGAAAATATATGTTGGCCAGCACAGGTCGAACAAATAAATGCTGCTAGAGGACCCACCTCCTCCTTATGAAAGATTTTGGTGTCCGAAGCAAAAGACTCTTATAAGAGGATAAGTTGGTCATGCACAGGCCAAATTGACATTTAGTCACCTGCCAACTACAAGACAACTTTGGTGGGATAAGGGACATCTGGTCATTGTCGGACAACTAGGGCAATGGCCAGGAAAAAAAGAAGCATCCCATGAAAGGAACACTAAAAAAACCCCACAACTCCCAACCCTAAAAGCACATCCATCAGGCTATTCTGGAATTATTTTTTTTTCTTTGCCCTCAAGAAAGGGATTTTCTTTGCCCTCTTAGCTAAGGGATTCCAACCACCTAAGTGCTCTAACAGTGGCACATTTAGAGGCTTGAGTGGTCCCTAAGTAGCCCCACCTTGCTAAAGGTAATTTAGAGCTTCAGAGGCCACTACAGGGAACTTTCCATCCCACCTTTTCTTCAGACTATGTTAGAAGACCACAATAATTGAACAAAAAAACATTAAATAGGATAGCTATTTTAATCAATACCTAGAGGATTCTAGATGTACTCAGCATTCTAAATTTTCCTCTTTATAAAATATTATTTCTAAGTTAACTGGAGGGAAAAAAAAACAAAAGGTGATTAAAAAATTTTTTTTGAGTCCTCATCTTTAGCAATATGAGCAAAGGTTCCCCCAACTCCATTGCTCCACTTCCTCTAGATACACCATTACCTTCTTCTAACACCTTCCTTTATCTGAACTCTTCTTCTCTATAGCTGAAACTTGACCAATTGAGCCTGTTAAAATTCTCTCTTTTATTTTTTTAAAAGATTTTATTTATTCATTCATGAGAGACACAGCAAGAGAGAGAGAGAGAAAGAGAGAGAGAGAGAGAGAGGCAGAGACATAGGTAGAGAAAGAAACCAGGCTCCATGCAGGGAGCCTGGTGCAGGACCCAATCCCAGGACCCTGGGATCAGGCCCTAAGCCAAAGGCAGATGCTCAACTGCTGAGCCATCCAGGCATCCTAAAATTCTCCTTTTTAAAATAAGGCCTCCGAAGGTCCTGCTAAACCATTGATTTCTTACGTTCCATAGGCCAAAGCTGAACTCAGTGCTACAGTCAAAAATTTTCCCAAGGTAACTGGGATCTTCATCGATTTGCCAAAGGATTCAATATTGTAATTCAGATTTACCAACCTGCCTTCTCTGACCTTTATCAATTAGTCCACGTGCTTGTTGAAGGAGGTTAAGCCCAATATTGGATGAAAACTGCTAATTGGAAAAGCCCTGAACGATCTTTAGAATTCCAGTTAAGTCAACCACCAGATCTTTTATGTGATCAAGCTCATGCCATGTCCAAAAGGCTGCATCTGTTCATGATTACTATAGTAGACTCCAAGTTGTTTTTAAAGAAAATTCTGGACTCCCTGTGCACATTGAATCACCAGGGAAACCTTTAATTCAGAGTCTACAAATGGCTTAGAGATCTATTTCTGTTAGTCAAGAGAACCTATGTAGCATGGGGAATAGTATCCACCCTTGATCTCATCAAACTACCTAATCTGTTAGCCCACACCCTAGAATATGATTCCAAAGGAAGGGAACTACAATTTTAAATTTCCAAATTCAGTATGTGGAATTTTTTTTTCTCTTGAAAGGGAAAAATAACTCTTGAGTTCGAATGCCTGAACTGAATATATATCCCTTGAATATAACCCCCTCCCAAAAGTCTGACACCTTTTCCTTTCACATATACTTTACAAATCAGAGAAGATCAAACTTCAGTTTTCTTCTTCATTATTAATTTTAATATCCCTACTCGATGGGCAAAATCCATAGACATACACAGAATTCATAGTGTCCTTCCTATTAAGATCCAAATTGATCCCTTATAACCTCTCCCCCAAATTATCAACATCCTATAAACAAGGAATTTTGCAAGACATAAGACCTATCATAGAGGACTATAGAGTGCACAGACTTATTATTCCTTGCATCAATGCTCAAAATATCCCTGTTTTACCTATAAGAAAACCTAATTGGGGAAAAAAAAAAAGAAAAAGAAAACCTAATAGTTAAAGATAGAGACTTGTCCAAGACCTCCAAGCAATAAATAACATTGTTATTCCTTCATCCTGTTGTTTCTAATCCCATGCATTATTTTCCCTATGAAGGACATGACAATATACCTAGACAGTAATGTACCTGGGTTTTACTGAAAGTTCTTACTTTTCACAAATTTCAATAGGTGATCTAGAAGATATAAAATTTTCTGGAGACCCCACCTTAGTACAATATGTAGATTATTTACTTCTCTGGCTCACCCTCTCAAGCTTCCTCACAAAAAAGACTCCTCTGTTAAAACTCTTAGCCACTAAGAGACACAGGGTCTCAAAGCAAAAGTTGCAATTTATTCAAACTTAAGTACATTACTGGCCCAACATCTATACATCTTATTTTTAAAAAAGCAAGAAGTCCTAAATATGACCCCATGATCTAGGAAAATCAAGATGACTTGGCCTTGAAAACCTTGATAGGAAGTTTAATAAATTAAACTGCTCTTGGATATTCAAATTATTGGCTGCCCTTTTTTGGTTTTGTATATGCAAAGGAGGAAAATGTTCTCAGATATCCAAAAACAAGGGGGCTGCCACCAATGTGTAGATTACTACAGCCAACAATGAGGTTTCGCCATCTGAGGTTACCCCTATGCTTTGGAACCATACTGCCCTTCTGGTAAAGGTCACTGAAAAAATAGTTATCAGACCTGGGGCCCCTGGGTGGCTCAGTGGTTGAGCATCTGCCTCTGGCTCAGGGCATGACCCTGGGGTCCTGGGATGGAGTCCTACATCAGGCTCCCTGCAGGGAGCCTGCTTCTCCACCTGCCTATGTCTCTGCCTCTCTATCTCATTAATAAATAAATTAAAATCTTTTTTTAAAAAAGGAAAAGAAAAGAAAAATAGTTATGGGATCCTTTTTGACCATCTCTGTTCCTTCATGCTATCAAAGCTCTCTTGAACTCACACCATATCCAGCACCTTTCAGCAAGTCACCTAGCTTCTCATAAAATTCTCTTGCTAGCCACCTCTAACCACCTGTCATACCACTCTCATTTACTGTGACAATTTCAACCTTGCTACCCTTCTCTTTTTTCAGGGGACAAAATCCCCTATGACTGTTTAACTTTCAAACAATTAAGTGATTAGTTACAAGAAATCCCCTTGAAAAATATTGATTTCTCACGATTTACTGACAGCTCTTACCTGAAAAAGGAAAATGGTAAATATTTTACTGGATATGTGATATCGACTCCTTTTGAAGTCATTCAGACTGCAAACTTACCTTTGGCCATTTCAGGCTAACAAGGCCAACAAGCTGAATTTGAGCCTCTTCTCTAGCTAAAGGTAAAACCACAAACCTCTATACCAACTGCTAAAGGAGTAGTCCATGGTTTTTGGAATGTTGTGGAAACAATGAAGTTTCCTAACTTCCAGAAGATGCAAAATTATAAGTGGTCCTTATGTCCAAAATTTACTAGATGCTATGCTTCTACAGCGGCTCTAGATATTATTACAGTCCCTGAGCATTCTAAATCTGACTCCTGGGAGCCATAAGAAACTACCTTGCTGATGCCTCCACAAAAACCATGGCTCTTACTGTTTTTCCCTGGTGATGACCTAAGAGGACTAATCAGGGAAATACAAAAATTGGCCTCTGAATAGGAAAAGCAGATTTGGAAGTTTAAGGGATTATGAAGAAAAGAAACTTTGATTTGAGCTCAATAACAAACCAGTCCTACTAGAAAGATCTAAAAATTTCCTTTATTAACTACACTAATTAAGTCATTAGTCAACTGATAAAATGATAACATTCATGAATCAATATTGGTGGTGAAACATTGACAAGGTCACAAAAAGTGCTTATCTTGCTTGTTCCATCTGTCCTGAATTTAACCCAGGGAAACCTATCTGTACTTCTCCTGGACATTTTAATTTCCTCAATGGACTATTCAAGGTTTGGCAAATGGATTTCCCACAATTGCTCCCATCTTACAGATATAAGTATGTTATTTAGCCAAAAGTATTATTTAGCCAAAAGTATTACTGTTAGTTCTTCTATATCTTATATCTACTTCCTCCAGGACGCATAAGCTTTTGTCTTTTGAAATAATTACAACAGATGTTGTAATTGTCTACTCCCACTTATTTTTACCCACAACTAATAAAGGGGGATATACTTCAGTTTTGCAAAAGCCTGACCAAGCACCTAGAAAATAATCATGCTCTGGTAGAACAATCTTTCCACAGTGCATCTCCAGGAGATGAAGACAAACTCACATCTTACAATGTGGAAACTTGATCTATTGGAAAGACATCGCCAAAGAAACTGTTCAGCCTCACTGGCAAGATCTCTACCAGGTGAATTAACTAATCTCTGTGCAGCCAGACTTCAAGGAATAGACTCTTAGATTCATGTGTCACATCTCAAGAAAGCCCCAAAACCTCAATGGACTTGTATACCAACTGGTGACTTCAAACTGGGAATATCTGGGAACTGAGGCAGATAGCATCTGAAATAGACAACTTACTCAAGATACACAAATGAGGTCTGTATGACTTTACATTTTTTTCAAAAACTTACTCTACATTCAGTTGATCATATCATTCAGGGCTTCAACTGATCTTTCTCTGGTTTTCCTACTGTTCTTTAACTTTAAAACAGTATTTTATCCTCACCTTGCAGAAACTCTGAATCTGCTACCTTACTGATTATTGGATTTGTGCCAGAACAAATAATGTTCATGATGAACCTGAATTGTGGCCTGGCTACTGTCCTTAGAAGGGTGGTGAAACCTGTCTAGTAAAGATAAAGGATTTTCCTATTGTACCTTTGAAACCACATGTCGCTGCACCTGGGTGGCTCAGTCTGTTAAGCATCTGCCTTCAGTTCAGATCATGATCTCAGGGTCCTGGGATCAAGCCATTCAGCAAAGAGTCTGCTTCTCCTTCTACCCCCTGCCCCTTCTCTCTCTCTCTCTCTCTCTCAAATAAAATAAATAAAATCTTAAATAAAAAAAAAAAACATAAATGTCCTCTTTCTAGAGGACTGGTGCCAAATATTATGGCTACAGAACTGTCAAACTCTAAATGTGCTTACTGCTTAGCAGGGGGGAAACTGGGCCCTGCTTGGAGAAGAATGTTATTTTTATGTCAGTAATTTAAGAAAAATAACACAAGAACTAAAAATAATGAAAGACAATATCAAGCTGCTAGCAGAAGTTGGCCAAACTACTGGAACCTGGGACAGTTTTTATCTATTAAACAAAGGCAATTGGGGAAATTGGCTGAGAAGTATGTTTCAATCAATAGCTATCATTGGGCTTTTGGTCATCAGTTTAATTGTAGTATTAAATTTCTATCATTTTTGTGTTAGTAAGCAGATGTCTTCTCCCCAAATGTAGGTACAAAATAAAATTCTTTTTCTTTGGAAGGCTTTTCCTGAAACTCAACTGACCATAGAAACTAAACCATCTGTCTTAGAGGGACATAATGGAGATTCTTCATTTTCCACTCTCTCATTCAGATAAGGCCAAGAAAATTCCATTGCATGTCCCTCCTCTGTGGGACAAGACATATGAAGATGGTCCCCCTGGCTTCTTGGAAAAGATACCTGAGAACAACCCTTCTCAGCTCCATGCCAACATACAATAAAATCTATAAAGAGCTATGCCCTTGACAAAAATTAGCAACACCTGAAAGACAGAATTGGCCAGCATTGTTTTCTTTGAAAGATGTCCATCAAAGGGGGAAATGTGAAGAAAAGAAGGGCATGTGAAAGAATTTCTAACTAAAAAGAAAAATCTCTGGGGCACCTGGCTGGCTCAGTGATTGAGCGTTGGCCTTCAGCTCAGGGCATTATCTTAGAGTACTGGGATCGAGTGTCCCACATCAGGTTCCCCGAGGTGAGCCTGCTTCTCCCTCTGTCTGTGTCTTTGTGTCTCTCATGAGTAAATGGGTAGAATTTAAAAAGAAGAATGAGAGAGAGAAAGAAAGAAAGAAAGAAAAGAAAGAAAGAAAGAAAGAAAGAAAGAAAGAAAGAAAGAAAGAAAGAAAGAAAGAAAGAAAAAGAAAGAAAATTGCAGAACAACATCTCTCAGACTCACATTTTTATTTGACAAAAATCAGGGTTTAGAGATGGTGCTGTTACTCTTAATCATTGCTATACCCTATCATTTTATCACAGAATCAATCATGAAAACATAAACCTGTTTACCACTGAAACTGAGCTTTGACTTTTGACTCTGCGGTCATTCACTGGCTATGGAATGAACTCCCTGGACTCAAAATGGAGTTTTATCATTTTGCAAAATCCTTGTGTGTAATACCACCTCAAAATATAATTATGTAGAAATATTCTATCATCAGAAACAATGGTAAACAAGAAGACTGTGAAAGAGAATGGCATTTCTATCTTCCTTGCATTTACCTATTCTCTGCACTATTTAAAAACATGTTTCCATGTATGAGGTATGTATTTTTACCCATGTCATTAAGAAAAAGGGAAGAAAGTCCTTGTTCTGCTCATAAAAGTCTCATATATGACTTCTTGCAAAAAGACTAAATCAACAATACATTAGGTAAATCTTTTTATATATATATATTTTTTTTTTATTGGAGTTCGATTTGCCAACATATAACACCCAGTGCTCATCCCGTCAAGTGCCCCCCTCAGTGCCCGTCACCCAGTCACCCCAACCCCCCGCCCACCCACCTCCCCTTCCACTACCCCTTGTTTGTTTCCTAACATGAGAGTTAGGAGTCTCTCATGTCACATTAGGTAAATCTTAACCCATTCTTAACCCTTGAGATGTTGTTCTATGTTAAATATATACATGCAATTCAATGTATTCCCTTATAATTGTTATATACTTTATAAGAGAGAAGAAGCAAGTGTCATGTCTCATGGGCACATGGTTCTTCATTCATTTACTCAACAATGATTGAACGCTTGCTGGATATAAGTGCATTCACAAGGAACAGTGACCCAACAAAACAAAATCAATTTATATCCCAGTGAGAGGTGCCAGGCAATAAACAATAAATATAATAAGTAAGGCATTATATAATATGTCAGAAAATGGTAAGCATTTAAAATTGTAGTCTACCTCCTTATCTTGTGCCACTACTGCTCTCCCTTGCTCTGCTAGTAACTGCAAACTTTAAATAATTATTTGTTGAGACCCTGGGTGGCTCGGTAGTTGGGCATCTGCTATCAGCTCAGGGCATGATCTTGGAGTACCAAGATCGAGTCCCACATCACGCTCCTCTCGTGGCGCCTGCTTCTCCCTCTGCCTATGGCTCTGCCTCTGTGTGTGTGTGTGTCTCTCATGAACAAATATATAAAATTAAAAAAAAGAAATGTTTTATAATATATAAATAAATATTTGATGAATAAATGAATGAAAAATAATGTACCCATGAGACATGACACTTGCTTCTCACTGAGAAGATGCTAGGTGAGCAAAGGTATGAGGTGAAGAAGTTAGCTATGTCAACATCTGAGAGATAGAAGTGGCAAGCAAAAAGCACAAAGTCTTTCAGATAGGAAGACTTCTAGATCCTGGAAGAAAGCAAGTTCAGTACGGCTAAAGCAGATAAAATAGAATCAGCAGGTTGGGGTTGTGGCAACTGAGGATCAGAGGAATGTGGGGGAAGGTTGTGCAGGTATGGAAAACATCATCCTTCTGAACAAAATTTCCATTGAAGATTCAGAGGAAGAAAATTGAGCCACATAGAACATTATTTTTCCACTGGGGCAATTTTTAATGAAGAAAATACAATTGCAGTCTAAATAAAGAATCACAGTTCAGTTGACAAGCCCACTGCCCCAATCTCTGAATCAGCATGGTGATATTAAACATGAGTCTTTGTAGTAAGACCCCCCAAAAAAAGACATTTCTTGTATTCTTTTTATCATTTGTGTTGCTTCTCAAAATCTGTGCCTGAACTGTTATACATGAGTGATGAATTACCAAATTCTACTCCTGAAACCAATATTACACTACATGTTAATTAACTTGAATTTAAAAAATAAAACCTGTGCCTGGAAATCCTTGATGCATAAAAATGCGTCCTTCAAGCTTCAGAATTTTCCAGCCTACTCTCTACTAGGCCAAGTATTTACAGGGAGAAAAACATATACAGAAAATCAGCAAGTTATCATAAAGGATAAATTACCATAGCCAGGATTCCTCTTTCTTTTATTCATTAAAAATATTTTTATGAATGTCCCATGTGTGTTAATATGAGTTTCAGTGTTATTCTGGCAATTCTCCTAACTCTACCCCCATTCCATGTACACTAATATGACAAGGACACTCATTCTCACCCACTCACAGTTGCTCAATGCTCTGTAAACACATCTTTCTTTGGAAATAACATTGGTTTAGAAATATGTCCAAAGGTAACGATGTCTTTTGTAGAGTTTCTTTTAAATAGCTTTATTTTAATAATAAAAATCATGAAGGAATTATTATTATTAAGCCAATTTTACAGATGAGGAAGGAGAAGTCGTGTAATTTGCCCAACACAGCACAGTAAGTAAGGATTTCACCCCAGGCAGTTTGACAGGTGACTCTATCCTGTTAACCCTTGTGTTGTCCAATCCTAAATCCAGTTAAAATACTCCCACAGGTGCCTGAGTGGCTCAGTCCGTTAAGCATCAACTCTTGATTTCCACTCAGATTATGATCTCAGGGTTGTGAGATCAAATCCCATGTCAAGTTCTGTGCTCACCATAGAGCCTGTTTGACCCTCTTCCTCTGCTCTTTCTCATTGCTCTCTCTCTCTCAAATAAACAAATAAAATCTTTTTTAAAATATCCCACATTGTATTTCGGATTTCTTCTTTTCCAGATACTTTTCTTGCTTATATGAACTTTCTTGCTTATCTTCCGTTTAGCAGGAAATGATTTTATTTATTACTTCATTTCACAAATATTTATTGAGTGCCTATTAAACTGATGACTGGAATCTCATCACTGTATTTTCATTTGTGTGACTGTAGTGGCTACTTACCACTAAAAATTGGAATGCTAACATTGATCCCTGACTTTGACGTTTGGCTAAAATCTGCCATTCAGATTCAGCTTTGGCCTCAACCTATTTCAACATCATTTCTGGATCCTTGAAACAGTGTATAATCAATAAACCTATGATCTTTGTAGGTAACGATTATCTAAAAATCACTATTATAATGCTAATAATATAATCAAGGCATAATTTGCAGATCTATTTTAATATACAAATATTCACTTTTATGTATTTAGATTTATCTTGGAGTGGAAAATTCTTGCTAGTCTCTTTCAAAAAGACAATTCAATTGATATTTGCAAAAATTCCCTTAAGACTCAAGCCCATTATTGGCCTTATTTATCCATCTGTCCTAAATATATTCCCAGAATTAAAAAATATGACATTATAATGGGTAATTTAGGGCCGTTTTTTAATATTCTGTATTCTTCGTAGGGGTGAGTGGCAGAAATGATGACAATTTTCATTTAAAACCCCGCCTCCTTTCCCCAATCCTTTTCAATGCCTATTGCCCCTGAGAGTTAGTTCCATAAGAATAAAGCAGAAAGCGTGGGAAGAAATACTGAAGCGGAAATGTCTTGCTACATCTAGATAACAAATAACCAGCAAGATTCTAGCTTATCTTAGAATTTATAAGTCTAACAATTATCACAGAGATGTATATTTACGAGTTTATTGGAATTAAAAGTGAGGCATTATTCTTCCTATCAGAAATGTCTCATTTTTTAAAGTAGATTTTATTTATTTATTCATGAGAGACACACAGAGAGAGAGGCAGAGACACAGGCAGAAGGAGAAGCAGGCCCCATGCAGGGAGCCGGATGTGGGACTCCATCCTGGGTCTCCAGGATCACGCCCTGGGCTGAAGGCGGGGCCAAACCGCTGAGCCACCGGGATGCCCAAAAATGTCTCATTTGACCAATTATTTTGACAATGAGAACTGGCTTTGCAAAATTAGGTCACTGGAGAACATTTTCTAAAAATTTAATCAGCTAAATGTATATTTTAAAAAAATAAGTTAAATAATTTTATGAGGTTTTATATTTACAAAAGTATAACTGAGTTAATAATATTTAAATTTTCTAAGACTTCTTAAGTGTATTAGGCATCTTTAAGTAAGAAAATAGCAATCAGTAGCCATTTATAAGTGCTGGTAAGTCTTTTTTGCATACTTTCTAGAAACTAAGAATGAGATTGATTCTAATGACTGAGTTCCAAATTCTTTTGCAATTGACCTAGTTTCCAGTGTTTTGCTTTCAACGAAATTAAGAAGGCTATTTTTTCAACTGATAGATAAATAAAATTATATTTAATGATAATTATAATGTGAACTTTGGCTTATAACTTAAATGTATAAATAAATGATATTGTTCTAATAGAATTTCTCTCATCTCTCTCTTTATGTAAATAAGATATCTTGGTGCTTACACCTATATGATAGGGAATAGAACAGGAATATTCTAGAAGAGAAATAAAATAGAAAAGAAAAAATAGGAGGTAAAGAGATAGTGGAAATTGTCTCAATTGGCCAATAAGTAATATTCATCCAAGGATACAAAATCTGATTGGGAAAACCAGATGGATGAAATGTACAATTTATTTCATTAAGAAAGCATTTTCATGTTGGCAAATTGAACTCCAATAAAAAAAAATTTTTAAAGAAAGCATTTTTTTAAAAAATATTTTATTTATTTATTCATGAGAATACACAGAGAGGAGAGAGAGAGAGAGGGGGCGGGGGCAGAGACACAAGCAGAGGGGGAAGCAGACTCCACGCAGGGAGCGCAACGAGGGACCGATACCCGGTCCCCAGGATCACACCTGGACGGTAGTCGGCACTAAACCGCTGAGCCACCCGGGCTGCCCAAAAGAAAGCATTTTCTTTTTTTTTTTTTTTTTAATTTATTTTTATTGGTGTACAATTTACTAACATACAGAATAACCCCCAGTGCCCGTCACCCATTCACTCCCACCCCCCGCCCTCCTCCCCTTCCAACACCCCTAGTTCGTTTCCCAGAGTTAGCAGTCTTTACGTTCTGTCTCCCTTTCTGATATTTCCCACACATTTCTTCTCCCTTCCCTTATATTCCCTTTCACTATTATTTATATTCCCCAAATGAATGAGAACATACACTGTTTGTCCTTCTCCGATTGACTTACTTCACTCAGCATAATACCCTCCAGTTCCATCCACGTTGAAGCAAATGGTGGGTATTTGTCATTTCTAATGGCTGAGGAATATTCCATTGTATACATAAACCACATCTTCTTTATCCATTCATCTTTCTTTTAATTTTTTTTTTATTTATTTATGATAGTCACACAGAGAGAGAGAGAGAGAGAGGCAGAGACATAGGCAGAGGGAGAAGCAGGCTCCATGTACCGGGAGCCCGATGTGGGATTCGATCCCGGGTCTCCAGGATCGCGCCCTGGGGCAAAGGCAGGCGCTAAACCGCTGCGCCACCCAGGGATCCCCTATCCATTCATCTTTCGTTGGACACCGAGGCTCCTTCCACAGTTTGGCTATCGTGGCCATTGCTGCTATAAACATCGGGGTGCAGCTGTCCCTGCGTTTCATTGCATTTATATCTTTGGGGTAAATCCCCAACAGTGCAATTGCTGGGTCGTAGGGCAGGTCTATTTTTAACTGTTTGAGGAACCTCCACACAGTTTTCCAGAGTGGCTGCACCAGTTCACATTCCCACCAACAGTGTAAGAGGGTTCCCTTTTCTCCGCATCCTCTCCAACATTTGTTGTTTCCTGCCTTGTTAATTAACAAGGCAGGAAACAACAAATGTTGGAGCTTTTGCACAGCAAAGGATACAGTCAACAAAACTAAAAGAACACCTACAGAATGGGAGAAGATATTTGCAAATGAAATATCAGATAAAAGGCTAGTTTCCAAGATCTGTAAAGAACTTCTTAAACTCAACAGCAAAGAAACAAACAATCCAATCATGAAATGGGCAAAAGACATGAAGAGAAATCTCAGAGGAAGACCTAGACATGGCCAACATGCACATGAGAAAATGCTCTGCATCACTTGCCATCAGGGAAATACAAATCAAAACCACAATGAGATACCACCTCACACCAGTGAGAATGGGGCAAATTAACAAGGCAAGAAAGCATTTTCAAACAGTTTTATCTCATGCGTTTCATATGTATTAAGATTGTAGTATATGTATGGGGGTTTTTTTGTATATTTTTTTATTGGAGTTCGATTTGCTAACATATAGTATACTACCCAGTGGTCATCCCATCTTCATAAGTAATACATTGACAACACTAGTAATGATAATTCAATCCAGAAAAATTGCATTACTACTCAGAACCTTATAGGTACAAAAACCTTTTTATGATTTTGATTGTCTTTAGCTATAGAAATGAATGACAAAATGTTCATTAAAATATATTGAAGAACAAAACACCGGGATAAAATTATGTGGGAAATTAGAATGGAAATACAAGATCAAGAAGAAACAAGAATGACTTAAAATTTCCAACTGGTTACAAAAGAATTCATGTATGTTTAAAATGAATGATGGTAGGCAATAAATGACTAATGGTATTTAAATCACTTTGGATATGTTTAAAAAGTGATATTACAGTTTTATTTTTAAATATCAGTATTTATAATACATTTTTTATCATCTCGCATATGATGAAAAATTTTAAGTTACGGAAGTGTGAGGAGTTACATGTTTAATCAAATTCTTGCAAATAAAAGAAAAAGGTTGAAAACCAAAGAGTCTAAAAGCCTTAGTTGAGAATGCTAAGAAAAGTATTATTTATGCCACATAATATATATTTTAAATGTTCCTAATAAAATTTGCAATTAAAAATCAAAATGATTAAATTTTGATGACATTCAATTTATTCTTCCATTCCTGAAGTTCAAGATATGATGATGATTTATGCTTCATCCAAATATGGATTCTTATTTTTAGTCATTAAGCATTTGGCCAAAATATAGGTTTGTTGCACATCCAGTAAGTTTTAATTATCCCTGGAAAAGGTAACATAAGGGCCTCTTAAAATCATTTATTATTTATTATAAGTTAATTTATCCCACATTGAGCTGGTGCAGAGTAAGTGTATTGTTTATGACAGTGCAGGAGTGGAGGGTGAGAATAGTAGGGAGCTCAGAGAAGAGAAAAGAGCATAAAGATTCTAGTGAGAGAAGGACCCAAAATGACACAGAAGAGTTTTATATTCATTCAGCAAACATCTGCCAACTCCTAAGAGCCAGGACAATATTTTATTAGAGTTTATGCTGTTTGATTTTGCATTATATCTCCCCTAGTTTATTATCCTCCTTGGAATTTAAATATCTTACATATCTGTAGTTTTACATACAGTTCACAAGGGTTGCCATGTACGTTATCTTCACTTCTCACTCTCTCAGACCATTTACAAAACTATACATCAAAGGAGTGCCTGGGTGACTCAGTTGGTTAATCGTGAGACTCTTGATTTTGGCTCAAAACATGATCTCTGGGATCTTGAGATTGAGCCCCGCAGAGGACTCCATGCCCAGCCATGACCAGAGTGGAGCCTACTTGGGATTTTCTCTCTCCCTCTCCCTCTGCTCCTCCCCCTGCTCATGTGCTCTCCTTCTTTCTCTCTCAAATAAGTAAATAAATCTTTAAAAAACAATGTATGTCAAAACAAAATAGACCTCATCCATAGAAGCGCCTGTTTCTCATCACATCATATTTTAGAGTTTAAACTGGTTCTCTATTCAAAATATGTACACTTCATCTTGTGAGTTCCTAGTTAAATTAACGTGACAGTGTAGATCTTTCTTATTTTTAAGACTCCATAAAGATAGATTCCTCAATCTCCCTTGGAAAGTAAATAGGAAAAAAAAAAAAAAGGAAAGTAAATAGGATGATGAATCACTATTGATAACATTTTTTTAAAAGACTGTTTATTGGAGAGAGAGAGAAAAAGAGAGAGAGAGTACAGGCAAGAAGGAGAGGAAGAAGCAGACGCTCCACTGAGCAGGGAGCCCTACGCTTGCGGGGCTCCATCCCAGGACCCTGAGATCATGAGCTGAGCCAAAGGCAGATGCTTAACCAACTGAGCCACCCAGGCAACTTGATAAAATATTTTTATATTGCTCAAAGTAGAATTAAATAAGAATGTTCATCAAGAATCATGAATTAATTGACTTTCTATTCTAGGTGTTCAATGAACTAAGAAATAATATGTATTACATGGGCTGTATCCAAATGAACTATCATTCTCTTTATAAACAAACATAAGGAGAGCTATAAAATGCAAACATTAAGTGGTTAAACAAGGAAGAGATTGTCTTCAAATTTATTGTGTCTAAAACCCTGTGATAAACTTCACTTCTTTGTTTCATTAAAGAACCATAGAGGATGAAGCTCAGAGGAATATGTGATGCTCCCTGGACTACCAAGAACCAATTTGGTATATGTATTTACATTAATAGCTCTTTAAAAAAAGAAAATGCAAGTCAAGAATATTAATTGATTTCATCAAGTCCATATAATTTATTTTGTTTCTTCTTGAAAATATTTAAGATACTGATTAATAATCAGAGCTAATATAGGCTAACAGCAGTATTTTTAAAAGGCTTTGAAAATTTGAGAAAGTGGAATAAAAGAATACTGATGGTCATAGAAATAATCTGGAATTGATTTTTTTATTCTGGAAGTAGTTAATATGTTACAAAAATAAATGGTTAGCAGTTTACTTTCACTGCCCATCAGGTAAATTAAAAACAAGTGATTCTGGAACAAGAACAGAGTTCAAGGAATCAAGGACTGAGACTCCTATTATTTCCCCTTTCTCTCCACACCATGAGGAGAAATCCACTGCCCATCCCAGTCTTGATTCTGTTTTTCCTGCTCCTTCCCAGAGATGCTTCCACTACTTCAAAACCGTAAGCAACATTTCTATTAAATTCTACTGTCCTTTTCTTTCTCATTGTGTTATCTGCTTCTTGATATGTCTGTCTTACTTTTCTGATTTCCTGTGAAATTATCTGCTGTTGAAGGGGTTTGGAAAGGTCAGTAAGTTGTTATGGCTCATGTGGAAAGAAGCATACTCCAATTCTAGAAAACACGGAGACATAGGTCAGTTACATTTGTGAAATATTCACCTAATAAGAATACAAAATTATACAACATTCATTAAATAATAATACAGAATTTCTGCCCAAAAGGGGAAAAAAAAGGTACATTCTTTATTGTCTCATAAAAAAGGCTGCAGTGTCACATCCACTGTAAAATGACTCAGTGTCTGTATTTTCCCCCAGTCAGGATCACCAAGATGGATTCATGACCCTCAGACAAGCCAACATTTGTGTGTCAGATCATGCAATTCTTCAGCAAACCTGTGTGGGCTGGCATTACACCTTGGGAATATACAGATTTAACAAAATGTGGATCCTGCCCTCAATTTCTCACAGTACATAGAGGAACTAGTGTACAGAGAAAGGAATGTGGTGCAAAATCAGAAGCAAGCATTGCAGGATTCTGTGAGAATGCTCACAGAAAAATCTACCTCCTCCTGGAGCCTTTAAGGGATATAAGAGAAAGGCGCATCACCTAAGTCTGAAGAAAGTTGTTTTTGAGATAAATCTTATGAAGCAAATAGACTGTATCCAGATAGAAAAAGGCCACTTCAGAAAGAGAGAGAGGCATAGGAAACCAGAGCATTGCAAAGTACAGGGCATTTGAATGGTTGTAAATGATGGACAAAGAGCAACAAGAAAGTGATATTTTTTTCTGGGTGTCCATGATAATATATTTGGTGATTAGCCTTGCATGGCTCTCTGATATCAGAAAAATAGAGAGAAATAGAAAAGAGCCTAAATTACTTCTGAAATAGTACTGAAAAGCACTTCAGCTCCTCCTTTTCTTTTTTTTATTTATTATTTATGATAGTCACAGAGAGAGAGAGAAAGAGAGGCAGAGACATAGGCAGAGGGAGAAGCAGGCTCCATGCACTGGGAGCCCGACATGGGACTCGATCCTGGGTCTCCAGGATCGCGCCCTGGGCCAAAGGCAGGCGCCAAACCGCTGCGTCACCCAGGGATCCCAGCTCCTCCTTTTCTATTGTTACTTCTTTAGTGTCCTGGAATAAAGAAATTCATATCATCCACATGAAACTCAAGACCCCATATAAATAGGTTATTAACACTTTCAAAGATAATTAATTGGTTAATTACATTTTGTCATTGCTAAAAAAAGTTTTGAGCTTTATAGACATAATTGACAAAAAAATTACAAAATAATGAAAGTATACCACATGATGATTTCATATACATATATAATGGAAGGATTCTTCCCATTGGGTTAATTTAAATACCTATCTCCACCTTCTCCTTTCTTCTTCTCCTTTCTTCCTCTTCTTCTTCTTTCTTCTTTCTTCTTTCTTCTTTCTTCTTTCTTCTTCTTCTCCTCATCCTCCCCCTCCTCCTCCTCCTTCCTCTTTTTTGGCGAGAACATTTAAATTCTATAGTCACCACGTTATACATTATGTCCTCAGACTTTGCTTACCTTACTTTAATTGAAAGTTTGTACCCTTTTACCAACCTCTCCCTATTTCCTTCAACACCCTCACCCCGCCCCAGCACCTGGCATTCATTTTTCTACTCTCTGTTTCTATGAATTTGACTTTTTTTCAAAAGATTCTACATATAAGTGATAGCATGCAATATTACCTGTCTCTGACATATTTCACTTATAGTACCCTGAAATTCCATCCATGTTATCGCAAATGATAAGACTTCTTTATTTAAGGCTGAACCATATCCCATAATATATAATCTCAGCTTTCTTGATCCATTTATAAATTTGACAATAATCCTTTTTTACTTCACTCAGCACTGGGTATTATACTATATGTTGGCAAATCGAAATTCGATAAAAAAATAATCCTTTTTTAAAATGATTTTATTTATTTATTTGAGAGGAAAGGAGAGAGAGAGCATGAGCAATGGGGCAGAGTAGAGGGAGTGAGAGAGTCAGGCTCCCCTCTGAGTAGGGAGTCCATTGTGGGACTTGATCCCAGGACCCCAAGATCATGACCTGAGCCAAAGCCAGACACTTAACCAGCTGAGCCATACAGGCGCCCTTGAAAACAATTTCTATCCAAAATACATAATGACTTAAGGATTGTTTATCCATAGCTTATGCAAATATTGTGAGGGTGAATATCTCCACAACACAAGAGAAGCATAGCGTTTAACTTGGTGGTGGTTTCTGAGTTTCTAAGATCTTTTGGATTGGGCTTTGAAGAATACACTCCTCCGCCCTCTTGCTGAAGCCTGGCTCTGTTCTGTGATTGGTGATTACAGAAAAGATGATCTAGAAAACAGCCACAAAAATGACGTCTTTTTAACTTCTCCGTGGTTGATCCAGACCCCTATTCTCCACAGGCAGTACCTAGTGCTGGTCCCATCACAGCTGTACGCTAAGGTTCCTGAGAAGGCCTGTGTTATGCTTAATGACCTGAATGAGACGGTGACAGTAAACTTAATTCTGGAGTATGCAATGCAAACCAGAACCCTCCTCTCAGACGTGGTGACAAAGAATTCCTTCTACTGCAGGCCCTTCACGGTCAGTATAATTCATTGGGATACGGGTGCACATTAGAGGAAGAGCATATTCGCTGCTACTTTGTGTTCTGACCCCCCAACAATAAAAAAGCATAAGTACAAAGTGAACTTCAAATTCAGTCCTAAAAATGAACGTCCTACTGAATATGCTTTCATGATATCTACAAACAATTCTAGCACAATAAGCAAAAGGTAGTGGTAGCTATAGGAAAGATAAACTTGTGAGGTAAATAAAGTTCTTGCCATTACCCATAAAAGTTCTGAAACTCATAATTTAGGTGACTTATTTAAGATCTCACAAGTGGTTGATGGTTAATATCTTGTCCTTGTAACCTTTTATTATGTAAGGAATTAAATAGGTAATCATACTGGCTTACTACCAGTGATAGTATATAATGTCGATGTTGACTATTGGAAAATAACATTTGGTAATTATTGTAATAACATTATATTGCTATGGAAATAAGAGCATGTTATTTTCTTCACTGTCATGACTGGAAGAACTAGTTTGTTTTACTGCAATGACATTTTCCCCTTAAATCAACAAAGCATTACTGTCATGTTACATAAGCATAAGAATCTTTAAGTCCAGGGACATAATTCTTGACTTATTCCTTACTCATTCTCTGGGACTAAGCAGAGAATAAGAAAATCATAAAGGCTGAGACATTCAGAAGTAGATCTGGGCAGATTTTTCAACTCGTTTCTGTTTTACAGATTCCAGAGTTGCCGTCGTCCCCAGGGCTCATTACCGTGGAGGTGAAGGGGCCAACCCAACTGTTCATAAAGAAGAAGAAAGTACGCATCACAAAAGTAGACAGCCTGATCTTTGTCCAAACAGACAAACCCATCTACAAGCCAGGACAAACAGGTCAGGAACCAAATGAGCAAGGCCAACTTTAAGGGGTAGGTGGGTGGTTCTCGATAACTTATTCTGTAGTCATGAAAATCCAGCCATGTCATTATCTGTGTTACTATGGTGGATTCCCATTGGAGGGTTTCATGGGAAAAAATCTTTATGTTTCAGTGAGATTCCGTGTTGTCTCTGTGGATGTCAGTTTTCATCCTTTGAATGAAACCGTAAGTCCCATAACAGTGGATGAGTTGGGAGGAAACAGGCAAAAATGTCAATCCCATCCTTTTGGAGAACCTAAGACCCGTATGATCTCATAAAAGTACCACTGCTGGAGGACGGGGAAATCAGTTCATCAACTGCACTATTAAAATAAAATACTCAGTTGAAATTATCCTTTTCAAGATCCCAGTAATTTTTATTGAACACAAGAAAACAAGTGCTCTTGATTTCTCCCTTAGAGAAATGGAGACTTTCTCAGAGATAAATTTCATCTGTAAAATAAACTTATAATTTGGACTTTTTTACCTTAGTATACATTTCCTCAATTGTATAGTACTTCATAAAAGTAAAGTCATGATTTGTCAAGAGATATATTTCCCAAACTAAACATATAAGTTGCTGTGACCCAAACTGGGGCATATTTCCTTGTTTGGACAAGAAATATGCAGACTCACTTCCTCTGATTCAGATATTCTATGTTGATAGATCCTGATGTCATGCCTTTCTTTTTCTAACCTCTATCTCACATTCATACTATTTTTTTTCTTTACAGTTGCCGGTGGTTTATATTGAGGTAGGTAATATCTTATATCTGTTGGGATGAGGCCTTACGACAAGTTCTGTTCCATTGCCACCTCCTTGCTCCTCACCAGCACTTCACCAAGACTAAAGAGTTTTTCCTGTCTATTTTAAGTCCTCTGGGCAGTGGGTAAGATGTAAATGAAGGAACAAAATCCCCTGAGCTGGTACAACTTAGTGGCTCTTACGGAAGAGCCAAATTCCTAACCAATTTGGGTATGCATAATCTCAAAAAGAGGTATTACAATCTGTAATATCTCATAGCTGGTAACCCTGCCGCCCTTTCCTCAGTGTAGAATTCCTAGACAACTTTGCTCAGTACCTTTGATGTCAATTTACAAAACATCTACTATCCAAGCCCCAATGTGCCCTCCCTGAAAAGCTGTCCCTGTACTCAAAATACATATTTTATTTTTTTCTATGAACTCATAATGTTCTAACCTATAGAATCCCAAAAGGAACCGAATTTTCCAATGGCAAAATCTCAGATTGCAAGGAGGACTCAGCCAGCTCTCCTTCCCACTCTCAGTGGAGCCCACCCTGGGTGCTTATAAGGTCAAGCTGGAGAAGGAGTCAGGGGAAAAAATAGAGCACCCCTTTGAAGTGAAGGAATACGGTAAGAATTCTACCTGTGTCCAAGACATTTATGACATTATTTAAGAGTGTAAGAGTTTTTACACATAGGTACTAGCAAAAATCTAGCATATGATAGTTGGAAATTAGCAATTTTTTAATTTACCTAAATATTCACTAAGCCATTTTCATGCACTATCTCATTTAATCCTCTTATCAACCATCTGAGGCAGATACTATGTTATCTCCATTTTACAAACGAGTACATCAATAACTAGTACAGTTAGTGATTTACCAAAATTGCAGAGCCAGCAAGAGGCAAGAGAGATTTTAATAGGTCCATTACCCTATTCAAACAAAATTGTGAACCAAAACAATAAATATCTGCATGCATCTGTTGAACTCTAACTTATAGCTGAAGGCACCTCCTGGTTGTCTACGACCTACACCTATACTACTCTAATCAAAGCAGCCAGGCACTGAAGCCATTTTATGAGTTATCAGTCATGTGGATTTTCTAATATAAATTAAGTATAGCATGCCATGGATGAAGAGACTTACCACAAAACATGATTCCCCAAACTCACCTGGATTGTCATGAGGATTATAGGACCAGGATTTGTTATAGGAACAGCTAGTCTTGTACAACTGTGAGAGAGGCTAGAAAAGTAAGGGCCCAGCAGGAGGAGCTGGTGGATTGGAGGCACTCACTAACCAGTTCTCCTGAAGCATTAGTGGCGATGAATAAATTATCACCTGTAAGGGTGCCTTCAGATGCTAAAGTGACCATGAAGGGAAACTGATAGAACAATCGATGGAAAACTGTATGTATATGTACCACTTCAATACTTCCGTAATCAAGTTTCTGGTGATGAGTATGGGGCTTCCATTAGTCAGTAGGACCAGCAGTTGGAAAGAACTGGACACACAGAGGGAAAGAATAAGAACAAACTGGAATCCAGAGGCCTCTCTGCACCTCTCACCACATCTAACCATGACCATCTTCAGAGACTAATGGTGCTGCTTTTTCCTTCCATCTTTGAAAGGATCCTAGGAAATGTAGTGCCAGCTTAACCAAGTTAACGTGTACAAAATACCCATGATCATAAACACGTCTCCGTTGTCAGTAAAGTTCTGCTGCTGCTTATTGTAATTGTAATCATTTCATGTGATCCTACGTTATAAGGTTCTGTAATAGAGTCATTACTAATACTTGCAAGATATCCTACCCACCCACCTTCACCTCTTTCTTCCTTCTGCTGACGACAGTTTTGCCCAAATTTGAGGTCCAAGTGAAAATGCCCAAGACGATTAGTTTTCTGGATGAAGAATTTGTAGTATCCGCCTGTGGCCTGTGAGTTACATTTATTCCATCCCATTTCTATCTCCCTACTCTAAGTGCATTGCAAGTAATTGTTACTGGACTTCAAGTATTTGAATTAGAGAATGACTTTCTCTCCGACATGTCTGAGCTCCAGAGAGTGAGCAGGGGTGGTAGCACAGGACACTTACTTCTACCAATAACAGTACTTACTGAACACTTAAAATGTGCCAGATAATGTTTTAAGTGCTTTGTGAGATAGGGATAGTTACCTTTAGTTTGCAAATGAGGAAAATATAACACATAGGGAATAGAAAACGTGTTCAAGTTGCTACATATAATAAACGGCAGATTGGACTTTAAATCCAACAGTCTGACTCCAGACCCTGAACTCTTCACCACTATCCTATATTGCCTCTGCAATTGAAAAAAAAAATCTAGCTTCATGAAGTATTCTACATGCCAGACACTGTCCCAAACTGAACACAGGACATTCAGCTCAAGCTCATGCTCATGCTCATAACGTCTATGCTATTCTTTGTCCTATTACCCCCATTTCTTATTGCTCCTGATTTCTTAAACTATGGAAAATTAGGGGGAAAAAATAAGCAGATCTTCTTAAGCTATGGAAAATTAGGGGAAAAAACTAAGCAGATCTTCTTAAATAAATATATAGATACATAATGTAGAATTCACAATACATGTCATAGTTATTTCTTCCCTGATTGCCTTTTAGTTCACTAGAACATACTCCACATGCACTGAGGAGAGACACTTTACCTCTTGCTTTTGAAAACAATATGAGGATCATATTTTCATCTTTGTCACTAGTTTTGGTGCTTTAGATTTTTCCCTCATGAGAGAGAGCCCTTTGAGTCAGATTTAAAGATAAGATTCAACAAAGTGAGATTTAATAAATAATTTATTGCTTTATCAGTACTTCTAGAAATTAGGGAGAAAAAAAAACTATAAAGAGGGGATGATTAGAGCCATCAAAGCCAAAGCTCACCTACCTCACAGTTTTGGCTAAAGCAATAGGCCTCAAACTTAGTGAGCATCAGATTCTATGGCGGTGATTCACTAAAATGTAGACTCCTTTGGCCCAAAATCTGAAGATTCCAATCATAAGGTGTCTGGGTGGCTCAGTGGCTGAGCATCTGCCTTTGGCTCAGGTCATGATCCCGGGGTTCTGGGATCTAGTCCGGCATCGGGCTCCCCACAAGGAGCCTACTTCTCCCTCTGCCTATATCTCTGCCTCTCTCTCTCTGTGTCTCTCATGAATAAATAAATTTTAAAAATATATATATATAAATTTCAATCATAAACCTAAGGAAAGATTCAGGACTCTGAATCTCAATAAATATCTCAGGTAATTTCAGCATACGTGTTCCATAAAGCACACTCTGAGAAACAAGACTAAGTTTGGCTTCCCATCATATCTTACTTCACTCAGACTGCTATGACAAAATACCACAGAGTAGGTAGTTTATAAACAACAGAAATTTATTGCTCATAGTTCTAGAGGCTAGAAATCCAAATTCAAGTTACCAGCATGGTCACATTCTGGTGAAGCTTCTCTCTCTAGTTCATAGCTGATGCCTTCTTGTCATGTCCTCATGTGGTGGGAGGGGCAAAGGATCTTGCTGGAGCCTTTTTTATAAAGACTCCAACCACATTTAGGAGGGCTCCACTCACATCATCAACATACCTCCCAAAGACCTTACCTCCTAAGACTATCATCTATGGGTTTTAGGATTTCCACATATAAATTTGGAGGGATGCAAACATTCAGACTATACCGTAGCATATCTTTCCATCAGATTTGGCATAATCAGACTAAGTTATTATGATACTGTTCATTTATAACATATCTGTTCTGCGTGGTTAGTGCTTTTGAATATTTAAATTCCCATTCAAGTTCTCACTTATCCTCTTAAAATACATATAAATTAGGGAGGACTTAGAAATACACTGTCTACATATCCTTAAATTTTGCCTTAAAACACCTTAGAAGGTGTTATCAAAACTGGAATTATTACCTAGATAATCTGAAGGCAGAGAAAAAGGAAATAAGATAGTCTTAGAGTAAAACCACAGCTAAAAGTAAGGAAAGATCTGAGAAAAACTACATTGTTAAATTTTCATTTAGAGGTATTTTAAAAAGATCCAGTAGGCATTTTCTTAGAGTTGTAGACATGGGTAATAATTAAAATAATTAGATAATTAAGATGTAGTTTCAGAATAAGTGCTTCTAAAGTACAATTGCTATGTGAACAAGATGGCTATATGTGTGGATCAAATCATGTGAACAAATATCTGAGTTATTTATATTAAATATCCTATTGTATAACTGCTTTACCATTATAGATACACGTATGGAAAGCCTGTCTCTGGTGTGGTGACAATTAACATATGCAGAAAATACTCACAATATCATTTTGCCTGCCATGGAATGCATTCGCAAGGTGTCTGTGAAGAATTCAGTCAACAGGTATATGGAAACCATTCTTCCCAAGACACCAACACCAAAGCCTGTTTTCACATGGATTATAATGCAATAAAGAATATCATACAAAAGAATACAATACTGTATTGTGAAAACAGTACAACAGAGAGCAGTGTGGGGTAGGGGAAACACTGTAAGAATGCCAGGCAATGTTAGGAGCCTACTTGAGAATTTGGTTCATTAATTTATAGTGGCATTTATTTGGCCAGTTTTATAATTTCCTTCTGACAGCAATTAACATGCCAAATATAAAGGCATAAAATAATGTGAAAGTATCCAAAGTCGGCTTTTATCAAACAGATAAAAGAAGAATGTGGCAGGTGTTAAGAATTTGGTTAGTGGGAGGAGGTGCCTGGCTGGCTTAGGTGGTAAAGCCTGTGACTCTTGAATTCATGGTCATAAATTCTAGCCCCATGTTGGGTGAAGAGCTTACTTTAAAAAAGGGGGGGGGGGAGAATACGGTTAGTGGGAGAATTAAATGACTTGCTATGGGATCTAAAGCTCATATGGAAGAATATGAAACCCACATAGAAAGATAACATAAAAGCCTAGAGAATGGCAGTGAGTGTAAGGATATGAAAAAGAAAGTTATCAAAGCTGCAGCGAGGGGTGCCTGGGTGACTTAGTTGGTTGAGCATCCAACTCTTGGTTTCAGCTCAGGTCATGGTCTTGGGGTGGTGGAATTGAGCCTCACTTTGGGCTTTGTGCTGAGTCTGGAGCCTGCTTAAGAGTCTCTCTCTCCCTCTGCTCCTCCCCCAACCCCACTCACCCACACATATGTGCATGAAAACAAATCTTTCTTAAGATGTGGGCCCCAATATTTAATTTGGAAATCTAATTACTATAATGATTCATCTATTCAATGAATATATATCTTTTTATTAATGTCCTAGACATGGAGAAATACAGTTAAAAAAATATAATCCTTAGTCGATATGTAGATGAAAGTGGTCACAGAGGAGATGTTATATCTGAGCTGAGTTTAGAAGAGCAGTAACTCTTAACCAAAATAAGAATGGAACAAAGAATGTTATCACTTGTGAAGCAATGTATGCAGAGAGAGTACACTGGTACATTTAGAAACTAGGAAGTTTAATTTGGCAGAAATGGGATAGGCTTTCAGAAGAGAAGGGGGAAGGCAGAAGTTGGCAATGAGTAACTCAATGATCAGTGAAGAAACTGGATGTCATTTTTGGCTTGGGAAAGGGTAAGCACCTAAAGGATGGTCAGAATATTTGTAAAATTTCCTTTGGCCAACAAAAATCTTTCACAAATTGATAACTGACTTTTTTTATATCAAACTGGAGGACCCAGGAACTCTCTTTCTTTCTCTTCAGGCAGATGATAAAGGCTGTTTCACACAACTCGTGAAGACCAAAGTATTTCAGCTGAGACAAAGGGGGTATGACATGACAATACAAGTGGAAGCCAAAATCAAAGAGGAGGGAACAGGTTTGTTTGTATTACTTATAAATATTAATTCATTAAGTCTCCAATATATTAAGCATCTATCAAACTTCCATTCCATGTAAAACACTTTGTAGTTTCTGGGGACTATGAAAATAACATGGTCCCTGCTGTCAAGGAACTAGAAGTCTAAGAAGAAATTACATATAGGTTTGTATATATGTATATGTTTACTTGTGTGTATGTATTTATAACCACAACAAAATTTCTATAAGAAATGTAAAAACTAACAGCCAAATGAGTATAAAAAGAGAGAATTAATTTTTATATAGAAACAAAGAAAGTTGATAAAGTAGCATGTGAGCTGATTTGGATAATATTTTGAAAGCTTGTGATGAACTGGGAAAGCATGATTCTTATAAAACAAATATGTTTAGTCTCAGAATAAACTGAAAATGTAGGTTGGGGCTAAGGTGTGTAAAAAAGTAAATCATATGCTAAAAAGATTATATTTTGGGGATCCCTGGATGGCTCAGCGGTTTAGTGCCTGCCTTTGGCCCAGGGCATAGTCCCAGAATCTCGGGATCAAATCCCATGTTGGGCTCCCTGTATGGAGCCTGCTTCTCTCTCTGCCTGTGTCTATCATAAGTAAATAAATAAAATCTTTTTTAAAAAGGTTAAATTTTATTATGAAAAGCCTTAGGTATCTACAGATATATTTGAGGAGAAAGTTCTAAATATATTGATATTTTGAAAATATAGTTCTAGCAGACATGAAGAGGACAGGCTAGATGAAACAATTTTAAGGTGTTACAATTTGATACATCAGATTATTATTCAAAATTGCCCCAAAGATTACAAACCTGGGACCTGGGAAATGGAAATGCCATTAATCAAAGATAAGAAGTAGATAAAAAGAAATATAATGAAATGGTCAAAGAAAAGTCATTCAACAATAAATCATTACAACAATGAGTTATTGTAATCTGGAACATCAATATAGAAGTTGATTCATTCAGCTTTAAAAATAATTTTTAAAAAATAAAAATAATTTTTAAAAAAAATCAGAGCAAAATCAGGACCAAAATCGATTCCCATTGTATCTATAGCTCCTAAGAGTAAGGGCAATCATTCTAAAAGTGAACTCACTTAGCATTGCTAAATTGAAGCTAGAGACAGACAAGGAGAGCCCAAGGACAGAAACAACTACATTTAGGACATAGTATCAAATAAACCAGCATAATAAAATTAGAAGTCACAGGCATGAGGGAAAATAATAAAGTACAATTTCTTAGAAGACACTGGAAGAGTCTCGGTGGCACTGATTTATAAAGTACTTCTAGGAGTTCATTTTGATCAAGTCTGAGATGAGAATGCTATACTGGGAAGGGTGCCAGGGTGGCTCAGTTGGTTAAATGTCCAATCCTTAATCTCAGCTCAGGTCTTGATCTCAAGATCATGAGTTCAAGCCCTGCACTGGGCTCCACAGTGGGCATGGAACCTAATTTAAAAGAGAGAGAGAGAGAATATTATATTTGGAGCAAATAAGAGACCTTTTAGACTTTGATAGACCAATGCTTTAGATAATGAAGCCAAGGTACAGATTGCATTTTACTGTGGAAGGGGCATACAGCGAAAAGAAGGGTCTTGCTGGGGAAGTAGTTTGTGATAGACATATAAACATATTCTGAGACCAATGTGAAGAATCCTGTTGTATGCAGAAAGTCCTGGGGAGAGGAGAGGGATCTGAGAGAGGCTGAAACAGAAATGGAGCAAGATCACAGATCTGAGAAGAGCTTAAGAACACAGATGGAACAAATAAGATACCAGTGAAACCAGAAGAATTGGGAAATTAGGTATAATAATTTTTTATCTTGAAGGTGAAGCTAACGTCAAGTTGCTTGTATTTTCTAAGTGTGAAAAATTCTGGAAAGAGTAAGAAATAGAATAGGGATAGTACTTTGTCATGACAGAGCAAAGCTGGAGTGGAAGTAGGAAGTGAGTTGAATATATAGAACAGTTCGATTTCACTTCTTTCTTTTTCAGAGGTGGAACTAACTGGGCATGGATCATGTGAAATCACAAATATCCTGAGCAAGCTGAAATTTACGAAAGCGGATACATATTATAGACCTGGGCTTCCTTTTTATGGGCAGGTAAAATATCTTTTCAATAAAATTCATATTTTGGGAGAGGTGGCCATTAAGAAAATAAATTTTACTACCACAAGAGTACAATTTATTATAAAAATAAATATTTATTTCGAATGGGGAAAGAAATGGTAGCCATGACAAACTTAAAAGGCAAATAACATCATATCCAGAAAAACAAAGCACACTTTTATTGACTAACTTCCTAACACATCTCTCTGAAAGACATTTTTCCTGTGTAGTTTGGCTGCATACTCAGATTGCCCCTTTATAAACAATTATTTTGTAATACAATTCTTTTTTAAAGATACTCTTTCATCTAGATGATTGAGTTCTTTTTTCATATTGATAGTTTTTAAAAGTTTTTTTTCCAGTTTCAAAGCTCTGTATTGGTAATAATATTGGTAAGTTTTCAGACTGATATCTAACTTAGTAAACTATCAGTTTTCTGTCATATAATAAATATAAGGTTTCTAGGCATTTTAAATTTCCTTTTTTAGTAACTAATATTTGAATTGACAGCTGATAGGCAATTGACAGTTGATAGGCAATTTCTTCATTAACTGTGAAATTTCTAAGTATTTCACAGTTGATGACATTACGAATTTTGTATTTTCTTCATTTATTACAGTATTATGTTGCAAATTGGCAAGAAATTAATACATGTATAGATATGATTGGGCAAAGCCATCTTGGAACAAGTGAAGAATGTGAGAAAACTGAGGATTAAAAGGATGAATATGACTTGGCCAGAAATTTAAGAAAGGGGAGAATGGTCAAGGTCCTAGGTGTGAAACAGCTTTTAAAGAGCAACTATGTGACAAGCTGAGATAGGAGATATAGCTGGAGATGGCTGTAAGTAAGCCAGAACAGATCTTGAGGGCTTTATAGAATATGTTCAGAATTTTGATGGGGTTTTGTTTGTTTGTTTTTCTTTTTTTTTCTTAAGAATTTATTTAGGGATCCCTGGGTGGCGCAGCGGTTTGGCGCCTGCCTTTGGCCCAGGGCGTGATCCTGGAGACCCGGGATCGAATCCCACATCAGGCTCAGCCTGCTTCTCTCTCTGCCTATGTCTCTGCCTCTCTCTCTCTCTCTCTGTGTGTGTGACTATCATAAATAAATAAAAAATTTAAAAAAAAAGAATTTATTTATTTGAGAGAGACAGAGATGGTGACAGATATAGCGAGAGAGAGCACAAGCAGAGAAGAAAGGGAGAAAAGCAGATTATCTGCTGAGCAGGGACCACCCCACCCTCCCAAACATGGGGCTCGATCCAAGGACTCCGGGATCATGACCTGAGCCAAAGGCAGATAGATGCTTAACCAATTGAGCCACTCAGGCACCCCTGCTCAGAATTTTGGATTGAGAAATTACTGAAAGTTTTAAAGAGAATAACATGACCAGTTTAGCTCAGGCCATAGAGAGAGTGATTTGAAGCAAGCGTGAAGCAGTAAGAGAATGAACTGTGGAAGATTAAATAAAAAGCTGTTGGAAATCAGATGGGGGAAAAATATTATGTTTTGTCTGTGGAGGAAAGAAATAGAGCTAAAATAAAAACAAAACATCTATTTGGGGCCTCAGATTGCAAATCAAGAAACATGGATTTGGGCAGCAATCCACATAGTGTATCTTCTCCCTGAGAACAGATATCAATGGTTTTAAAGACAAAGGAGGATTCTTGTGCATGTTATTCATGAGGAATTTTGATTGGTGTTGGTGGCAGAAATCTAATCTTGACTGAATATAATTGGTTGCTAAGGCTTTCACTGAGCAAAATCTTCTGTAGCAGGTTACAGGCATTTGGGCTGAGTTTGGCCCAATTCAAAAGTTCATGGTTCCTCTCAGCTCCACTGTAAACCTTTTGATAAGTGATCTCATTTTATTTCACCTTAAACAGATTTTAACTGGAATGATAGCAATGGGTCTGAAGAGAAGTAAATAAAATGTGCTGAACAGAGTAAGAGATAGCACTTGGCCTTGGGTTAGATGTAGTCAGCAAAAGAGAGAAAATGATGGGAAAAGGCCTTTGATATTGTTGGATAATCCATGGGAATGGATAGAAGCACTGTATCCTGAGATAGAGCACACAGGGATGAAGAAAATTGAGAAAGGTGATATTTTGAGCTCATTTTTGTATATTCTTAATTGTTATATGCTCACGGAACATCTAAATAGAAATGTCAGAAAGAAAAATAGTTTAGAGCCCAGAAAAACAAATCTTATTTTCAGATTCTAAGATCTTTAGTAAATGACAGTGGCCAATAGTTCAAGAGGTGAACACAAGAGAGAGTGGAAGGTGTCATTGCTATGTAACCCTTGACACCAGCTATTACTTCCATTTCTAGGTTCTTCTAGTTGACGAGAAGGATCAGCCAATGGCCCATAAAACTGTAGTCGTCAGTGTGGACGTAACCACATACCAATCCAGCCTTATCACGAATGAACATGGTTTGGTGAACATTTACATTGATACCACCAACTTCACATCTTCTCTCTTTACAGTTATGGTAAGTGAAAAAACATTGCTGAGGCCACAGAACTTAAACATATCCAGGAAGTGCATAAATTCTAGGGAGGAAAGAAATGGTAATAAAGAGTAAAATAGAAATTAAGCAAATCAGAAACCTAAGTTATAAGAAAAAAATTATCTGCCAGAAAACTTTTACTCTAGCATCGTCTAGTGTCAGGAGACACTTTTTAGATCATCTTGATATCCCCATATAAAATTCAATATTTTTACAACATTATTATAGCTTAGATGTTATTTGGTTTCTTTGGTGTTACCACCATTTTTTATTTTTTGTAAAAAATTTAAATATCTTTATGCAGTTTAGAGCCTTAAGAGTATTAAGAAAAAGTAATTGATCTCGACTATGAGGGAATATTATCTATTAAATCAGTATAGCACAACCTTAAATAAACTTAAGGAAAAGTCACTCACAGATTATGCTTTATTTGGGAGAGCAGACTATGATGGAATCAAATAGGCCCGGTTCACATAAAATCTTCAGTACATGACATTTCAGGGTGACCAAGATATACATAATGTACATTAACAAATAGCCTTTTTAAGACCTTTTATTCTTTACACTAGGTGACTTACAAACAGAATGTCCACTGTTTTGATAATTGGTGGCTTGAAGAACTTCATAACCAAGCACAGCACACTGTAAAGCATATTTTCTCCCCGAGCAAGAGTTATGTTCACCTTGAACTTGTTGCTGGTACCATAACCTGTGGACAAACCCAGGAGATCCGGGCGCACTACATCCTGAATGGACAGATTCTGAAGGATGAAAAAGAATTAACCTTCTATTATTTGGTAAGAATGGAAACCACTATAGCTCTTTCTAATCATGTGGAGATTGAGTTCCTATCTAAGTAATGCGCTGTGCTAGATATCAGTGTGCACCTTCTTTTTTTTTTTTTTTGAAGAAAAGTTACTTCCTAATAAAATTCCTAATGCTTTAATTTCTTACTTATGCTCTGGTCCCTACTGAAACTTTTTAGTTTTATGAGTTCCAATGGAAAATTATTGACTGAGAGGAAAAAGACTAAGAAAAAATGCCTTCTTAGTCAAAAAGAATGTTTTTCTTAGAACTTAACAGATAAATAAGCAAAGTATAAGAAATCAAGAACTAAGGAAATCAAGAACTATAGGAAATAAAAATTATAAACATTTGGGGACTTAGGTGGCTCAGTTGGCAGTTAGACATCCAAGTCTTGATTGATCTCAGCTCAGGTCATGATCTCAAGGTTGTGAGTTCAAGCCCCATGTTGGGCTCTGGGTTGGGTATGGAGTGACTTAAAAATATATATATTATAAACAATCTTCTAAAAATGTTCAAATTTGACATTAATTGGAGAAGTGAAAATAAAACAGTAAAGCAGTAACATTTTACACCTATAAAGCTTCTGAATAGTTTACAAAGTTCTTAATAGTGCATTTGAAGGAAAAAAGGACATTGACAGGCATATTATAAATTGGTATCATACTTTTGAGGTCAATAAACTTACTTGTGCCCTGAGATTAAAAATATGATCCAAAACTGGTAGTTACTCAAGTAAGTCATTTTAAGAAAAATTAATGTGTAGGAAATTCTAGGTAGGATTAGCTATAAATAATATTTTTAAAAATCTATGAAAAAAATCTATGAAAAAGCAAAAAGAAATTGACAATAAGAGTCTTAGTTTTATTGCTTCCTAGTTATGTGACTTTGAGCAATTTATATAATCTCATTTGTAAGACAAATATCAGTCATCTTTCTTAAATACTAGGGATAGGATTTATACCTACTTCATGCGAATATTGTGCACATTAAATAAAATCTTAAAACCAAAATATTTAGTTCAACGTCTGGCACACACAGAGTGTCAATACATTTAGGTTTTTAACAATAGAGAAAACTTACATGTACTTTATATCCTCCTGTACTGCATATTGCTTTGTGTATGTTTAAAATATTTATTGAAAGAATATGTAAATTTGAAGTATTAATATTCAAGAAAAGTAGCAAATATTAAGTAAAACACTAAAACGTTGCAAAATATATATTTGTTACTTAAAGTGTGTAACTATACATACAGGAAAATGCTGAAAAATATTCAAAACTTCTGGGTTGAGGGATCTCTGGGTGGCTGAGAGGTTTGGCGCCTGCCTTCTGCCTGGGGCGTGATCCTGGAGACCCAGAATCGAGTCTCGCATCGGCTCCCTGCATGGGGCCTGCTTCTCCCTCTGCCTGTGTCTCTGCCTCTCTCTCCTCTCTCTCTCTCTCTCTCTGTGTGTGTGTGTGTGTGTCTTTCATTAATAAATAAATAAAATATTAAAAAAAACTTCTGGATTGGAGTAGTGAGATTATTTATATATTTTAAATATGTTTATGTAAGTTTACTATGTGCACTTTAAGATGATAATGGATATATTTCCCTCTTCAGATCAAAGCAAGAGGAATGATCTCCCGATCAGGAATCCATGTGCTGTCCATTGAACAAGGAGACTGTAAGTACTTCCAGGATTTCCTTGTTTTTCTCTCATATACTCAGATCCTAAACATTTTAGCAAGATGGAGTTACTTTTATATCTTCCATTTTACATGTACATTTTACAGAGGCGATGGTCACCAACCTTCTTCCATCAACCAGAGATGAGGAAGCTAATATAAAAACATGGCATACTAGGTTCATTTTTTAAAAGATTTTATTTATTTATTTATTTGACAGAAAGGGAGTGAGAGAGCACAAGCAGGGGGAGGAGCAAAGGGAGTGGGAGAAGCAGGCTCCCCACTGAGCAGGGAGCCCAACTCAGGGCTTTATCCCAGGCCCCTAGGACCATGACGTAAACCAAAGGCTGATGCTTAACTGACTAAGCCACCCAGGCACCCCCATTTTAGTCCATTTAGTATCTTTTCTTCATTTTATAGCATTTCTATATTTTAAATTTTATTCCTCAAGTAAAATATATTCATTTTATAATTAAATGTCTTAAGATGCATAAAATAATTTAAAAGCACAGAAAATCACTAAAGAAAAATCTTACTGTGTAGGTCTTTGTATTCGTTTCCTATTGCTGCTGTAATAGATTGCCACCCTCTTTCTGCCTTAAAACCATGCAAATTTATCAGCCTACAGTTTTGTAGGTCAGATGTCACACTGGACTAAATATCAGGGTGTCCAAAGACTGCAGGCTTTCTGGAGCTCTCAGGAATTAATTATCCGTTTCCTTTCCTAAAGACCTCCTACATCCTTCAGTTTCTATCTTCAACACCAGAAATACATCATCTTCAAATCTCTCTCTTTCATTTCTACCCCTTCTTTAAAGATTACTGTGATTACATTGGGCTCACTTGGATAATGCAGGATAATCTTCTCATCTCAAAGTCCTTGACTTAATCACATTTGCAAAGTCCCTTTTGCTATATAACATAACAAAGGTTTTGAGATCTATCTTTGGGAGACATTATTCTGCATACCACAAACTGCCTCCTGGCCCCAAAGATTCACATCCATCCCATATGCAAAATGCATTCACCGCATCCCAACAACCCTAAAAGCCTCAATCCTTTATAGCATTAACTCAAGTCCAAAATCTCATGTAAGTCTCATCAGCTTGAAAGGCCCAAATATCATCATTTCAATTATCTAAATTAGATCCTGATGGGGCCTTGGGTGTAATCCTTTCTAGCATGACAGAGTCATCAGTCAGAAGAAATTTTGAAAGCAGTTGGACAAACAGCATTAGGTTTCAAGATACTGCTTTGTCTACATCTTACAATTATTTGCATGTGATATTTTCATTTATGTTCAGTACAAAACATTTTCAAATTTCCCTTTTAATATCTTCTTTGGACTATGGGTGATTCATAAAATAAATGTTATTTAACTTCCAAATAGCAAGATATTTTTCAGAGATTTTTCTTATTTATTTCTAATTTAATGCTGCTGTGATTATTTCTTTAAAATTTAGTAAGACATGGGACACCTGGCTGGATGGCTCTGTCGGTTACGTGTCCAATTCTTCATTTCAGCTCAGATCATGATCTCAGGATGGTGAGATTAAGCCCCAAATCGGCTCTGCACCCAGCATGAAGTAGGCTTTAGATTCTCTCCCCACAAACCTCATCTCCCTGCTCCTGCATGCTCTATAGATAAATACATACATACATACATACAACCTTTTTTAAAGAATTTTTTTAAAAATTTAGTGAGACATATTTTATGGCCCCACATATGATCTATCTTGGTAAATGTAAGAATTTCTATTCTTCTGCTTTAAGTGGAGTGTTTTCTAAATGTCATTTAAGTCAAGTGATTCACAGCATTTCTATATCTTAGATAATACTTTCCTTCTGGATTTTCTTGAATCATTAACATCTCTTAATGAAAGAATAAATAACTTTTTTTAAAAAGGATCTGTTACAAAAAGATGAATACATTTGGTCTATTTATTTATTGCATGTCCCCAGTCTAAATCTCATAATTAGCTTCCCTTTTTTCTATTCATTTGAATGAATATAGGCTATCATTTAGCTAAGGCAAAATAAAATTTTTTTTATTAAAAGAGCATATTTAGGGAGATCAAAAAGCTCACCTACCCAAAGTAAGTCAGAATATCTAGGAAAAAATGAAGAATACATATTACAAAAATTAAAATGTATTTGTCCCTTATCTTCGAAACCCCATTTTTTCTCTTAGTCCTTGGCATGCTTGTGGGTACATAATAAATATTTTAAACTAATTCATCAGTGAAGGATATCTCTTTGTTTACAATTTGTGATAGCTAAACTTTATTTGAAGTTTATATATTTGAACTATACTTGAAGAGAACTAAATTTGAAGATAATATATCTTTCTTCATATATCTCTATAATAAGGCTTTTGGATAAAAACATTAATAAAATATGGTCCATGCCTTCAAGATGCCCTCAGGATATTATGTTTTTTATGTGCCCATTATATGGTTTTAGTATTATCATTTCAAATTATTTTATGAAGTATAGTTAATATAATGGGATATTAATTTCAGGTGTACAATATATTGATTTGACAATTCTATACGTTACTCAGTGTCCACCACGATAAGTATAGTCATCATCCGTCACCATACAATGTTATTACAATATTATTGACTACATTCCCTATGCTGTACTACTCAGCCACAAAAAAAATGGGTGAGATCTTGCCATTTGCAACAACATGGATGGCCTCTAGAGGGTAATATGCCAAGTGACATAAGTGAGAAGTTTCAAGTTTATTTCAACCCTCCTGTTTCTATGTATTTTCACCACAACCTGTCTTCAAATTTTCTATAGATATAGGATGGCTATAATTTTTAAATAATTTCATGCTACAAGGAACTTAGAACATTTATGAGAAAATTAAGTGGGCATAACTATAAGCACTGTGTATGCACATAAAAAGGAACCACTAAGATAAATGCAGGAAATTCTCTGATAAAAATCAGAAACATGGCATGTTTTGTATATGATTATTTGTACCTATATCTCTGCAGTATTGAAATGAAGGTAGAGATTGTGTTGCGTTCTTTGAATTATCCTTATGCATATGACAGGAATTGTGTTGATTTGGATCATAAATAGAGATAATTAAAGACGTCTAGAGATTCTTCTCTCTTGACTTTTTTCTTGAGAAATATTTTTTAGGGGCACCTGGCAGGCTCAGTGGGTTAAGCGTCTAACTCTTGGGTTCAACTCAGGTCACGATCTCAGGTTTCTGGGATCGAGCCAAGTTGGGTTCTGCACTCAGCGAGGAGTCTGCTTTCCCCCTGCTTGTTCTTTCTCTCAAGTAAATCTTTAAAAACAGAAACAGAAACAAACATACAAAATAAACCCTCCTTTTTAATTTTTTTAGGGGGGGAAGGGGGGGCAGGAGTACCGGGCGCCCTGCTCCCGCCCCTGCGGCCCGTCCCTGCGGCCCGTCCCGCGGGCTCCCTGGGGCCCCCCCAACCTCTTTTTTTATTTTTTTAAAGATTTATTTTTATTTATTTATGATAGACATAGAGAGAGAGAGAGAGAGAGAGATGCAGAGACACAGGCAGAGGGAGAGGCAGGCTCCATGCACCGGGAGCCCGACGCGGGACTCGATCCCGGGTCTCCAGGATCTGGCCCTGGGCCAAAGGCAGGCGCGAAACCGCTGAGCCACCCAGGGATCCCCCACAACGTCCTTTTTTAAATTGTAAAACAGAAATGTGTATGAAATGGATTTTTTCTACTTAAGCAAAGGAAATAATTTATCCTACATCTTTGAGGAAAACTATTGTTGGTTTGGCATGTAGGTGTTGGACACTACTACATGCGCAATGGTATAAATGCAAATCCTCTCTTTAGTGTGCTCCAGATTGTGAATAAGTGAAATAATTGGAGAGCCTCTTCCTTATAAAATTGAGAACTCTTCCTTCTTCCTAATCAGTTATCTTGAACTTTCTTTATTCTCCAGTGAAAGGGGAATTTTCCTTCTCCTTTCGAGTGGAATCAGACATTGCTCCTGCAGCCCAGCTGCTCATTTATGCTATTTTGCCCAATGGAGAAATTGTTGCCGATACTGAGAAACTCGAGATTGAAAACTGTTTTGCCAATAAGGTGGGTCTTTTGTGTAAGCAGTTCTTTTATTCATCTCCCCTTCTGAAGTATGGAAAAGAAGGAAATTGTATACATTTTTTAAACTACCATAGAGTGCTCCTAAAACTACCCTCTGTAAGACCTCCAAAGGCAGAGAATGATGCCGTACCCTGCCTGAGAGGGTTAGTGGAGAAGTCTGGAACAGGTGGCCATAAGTCCAATGTTTTCAAAGTTTCTTGTTTTATCTTAAAATTCATATGGAATTCAAAATATGCTCTGCTATAAAGCTTTCATAGTGTTAATTTTGAAATATTTGTTCCCCATATGTTTCATTAAAAATGATGCTTCACAAGGACCTGACAGTTTTATCCCATCATCCCCCCTGACATATCTCCATAAACTATTTGATACCAGCAACTCACTGTGAGTTAAATTCTGATAATACAGAACAGAGGTATATGTGTGTGTGCCCCATTTTGAGAAACATAACCTGAGCACTCTAATGACTATAGCAGAAAAACCAAACTTGCAAATGGAATCTTATATTTCCAAAGAATACATAGCTGTAATAAGAAGCCTACTGAAACATAAAGCTTTATCTCAAGGGAGTTTTGTGCTATAGTCATAACATTACAATCAGATAGCATTCACCAGCTTCACATATCTTTTTTAAAATATACTTATAGAGCATGAGTTTTATGGAGATTTAAACTATGCATTACAGCAAATGAGCATTTCTGCAATGAAAACTATATTAGATTATCCCTCTTTAAATATATAAGGTCTCAAATACCCACCATTTGCTTCAACGTGGATGGAACTGGAGGGTATTATGCTGAGTGAAGTAAGTCAGTCGGAGAAGGACAAACATTATATGTTCTCATTCATTTGGGGAATATAAATAATAGTGAAAGGGAATATAAGGGAAGGGAGAAGAAATGTGTGCGAAATATCAGAAAGGGAGACAGAACGTAAAGACTGCTAACTCTGGGAAACGAACTAGGGGTGGTAGAAGGGGAGAAGGGCGGGGGGTGGGAGTGAATGGGTGACGGGCACTGGGGGTTATTCTGTATGTTAGTAAATTGAACACCAATAAAAAATAAATTAAAAAATATATATAAATAAATAAATATATAAGGTCTAAATAAATAAATAATGATCCAAGAAAAAAAACACAATGGATGCTAATTTAATTTAAACCTGGACAGGTATCCAAGAGCATAGTTTCTGTTCTGCTTGAATGTACCGTGTATGTACCGTGTGTTCCTTGTGAACCTAGAGGAGATTCCTGTCTCAAACTTCAATGCCCTTACTGCTAATCATGGGTAGTTAATTATTCGTTAAATTCTGGAATGGTCACGTTATGCTACAGCTTTTGTCACACTTTGTTCATTCCAGCAGTGGTTTCTCTCTGGTACAAAGCATGTGACACCTCCTGAGTAACATCAGAAAACTTTCACGCAGAAGCATAAGTCCCTGGACATTATTCTCAATCTCTTCATGTTAAATATCTTGTAACTTAGTCATCAGAAGTAGAGATGCTGAGGCACCTGGGTGGCTCAGACTGTCCAGTGACTGATTCTTGCTTTTGGCTTAAGTCGGGAATCTCAGGGTTGTGGGTGCATGCTCTCTCTCTCTAAAAAAAAAAAGAAAGAAAGAAAGAAAAGAAAAGTAGAGAAAGCTATTAAAAAAGAAAAGTATTTAGAAGAAAGTTGACTATTTTTATTTACCACTAAAAGTTAGAAAAGAGAGTTATTAAAGTTATAAACTGAGGATATTACCTGATACTACTAAAGTATCTAAATTCTAAATGACTTATTTTAATATACTCAAATTTTTATATACTCAAATATACTCAAATTTATACTCAAATTTATACTCAAATTTTTACTCAAAATTTACTCAAAATTTACTCAAAATAAAATAAAACTCAGATTCTACTCAAGAAATGTTTACATAAACATAGGGAACTAATAGACTCACTTATCAGTGAGTTTCTACTGGCCAAAACAGAATCCAATCTGAAAAAAATTATTGCACAATTTTCCATTATTTTGTAGTTCTTATTCTTTATTCACAGTTCTTTGAATTATCTCAGCCAGTTAACTCTCAGGATGCATGTTAGATGTTCAATTTTTTAAATGACCCAATAAATCCCGGATCCTGATAAACAATAAAGCACCCTTCTAGAATGTCAGATGACTAAGACTGCCCCCTGGAGGAGACTTCAGGTGGCTGGTCTCAGAGGCCGAGCATGATTTTTCAGGGCACCATGCAAACTACACACATTCACCACAAAAACCTGCACAGAGAGAAGTCAACTACAGCAAGGTATGTATCTTTGTTAGTGGATGTGTTCTCATTCCCACTCAGGATTCTATTTCAATGTGACCGAAACCAATTTACATTTCACCAGTTATTTTTTTTAAAAGATTGTATTTATTTATTCATTAGAGACCAAGAGAGAGAGAGAGAGAGAGAGAGAGGCAGAGACCAAGGCAGAGGGAGAAGCAGGCTCCATGCAGGGAACTCGATGTGGGACTTGATCCTGGGACTCCAGGATCACGCCCTGGGCCGGAGGCAGACACTCAACCACTGAGCCATCCAGGCGTCCCAATTTCACCAGTTATTAAAGGAGCAGGAAACCTGAGTTAACTGGAACCACATTTCCAGTTCATTCCTGAGATCATTAACTGGTAGTCCCGCAGTGTACACATCTCTTAAGCCTGGTCTAAAACGGATGAAAAAAAGCCAAGTGAAGAAAGAGCTAGCCCTAGCCTGGGGTAGAAGAGAGTGTTGAGGTTGTAATACTTAGAAAATTTGCTGCCATAATTGTATTCTCTTTACAGGTAAATTTGAGCTTCTCCTCAAACCAGAGCCTGCCGGCCTCACACACCAACCTAGAGGTCAGGGCCTTTCCTAACTCCCTCTGTGCCCTCCGAGCAGTAGACCAGAGTGTTCTGCTGATGAAGCCTGAAACTGAGCTCTCCCCTCAGTCGGTGAGTCTTGCATGTCAGAGCATGCACACAGGAGAAGACCAGTTCAGGAAACTGGAGGTTATAGCTGAAAGGACATGTGTTCTTCTAAGTGTCAGGCATGGTGTAGTAGGTTATGTATGAAACGGAATATAATTCAGTTCCACAAAAGACGTTTTGCGCAAATGCTTTCCAAGTCTCACTTCTCTTCATTCTCTGTTATAATATATTCTCATTGAGGGAGCAACATGGCTCCCCACCGCATTCCCTGCCTAGCCCAGTACCTTATGTAGGTACAAAGATGCCAGTACATTGTCAATGAATGAATACATGAGTAATAATTCTTTCAGATGGGTATTATTACCTTAATTTTATGAATGAAGAAAACATAGCTAGGATAGATAAAACCACTACAAAAGGAGCAGGCCAAAAATATATTTTAAATGTGGAATTTGGAATCAGATTTCATATTCAATGCTACCTTTAATGTACCACGTTTCAAGGTAGTTTGTGAAATGCCTGATTTTTAAGCTTGCTCTAAAAATCTAGGCAGTTACTCACTGGTTTGAAATATGGACAAAAGAGAGTTTCCATTCAAACTACTAATGAAGCACTTTCAAAAAGGCCTTGTGGTTTACTTTCATTGTCCCCTAATAAAGGGACAATGTTCACTTTGTGACAAAGCGACAAATGTTCGCTATGTCTTGACCAGGGGCTGGATCCTGCTCTAGGAACAGGCATTCTATTGGTGAACAACCAGATGTGGTTTTTGACCATCTTAGACTTACAGTCTTATGAGGTATTAAAATAAACAAACAAGCAACAAGGGACACCTGGGTGGCTCAGTGGTTGGGCATCTGCCTTCGGCTCATATCGTGATCTCAGGGTCCTGGGATCGAGTACAGCATTGGCCTCCCTGCAGGATACCATAGCATTTACTGTCTGTTCCAAACTTATCTGAAGAGTTTTATTTTTTTATTTTTTTTATAATAAATTTATTTTTTATTGGTGTTCAATTTACCAACATACAGAATAACACCCAGTGCTCATCCCGTCAAGTGTCCCCCCTCAGTGCCCATCACCTATTCACCCCCACCCCCCTGCCCTCCTCCCCTTCTACCACCCCTAGTTCGTTTCCCAGAGTTAGGAGTCTTTATGTTCTGTCTCCCTTTCTGATATTTCCCACACATTTCTTCTCCCTTCCCTTATATTCCCTTTCACTATTATTTATATTCCCCAAATGAATGAGAACATACAATGTTTGTCTTTCTCCGATTGACTTACTTCACTCAGCATAATACCCTCCAGTTCCATCCACGTTGAAGCAAATGGTGGGTATTTGTCGTTTCTAATGGCTGAGTAATATCCCATTGTATACATAGACCACATCTTCTTTATCCATTCATCTTTCGATGGACACCGAGGCTCCTTCCACAGTTTGGCTATTGTGGACATTGCTGCTAGAAACATCGGGGTGCAGGTGTCTCGGCGTTTCATTGCATCTGTATCTTTGGGGTAAATCCCCAGCAGTGCAATTACTGGGTCATAGGGCAGATCTATTTTTAACTCTTTGAGGAACCTGAACCTGCTGAACCTGGAATCTGAAGAGTTTTAAACAGAAGAATGACAATTCAGATTTCTCTGTTAAGGAGATGCTGTTTGCTGCTGAGAGGATAAGAACTGAATTGAAAGAATGGAAAGGGTTAGTAGGTTATTGTCGTAGCATAGATAAGAGATGAGCGCAGCCAGATTAAACTGTCTGCACAGAGGCCAGTATTTGTTTAATGACCTGGATACCATATGACTAAGCAGGTGCCTGACACTAGGCTCTAGGCAAAGACTGAACTGCAAATGGTTTATTTCTAGGTTGCCTGTGCACCTAGTTTTTTCTCAAACTAGACATGATCCCAAAATAGTAGACTAAAACAAACAAAAAACTTCAGTAGAGTTGGAAACAGTTATATAAAGTGGGAAAAGGAATGAATTAAGAATTTACAATGATTATTTCTGAATGATAGGATTATGAGTGGCTTCTGTTCTTTCATCACACTTCTCTGTACTGTTCACATTTTTGGCTTCCTTTTATTTTTTTTTAAGATTTATTTATTTGAGAGACTGCACAGGCAAGTGGAGGAGGGGAACAGATGGAGAGGAAGAATAACAAGCAGATTCCCCACTGAGTGTGGAGCCCAAAAGGGGCTCAATCTCATGACCCTAAGATCATGACCGGAGATGAAATCAAGAATTGGACCCTTAACCAACTAAGCCACTCAGGAACCCCTCTGCTTCATTTTAAAGGAAGGCATTTGGGCTAGGACATAGGAGACTTGAGTTTTATTCTTAACCATGGGCTGTGAGACTTTGATCAATTAATTTGATTTCTCTACATATTAATTTCCTTTGCATAGGAAGATTAGGATCCATAACTCTTATTATTTCCCCATGATTATCTGTGTTGCTTTTTATAACATCAGCATGGGAGTATTAAACAAACACCATGATCTTCTAAATCCCAGGTTGAACATTATCACACTTAAAATAAAATTAAAAAGAAAAACGAGTTTTCCCTCCTTCTCTCAATTTTGCAGGTCTATAATTTGCTACCAGTAAAGGGTATCTTTAGTGTTGGTTATGGAGATCTCAGAAGAGAAGATAGTGAGCAATGTATCCACGCAGAAGACTTTATTCACGAGGGGATCATTTACACGCCAAAGCAGATCCTGGATAATGATGACATTTACAGTATTTTTGAGGTAATTCATCTTCCTGATAATATAACCAAACTGAGTTTCAAGTCTTTACTAAAATGGAGAATAAGTGGGCTTCTGAGCTCTAGAATCTGGTCCTGTGCTCCCTAAAACAAAGCTAAGATTAATAGAAAAATACTGAAACATCAGAGGCATGGAGAACTTTGTACACATACTGATATTCTATCACGAATTTATCTGGCTCTTTAAAGAGCAAGGGGTGTACTTTTAGGGTTCACAACCTCAACCAAGTGGATCCCAAAGCTATTCACTACTGTCATATCCCCTCTCAGCCACTGTCAGAGATTCTAGTATGTGAGGATAACAAAACATTTCCCATATGTTGGAAAGGTGAATTCCTTATTGGCAGCCATCATATCAGTCTGATGCACAATAAATACATATTGAATGAATAAATGACTGAACATACAACTATGATACTTTCATCATCTTCAGCAAGTGCAGCAAAATTTCAGGAAAACTTGAAAGTAATCTTTCATGAAGAAAAGATTCACAAAACTTGGGTAGTAATGCTAGTATTACGGGTATGTTAGATAAAATATTTATCTTTGAGATTAACTAGGCAGTGTTGTGAAAGGAGAGTTTATCTAGTTTGTGAGATTAAACCTTATCACCACCAGAAGGACTGACAACTCTCTTTACACTTTGAGGAAAATATGTCATTCTTCTGCAGAGTAGCCGACAGCAATTTAAATCTGTCTCTTCTGGAGCCTCCAGAATCATAAATCAGTTGGTGGTAGGGAAAAGGAAGAGGACTTCTTAGGTTTCCTAGCTTATTGTTTAATCTTTAAACATGTATTTCTGACTTCTTTCTATCTCATGTCACTGCCACCACTGATAGCTGTGCCTCAGTTCTCACAGTCTCTCACTACTCTGAAATAAGACAGCAAATAATATTTACCTGTGGCTAATATTGAAAAAAAAAAAAAGGCAGCTGAGACCTGGTGGGTTGTAGGAACCAGGTGACTGCAGGCATCTGCATGTCTGTTTTGGATACAAAGATTCAAGATACTTAAAAGAAAGGGAGAAGGAATAAATTATGAAAGAGCTGAGTTGAGCACAGAGATTCAGGGAAAGGCATATTTCCCAACAAAACATAAAACATAAAGAAAAGCAAAGTTTACTAGGATTGTGAAGAAAAATCTCCACTATGCAACCCTATAATTTCAAATGAAAAGAAACAAAAAAAGTACTCTGTGCCGTAAGACCATGACTTACACACACAGACACACACCAGCACACCCACATTATATTTGTTTGAAGGGAGAAAAGAAAGGAAACATAAACATCCAAGTGTAAAATATTTAGTTTCTTTGATGCAAAAGATAATTAAAGGGGCATCAGCATATAGCACACAAAATTCAGAAATAGGAATCAGAAGACATGAGTTCGAATCCCAACTTCTCTTCACTAACTGGATGAACTGGACTTTCTGTGACTCTGTTTTCATATTTTAAAAATAGGTCTCTTCCCTATTGTGTGGCATTTTCATGAAGATCTTATGAACTCTGTACATAATAATAATGAAAGTATGATAGTGTTGGGAAGGAAATATTCTTCCTCAGGGTCTTCTAGCTGAACTAAGAATTAAATTTCCATGAGACAGATTAAGTGGAGAAAAAAACAATTTTATGTACTCACGCAAGCCCAATAATGAAATTGAGACCTAGAGAAATGCAGGCAGTTCTCACACTTTTTAGACAAAGATACAATACATTTGTGAGAAATTGACAGGATAAGGAAAGCAGATGTTGGGAACTCTAGAATTCTAAGTGGAATTTGGGCTGAAAAAAAAATGAATTTGGGCTGAGATCATAGATTAGAAAAAAAATAACAGGGTTCGTTTCTATAGCTTTCTTGGCTTTAAAGTTTCTATCTCTGCTGATAAGGAATTTTTTTTTCATGCTTACTACAGGGAGGGTACTATTCACATGGGAGATGTGTTTCCTGCTCTGAAAGGACAGAGGAGGGACTTAGTGTCCTTGTACCAACTGTTTCTCAAGTAGCTTCAATTCCAAAAAATCAATATGCCATGTGGTTCATTTTGGGGCAGCCTGCTCTTGGCCCCTTACAGTACAAATGTAAGACAATATTCCACTCTTACGATTGGATTGCCAATATGCTTTAATCATTCATTTTCACCCAGTCCGCAGGATTATATATTTTTACCAACTCAAAAATCCACAAGCCGAATTTTTGTCAGCTGCCACAGCCATATCCGGGAGTGCCTATGGCCCATGCAGCAGTTAACGGTGAGATTTATTTGCCAGGTAGGATAATGGAAAAAAATGATGTTTTTCTGTGTATTGAATGTGATGACTCTGGAGTGATTTCTTAGTAAATTTTCCCCCAAATAACATCTCCACCCACCCCCCCAAAAAAATAGGACCTTTAAAAAGATTATTGTTTCTTTTTTTACTGTCTCTGTCTGAAATCAAATTTGACTGCCTTTTTGACTTAGCCTTCAATAGTCGCTATTTCAAGTCCTTCTTATCCAAGGTGGTTTCAACACCTAAATTGGTCAGGATAAGAGAAACTGTACTACAGTAACTAAGAAACCCCGAATCTCAGTGGCTAAGCATATAACAGTTTATTTTTTGCTCACATAAAACTGCTTTTTGAGTCCAGTAGCTGTCCAGAGCAGCTTCTTGCCAAACAGTGAGTCAGGGATACCCATTCTGCTTTCATCTTGTGACTCCATCTCCAATGCAACAATTAAGATCATTACCATGGGAAAGGAGTTGGTTTGCACAGGACTTTTTTGGCCAGCTGTGCAAGTGGCATATATTACATCTGTCCTTACTGCAAAGGAGGCTGAGAAATGTGAAGGACACGAATTGTCTGTGTCACATTCTTTTATGAAAACCAAAGTGAGGGCAGCCCTGGTGGCGCAGCTGTTTAGTGCTGCCTGCAGCCTGGGGTGTGATCCTGGAGACCCGGGATCGAGTCCCACATCAGGCTTCCTGCATGGAGCCTGCTTGTGTCTCTGCCTCTCTCTCTGAGTAAATAAATAAATCTTAAAAAAAAAAAGGAAAACCAAAGTGATTTTGATATATTGGACAAAATAGAATAATCCAACTTTCAGCAGATATACTACTAGTCTCCTTGTGTGTTTCAAGTGTATCTGGAAAGGAAATGAGGGAAAGTTAGAAAGATTCTGAGTATTCTTTTCTATTTCTGTCAGGTCTAGAGAGAAGTCTCTCACTGCATGTTTGTATAACTACTAATCCTACTTCCTAATAAGAAATGTGCTGTAAAAAGTGTTTCTCAAAAATAAACACATATTTTAACACAGTAGAAATCAGTTACCAAAGAAGATAAAGAATAAAGTTCTAGTTGACAACAGAGAAGTGACTAAGAATATTCCCTTAACAGAAAGAAAATTTTCTGTACAGGGGCACCTGAGTGGCTCAGCAGTTGAGCATCTGCCTTTGGCTCGGGGCATGATCCTGGGGTCCCGGAATCGAGTCCTGCATCAGGCTCCCTGCATGGAGGCTGCTTCTCCTCTGCCTATGTCTCTGCCTTTCTCTTTGTGTCTTAAATAAATAGATAAATAAATAAATAAATAAATAAATAAATAAATAAAAGTTTTTCTTTTAAAAAAGAAAAGAAAATTCTGTGTATGGAAAAAGAGCACTGTGCTAAGAGTAAAGGGACATATTCTCATTATACTCCAACATGGTAGGACATATGGAACTTCAAAAATTCACAGACTCATAAGCTATCAAAGGCTCAATTTCTTTGATCCTAAATTAAGAGTGATAAAGTCACTGAGCATATATGTGAGCATAAATGAAGAAAATAGAATTATGATTCCATGAATAGTATGTTTTTTAAAAAAAATTGTAAAGCACTATTACTTTATGTTCATATTCCTCTTGATACCAAGTAGGTATTTTCTTGTCAATCCTAAGAGAAAACATGGTCATAGAATGATCAAGAAAACCTGAAAACAGAGTACCTTCATTGCATTCCTTTTTTCTTTTAAAGATTTATTTATTTATTTATTTGTGAGAGAGAGACAGAGAAAAGGAGGAGGCCCATGTGAGCAGGGGGAGGAGTAGAGGGAGAGGGAGAAGCAGACTCCTCACTCCTCAATCCCAACCCTGAAATCACAACCTGAGCAGAGCAATAACCAAGAGTGGGACGCTTAACCAATTGCGCCACCCATGGGCCCCCATCATTACATTCTTATCCCACATACTCTGTAAGGCTCTATGCAAATTTTGCAGTTGTATTTATCACCTATCCATTCTTTCCTTTCTTTTTTTTTTTAATTTTTATTTATTTATGATAGTCACAGAGAGAGAGAGAGAGAGGCAGAGACACAGGCAGAGGGAGAAGCAGGCTCCATGCACCAGGAGCCCGACGTGGGATTCGATCCCGGGTCTCCAGGATCGCGCCCTGGGCCAAAGGCAGGCGCCAAACCGCTGCGCCACCCAGGGATCCCCCATTCTTTCCTTTCTATTCTTAGTAACCCCAGCTTAGTCTTGTGTCTCATTATTTCATAAAGAAATGATTATAAAAACCATCCTAAAAAAATAAAATATAAATGAAAACCATCCTAACTTACCTTTCTTGCCTCCAGTCCTTTTCCACTTCAATCTGTCCTCAATACTGTGAAAGGTGTCATCACCCTTAAACTTTGCTTTTATCACGTCACATATTTCTCATAGACAGTCACTATTTCCAGAATTCATAGAATTACTGTCCTTGAGGTTTGAAAAAAGAATGTCCCATGTTATTATTTTATATATGTATAAAATATAAATGTATATATTTATCACATTTATATTTATATATTTATACCTGTAATCTTTATATATCTTTTGATCTCTGAAGTATTGTTATTTTTAAATCAAGCTAACTCCTACTTTAACAGATCTAATATATTTGTCCTAATCTTCAAGGTGTTTCATTATATAATTACACCTACTATTTCCTCAACACAGCCCTAAAATAGACATCCTACTCCATTTTCCCTATGGAGCATCCTTTCTAACCTCGGTGTGTGTATTCGTTAAGCCATTTCCATCAAATACCTCTTCCATGTTCCTCTGTTTCTCATTCTTCAATGATCATCTAAAAGTCTACTTTGGTGAAGTCTTCTCTGGCTAATCTAAACTTCACTTTTTGTCCTTCGCTGAATCTCTACTCTCTATAACACATACTTAACTGTTTCCTAGGGTTTGTGTCCATATCTTACTCATTGTAAAATAAAAAAGCATTTCAGAAATCCTCTTGCTGTAGCTACTCTTCATTCTTCTTGTTTGATTCTCACTGCAAATGGAGATCACGTGCTTTCAGCATTAAAGCAGCATTTGGTGCATTAAATTACTCTTTATTCTTTCCTTTACCCATTGAATAATCAGCTTATAGAGAGCTACAATTGTTTTCATGTATAGAGAAAAATACATTTTTTATAAATTTATTTTTTATTGGTGTTCAATTTGCCAACATATAGAATAACACCCAGTGCTCATCCCATCAAGTGACTACCTCAGTGCCTGTCACCCAGTCACCCCCACCCCCCTCCCACCTCCCCTTCCACCACACCTAGTTCATTTCCCAGAGTTAGGAGTCTTTCATGTTCTGTCTCCCTTTCTGATATTTCCCACTTATTTTTTCTCCTTTCCCCTTTATTCCCTTTCACTATTTTTTATATTCCCCAAATGAATGAGAACATATAATGTTTGTCCTTCTCCGATTGACTTATTTCACTCAGCATAATACCCTCCAGTTCCATCCACATCGAAGCAAATGGTGGGTATTTGTCATTTCTAATGGCTGAGGAATATTCCATTGTATACATAGACCACATCTTCTTTATCCATTCATCTTTCGATGGACACCGAGGCTCCTTCCACAGTTTGGTTATTGTGGACATTGCTGCTAGAAACATCGGGATGCAGGTGTCCCAGTGTTTCACTGCATCTGTATCTTTGGGGTAAATCCCCAGCAGTGCAATTGCTGGGTCGTAGGGCAGGTCTATTTTTAACTCTTTGAGGAACCTCCACACAGTTTTCCAGAGTGGCTTGCACCAGTTCACATTCCCACCAACAGTGCAGGAGGGTTCCCCTTTCTCCACATCCTCTCCAACATTGGTTGTTTCCTGCCTTGTTAATTTTCCCCATTCTCACTGGTGTGAGGTGGGATCTCATTGTGGTTTTGATTTGTATTTCCCTGATGGCAAGTGATGCAGAGCATTTTCTCATGTGCTTGTTGGCCATGTCTATGTCTTCGTCTGTGAGATTTCTGTTCATGTCTTTGCCCATTTCATGATTGGATTGTTTGTTTCTTTGGTGTTGAGTTTAATAAGTTCTTTATAGATCTTGGAAACTAGCCCTTTATCTGATACGTCATTTGCAAATATCTTCTCCCATTCTGTAGGTTGTCTTTTAGTTTTGTTGACTGTATCCTTTGCTGTGCAAAAGCTTCTTATCTTGATGAAGTCCCAATAGTTCATTTTTGCTTTTGTTTCTTTTGCCTTCATGGATGTATCTTGCAAGAAGTTACTGTGGCTGAGTTCAAAAAGGGTGTTGCCGGTGTTCTCCTCTAGGATTTTGATGAAATCTTGTCTCACATTTAGATCTTTCATCCATTTTGAGTTTATCTTTGTGTACGGTGCAAGAGAGGGGTCTAGTTTCATTCTTCTGCATGTGGATGTCCAATTTTCCAAGCACCATTTTTTGAAGAGACTGTCTTTCTTCCAGTGCATAGTCTTTCCTCCTTTATCGAATATTAGTTGACCATAAAGTTGAGGGTCCACTTCTGGATTCTCTATTCTGTTCCGTTGATCTATGTGTCTGTTTTTGTGCCAGTACCACACTGTCTTGATGACCACAGCTTTGTAGTACAACCTGAAATCTGGCATTGTGATGCTCCCAGATATGGTTTTCTTTTTTAAAATTCCCCTGGCTATTCGGGGTCTTTTCTGATTCCACACAAATCTTAAAATAATTTGTTCCAACTCCCTGAAGAAAGTCCATGATATTTTGATAGGGATTGCATTAAACGTGTAAATTGCCCTGGGTAACATTGACATTTTCACAATGTTAATTCTGCCAATCCATGAGCATGGAATATTTTTCCATCTCTTTGTGTCTTCCTCAATTTCTTTCAGAAGTGTTCTGTAGTTTTTAGGGTATAGATCCTTTACCTCTTTGGTTAGGTTTATTCCTAGGTATCTTATGCTTTTGGGTGCAATTGTAAATGGGATTGACTCCTTAATTTCTCTTTCTTCAGTCTCATTGTTAGTGTATAGAAATGCCACTGACTTCTGGGCATTGATTTTGTATCCGGCCACGCTACCAAATTGCTGTATGAGTTCTAGCAATCTTGGGGTGGAGGCTTTTGGGTTTTCTATGTAGAGTATCATGTCATCGGTGAAGAGGGAGAGTTTGACTTCTTCTTTGCCAATTTGAACGCCTTTTATTTCTTTTTGTTGTCTGATTGCTGAGGCTAGGACTTCCAGTACTATGTTGAATAGCAGTGGTGAGAGTGGACATCCCTGTCTTGTTCCTGATCTTAGGGGAAAGGCTCCCAGTGCTTCCCCATTGAGAATGATATTTGCTGTGGGCTTTTCGTAGATGGCTTTTAAGATGCTGAGGAATGTTCCCTCTATCCCTACACTCTGAAGAGTTTTGATCAGGAATGGATGCTGTATTTTGTCAAATGCTTTCTCTGCATCTAATGAGAGGATCATATGGTTCTTGTTGAGAAAAATACATTTATGTCCAGACTCTTTGAAGAAGCAGCAGGATTAGCTTTCCTAGAAGACAGAATAGATAAATGTACAAAGTAACAAGCTGGTGTGTTAAGTTGTTCCAATAATAAACCTTCCCTGAGCAAATGACCTTATTCTATTTGAGAAATTAGGCAACTCTAAGAAACTCATGATAAAAATGAGGTTTACATTGGGCCCTTTGTACTGTCTTTCCACAGTCCTGCCTCTAGCACGTGGTAGTGCAGGAGCAGTTTATCCAATGGTCATGAGACACAGTTCTCCAGCCGTGGAAGTGAAAGAGACAGTGCGGAAGTACTTCCCTGAGACCTGGATCTGGGACTTGGTACCAGTCGAGTAAGTTGTGTATTGCCCAGAATTTAGTTCAGGAGAAGATGCGACCCATCCTCTATGATTCTGGTGTTCCTCAGCCTTTTGGTTCTGCTCCACTTCTTCCTGGTAAACATTTAGGTTCATAGTTCATTGATCTCAGAGCTTAAAATGCAGTTTTTTCCTAATTTGGTCCTGATATGTCTAAAATCATGGAAAGTAGGAGACTACCTTTGCCCCTAAAAGGAAAGGATGAACTTTCAGAGACTTTGCTAGAAGTGCCCAACCTTGTATCAGGGTTTAGTGTTGACCACACTGGATGACTAGGTTACCAAGCTCCATAATCAGCTAGGGTCTGTGCTAAAAAATAAAATAAAAAATAAAAATAAAAAAAATACTGACTCACAAGTCTCCCTCTCTTTCCCTCCTCTAGTTTATCAGGTAGAAGTGAGCTGGCAGTGAAGGTCCCTGACACCATCACAGAGTGGAAGGCCAGTGCCCTCTGCTTGTCAGAAATGACAGGGCTAGGCCTCTCCCCCACCATCTCTCTTCAAGTGTTCCAGCCTTTTTTCCTGGAACTCACTCTTCCCTACTCTGTGGTGCGAGGAGAAGCCTTCACACTCAAAGCAACCGTGTTCAACTATTTGTCCCACTGCATTCGGGTAAGGACACTCCTCTGAGAGCGAGCAAAGTGCAAAGAAGAAACATGACCGCCACTTAATATCTGGATCTCCCTGGGTCATCTCCCAGGGATGGTAGCTGAAGAATGCTGTAGCCAAACTGGGGAATGGAATAGGTGTTAAGAGCAAAGCTCCCTGATTGATCCAAGGTGATAAGGTCATATTCACTGAGGGCTGTTTCCTAAATTCAGACATTAACAGCCACCTGATTACCTTATTATTTTTTTTTCACTCTGACTAAAGCAAACATGTCCTCCTTGTGTTGGCATGAAAGCCTAAGCCCTGGGAATATCTCAATTCCATTGGCTTTTCAGTTTCCTATGGGCAACAGCTATACTACAAAGCGTTGGACAGGATTTACCTCATTTGAACAATTCCTCGAAGCCTCTCAGTTGGTTCACATTGTCCTTTGAAGTTCCTTTCCCCTGTTACTGTACCTCTGCCTGTGATCTTTCTCAGATTTGTGGGTGGGTGTGGGGGACAGGTCAGTGTGCAGCTGGAAGCCTCTCCTGACAAGTCGGCTGACCTAGAGAGAAAGAACGAAGAAACTCCCTGTATCTGTGGAAATCACCAGAAAACTATGTTCTGGGCTGTGACCCCAAAGTCACTGGGTAAGTGGTAAAGTTGTTAACAAATCCTACTTCCTATGTTGTAATGATTTCCACTATGATTTTCCACTATGACCCAGATACGTGCTTTTTTTTTCTCTTCCTTCAACAATGATGAGCTGAAAGAAATTTTATATATATATATAACTATATATATAATATATCTTCAAAAGGCAAGCCATGCAATATGGAATCGCTGTTTAACTCCTTAAGAATCTTATTCCCCAGGAAAGATGAATTTCACAGCTACTGTGGAAGCCTTGCAGTCTCAGGAATTGTGTGGCAATGAGGTGCCAAGAGTCCCAGAACTTGGACAGAAGGATACTGTAGTCAAGCCCTTATTAGTTGAGGTATGCAGGTATACTTTCTCTGACTCTCAGGGGCCTTATCATATTATATAGCATTACCCACTATGTCTGGGACAATCACATTTCATTTCCCAAAAATATAGATGTGTTTACAACTCAGTTTCTTACTAACATTTTCTCTTCCACTTTAAAGTGGTTGATGTTTTTCCTATATATTCAGTATTACCTTACTTTTTCACCTTTTTTTTCAATATAAAGCCTGAAGGAATAGAAAAGGAGGAAACTCTCAACACACTCCTCTGTGCAGCAGGTGAGTATCAAAAACAAACAAAATTCTCATATTAAGCCACTTGCCAAAGTGTATAGTGGCAGAATGCTATTTGGGGGTATATTTTCCTCTGGGAAAAAAATTAGCATACTCTCCCATGTGCAAATCTAAAAATCTTTGATTCAGAACAATTTTTTCCTGATGAAGGCTTAAAGAAGTAAAAAGACTTATCTAAAAGCTCCTAACAATGAGAACTAAAGCTGATGAGCATAGAACAGGATTCTTTCCAACACTCAAGCTTCTTCCTAAACAATTTTCAAAGTGTTAAAATATCTGTGTGGCAATAGTACTATTTATTATTCAATTAATAGTTTAAAGATACTCAAGTTTAACTTATGTAAGTTACTTGAAGAAGAACTTCAGGTCAATAACATATATAGGAAACCAATGTTTTATTAATACCATTAATATAATCATATAAAAATTATCCTTAAAATGTTTCACTCTGCACCATCTAGAATCATCTTGGGATGATGCTCAGTGTGCAGATCTCTCTTCTCTATCAGCATCCCCTGATAATCTCATTTAGTCACAGAACTTGAACTAATAACTTTGTACTGGAGACAACAAAATGTACTACTTAGGTCCATGCCCTTTTCCTAACTCAAACTCGTTTATTCAGTTGCCCACTAATCATCTGCACTAACAGGCCTAGAGGCTAATAGACATCTCAAAACCAGCATGTTCAAAACTACACTTCTGCTGGTCTCCACAGGCCCACTCCTCCTATGGTTTTCTCCATCTCATATTATGGAAATTCCATTTTTTTTCTACTTACTTGAGATAAAATCTTTGTAGTCACCCTTTATTATGTTCTCTCTCTTAGACTCCACAACCAAACTATTTTCAAATCTAATTAGCTCCATCTTCACATTATATCCAGAATCTTCCCATTTCTTACCAAGTCCACTTCTACTCTAGTTTTTCCGCTCCTGGATCATCTCAACAATCTCCTAACTGATCTCCTGGTCATCTTCCCTTGATCCTGTACAGCAAGAGGGATCATTTAAAGCACATGTCAGCTCATGTGGCTCTTCTGTTCAAATCTTCCAAGAGTTTCCCATGACCTGAAAGTTAGAGCCTATATCTTCAATGTCCCATCCAAACCCTTGCTACTGCCATGACTTCATATCCTGTTACTTTCTCCCTCACCCTCCTCTGGCCACAGTGGACTCCTAGTATGGTCTTGCAACACAACCTGCATGCTCAAATTTCTGGAGTATTTTCACTTCTTGTTCCTTCTTTCTGGAAGTCTTTTCCCCCAGATATCTATAAATCTTACTCCTTGACACATATGAAGTCTTCAATCACCTGTGATTTTGTTTTATCAAAGAGGGGAGCCCGATTCCCACACCCTACACTTCTTGATTTATTTTGTCATACTAGCTCACCCATATTAACTCTCTGCCTTAATTTTCTCTATAGAGCTATATTATTACTATATAGAACTATATATTGCTCTGTAGAACTATATCTCTAACATCTATCATAATAAATATTTATTTGTTATTTTATTACTCCCATTAAAATAAAAACTCTAGGAATTCAGGAAATTTTTTTGAAAATTGTTTTATCATTGCACTTAAAACAGAACCTGGCATATAGTATGCACTTAATACGTACTTATGACATGAGTGTTGTTTTTAAAGATTTTATTTTTATTTATTTACTTGAGAAAGAGAGATAGTAAAAGAAGTAGGAGCCCTCTGAGGAGGGAACCTGATGTGGGGCTCAATCCCAGGATCCTGGGATCATGACCTAAGCCAAAAGCAGACACTTAACAGGCTGAGCCACCCAGGCACCCCAGGAACATTATTTTTTAAAAACACTAATAATAAATATTGACATAAACAATGAAGGAAAAGAAATAAGCATAACATAAGGTATATGTTTATGTTTCCTTATTTACTGTAAGGAAATCTTTTTTTTTTTTTTGGAAAGAAAAAAAAGTATCTTTATTATAAGGAAAATACACAGCAAAACAGAGCTGGAAAGTGGTGTGGGTAGAAGATCTAGAAAAAAAATCACAAAACAAGCTGCTCAGTTACCAAATGAGCTGTTTAAACATGGCGCTATGAAGGAGAGTGATTGAGCCCTTATCTTTCCCACCTTTCCTGATTCAAAAAAATTTGCTCTTAGGGCTGGGCCCCGGGAGCCCCATTTTCCAATCTGTTCTCTTCCTGGAGTTGGGGAAAGGTTATATAGTTCTCAGGCTTTTCAAGATACAGAAGACAATACGGAGAAGGAAAGGATGTTCTAGCCCTTTGGTCCAGTGTTATCCCCAGCCCTATCCCTCAGTATTTGTTGATGCCAAAGAGACGAACCCCATGGAATTGGGGTAACTTAGGCAGCAGTACGCTAAGCAATGAGGCTGTGTTGATGATGAAGTGAGCAGCATCATACTTGGTGTAGAAGCTGGCCAGGAGGTAGAGTACAATAGGAGAGATGCTGAGGAATTTGCGGGAAGAGGTAAATTGGAGCCCGTAGTCCATCTGTTCCCAGTGTGTCAGTAGCCGAGCCTTCCCTTGGTCAGGGGTCTCAAAGAGTGTCCCTTTCACTGTATGTAAGAAGACATACATAGCCAAGTTATGGATGACGTTGGTCAGGGTCCAGACAACAGGTATGCTGAAGAAGGGGATGCTGAGTAGAACCACATGCAGCAGTCCTACCAAGATGATGTAGGCCAGATGCCCCGGCTATTCACCATGCGAGTGTTGGGGTTTACTTCGCTGTGTGCCACCCCCACATTCATCCTGCGGCTTCCCCAGCGGGTCCCACTCGAGGCCTACTGTAAGGAAATCTATAAAAATTTAGCACAAACATATATTATTATGAACTTAACTGACATGAATCATGACTTTAGGAGAAACGGGTTACATCAAATAATGTAACTTGGGTTACATTATTATAGAATAGTCAAGAGAAATGACAGGTTGGAATTTGATCAAAAAGGGGGAAAAATTAAAAAAAATAGAACATTTCTCTCATTCTTTTTCCCTCTCTTATATATCTTTGTCTTCTTTCATTAGAAACTGATGTACCTGAAAAGTTGTCACTAAAAGTTCCTTCAGATGTGGTTGAAGGATCTGCCAGGGCGACATATTCGGTTTTGGGTGAGTCGGCCAGCCCAAGGCAAGCAGCTGTCCATCTCATTATTCTAGTGCATGTAGCCTCACCATCCACGGTTAATGAAGACTTCGGGTGTAGGCACTGGATTGAGAGAAAGAGCACTAAGCTAAGAATTGCTTTGTATATTAGTCAGAAAGGGGGTTGGATGGATGTTGTGCTATTTATTCTACCTTGACATACTTGAAGGAATAAGAAGGGTCACCCCTCTCTGCCCTCATCTTCAAGAGATTGACTAAGTGATGATGCTTCCTAATAGTTTTGAAAACAGTTGGCTTTTCCCAGACATGCAGTTCATCAGAAAAGAAGTGCCCTGCCATTATTTTTCCCATCCTGGAATCATCAACTTTATTTTTCCCACTTTTTTCTATCTTTTCTATTTCCTGTTTCTCTTCACCTCTTATACTCTTGTCCTTCCCTCCATAAGTGATTTGACCTCTCACTTAGCTAGTAATCTATCTTCCTATCCCAACAGAAACCAGCTCTGATTTTTTTTTAAAGATTAATTTATTATTTTAGAGAGCTCAAACTAGGGAGTGGGGGGAGGGACAAAGACAGAGGGAGAGAATCCTCAAGCAGACCCCCCACTGAGCACAGAGCCCAACTCAGGGCTGGTTCCTGCACTTATGAGATCATGACCTGAGTGGAAACCAAGATTTTTTTTTTAAGATCTTATTTATTTATTCATGAGAGATACATGGGGGGGGGGGGCAGAGGGAGAAGCAGGCTCCATGCAGGAATCCTGATATGGGACTCGATCCTGGGTCTCTGGGATCACGCCCTAAGCCCAAGGCAGACGCTCAACTGCTGAGCCACCCAGGCGTCCTGGAAACCAAGATTTGGACACTTAACAGACTGAGCCACCCAGGTACCCCTCCTCTGATTTTTTAATATCTTTCATTCCCCAGGTGACATTCTAGGCTCTGCAATGCAAAATCTTCAGAATCTTCTCCGGATGCCATATGGTTGTGGAGAGCAAAATATGGTCCTATTCGTCCCTAACATCTATGTTCTGAACTACCTGAATGAGACACGACAACTGACAGAGACTATCAAGTCCAAAGCCATCAACTACCTCATCAGTGGTGAGAGATAACTCCAAAAAGAGAAATCTTAATTGATTCCCTAAATATCTCTTTCAGTGAACTCAAATCAACATACGTTTGGTTAAGATTTCATAATCACTGTTGCTTCCATAGCCAATAAAATGTCGGACTGTACTGCCAGGAAATTCAATGGCATTATCAAGCCTTGAAGACATCTTAATAAAATAATAGTTTTCCTTCCTATGATTCCTAACCAAGCTTTTAGGGAAAAAACTGATTAATTCTCCAAAGTCTCTGCTATTTCATAAATCTATGAATACTTCCTCTTCAGGGTACCAAAGGCAGTTGAATTATAAGCACAGTGATGGTTCATACAGCACCTTTGGGGATCATGATGGAAGAAGTCAGGGAAACACTTGGTAAGATCATTGTTTCCATATGTTTGCTATGGGTCCATTCTAATCTGGAATTCTGGAAAGTTCTTTCATTGAAATGTGTTATCCTTTAAAACTCCATATGTCTGTCATTCTACTGTGTAATATCACCATTTTGTGTATGAATACACACCAGCTGTGGGAGCACAATAAATAGCAGGAAAATAAAGATTGCTCAAAATGAAAATATAAGGCAGAAAGTGTTATAATGTGAAATGGTAGTAAGATAAGCTTCTATACTGTGCATTAAGGAAAAGGACAGAAAGAGACTGTGATGATATTAAAATCATTCAGGAGGGCATCTGGGTGGCTCAGTGGTTGAGCATCTGCCTTTGGCTCAGGTCATGATCCCGGAGGTCCTGGGATTGAGGCCCACATCAGGCTCCCCACTCTAGAGCCTGTTTCTCCCTCTGCCTCTCTCTTAATGTCTCTCACGAATAATAAATAACATCTTTAAAAAATAAATAGGGATCCCTGGGTGGCACAGCGGTTTAGCGCCTGCCTTTGGCCCAGGGCGCGATCCTGGAGACCCGGGATCGAATCCCACGTCGGGCTCCTGGTGCATGGAGCCTGCTTCTCCCTCTGCCTGTGTCTCTGCCTCTCTCTCTCTCTCTCTCTCTGACTATCATAAATAAATTAAAAAATTTTAAAAAATAAAAAAATAATTAATTAATTAATTAATTAATTAAATCATTCAGGAGTTGGCAGTTTGGGTTAATTCTGTAGAAACCAATAAAGTTAAGATTTTTAAAAGACACTCATATTTGCTGAACAAACAAAAGAATATTTAGGGGGTAAGTGTCATTTCCCCACCAATTCTTCCCAAGAATTTCCTCTACTGGATGGCAAAGACCAATGACTGAGAGAAGAGCACTAAGCTAAGAATTGCTTTGTATATTAGCTCACTAGTTGCCCAAAGTGAGCTTTAAATGTGAGATGGTCCTCACGTCTGTCTCTTCTGTGCTGGACAGGCTCACTGCATTTGTGCTCAAGTCTTTTGCTCAAGCCCGGTCACACATTTTTGTGGAGATGTCACACATCACGAGTTCCCTCACCTGGCTCTCACAAAGACAGAAGGAAAATGGTTGTTTCCAACGCTCTGGATCACTACTAAACAATGCTATTAAGGTGGTGCCATTAATTTTGTTCTGGTCCCTGAAAATAGTGATGTGTAGGAGCAAAGATACACCTGTTGATTCTTCACGTCTTGGCGACATAGCTTTGAGGAAGGATGGTAATCTCTAAAGCTTCTGAAATCTGACAATAAATTAGTAGTTATTTATTGAATTATAAAACCGCATGCAAAAACCCTAATATATTACTGAAAGTGAGAGGAAATGATGTGAGACAGATTCAAGAATTTTCAGGTGGAGGAGAAAGAGGGAAAAATCAATAATGTTGCACAAGAAAAAATGCTTTCTGGTGAAGAGTGTGCAGGGGGAAAGTAGAATTAGCCAACTCTGGCTAATGAATATTGAAGTGTTTGAATATCTCTGCCTCTGATCTTTACAGGGTGGGGTAGATGATGAATTGACGCTCTCTGCCTACATCACCATTGCTCTGCTGGAGATGCCACTGCCTGTCACTGTATGTACCAGCACAGTCCTCACAAATACAAGGAATACAAATCTTGAAACTATGAGTAAAATGAGTTGCGGGTTTTATGTTATTTAATTTTGGTATATTTCACTGGAACATAAAAGACTAGATCCTTCTGGAAACTGCAGAGGAAATTATTCTCTGGTCAGAACCATGATGTTACATGATACATTGTGCCTTTTAATCTGGTGTTAGCCTACCAACAATTCATTAGCCTGGTTCTGCTACCTAAAGATCTCTTTTTAATCTTCCTTATAGCACCCTCTTGTCCGCAATGCTCTATTCTGCCTGGAAAGTGCCTGGGGATCCATCTCAGAGGCCCAAGGAAGTCTTGTCTATACGAAGGCATTATTGGCTTATGCCTTTGCCCTAGCAGGAAACCAGGTCAAGCGAAATGAGCTTCTTAAATCACTAGACAAAGATGCTGTGAAAGAAGGTAAGGGCTGCTATTGCAAAATTTACCTCCAAAATCACCAGTGATTGAAAGAAGAAGGAAGATCCATCATGATTATATCATATCATATATCATATCATATTATATTATTATAAGGATAAGAACAATTACCACGGAGGCACCTGGGTGGCTCAGTGCATCTGCCTTTGATTCAAATCATGATTCCAGGGTTCTGGGATTAAGTCCTGCATCAGGCTCCCTACTGGGAGCCTACTTCTCCCTCTGCCTATGTCTCTGCCTCTCTCTCTCTCTCTCTCTCTCTCTGTCTCTCATGAATAAATAAATTAAATCTTTTTAAAAATTTTTTAACAAAAAAACAATTATCATTGATCCAACACTGTAATTCTGTTACTAACATGGATCATTTTTTCAGTTCACACATTATAAACTATACAGCCCAACTTTTAATATCACGCAAGAATGTAATAGACACAAAGACAAAATGTGATTTGCTAGAAATTTAATTTCCTTTTTTGGCAAAGATTTATGTGATATTTTTACATCAGTTTACCAGGTGAGCTCTGATTGTAATGATCGTTCATGAATTAGATTTTTAAACCATTCTTTAAATTTAAGAGCATATTCTTTTCCATTTCAAAGAGGACTCAATCCACTGGCAGCGTCCTGGGAAAGTTGAAGAAGTTACGACATTCTATCAACCCCGGGCTCCTTCAGTTGAAGTGGAGATGACCTCTTACCTGCTCCTTGCCTATCTTACTGCTTCGCCTGCCCCATCTTCAGAAGACCTGTCTGTGGCTTCACGTATTGTGAAATGGATCACCAAGCAACAAAACGCCAATGGGGGCTTCTCTTCCACTCAGGTCTGTGAAGAGACGCTAGGAAGAAAAATAAATATATTACTACATAAACACAACTATATTCTGGGAATTGAATAATTGGATAATATTTTCTAATTCATACTTTCTCCATTCCTCCACCACCAGAAAGATTCCAGCCTCATTATTTTATATATTCATTGTTGCTCTGTTCTCTGTACCGTCGCTAATATCTTTTCTTTTTAATCAACTCTCAAATATAAAATAGATCAATCTTCCTAAAGCAATATTTCATAAACTTAATTTCCTGATAAAGTAAATCTTTTCTTCATACAAAGACTAAAATTATCTAACATGTTATTCAAAACATTTCCCCTCCCCCAGTAAACACGGATACTCCTATCTAATGAGGCTAATCCCACCCCTTTTTCTGGAATTGGCTCTCTCCTTTCTCTGTCTCCACATAATATTTCCCACCCTGGTAGTTCCTGATGCCTCTCTTTCTATCCATATAAACTTTTCTCATGAAACATACATAATTTTATTTCTTCTTCATGGTAGCTTCTTCAGTAAGTCTTCTTATTTACCTTCTCATTAGTAAGTTTTCTCTTACTAATCTAGTTCTGCTTTCTTCTCCTTTCTCTGAATATTTACAACAAATATTGTGTATTGTTACATAAATTTATAAATTATTGAAACAGCCTCTGGTTTATGTCAGCTGTTTGGGTCTAATCTCCATTATGTATAAACTATTTGAATGGGGAGACTTTTTCATGTTCCCCTCAAGTACATAGAGTAGTTTATGGTTAAGAGCAGGGAGGGCTGTGTTTGTCATGAAATAACTCTGAGAGAAAATACCGTTGATCTGATTTACATCCAGTATGATTTTGTTACTTTCTCTCCTGTGATTTCTGCCCCATCTTTTTTCAGGATACAGTGGTAGCTCTCCAAGCCCTGTCCAAATATGGAGCAGCAACTTTCAGTAAAAGGGAGAAAACAACTGTAGTCACTGTCAAGTCTTCAGAGACATTCTCCCAAAAATTCGAAGTACACGATGCCAATCGCCTGTTGCTACAAGAAGTCAGGTTGCCAGAGATTCCAGGGGAGTACAGCACAACAGTGTCAGGATCAGGATGTGTGTACCTCCAGGTGAGACTTCTGGGATTTAGGGAATGCTGCAAATGAGAGAATAGGTCTCAGGAACTACATATGAATCTCCAAGTTGCAGAAGAAATATGAACTAAGGAGAGATATGAATCATCTAGAAGAGACAGACTATTTGCATGCAAAGATAAAAAAGTTTTTTTCAATTTGTTTTAGACATCCCTGAGATACAACATCCTGCCCAAGAAAGAAGGCAAGGTTCCCTTCAATCTGAAGGTTGATACTTTCCCCAAGAATTGTGATGGAGTAGACACTCACAGGAAATTCCAGATTCACATCAACATTAGGTAAATCCTTTTGTAATAATATCTTTTGTAGAATATGGAGAAATTTATTTCCTTTGCTGGGAAACTGCATTGTCCAAAGGCACACAATATGAATATGGAATTTTTGCAAAATTTACTAACAAGAAAATTATCTTCACTCTTACTGAAAAAAACCTTAACATTGAGTGTGTGATGTTGCCATACTAGCAGTGTGAGTTCAAAATAATGGTTTTTTGTAACAAGCATAGCAGAACAAATAGAATGGATGAGGAAGCTGAGTGGTAGTTAAGGATCAGGAACACCAGAAATAAAAGAGAAGAGGGATGGATTTCTGTCTTGGTTGAACTCCAAAGAATTTTGTTTGAATGCCTTGTCCCTATGTCTTGACTTCATAGTTATACTGGGGAACGATCAAGCTCCAACATGGTCATTGTTGACGTGAAGATGGTATCAGGCTTCATACCTGTGAAATCATCAGTGAGAAAGGTAAACCTTAAATATCTTATGGATAGCAAAGCCATGATAAATGCTGACATTTATGCTTGTCAGTTTTATTTCACTGATTGTGTTTTCAAGAGGTTTACTCCCTCAAACTCACTTCTCTAGAGTGTCTTCATAATTTTAATAGTGGATAGCCCTGTTATGCAGTCTCCAGTGTAAGAGATATGTCATAGACATGGTTAAAAATGCTCCAGCAAGCCCTGTGACATCCAGATATGTGGAGAGGTACTGAATTATCTTCCTATCATATATTTTAAGAAGGGAAAATATATAATATACACATATGTATGATATAAAAATATATCTCATATACTCATATATACACACATATATATGTGATATTCTTCCTTGTTTATATATATATATATATATAGCCTTTATATATATATAAAAGCTAATGCTCTCTCTTATATGCATGAAAATGTATATGTTAGAGATAGATTGGATAGGTAGATGGTAAGTTGACAGATGATAAGCAGCTGGACAGACAGATACAGGTACACATAGATGATACATAGAGATACACAGGTACAAATAGATGATAGAGATGGTAGACAATAGAAAAAGGGTTTAATAAATATTGCTATTAACCTTGAAGAAATCATAATTAGCAGTTTGGATGTTTCTGAGCAGCCAGTTAGATCACAAGTACATAAAAAGGGCTCTCAGCCGGTTATTTCCTCATCCATATGTCTGGCTTATCCTCTTGGCCAACAGCTCCAAGAAAAGCCTCAGATTCAAAGGACTGAAGTGAGCACCAACCATGTTCTGATTTACTTTGAAGAGGTAAGATTCTGTGACTCTGCTGGACCTGAGAAAACTGCTGGAGGTTCCAACACACCAATCCAGATTCCAGATAATGTTTTACACACACATAGGTGAGGGAAGAGAAAATAGCCATAGAGGGAGATGAAGACTGGACCAGTCAACAAGGCTCAATTTACTACAATTTACTGTTCATAAAATCATCTCTTTTGTCCTCCTTGTATCTGCCACTGAGTGTATGACCTCAGTCTCAAAATGTCCCATGCTTTCCATAGATTTTGGGGCAGATGGATAGCATAACCATAAGATTTGATAAAACCATAGGAAGACAGGATGGTAACTATTCACGATGTTAATCTTTGATTCCAATCCCATTTTCCTGTCTCTCCAGCTAACCAATCAAACTCTGAGTTTCTCCTTCTCAGTGGAACAAGACATCCAAGTTGACAATTTAAAACCAGCTACTGTAAAAGCCTATGACTATTATGAGACAGGTGAGTGCGATTCCAGGGGAGTACAGCACGACAGTGTTGGGGTCAGGATGTGCTTTGAAAGAAAAAAACTGACTAACCTGGTAAAAGTTCACCTTAACTAAATCGAAATTCCACAATCTTTCACTGGAAGAGAAAGTGAGTTTACAGACACTGGATAATCATGTGCCTCCTAAACTAGTCTTAGAAGCATTCTTCTAGATCAATCATAAAGCAATATTAGGATCAGTTCTTTCTAAATTCTCCTATAAAGTTGTTTGTTCTGGTTTGAATTATTCCAGAAATATAAGTAGAGTAGTACTAACTAAAAAGCATCTGAATATTGATTTGTGATATGAGACTTAAAATCTGATCAGTTTTTAAAAGATTTTATTTATTTATTTATTTATTTATTTATTTATTTATTTATTTATTTATTTATAAGAGAGTGTGCACTGGCGAGAACATGACCAGAGGGGAGGGGTAGAGGGAGAGGGAGAAGCAGACGCCATGCTGAGCAGGGAGCCCACCATGGGGCTTGATTCCGGGACTCTGAGATCATGACCTAAGCCAAAGGTAGACATTTAGCCAACTGAGCCACCCAGGAGCTCCAAATTTGATCCTTTTTGACTTGTGCCTTGAGTAGTCTCACAAAAGTTGGGAAACTCTGTAATATATCATAAATTCTTCCTTTTGCTCACGACTTTGAACTAGAAACCAGTGTCTTAGCAGCTGATCCTATTAAAACTTGACTCCTTCCTGGAGTGTGAAAGAGTTCAGAGAGGAAGTTGTTTAACTCTCCAATAAGGAGAACACAGCTGTGGAGCGGGCCATACATTATCCTATAGATAGATAATCTTTCACTATAAAAGTGAAACTTGCCCCTGAATTCTTGAATTCCCCAAGCCCAATATTCTCCTCCTGTCCCCTCCACCAGTCCTGCATGGTTTAGTACAGAAGTCATTTGCTTTCAATGGCTACATAATTGTCTTTATACTTTCTTTCCTAGCTTATACTTATAAGTATATAAGTATACTTATATATATAAGTATATAATATATACTTATAAGTATATATTTCCTAGCTTATATTTGTAATTACTTGCTCATATGCCTACTACTGAATGTCTTCACCCTTGCTGTCTCATCATTTTGTGTTTCAGAGGAATTTACTATTGAAGAGTACAGGGATCCCTGCAGTGCTGGTAAAGTATAAACAGTAAAGCCTAATGCCAACATAAAGAAAATAAATAAAACATCAGTTGTCTGTATAAGTTTGCTTCTTGATCATATCTTTATCATATTATAAAAGCCCATGGTGTATCATTTAGGAATTTAAACTATTTAAAATGTATTATAGACTTTCTCAGTAGGAAAAGAATGCATGTGAAGAAAAAAAAATGCATGTGAAGTATAATTACTGGGCCTGGGGTGACTCGTTTGCAGATGAACCCAGAAATTTGCCACGTATAAAAACTAAATCATCTAATATTTAGTTTATAGTCTATCCCTAGTGGTGATATATTTATCACCTATGACATTTTTAGGATGTTTCTAAACTTATACTAGTTAGGGTCAGGAAAGCTTTCCCTGTAATTTTCCATATAGCACAGCATGAGAGATGTGATCTACAAGATTTTCCTTTAGGCTGGTTGACAATGTTCATCTTTGACAGTATAGCACTTGCTATGAGACATTCACTTCTCCATTCTAAAATATGAAACAAAAAATAAGAACATACTTAACATTTAAAATAAATTCTATTAAGTTCAAATATTCACAACTGAAATATGAAAAAATCATTCCTTTAGTAGATGATAGAATTTTCCTAATTTTCCCACCTTTTATTCTACTGTTTAGAATCTGGACACAGAACTGTTTAAAAATGGAAACTGTGGACCTTATCAAATGACCTTCTCCAGTTGCAAAGGACTCATCAGGAGAGAAGATAGTGAGAGAAACAAGGGACAGGAATTGGATATATAAAAAATTTATATGTTGAATAAATTCATGACATATACACTTCTACCTTTTCCTTTGTTTTTTTAATCAATGTGATATTTCCCTTCTGAAACATGTATCTATTTCCCTCAGTATTTTTAAAAACACTATAAAAGCTATATGAAAAACTGGCTCAAAACACTACAGATTAATCAAAATGGAATTCCAAAATGTGTTCAAGTAACCCACAGGAAGATAGGCAAAATATAACAATCTTTCCAAATACTGGAAACAATCAAAATGTGCCCTAATATGTGAATGGTGATACTAGTGGTACATTCATGCCATGGAATATGACTCAACAATAAAAAGAAACAAGCTGTTGATCTACAAAACTATTTGAATGGATCTCAAAAATATTATGCCTGGTGAAAATAAAGCCAATTTCCAAGATCATACTGTATTATTCTTTTTATTTAACAGTCTTGAAATGAAAAAAATTATAGAAATGGGAAAAAAATAGTGATTTTCAGGGATTAGGGATGGTAAGGCAAGAGGGGATTGACATGACTATAAAGGGATAACTTTAGAGAGATCTTTGGGGTGATGAAGTCCTGCATATGTTTCTTTACAAGTAAAATATTTGCTATTCTTTAGCTTAATAAAATGTTTTAGTAACTACTAAAGGCAGGGCCCCTGGGGGTCTCAGTCAGTTAAGTGTCTGCCTTGGACTCAGGTCATAATCCCAGGGTCTTGGGATTGAGCCCCCCATCAGGCTTCCTGCTCAGCAAGGAGTCTACTTATCCCTCTCCCCCGCCCTCCACCCCCTCATGCTCACTGTCTCTCTTTCAAATAAGTGAATAAAATCTTCTTTGAAAAATTAAAAAAAGAAACTACTATGGCTGGTTCCTCCCATCTCTCTGTTTTTATCTTTTTTTTTCCTGCAATGCTGTTTATTATTTTCTTTGAAAATAAACTTTGAAATCTTTCGTCAAGTTAATTGTCCCCATAATCATATTGGGTACTGTTTAGTGTTGCATTGAATATAAATCAAGTTATAATAATTATGAATATCAGTAGTTTACAATATTTAGCCTTCCCTATTCAGATATAGTTTTATTTTCATTTATTCAAGTCACATGAAGTGAATTCTAAATTTGATTTACTTTCTGAATTTGGACTGAACTACAAAGTTGAAGGTTAACTTCATGAATATACATAGTATGCTAAGTTGAAAGCATAAAACAATGTATACACGGAGACAAATTTAAAAATATGTGCAAGAATAAGATTACAAGATAATGAAATACTAGAACAATATTTTTCATTTGTTGATAGAAACCATTGAAAGAGGGATGCCAATGAGGGTGGCTCAGTGGTGGAGCATCTGCTTTGGCTCAGGGTATGATCCAGGGGTCCTGGGATCAAGTCTTGCATCAAGCTTCCCACAGGGGGCCTGCTTCTCCCTCTGTCTCTCTCTCTCTCTCTCTCTCTCTCTCTCTGTGTCTCTCATGAATAAATAAATAAAATCTTTCAAAAAAAAAGGAACCATTGAAAGATTTGAAGCAAGAGAATATTTCATCTTAAAAGCCATCTACAAAAAGCCCACAGCAAATATCATTCTCAATGGGGAAACACTGGGAGCCTTTCCCTTAAGATCAGGAACAAGACAGGGATGTCCACTCTCACCACTGCTATTCAACATAGTACTAGAAGTCCTAGCCTCAGCAATCAGGCAACAAAAAGGAATAAAAGGCATCCAAATTGGCAAAGAAGAAGTCAAACTCTCCCTCTTCACCGATGACATGATACTCTACATAGAAAACCCAAAAGTCTCCACCCCAAGATTGCTAGAACTCATACAGCAATTTGGCAATGTGGCAGGATACACAATCAATGCCAGAAGTCAGTGGCATTTCTATACACTAACAATGAGACTGAAGAAAGAGGAATTAAGGAGTCAATCCCATTTACAATTGCACCCAAAACTCTAAAATACCTAGGAATAAACCTAACCAAAGAGGTAAAGGATCTATACCCTCAAAACTATAGAACACTTCTGAAAGAAATTGAGGAAGACACAAAGAGATGGAAAAATATTCCATGCTCATGGATTGGCAGAATTAATATTGTGAAAATGTCAATGTTACCCAGGGCAATTTACACATTTAATGCAATCCCTATCAAAATACCATGGACTTTCTTCAGAGAGTTGGAACAAATTATTTTAAGATTTGTGTGGAATCAGAAAAGACCCCGAATAGCCAGGGGAATTTTAAAAAAGAAAACCATATCTGGGGGCATCACAATGCCAGATTTCAGGTTGTACTACAAAGCTGTGGTCATCAAGACAGTGTGGTACTGGCACAAAAACAGACACATAGATCAATGGAACAGAATAGAGAATCCAGAAGTGGACCCTCGACTTTATGATCAACTAATATTCGATAAAGGAGGAAAGACTATGCACTGGAAGAAAGTCTCTTCAATAAATAGTGCTTGGAAAATTGGACATCCACATGCAGAAGAATGAAACTAGACCATTCTCTTTCACCATACACAAAAATAAACTCAAAATGGATGAAAGATCTAAATGTGAGACAAGATTTCATCAAAATCCTAGAGGAGAACACAGGCAACACCCTTTTTGAACTTGGCCACAGTAACTTCTTGCAAGATACATCCATGAAGACAAGAGAAACAAAAGCAAAAATGAACTATTGGGACTTCATCAGATTTGCATAATAAGAGTTCATCTTCAATTGCTTCTCAGTCTTTTGGCTAAGATCAAGTGTAGTATCTGTTCTTATCAGTTTAATATCTGATACATCCTCTATCCGAGGACAACATATTAAATGGATTTTTGGAATTAGGAGATGGAATAGGAGCTTGCCCCATCCACTCCAAGCATCGACCTGGTATTGCAGTACTTCCAGGAACGGTGCACCCACCTCAGGAGAAATAAAGGTTGCTTAAAAATAAAAATAAATAAAAAATAAAAGTTCACCTTCTAGGCAAAGGGAAGAAGGAAATTTTTGCTGATATCCAAATACACAGACCATTTGTTTAGAGCTGGGCTTTCTTTTTTATACATAATTAAATGGTTTAGCACATCTCTCTTCCACATTATACAATTCCACACTTTAAAAAATTGTTTTCTGGGGCACCCAGGTGTCTCAGTCAGTTAATTGTCTGCCTTCAGCTCAGGCCATAGTCTCAGCATCTTGGGATCAAGCCCCATGTAGGGGTCCCCACTCAGCGGGTAGTCTGCTTGGCCTTCTCTCTCTCCCCCCAACTCATGCTCTTCTCTCTTTTCTCAAATAAATAACTAAAATCTATTTTTAAAAAGAATAATTAAAAAATTATGTTCCTCTCATCTATAACTCAGACATCTTTGAAAACCAAACCTGTATCTTAATCACATTTGCAGCCTGTTCACTCAGCACAGCACCGTGACTATTGTAGGCACTCAGTGAAACAAAGGAGTGACTGAATGGGTCACTGGCAGAGTGAGTATATTCCCACAGGTAGCTAGGTAGAGGAGAAATGGATGAACACAAAGTGTTGGAATACATGAATAAAGCAAATGAGCTACAAGGGTTGCTGGAGAGGAAGAGATAGGGGGATGCGCTAAGTGGGTGATGGGCATGAAGGAGGGCACTTGAAGTAATGAGCACCTGGTGTTTGTATGCAACTGATGAATCACTAAATTCTACCTTTGAAACTAAAAAAGAATAAAAATAAAAGAACATAGAAAAAGAAAAGAAAATGAGCTAGAAACACCATTTCAGTCAAATTGTTTAATGCTTCACAAATATTTTATGTGAAAGATTTTCATACTTCTCCAAAGTCAAATAAATGAGGAGGAAACAGAATTTTGGTTATTCATTGGCACTTTAAGCAAAACTTGTTTAAAAGTAATTTTATATATTCACCAAGCTCTAAGAGGAAAATTGTTGCCTCTGTCTTGCAAAACTAGCTGTCAGCAATCATCAAAAGGGCAAATACACATTATATCCGTTGTGAGTTCAACTGTGTCACAGAAAAAGATATGTTGAAGTCCCAAATCCTGGTATCTGTGAATGTGACCTTATCTGGAAGTAGGGTTTTTGCTTCGCTCTCTGCCTATGTCTCTGCCTCTCTCTGTGTGCCTCTCATGAATACATAAATAAAATTTTTAAATAATAATAATAATCTTTTCACTACTGGCCCAGTTTACCTAATCCATTCTTATTTGTCTTTTAAATTAGAACAAACAGGTGCACCTGGGTGGCTGTCAGTTAAGCGTCTAACTTTGGCTCAGGTCATGATCTCCGGATCCTGGGGTGGAGCCCTGTGTCAGGCTCCATGCCCACTGTCGGGTCTGCTTGAGGCTCTCTCTTTTCCTCTGCCCCTCCCCTCGCTTGTGCTCTCCCTTCTTCTCTCTCTCTCTCTCTCTCACACACACACACACATAAATAAATGATAAAAATCTTTTTAAAAAAATAAAATAAGAACAAATAAATGAGCATATTCCAAATGATTGAATGGTAGAAGGAGAAGCCAAGAAATTTTCTTTTTGTTTTATATATTCCCACACAGTTTAATAATTAAATATCTTGTTCCATAACTTAAACAAAAATTAAGATGAGATATGGGGTCTAGTTTTCACATCTAGTCTTCTGCCATGTTTATAGCTTATCTCAAAAAAGAAGAATCTCTTCTTGCTGTTAAAATTCTCCAGGAGAATTTTCTCATATATTTCTCCTTTGGTCATAAGGAAAATAAAAAGATTCATAATACAAATATATAAATTCATGAGTCATTAATATTGCTGAACTTCAAGGTACATTTGGGGGAAAATGCTGATCTATAGATATTTATCTGTGCTAGTACCTCCTTCAAGGACTATTTGTTTAGTACTTAATACAAAGTAGAAGTATTCTTGTAGACCTTTCATCTTAGTGAATTTAAAAATATAAAAGTAGTCATTGTTACTTAAATAACAACAGTATGCAAAATATCTTTATGCTTTTCTCTTAATATTCTCAGGCCCTTTTCTTATAACATTTAGGAATCAGAATTAATGAGATAATATTAAAATAAAGAAGTCAGTCGGAGAAGGACAAACATTATATGTTCTCATTCTTTTGGGGAATATAAATAATAGTGAAAGGGAATATAAGGGAAGGGAGAAGAAATGTGTGGGAAATATCAGAAAGGGAGACAGAACGTAAAGACTGCTAACTCTGGGAAACGAACTAGGGGTGATAGAAGGGGAGGAGGGCGGGGGGTGGGAGTGAATGGGTGACGGCACTGGGGGTTATTCTGTATGTTAGTAAATTGAACACCAATAAAAAATAAATTAAAAAATAAAAAATAAAAGAATACTCAAGCCACTAAATGCAAAAGGTCTGCAAGGATTCAAGTTATTGTTGAACAAAGCTTGGCCTCAGAAAATCCATGCCAAGATCTAATGTGTGTTTAATCTGACAAAATGAAACTTGTCATGTCCAGTAAATGATCTTCGATTACCCAAACTCTGTTAATATATAAGCCACACAAAAGATTTTCATCCTCACTACACTTGGATATCACTTGGCTCAGAAATTCTATCCCAAAGATACAAAGCAGCTGAATATAAAATTAAATTGCTTCTTTTTTTTTTTGAAGATTTTATTTATTTATTCATGAGAAACACAAAGAGAGAGAGAGAGAGGCAGACACACAGGCAGAGGGAAAAGCAGGCCCCATGCAGAGAGCCCAACATGGGACTCGATCCCAGGTCTCCAGGATCACTCCCTGGGCTGAAGGCAGGCATCAAACTGCTGAGCCACCCAGGGATCCCAAATTGCTTCTTGATATCAGGCATAAAAAAGAAAAGATTAAAAATAAAAGAGAATGCCTTTGCCAATTTGTGTAAAATCTTTTAAAATTTATAGTAGGACTCATAGATGAATATTATTAACTATGGTATCTTATTTTAACAAATTATTCATCACAGTATAATTTTCAAAAAGAAAATATATATTCATATATATACATATTTACTTTATATTCTCAAGCAAACATAAAGTGAACACATGTCAAAGATTTTATTTAACCCATTAATTAACTAACCACTAAGATGTTATAACTATTTCAAAAAACATCCAAAATGCTCAGATATTTACAGACAACTTAACAAAAACTATTAAGATAAGAAGGATAGGTTAGGTATAAAATTAAACAATATAAAATATGCCATAAAACCTTTGGGGTTATTTGTTCCACGAGACAGAAATTATTTGCATGTGTACCTGACAAAAATCAATAAGTAGCTTCACGGAGTCTGGAAACTTTCATTTGTAGTAAATAATGAAATGAATTAAGTATATTTTCCCTGATAATCTTTAAGTGACCCTTGCCCCCAAGTTGTACTGAAAGAATGTGCAACCTCCTATTTTTGCCTTATTGCTGAGTTTCTGATGGTTTCCCCTCTCCAAAGATCATTCTTGACTTAAAAAAAGAGGAGTGGCAGTCTCATTAGGTCTGTACTAATTGTTTTCATAAGTGCTAGGAGGGTTAATCGGCCATGTAGGCCTCCTGGATTTTGTCTGCAAATCTTGAGCCTTCAGTATTAAGCAACTACCAAAGCCACATAATTACCTTTTGTCCAGCAACTTTCATGAGGAATCTTGGTTTAGACCTTTAAGACCCTCTAGGACCTACTATTTCACCTATAGTACCCACAAAGTTAAATGAATGTCTCTCATGTAAAAGTCCCCCAATTCCAGGGTCCTTGGCTTGCAAGGAAACGATCTTACTTATACTTGTGAGACTGAAGCCTTGTAAGTCAGGTACCAGGTCAATTTCATAAAAGAACTTTGTACGCATTGACTCCACCAATACTTCTCAATAGTGAACTTATCATGTCTGATTGAATGAAAATTAACTTCAAATATCATTTCTCCAAGTAGGCCTTGATTACACAACCTGTCCAATTACATCCATTTTAAAAGAAAATAGCAGATTCTTATTAATCCATGCAATATTTGCCTTGAAAAGTACATAGATTTGATGAAAGTATGTGTTTGAACTCTAAGGAATCAGTGGGAGTCAAATATCATTTTTAAATGTTTTATTTGCATCCAAAGAAACAAAATCTACTAAATTAGATACAATATAAAGAGAATGAGAAAAAAAAACTTTTCCTATATTTGTTAAAAACACAATATTTAAAATAACACTTACCATATTCCAAATAGATAACGACATTTTAATTTCCTCCTTGGTTTATTCAATTCTAGTAATTTTTATTCTGCTTGATCTTATGTCAAGCATTCTTCTTTCATGGAATATATTTGCTTCTAAACTAAAAAGAGTCCGGGATATCTTGGCTAATCCATTAGCACAATCTGAAAGTTCTCTAAGGAAGAACAGCTGAGAAAACTGATCCAAGAAGTATCAATGTTCATAGTATCTAATACAGGACTTTCCAGAAGCATTTAGCAAGAATCAAGAAATAGACAACTGGGGCACCAGGATGGCTCAGTTGGTTAGGTGTCCAACTCTTGATTTTGGCTCAGGTCAGGATCTCAGAGTTGTGAGACCCAGCCCCACATTGGGCTCAAGTTGGGCACAGAGCTTGCTTGAAATTCTCTCTCCCTTTCCCACTGCCCCTCCCCCAACTCTAAAATTTAAAAAAAAAGTAGATACCTGCTTTATAGCAAAATTGGTTAAAATTTATAACAATAACCAATAACATCACAATAAAAGAGGGTAAATTTCTCTATAGACATACTATACAGAGCTATCTCACAAAGGTTTGATCAATGTTTTCTTAGAAGTGACTAAAGGGGTGCCTGGGTGGCCCACTCAGCTAAAGCAACCAACTCCTGGTTTTGACTCAAGAAATGATCACAGGATCATGAGATTGAGTCCTACATTGTGCTCTGCACTCAGCCTGGAATCTGCTTGAGATTCTCTCTCCCTCTCCTTCTGCCCCTCCCTCTTGTGCTCTCCTTCCTTCTCTCCCTCAAATAAACAAATAAATCTTAAGAAAAAAAGTGAGAATATACTATGAACAGTGAAGAAGACAAATTGTCTTCATATAAAAGGTACAATTTCTGAAATATTTATATTGACATTTTGCCTGTGCAAGTTTAACCTAGGGAAAGCTGACTATATCTTCCAATTGGATCATTCTTCGAATTTTAGTAGATTTTACAACACTGATAATTAATAAATATAATAAAAAATATCCTGACTTTATAATTTTTTTAAATTTAGGATTCCATCCAAAGAAAGTAGCCAAATTATACCTGGTGACTAGCTGAAATAGGGAAAACGATATTTTGTTACCTATTGCTTAATCAAAGTGAAAATATTTTAAAGTTAACATAAGAGAAGAAAGATAACATGATTGTAAAGTTAATGAAAAGCAAAGAAAAATATTCTGGTGCAACACTAAATAGTTGCTATCTGGACACATTAAAAAAGAAAATAAATAATAATCTCAACCACTGTTGAGAGCAAAACCTACTAAATTGAGTTAGATATAGCATAAAAAGAAATAAAAAGAACTTTTCTGGGGATCCCTGGGTGGCTCAGTGGTTTAATGCCTGCCTTCGGCCCAGGGCGTGATCCTGGAGACCCAGGATCGAGTCCCACATCGGGCTCCCTCCATGGAGCCTGCTTCTCTCCCTGCCTCTCTCTCTCTCTCTCTCTCTTTCTCTCTCTTTCCCTGTGTCTCTCATGAATAAATAAATAAAATCTTTAAAAAAAAAAAAAGAACTTTTCTTATATTCTTTAAAAAACACAATATTTATAATAATATGTACTATATTCCAAGAAACTAACTACAACTTAATTTATAAGAACAATATGCCATTAACAAAGAAACTCAATTAGTTTTGCATTAACATAACATTTTGCAGTAAAATTTTATAAGTTTTTTAAAATTAATAAACCCATCAAAATTGAGCCAAGAGTAACATCAGCAAAAATGTAGGGTAAGGAACTCCAAAATAATAAATGTTCATGGATTGAAAGACATAGATTAATATAAAATATATGACATAGAGTAATGAAATATTTAAATTTTAGCATACTCATATATTGATATTCTTAAGATGGCAATATCCCTCAAAGTGATCAGTGCAATAAATTTGGTGCAAGCTCAACCAAAATTACAAGGGCTTTTCTTTCAAAAATGGACAGGTTGATCCTGAAATTCATTTGGAGATGCAAGGAACCTAAATTAGCCAAAGCCATATTGAAAAAGAAGAAGACAGACTCATTATTTCTCTATTTCAAAACTATTTCCAAAACTGGATCTAGGATCCAGAACACATAAAAACCTCTCACAATTCAACCATAAGAAAACAAACAATCAAATTAAAATATGGTAAAGGAATTCAGTAGAAACATCTCTAAAGAAGACATGCTCATAACAATATTTTCAACATTGTCAGTTATTAGGGAAATGCAAATCAAAACCACAATGAGACACCTCTTCACACCTAGGAGGATGGGGATAATAAAATAAACAAACAACAACAAAACGACAAGTGTGGAGAAAAGAGAAGCCTCATTTATGGAATGCAGCATTGTAAAAAGCTGCAGCTGTTTGGAAAACAGTTTGGCAGTTCCCCAAAATGTTAAACAGAGTTCCAGTGTGATCCAACAATTTTACTCCTACTTACACACCAAAGAGAATTGAAAACATATATTCACACAAAAACTTTACCACAGCTGTTCATGGCAGCATTATTCATAGTGCCAAAAAATGGAAATAGCTCCAATGTCTTATCAACTGAATAATAGATAAAATATGATATGTCCATACAAAAGAGTACCTTTCATTCATATAACAAAGTAAAGTACTGGGGTGCCTGGGTGGCTAGTTGGCTAAGGGTCTGCCTTCAGCTCAGGTGATGATCCTGGAGTCTTGGGATCAAGCCCTGCATTGGCTTCCTGCTCAGCAGGGAGCCTGCTTCTCCTTCTCCCTCTGCCCCCCACCCCACTCATGCTCACTCTCTCTTGCACCCTCTCTCTCTCTCTCAAACAAATAAATAAAATATTTTTTTAAAAAGTAAAATACTAATACAGGCAGCAAGTGTGATGAACTTTGAAAATACCATACTAAGTGAAAAAGCCAGACACAAGTAGCCACATAAGGTATTATTCCATTTATTTGTTTAAAACGTCCAACTAGACAAATCCATAGAGACAGAAAATAGATTAAAGATTGTCCAAAACTGAGGAGGAAAAAATTAGGAGCAAATACATTTCTTTTGGGAGTAATGGAATATTTAATAATTAGACAGTGGTAATGATTGCCTAACACTATGAATATACTAAAGTCACTTAATTTACACTGGAAAACGACTTCTGTGTTATGTGAGTTACATCTAAATGAAAAATTACCCCCAAAATGTGCCAGCTATGGAAAAAGATGTATTGCTTCTTTCCAGATTCAATGTTATAAATAAACATTGAAGGGGGGGAAATGAAAGAGGGAAAAAAAAAGCATTTCCTGCAGACCTTGTTCTACATTCATTCCGGTTTTCTCTTTCACTGTTCCGTTTCATATTATGAAAGAACCAGGCATTTTAAAATAAAAATACTCTCATTTTAACCTTGGGAAACAGCCTATTACTTTGCAAAACTGTGTTTTTCTGTTCCCACTATAATCTCTCCTTATTCATAATTAAAGCTTTTAGCTGTACATACAGAAAGACAACTGGAAGAGAGATCATTGAGAAGTATCTCCATACTTTACTTTAGCAGGCTAATAAAGCTCTGAAGAAAACATATAATCCAATTTTCTGCAGCCACACTAATCCCTTTCACAACTTTTCAAAGTTTGGAGTTGTAAAAACAAGCAACAGAACACATAAGACAAGGAAAACATGGCTAATTTGAAAAAACACCAACTGCAAATAATTCAAGAGACAAAAAAATAATTCATTGAAATAAAAAAGAAATCAGGGGTGCCTGGGTGGCTCAGCTGGTTAAAAGTCCGACTCTTGATTTCAATTCGGGTCCTGATCTCAGGGTTGTGAGTTCAGACCCCCCATTGGGCTCTGGGCTGAGAGTGGAGCCTATTTTTTTAAAAAAGTTAAAAAAAAAAGAGAGAAATCAACTAATGGTTTAAGCAGTAGATCTGACAGAGGAAAAAATGTAAATTAATAAATTAGTAGTAAGATCTGAGGAAATTACTCATAATGCAGAAGAGAATAAGAAAATTAAATGAAATATCAAAAACAAGTAAAAAAAAATACAAAAAGCAGAGAATAGAGTTAACACTTAATTCCAACACAAAAAACTAGTACAGATTGTTTCTTCCTTCTTCCAGATAACCCTCGAGAAACAACATAAGCAAGAGAGAAACATAAGTTTTAGGAACCAACAAAATATTATAAAAGAACTGTAGGATATGAAAGCAATCTAGAGCTGATAAGAAAGTGGCAGGGGAGGAGGTAGTCAAATAGAAAGGAATTTGGGAAATAGCTGACTTGGTACATTAAAAGAAAGTTATTTAAATTCTGCTGAAAACTGTGTGGAGGTTCCTCAAACAGTTAAAAATATACCTGCCCTACGACCCAGCAACTGCACTGTTGGGGATTTACCCCAAAGATACAAATGCAATGAAACGCCGGGACACCTGCACCCCGATGTTTCTAGCAGCAATGGCCACGATAGCCAAACTGTGGAAGGAGCCTCGGTGTCCAACGAAAGATGAATGGATAAAGAAGATGTGGTTTATGTATACAATGGAATATTACTCAGCTATTAGAAATGACAAATACCCACCATTTGCTTCAACGTGGATGGAACTGGAGGGTATTATGCTGAGTGAAGTAAGTCAGTCGGAGAAGGACAAACATTATATGTTCTCATTCATTTGGGGAATATAAATAATAGTGAAAGGGAATATAAGGGAAGGGAGAAGAAATGTGTGGGAAATATCAGAAAGGGAGACAGAACGTAAAGACTGCTAACTCTGGGAAACGAACTAGAGGTGGTAGAAGGGGAGGAGGGCGGGGGGTGGGAGTGAATGGGTGATGGGCACTGGGTGTTATTCTGTATGTTAGTAAATTGAACACCAATAAAAAAAAAAATAAATAAAAGAAAAAAAATAAATAAATAAATAAATAAATAAATTCTGCTGTTGACTTTCTTTCAAACTGGTTTGGGACAATCATTATCTCTTCACCACAGAAATCAGCAGTGAAAGCCTAGAGTAAAATCTCATTAGACAAAAAGCTCTGCAAGTATGAAAATGAAATCAGATGTGGAATAACCAGGTACATCAGGCGTTCACTTTTCCATTCTGTCCCCTATTCAGCCCTCTAAACTCCAGAGATGATCTCTTTTCACTGTTGTCTCCTACAAATATAAAAACATAGCAAGTAAAAGTGATCACTTGGTGACTGAGGATTTCCTCCCTGGACTCTCCTTCCCTATACTTTAAAGTCACTAGCATGATCACAGACAAGGATCTTATCTTTGGCTCTTTCCCTACATATATTATTGGACAAAGTAACCCATTAATAATGGGCACACAGACTAAAATAACTAAACAAATGTTGGCTGTTCAAGTCCTATAAAAGAAACACAGCAAACTGGCCAACATATATTATCTAAAGAAGAATTACCAGAATAAACATAACATAAAATAATCCTAATATTTAAAGTAGATAATAAAAGGTATACAAAATATAAATTAAAAACAAGAAATCATAGTACAAAAAAATGAGAACATTAGATATAAATACATAATGTTCAATATTTATGAGATTAATATTCTGATGTGTATAACAAGAACAAAATAATGAGCTTGAAGATGCAGTTGAGGAACTTTGCAAGAAAGCAGCAGAAAAGTTTAAATAAATACATAGAAAATGCTCATGGAAAGCTAAATTATATGAAAGATTGAAGTAAAAGCATGAACATCTACATCTTAGACTTCTGAGGTGAAATGAAAGTAGAAGTTAAAAGGAAAAAATATAAAGACATAATGGAAATAAGTTTCCTAGAATCAAAAAAAATATGAATAACAACATAAAAGAGATGAAAAAAAACACAAACACAAAACTGAACATATACTAAACTTTTAAAATTTATAAGATTAAGAAAAACTTATCTTTATAAGATAAATTCTAAATAATTCCAGAGAAAAAGGCACTAAGGAAAAACTTCACATCAAGAATTTTATATCCAAAAAATAAATAATAAAAGAATAAAATAAATTAAATAATGAAGAACTTTATGTCCAAGAAAATCATGACTTAAATGTGAGAACATAAAAATATTTTCATGTATACCCAGCCTCAGAAGTTTTGCTAGACAAGAGCCCTCCAATGAAAAGCATTCAAGAGATAGTCTGCAGACAAAAAAGAGAAATAAATCAAGGTGTGCTATAAAAGATATGAAAGCAATAATGATTTAAAGTATTAATGCTATTTATGGATTTCTTTAAATAAAATGGGTAAGAAAGAAACTTGAGATAGTATAATTTTGTATCAGGCAAGGCACAGTCAGGGGATCAGAACCGCATTGTAATTTGAAGAGAGGGAGTTTAGTATAAAGTGTTATAAACAAAAACAGATCAGGTTAATGAGAGATTATTTGGAGCAGACACTATTCCTGGGCTGAAATAGTGCACCAAGGAAAAGACAGAACTGAAGTGCATCCAAAGGAACTGCTCAATGCTAAGTACTGAACTTTGTTGGAGAGGGAGCAACCCTGGCTCACTGGATGATAGAGAAGTTCACCAAGGCTTTGAAACCAGATGACAAGGGAAGGTACTGGGCAGGTGGCAGTCTTGCTATGAAACACCTCGGTTGGTGTTGGAGAAAGTCACCCACAGGAAGTTGCCACGTGCTGCTGGCTATGGAGCACCGTAGAAGCCTAGCAGTGCAGAAGCCACACACACTGCTGAAAATGGGTGCCCGACAGATCATGCAAACTGCAGGAATCCCACACCAGAGGAGCCGGGCCGGGACTGCAGAAACCACACCTGCAGAAGGAGTACCTTAGAACCAAGAAGAGAAATTTCTTCCTTTGTCAATGTTCCTCTAGAACTCTTTATTAGAAAAGTTTAACATCCTGCCAAAGGATAAAAATTCACAGATACCAGCTCCACAAAGCAAAGTAGCCAATGAAGGATGGATTTGGAAGGTTTTGAATTGGTAACTGGCACAAACCTCAATAACTCATTACTTTAACCCTGGGAAACGAACTAGGGGTGGTAGAAGGGGAGGAGGGTGGGGGGGTGGGGGGTGGGAGTGATTGGGTGAGGAGCACTGGGGGTTATTCTGTATGTTGGTAAATTGAACACCAATAAAAAAAATAAAAATAAAAATAAAAAATAAAAGTATATAGGAGAGCACCTGGGTGACTCAGTTGGTTAAGCGTCTGCCTTTGGCTCAGGTTATGATCCCAGAATCTTGGGATGGCATTCTGCATCACGTTCCCAGCTCAGCAGAGAATCTGCTTCTTCCTCTCCCCATACCCCTCCCCCCTGCTCATGCTCACAATCTCTCTCTCTCTCTCAAATAAATAAATAAATAAAATCTTTTTAAAAAAGTATATGGGAAGTGGGATAGATGTATAAGAGACTAAATGTACATAGGAAATTTCTAAAATACCTGCCTTATTAGATGGAAGACGTGGAAAGCCTAAGCTACCACAGGAATAAATAAACATGAGTATACATCTTTGTTAATAGCAACAATCCTAAGACAAAACAGAATGTTTATATTTTAAATCAGATGAATAAAACTTCCAGAAATTACAATAACTGTAAATATATTAAGCCTAACAACTAAATGAGAGGAACTATTAAACTAGCTGATAAAAGGGGGGAGAATTTAGCAATGTATTGTCTATTCTTAAAAAAAGAAAAAAGTTTGAAAAAAGAAAATGTGCAATGAGATAAAGCAATAAATATGAACCAAAGAAAAGCTACCCCAGGTAGCAATCTTATCTTATATCTATCAAAATTAAATTTAAGGAAAAATAAAATCAGAAGAGACTATGAGGAACATTATATACTTTAAAAGAAATACAAAGCAGGAAGCTATGCCCATTGTCAATGCATAGTCATTAAAATTATGCAAACAAAAGTGAAAATAAATTTAAATTCAAAATAAATATTAACTGTCCCTCTCAGCAACTGACAGATGCTGCAGAGGAAAATAAAACAAAACAAAGCAAGAAAGCAAATACTTAGATAATGAAATGAATAAGCTCAAGTTACACGTAGGTGGGGAAGAAGGATACTGGTGCAAGAATGAACGGGTAGGAAATAAAGAGTTCAGAGATAGATTGATGTATATATGAGACTATAACAGACATACAAGTGGCACCACAAATCTATGGCATTTAAAAAGATCGTTAATACAAGGGGCTAGGAAAATTAAAGGTTAAAAAAACACACACAACTTGGATCTGTAAAGAAAACTACATGTAAAGTTAGAATACAGATAGTTTGCTGATACACTTAATGAAGGGTCAGTCAAATTTGGGCCAGGAAAAAATATCTTAAACCAAGATATGAAAGCACAAATCATAAGGAAAAGAAGTTGATCAGTCAACATTAAGAAATAAAGGATACTATGGACAGAATTATAGATGAAAAAATGAAAGAAATGTTCAGAAGGTCTAAAATGGCAAGGAATTGCTATCTAGGTTTATACAAGAAATTTCAGGAAATGTGCACCTGGGTGGCTCAGCAGTGGCCTTGATCCTCAGGTCTTAGGATCAAGTACTGCATGAACTCCCTGCAAGGAGTCTGCTTCTCCCTCTGCCTATGTCTCTGCTTCTCTCTCTGTGTCTCTCATAAATAAATGAATAAAATCCCCAAAAGAAAAAGAAATTTCAGGAAATCAACTAGACTGGGATAGCAACTATAATTTTTAAAAATTAGGAAAGGAAATGAACAAGCAATTTACAAACTAAAGGCATATTTAAAAAAAATCTGAAGTCATTGATAGTGAGGCAAATACAAATTAAAACAGTGATACAACACCACTTCACACCCATTTATTTAGCAAAATGTAAAGATCAGCTGTCAGCAGAAATTTGAGGCTATGAAAATCTCATGCACTCACTGGTGGAATTATAGTGTAATACAACCATTCTGGAGAGTAATCTGGCAGTGTTTAGTCAGTTGAGAACATGCCTTGGATCCAGCAGTCCCACATGTGTGTATGTGTCCTCCAAAAAGTTTTGCCTAAGTGTCTAAGAAAACATGCTAAAAAGATATTTATCAAAGAGTTATTTGTGATGTCAGAGAGATGGAGACAATCTTGATTCTATCACTGGGAGAGTGGAAACATAACATCTGGTTGATGATAACCAAGAATTGTTCTACTCTAACAAAATACAACTGGTTTAATATATACATAATAACATGCATGAATCTCTTCTAAGGAGCTGCTCACCAGGAGCTTTGCTGTCAAAGTAATAAAAAGTTCATTCTAATTAAAATATGAATTTTATCCTCTGGAAACACCTCAGAGCCTGTCAGAGCCTTGAGGGTAATGAGGCAATCACGGAGAGCAATGGCCTTTTGGGAGAAGCTTTGCCCAATTCTGAGCTCCATTTGAAGGCCTTGGGGTGGAGCTTGTTTGCAAATAGCAGCCACATAAAGCTTGGTAAATTTAAGATGTCTCGGGCAGCAGGCTGAGGGCAGGGAGTTGGGCTCAATATAGTTGCTGAGATTTGTCCCTCGCTATGGAGAAAGGCAGACTTCCTTATTCATGTTTCATGCTACTTCTTGTCCTGCTCTCTACCAATGCTTCAGACCCTGCAGAACCCTAAGTCTCTTTTAAAGTCCCCTCCTTAAAAAAAATTAATAAATAAATTAAATTAAATTAAATTAATTAATTAAAAGTCCCCTCCTTGAATGTGAACTGGTGCAGCTACTCTGGAAAACTGTGTGGAGGTTCCTCAAAGATTTAAAAATAGACCTGCCCTACGACCCAGCAATTGCGCTGCTGGGGATTTACCCCAAAGATACAGATGCAGTGAAACGCTGGGACACCTACACCCCGATGTTTCTAGCAGCAATGTCCACAATAGCCAAACTGTGGAAGGAGCCTCGGTGTCCATTGAAAGATGAGTGGATAAAGTAAGATGTGGTCTATGTATACAATGGAATATTAGCCGTTAGAAACGACAAATACCCACCATTTGCTTCGACGTGAATGGAACTGGAGGGTATTATGCTGAGTGAAGTAAGACAATCGGAAAAGGACAAACATTATATGGTCTCATTCATTTGAGGAATATAAAAATTAGTGAAAGGGAATAAAGGGAAAGGAGAGAAAATGAGTGAAAATATCAGTGAGGGTGACAAAACATGAGAGACACCTAACTCTGGGAAATGAACAAGGGGTAGTGGAAAGGGAGGTGGGCGGGGGGTGGGGGTGACTGGGTGATAGGCACTGAGGGGGGCACTTGAGATGAGCACTGGGTGTTATGCTAAATGTTGGCAAATTGAACTCCAATAAAAAATTTTTTAAATAAAAATAAAGTCTCTTCCTTAAGAGTCTGTGCTTTATCTCCCTCTTCTTTATATCTTTGCTTTGACTTTCCCATTAAATGCTACCCTTCCATTTCTTAAGATACCTTCCAATCATAAGAGATGAATCATAAATGGGATTATTTCTTTCATTTTTTTCTACACTTCAATTTTTTTTCATTGGGTCATCATAATCAGAAATAGAATAAGTGGTCACTAGAAGGCATGATTTGATTAGACACTGAAATCTCAAATCCCACCTTCACAGAATCGTTCTTTGGGATGGAAAGCATTGGCTATAAAAATAGTTATAGTGTATAGTGGGGTGCAGTTTAATTCCTATTGTAGATCACACGGGTAGAGGAAGTATGGCTCCTTTGTTTTTTGATAATGACTGAGCCTTCAGCAGAGACCCCAGTAACTAGCCAACCAGGGAGGGGGAAAGGGAATAATTGAAAACTATTGAGTTGTAAAGTTCATGAAATCCAATAATCTAAGACTTTTCTTCCACCTCTCCCCAGTTCCTCCTCAAAGTAGGAGCTAGAAGGTTGTGACCTCCATTCCTTCCTGGTGGAGAAAAAGACTCAGAGTCTTTGGTCTGAGAGTCCTTGGTCTTCTTTGGCCACAGTTAATCTGGCTTCTCCTTACCTGCCAAAATTCATCATTTGAATCTTCAGCCATTTGTCTCAGCTTGGTCCCTTGACCAAGAAGTCCCAGAAGTCCTCTCAGGCTGACCCTCATTCATGTCAGCTGTTTTTTATCCTATAGAATCCCCAGTTTGTGACAGCAGCCTGCCTCCAATCCTGTGGCTATTCCAATACAACCTGTACGGGAGAGTCCCCTTTGTAGTTCAGAACCCTACCCACTCTGTATTCCTGACTTTAATGTAGCTACATTCCAGACTAATACAGGAGACTCCAGAGTTCTAAATGTGCAGAGGGATCAAAGGATCCTTCTCTCTGTGTTAGCTTAATCCACTTAATCCACTTGGCCCTCTCCAGGCCAAAGTACAGGAAGCAGAAATCAGAACCAATCTGCTTTCCTTTCTTCTTCACATTTCTTCCAGGCACAATTTCCCAGTAACCGGTAGAGGGTACATTTTTCTGCCATCATTCCCCTACCTCATGTACAACTGTGGATGGTACCACCTTCCACTGCATTCCACCCAGAGAGCATCTGGAAATACATAGGGGCTGTTCAGATTTCTGAATAAAGGCTAAATGGATGAAGCAAGTGGCATTTATTGGAGTTGGAAATATTAAGTGGACTGTGTTCAGTCCAACACAACATATGATCATTCTGCCCACTGAAAATTATATCTTTACATCACGTCCACCATTTGATAAAGAACAACAAACTTCATGGCCTGGTTGTCATGAACAGAAGAGATATCTTCTCATTATGCAGAAAATATCCCATATCCCTCCAGCATTATTATCCCTTGATGTGAGATATTACCCAAAAGATCCAGTAAGTGTTCTCCTTTTGCCTTCAGAGAGACAGAGGTGGCAGGGAACATGAAGAAAAAGAGAAAATTAAAAGTTATCTGTTTAATATTTGCAAAATTTAGTCACTCCTGCAAAGGCAAATATTTAAAATGCAAACATCCATTATTAAATAATATTTTAATAGTTTAATTGCTCACAGATGAAATCTTGGGCAAATTACTTAACCTTAATGAATTCCAATTTCAATATCTATTGAATGAATACTAACCAAATCTTCATGAAATAGTTGTTTGAAATATCTACTATACATGGAATTAATTTTTGAATTATGATATCAACTAGGTTTATAATTAATAATAATAATAGTATATTGAATAAAATTATAATACCCTGATGCCTTCTTTCCTATGAAGATCAAAGAACTGGAGGGAAAAACATATGGATGAGGAAGTAAAAAAAAATGATCATTTTTATCACTTACCATTTTTGAAAGAGTAGATGATTCAGATAAAAAATATCTAGATGCCAGAAAGGGATTAAATGAGAAGTACTATATGAATGATTATGGGTATGGTATTTAACTACTCTGAGCTTCTCTGCTTTAGAACAAAACCTTAGCATTTTTGCAATAAAAAAAATCTGAGATTTTAATTTCATGGCATATAGTTTTGCCAAGGCACAACTCAAAACACATACAGCATGACTAATGGGCTGGAGCAGACCACTTGGAGAATGTGAGAACCAAACTTGACTTCCAGATTCCACAACTAAACAGTCTCTGTTACTCTCTTTTACTAGTCTCATACCTATTAACTTTGAAAAATAATAAGATAGTTTTTCATGTGTCAAATTGCCTGGTTATCTTTAAGTGTCCATGTGGGAAGTAGAAGGGAAAGGATTGTAAAATAATATAAGAAAACAATAGCTCTCTTTTTTTTTTTAGTTGTAAATTAACTCTATAAATAAATGACTTAAGCCTGCAGCTATTAAATCATTAAAATTTTGAGGAGTCACATTTTATGCTGATTTAATAATTAAGCAGGGATTTTGTCTTACTCTTTTTTTTTCTTTTTTTTTTTTTTTTTTAATTTTTATTTACTTATGATAGCCACAGAGAGAGAGAGAGAGAGGCAGAGACACAGGCAGAGGGAGAAGCAGGCTCCGTGCACCGGGAGCCCGACGTGGGATTCGATCCCGGGTCTCCAGGATCGCGCCCTGGGCCAAAGGCAGGCGCCAAACCGCTGCGCCACCCAGGGATCCCTGTCTTACTCTTGTATATTAGAATTTGGGGTCTGGTGAGGACCCCATGTTTTAGCTGTCATGAACATGAAGAATGTGATGTATAGTATCATTTAGGATTGCTAGGAGGATTAATATAGAGGCTGCTTAACACAATTCCTTGCAAGTAGAAGATACGTAGGAAATACAGACTCTTTTAGCTCATAGGAATTCGGAATATGGAGAGATTATACTAAGATGACTGCTTCACCTGTTGTGTCAAAAGTGTCACTTGGGGTGGTCCCCAAAGAATGGGTAGAATTGTGACTAGAAATATGTGGGGGGTGGGGGATAGAGTAGGATATGTGAGAATATAATAGATAAAGGAAATTTATCAATAAAGTCAAGAAAGTAAACTCACAGGGATGCCTGACTGGCTGCATATGACTTCTTGATCTTGGGTTTGTAAATTCAAGCCCCACACTGGGTGTAGAGATTACTTAAAGATAAAATCTTAAACAAAAATGAAAGTAACCTCACACAAAAGATTGCCCATACCTCTGAATAATTAAATACATTCAAATTATTGACAAAAATAAAAACTTGTTGATAAAAAAATTATTTATTTTGGCTAAGGCATATCTGAGGAAACTTAGAGAAACAACAAATATGTTTTCAGTGTTATATGTTATAAAGAAAATTATTTTATAATATAGATATGAGTTATTTTATATAATGGATATATGTTCACTGAAATTTTTTCAGTTGAATTTATATAAATTCACTCATGGTGTTCATGCACAAATGATGTTTATTTGGACAGATTTTAATGAAAATCTTTTTAGAAAGTGAATAATCGCCAGCAATTTATTATATATGTACACTTTTATGGATATATATATATATATGTATGCTTTTATGGATATATATATATATACTGAGGAATTCAGATATTAATGCTCTTTAACACAGAGGATACCCATAAAACTGTAACATCCTTGAAGCCAACTTCTGGCAGATTAACTATGTGGGTGAGGCACTACTCAGGAGGAAAAAATATAAATTCTTACACCAGGCAATGATAGAACTTCCATCTTACCATTGACATTTGGTATAGAACCAATTGTAGCAAGAAATACATAATGTTATGGAAAACACATTTATGGTTGAAAATGCTTGCTGTCCTCCATTTTTCTCTGATATATAGCCTTCTTCTTTTCCCAGGTAGTATGTGGTGGTGGTCCCCTCCCTGTTGAATGTACACTGGGAGCCCTGAGAAGGGCTGCCTCCTTCTGAGGTACCTGAATGAGACAGTGTCTATAAGGGCTTCCTTGGAGTCCCTCAGGGGAACCAGAGTCTCTTCACTGACCTGGTGGTGGAAAAGAACTTATTCTACTGGGTCTCCTTCACTGTGATCCTATCTGCCTGTCCTTGTTTGATACATTATATTGAATCATGGGGAGCTGATGTTGAATCCCAAAGAATGACTTTAAGAACGTTAGGGAGGACTTCTAAAAAGAGTGAGTTTTCAGCTACAAAGGAACAAAGCATGGATTTTCCACCAGCATAGGAGACAAATATTTTTCTAATGCTAAAATTCAATTTAAGTTCAACAAAATCGGGGATCCCTGGGTGGTGCAGCGGTTTGGTGCCTGCCCTTGGCCCAGGGCGCGATCCTGGAGACCCGGTTTCGAATCCCACGTCGGGGTCCTGGTGCATGGAGCCTGCCTTCTCCCTCTGCCTGTGTCTCTGCTTCTCTCTCTCTCTCTCTCTATCATAAATAAATAAATTTTAAAAAAAAGTTCAACAAAATCCTATCAGCTGTAGAAAATATTATGACTTAGAGAGATTTTCTAGCTTTGATATGTCATTAAGGCCAGAGTAGGCCAATACCTAGAAAAAGATTATACAAAAGTCTCATGGTAGGACAGTATGTAGCAGAACTTTTCTCCTGTAGTGAGACATTAGGTGTCTTTGTCCTCTGAATGTATAAATGGTGCAAGATGCTCAAGGCAAACATCCAGTACCTCTTGAAGTTTGCCCAGCCGAGATATTCAGCTATCATATTCTCCCACGTTTTTACAGAGGCTTCTTTCCATTCCTTCACAATATATATAAATATGATTTAATAACTATATATATATATATAACTATGATTTAAAACTAGAGTTCCAGGTAAACTATCTGAAGATATGGGTCCCACTTATGGCTGTTCTCACTGATATATCTCCCCTATATCTTATATTATTATCTTCAGTCATATTGTAGAAACATTTTTACTAATCTAGCCCTTTGTGAAGCTGAAAGAGAGTTTGAAAACAGTAATGAATAAAAGATTTGGAGGGAGAAGACTGTGTAATTCCTCAGCAATATTCTTCGTTTGTTAGCTCCCAAAGATCTTGTCCTCTTCAGAGGTGGCATTCCTCACTGTCCAGATAAAGGGACCAACACAATATTTTAGGAAGAGGAGCACAGTGTTGGTAAAGAATACTCAAAATCTGATCTTTGTCCAGACAGACAAACCCATCTATGAACTAGGACAGAAAGGTATGTAGGAAAATTCCACTATTTGGGGCAACACTGAAGAAGAAAGGCCACCTCTCAGCAGGTTTTGCAACCAGTCATCAAAATCCCTATCTCTGAGCCTCCTGCCTTATTACTCACATTACCTGCTTTATCATGTATGAGTCTGACTAGGGAATTTGTTTTTCAGCAAAATACCGTATTGTCTCTGTGGATGAGAACTTTCATCCCCTAAATTAACTGGTAAGTATCTCAAGAGTTATGGTTTTGGTGGGGGGTAGGATGGGAGTACTCCTCCAAAAGGGTGCAGGAAGGTCCAGGAAAAGCAAGAAGACAAAAGACATTCCTTTAGGAACCTGGGCTCCAGCCGCACCACAGATTTAGATTCTTGTGTAAGGCATAATTGAAGGGTGAGAGATGCAGAAGCTGTTTCTCTTATAATAGCAACTAATCATTCAACAATAGCTACATTTATTGCCATGAGCACAATACATTAAACATAATGAAGAGACACAATAAAAAGTTAGGTTATCCATACCCATACTCTCAAGAAGTTTATGACTAAAGCACAAAGAGTTTCACTGATTCTGAATATATATAGATATATAGATATACACATACAATAGACAATATCATAACATATTGTATAAAGTATATTAATATATAATGTAACATAGATATAGTATAGAATATATATTATGTATAAATATTTTGGTTTTGCTGATCAAGTGTCCCTTCTTCTAATTAGCTTTCAACAAAGCAAGGAAACAAAGCTTCTTTAAAAATGCAATTTTAGGGGCCACCTGGGTGGCTCAATTGGTTAAGCATCTGCCTTTGGCTCAGGTCATAATCCCAGGATCCTGGAATCAAGCCCCACATTGGGCTCCCTGCTTAGTGAAGAGTCTGCTTCTTCCTGTCCCCCTGCCATTCCCCCTGCTTGTGCTCTTTGCTCTTTCTCTCTCTCTCTCTCTCTCCCTAATTAATAAAATCTTTTTAAAAATTAAATTAAATTAAAAAGCAATTTTTAAGTTAGAAAAAATATGCTTAGTTAACAGTTAACCAAGTCATTCTGGAATTCTATTCCTATTTGGTCTAAATTATAATGACATATCACTCTATTAATATCTATTAACATCCATTTCCTAATGTATATAAGTAAACAATATAGTCATGTTCTTTACTATATATTACTGGTAAATAATATTAATAAGCTAATAAATATTAATAAATTAATACAAGTTATTCACCAATAATATTTTCCAGAGAAATAGGAACACAATGATTGCTGTGGAAATACATTATTTATGCTTTTCTTAGAACTATTTACTGGTTTCCCTAAGCAATTTTATTTCTTCAATATTGCAGGCTAAATTTTGTTATATCTTACTACAGATACTATTTTTCCTGAGTAAGCTATTGGATCATAAGTCTGAAATCATAGCCTTTGGTGAAATTCTAATCACATCTCTTCTTTCCTTTTTTCAGATAGATTCCATTGATATACCTTGAGGTAAGCAACGGAGAGAGTCTTGTAATGGAAATCAGCACATATAAGGTTACAAGTTCTGACATTCCTTACAGATGAATCACTATTAAAAAAATCTTTCAGATCTAAAATTTCCAACTCCCAGGTGTCAGGTTTATTCTGTTTTATCTTTTTTCTGTGTTTATCTCTTCTGAAGACAATGCCAGTTACCAACCCCAAAGTCATTTGTTTGCTTTAAGGATTATTATGACTGCGTAACTATTTACCTCCAGGACCCAAAAAAGAAATTGAGTTGGACAACTGCAGAGTCTCAGGTTGGAGAGTGGCCTCCAACAGCTGGTCTTTACCCTCTCATGTGAGCCCATTCAGGACTTTTACAAGGTGGTGGTACAAAAGGAATCAGACGAAAGGACAGAGCACCCCTTTACTGTAGAATTTGGTATGGATACTGAAAAATGAAAAGGCCATAACTTTTTGGTTCATAGCATGCACTCACTTAGACTTTCTCTATCTCCCATAGGTATGTTAAACGTGGTTTATTTTTATGTAAAGATTGTATTTATTTATTCATGAGTAACACAAAGAGAGAGGCAGAGAGAGAAGCAGGCTCCAGGCAGGGAGCCTGATGTGGGACTTGATCCCAGGACTCTAGGATCACACCCTGAGCTGAAGGCAGCCGCTTAACCATTGAGACACCTAGGTGTACCTTAGAATCAGCTTGAGCTGTTTGTAAAGCCATCGTAATTCATAACCAGAAGCTCACAAGAGCTTGATTTTCAGTAGCAAGTTACACTTTGCCAAGTATCAAAATTCTTATTTCAGTGGAGCCAGCATCTTTTGTTAGTGTCATCAAGATCTGCTGTGACCACAAAGTCAGATCATTTTGCATGAATTGTTAAAATTTACCATCTTAAAGTTGGCACTTGAAAAAAGCATCCAGCATTTCAGGGTATTATTTTGGGAAATGTTATAGACATGAGATATTTGTATTTCCATTAAATGTTTACCAGCTTCCCTATTTCCATTATCTCTATCAACAGTACTTCCCAAGTTTGAGGTCCAAGTTCAGATGCCAAAGATAATCAATATCCTGGATGAAAAAGTGAATGTATCAGTACATGGGATGTGAATTAAATTGCTTTTGTCTGAAATTTCATATTTTGCCTCAATTTTGAGAGATTACTTGGCCAGGTACATAATACAAATCAATTTTCCACAGAATTTTAAAAATTATTTCAATGACTTATCTTGACCGCCTATTATTAAAAATTTCAAATACACAAAAGAATAGAGGCATCCTAATCATGATTTAACAATTAACATCTGTCTATATTTGCTGCATTTTTTTTTTTTTGCTTTAACATTTCAGGATAAACTACAAAGATCATGAATTGTGTGCCCTAGATGCAGTACTATGTACCTCTAAAAATTGCTAACATTTTCCTACATAGTCATGATGCCATTATCACACCTTACAAAATTAAAAGTAATTTTCCAATACTAATCCTTATTTTACACTCAAGTTCCCTCAATATTTCTAAGAATAGTGTTTACTCATTTAGCTTTTGATTACTATGACTCATATGTACCCCATAAAGCTTTCCCCCCATAGCTTTGATAGAAATGTTATCATTTAGATCTTACATTTAAGTCTTTATTTTGAACCAACTTTTGTGTATGATGTAACATAAGGGTTTAATTTCATTCTTTTTTTTTTTTAATTTCATTCTTTTGCATGTGGATATCCAGTCTTCCCAATACTTTTGTTGAAGATACTATCCTTTCCTCCTTACTGTGTATTCTTGGCATCCTTATCCAAAACCAATTTAAAAAAAAAAGAATTTAATTTATAGAAATGAATTTATTTCTTGGCTTTGTTCCATTGATCTACATATCCATCTTCATGCCAGGACCATACTGTATTAAACCAGGAAGTGTGATGTCTTCAATTCCTGTAAAGAATGCTATTAGGATTTTGATAGAGATTGTATTGAATCTAGAGAGTGCTTTGGGTAATATGGATATTTTAATATTGTCTTCCAATCTGTGAGCATAGGATGTCTTTTCATTTATTTGTGATTACTTTCATTGATGTTTTGTAGTTTTCAGTGAACAAGTCTTCCACCTCCTTGGTTAAGTATGTTACTAAGTCTTCTTTTTGTTGCTATTATAAATAGGATTGTTTTCTTCATTCTTTTTCATGTAGCTCATTGTTAGTGTACAAAAACATATTTGGATTTGTATGTTGATTTTGTATGCTGAAATTTTATGGGATTTGTTTATTAGTTCTAATAGTTTTTTTAATGAAGTCATTAGAGGGGTTTCAGTATATAATATGTCCTCTGCAAAGAGTGATAAGTTTTACTTCTTTTCTGATTTGGATGACTTGTTTTTTGGTATGTGTTCCTTTTTTTATTTGAGTTGAGTTGAGTGGACACATAATGTAACATTAGTTTCAAGTGTACAACACAGGGATTCAACATTTATATGTTATGCTGTGCTCACTCCAAGTGCAGCTACCATTCGTCACCATTCAACACTATTACAATACCATTGACTATATTCCCTGTGCTGTGCCTTTTATTCCCATGACTTATTCATTCCATAACTGGAAGACTGCATTCTGCATTTCCTTTCACCTATTTTGTCCAACCCGTCTGGCAATAATTAATTTGTTCTCTGCGTTTTGTAAGTCTGATTCTGCCTTTTGTTTATTTATTCATTTGTTTTGTTTTTTAGATTCCATTTATAAATGAAATTATACAGAATCTCTCTTTCTCTGTCTGACGTATTTCATTTAGCATAATACCCTCCAGGTTCAAACACGCTATTGCAAACGAAAAGACTTCATCTTTTTTATGGCTGAGTCATATTCTACTGTGTATATACATACATCTTCTTTATCCATTCATCTCTCGATGGACACTTGGGTTGCTTCCATACCTTGGTTATTTAAGAAAATGCTGCAATAAATATGGTGATGCACATACCTTTTCAAATTAGTATTTTTATTTTCTTTGGATAAATATCCAGTAGTGGAATTTTGGGCCACATGGTAATTCCATTTTTAATTTTTTTGAAAACCTCCTTAGTTTTCCACAGTGGTTGTACCAATTTACATTTCCACCAAGAGTGCACAAGTATTCCTTTTCTGCAAATCTCTGCCAACACTGGGGTATAATATTCTAAATATGTCTCTTAAGACCATACAGTCTCTAAGGTTGTTCAGTCTCACTGCTTCCTTATTGAATTCCTATCTGGATAGTCTTGTCTATTATTGAAATACTGCAGTATTATTGTATTGTTGTCTGTTTCTCCTTTATGTTTCAGCAGTGTTTGCTTCATATATTTAAGTGCTTTGATGCTGGGTGCATATATATTTATAATTGCTATATCTTTTTGGCGAATTGACCCTTTTATCATTGTATAATTTCTTCTCTGTCTCTTTTTTTTATAATGTTTTCTTTTTTTTTAATTTTTATTTATTTATGATAGTCACACACAGAGAGAGAGAGAGAGGCAGAGACACAGGCAGAGGGAGAAGCAGGCTCCATGCACCGGGAGCCCGACGTGGGATTCGATCCTGGGTCTCCAGGATCGCCCTGGGCCAAAGGCAGGCGCCAAACCGCTGCGCCACCCAGGGATCCCTCTTCTCTGTCTCTTGTGATAGTTCTCAACTTAAAGTCAATTTTGTGTGATGTTAGTATAACCACCCCTGATCTTTTTTGGTTATCATTTTTATGGAACATCTTTTTCTATCCCTTCACTTTCATCTTCTGCGTGTCCTTAAATCTAAAGTGTTTCTCTTGTATGTAGCATATTGTTGGATCTTACATTTTTATCCATTTTCCCTATTTTTTTACTGGATAATTTAATCTGCTACATTTAAAGTAATTATTGATAGTGAAAGACTTACTAATGCTAGTTTTGAAAATGTTTTCTGTCTTGTAGCATTCCCTTCTTTAACCTTTTGCAATTGCAAATAACTCTTATATGTTCATTTCAGCTTTGAGAATTAAAACTCATTTCCTACAAATCATCAGTAGCAGAGGGAGCATGCAGGGAAAAATAAAAAAACAGAAAACAAAGCAAAACAAAACAAAAAAATATGCCCATCTAAATATTATATACTGAAAGCATCAAAGCATCTGGACCTTTGCCTCAATTCTGTCTTGAAGTAATGACCAAGGAATTATTTGTCTAATTTAATGGCATCTGAGTACTGATATCTGTATCTTAGAAAAGGGTTTCAGAATAAGTTGCTCTGATTATGTTTTTTATTAGAAGTTATATTGGATGCATTTACAAATAGAAAAGTAATGCCCAAAGCAAACCAATTATTAATTGTTCTGTTAAGAGAAAGAACTAAAAGAAATATGGAGTATACACACACACAATTTTTTATATGCCTTATGGTTGTTAGGTTTTATCAGGACTCTCTCTCTCTCTCTCTCTCTCTCTCTTTCTGTGTGTGCATGTTATTATGTTGGGTTTATTATTTCTATTATTTATTTATCTATGTTCAATTTATTACCTAAGTTTTCTCACCTGGTATAAACAACAAGTTTTTGTTTTATAATGACAGAATAAAAAGACTGATAAAAAATAAATAGTTTAAAAGGAAGAATTTTTTTAATCATGAAGGAAATTTGATTGTACATTGAAGCAAAAATGCCTTAATGAGTAGTACCTCTTGATAAATATATTTTCCAGATATATTTCAACTGATATGAACCCAAAATAATAAAGAAGTGCAAGGAACTGCAGAAAAAAATTGTTTGGGCTGTGGTGGAAAATGTAGATACCTTTCCTCAGTTCCTGATTTATTTCTTATGTGACAGATACACCTATGGGAAACCTGTCCCAGGACTTGAGACTGTAAGCATGTGCAGAAAATTATTTCATTCTGCTTACTGTCAAAAACAAGAATTCTGCGAGAAATTCAGTCAACAGGTTAGTTTAGTGTTCTCTCTAGGCACTATCATTGTTGACAACAATTGAGCTACCCCATTTTATTAAATGGAAAGAAGACATTGGAGTAAGCTTGTCCCAAAATATTTCCCACCAAAAAAGAAAAAGAATTTCTATTTTTTGTCAATAAAATTCTCATTTTGCTGACTAACCCTTAGAGATTATAAAACAGATGTGAATATTAAACTTCTGAAGATAAATTAACATGTTTAACCCAAAGAAGTCATCTCGGCATCGGAAAGAAAATAATAGATTTGGTGACTATTGTCTTAATCAGTATGGTATTTATCAATTTTTTTTAATTTCTCTCAGCTTAACAGCAATGGCTGCATCATCCAACAAGTAAAATCAAACTTACTCCAGATTAAAAATATGGGTTATGAAATGCAACTTACAGTGGAAGCCAAGACCAGAGAAGAGAGAACAGGTTTGAACTCTAAATTAATATAGGGAGTGAAACAATAAACATTTGTTTGTTTTCCATAACAAAATAAGGGTCATAGGAAGGTGGAAGGAAATTAATTTTAAGACTAAAGTAACTTCCAAGAATACTTACTCTTCTCTACATATTTTTAGAACCAGTATTTACTGGTTATGAGACCTGTGAAATCACAAACATTGTAACCAGACTCAGATTCGTGAAAGTGGATTCGAACTTTAGACGAGGAATTCCCTTCTTTGGACAGGTAGAGTATATTGCAATTCACAAAAAAGGAAGTATCCAGTTGTACCTACCTTCAGGGCACAATGATATAACCTACATCTAGTTAGTGATATCAATTAATTACTATGACCCAAACCATGAAACCAGTAAAACTACTTTCCTTTGTAAATATCACTGATATTACAGAGGTATTATTTCTTTTTAGAACATGTAGCTAATGAAAATGCTTAATGTGATATGAGTTAGTTATTGTGTCAAATCTCTTCTACCACGTATCTAACAATAAAGATATTTCTGCCAATCTCCAGCCAGCTTCAGAATTTTAAGAGAATTTCTCAAAAATTATTCTAAATTTATGGCTATCAGTATTCTCCTGTATACTTGCTGTTCTATTTAGAAATGAATAAATAAGCGGTTTTATTTTTAATTTTTTCTTTTTCAAATTTTTATTTAAATTCTACTTAATTAACATATAGTGTAATATTGGTTTCAGGAGTAGAATTTAGTGGTTCATCACTTAAATATAATACCCAGTGCTCATCACAAGTCCTTAAACCCATCACCTATCTAGCACATGCCCTACCCATCACCCTCCATCAACCCTCAGTTTGTTCTCTGTCATTAAGACTATGTTATGGCTTGCTTCTCTCTCTCTCTTTTTTTTTTGCCTTCCTGTATGTTTAGACTAGATATGTGTAGTTTTATTCTTAGACATAAGAACTATAATAGTGTACACTTTGTGGCTATTATTAAATTATTTTCATATTTACAGTATACACTTTAATTTTAACTAATAATTTTACCCCTTTTACAAGTACTTATCATTAATTATCCATTTTATAAGTATTTCTTTAAAACTACTTATAATTTTTCTCAAAAAGAAACATTTTTTAAGGGGTTGCTTACGTGGTTTGTTTCAGGAGATGAAAAAGACTTGAGGATCCAAAGAGAAGGTAAAAAAAAAAAAGGTGAAAGACATGAGGATACAAATAGGAAAAAAATCGATTTTGTAGTAAACATGGAAGTGTTGTTTTCAGGATTTGCATTTGCTTTTGCTTTTGCCTTCAATTATGGAAGCAAAGGAATTTGTTCCCATGAGTTCTGTCTTCTCTGAGTATTATCCACATAACTTATCAAATTCTTTTCTTCTTTAGGTGCTTCTGATAGATGGGAAAGATGTGCCTATCCCCAATAAACGTATCTTTATCTCTACAAGTGAAGCAAATTATCTTTACAACACAACTACCAATGAACAGGGTCTTGTTCAGTTTTCAGTCAATACTACTAATATCATGGCTAACAAAATTTCTGTCATGGTAAGTATGAGAGAAAAAAAAAACACCTGAGGACAAAGAGAAACCTTAGTATACCAATCATTGATTCAGAAGTAAAGAAGCACACATATTGTACTTAAGAGAGAGAAATAAGAAGCTGCCCAATTTAGAGATAAACTTGGAGATTAAAATTTTCATTAAAAAACACAAAAGCATTAGAAGATACCGTCAGTGTCTGATCATTTCATTAGCATTATCTTTAAATTTTTATGTATTATGCAAAAAAAATCTTATTGGATTTTGTCCTAAACCATATCAGTTCTTCAATAGATAAGTAATTCATGTAATTTGAATTATGTTTTAAATTTATGTTTTTTCTCTATATGCACTCAGATAATTTTAAAAGTGATTAAGAACCCACATACATACTTAAAATATATTGCCTAATGAAGATGATCAAAAGATTTCTACAACCAAAAAGATTTTATGCTTTTAATCACAAGCAAAGTAGTGGTAAAACACAATGATTTATTGATTCCAGCCTAGATAAATAGCATTTAAATTATTTCCATTTCCCAAAGTCTAAATGTTAGTTCCATTTAAAATATGGAATTAAAAATAAATAAATAAAATATGGAATGATGCTTAATGTTTTCTTTGTGATAGATACCTCCTCTTCACTAGCATTGCAAAGATGAGTGTCCCTATATTTGAAACTCTATAATGATAGAGTTAACAGGACTGTAAATTAGTATGATATATTTAAGAGCAATAATTAAAAAAAAAAAAACAGGAACTTTATCATGAAAGCAAAAAGAAAGGCCCACAAAATACATCTAGTAAATTCAGAAAAAGAAAATAAATGTACCCATAAAACAGGGGAGGAGCAACCACTGCAGGGGAAATAAATGGAATTATCTACTAAAGAACATTTTTTTGTATATTTTTTATTGGAGTTCGATTTGCCAACATATAGTGTAACACCCAGTGCTCATCCTGTCAAGTACCCCCTTCAGTGCCCGTCACCCGGTCACCCCAACCGCCTGCCCACCTCCCCTTCCACTACCCCTTGTTTGTTTCCCAGAGTTAGGAGTCTCTCATGTTCTGTCACCCTCTCTGATTTTTCCCACTCATTTTCTCTCCTTTCCCCTTTAATCCCTTTCACTATTTTTTATATTCCCCATATGAGTGAAATCATATAATGTTTGTCCTTCTCCGATTGACTTACTTCACTCAGCATAATACCCTCCAGTTCCATCCATGTCGAAGCAAATGGTGGATATTCACCCTTTCTAATGGCTGAGTAATATTCCATTGTACATATATAGACCACATCTTCTTTATCCATTCATCTTTTGATGGACACTGAGGTTCCTTCCACAGTTTACCTATTGTGGACATTGCTGCTATAAACATTGGGGTGCAGGTGTCCTGGTGTTTCACTGCATCTGTGTCTTTGGGGTAAATGCCCAGCAGTGCAAATGCTGGGTCGTAGGGCAGGTCTATTTTTAACTCTTTGAGGAACCTCCACACAGTTTTCCAGAGTGGCTGTACCAGTTCACATTCCCACCAACAGTGCAAGAGGGTTCCCCTTCCTCCACATCCTCTCCAACACTTGTTGTTTACTGTCTTGTTAATTTTCCCCATTCTCACTGGTGTGAGGTGGTATCTCATTGTGGTTTTGATTTGTATTTCCCTGATGGCAAGTGATGCGGAGCATTTTCTCATGTGCTTGTTGGCCATGTACATAGGGACATCTCTAAGGAAAATATATTTCATATATTCTAATCAAGTTTACAAACCTATTGAGTTATCACTTTTACAGAGTATGGGGTTAAATGTGTTCACCAATTCTAAAATCTGAAAACCAAAGTCATATTCACGATCCATCCACCTGTAGGAACAGAAAGGCACCATTGCTCACAGGTAAAATGGCAAATTGCTTTCAATTTTGTATTACAACCAACAATATTACTTTGAAGAAAAAAATGAGGTAGTGTAGCCTTATCTCCATTTTATACATAGAGAAACCAATATTCAGATAAAATGTTTTTTTGCTGTGATTATTTAGCTGGTAAATGGCATAGCCAGAACTGCCCAGAATGTTTTAAAATGAGTCAGATACATTAGGGCACAAAATCAGATGAAACACAAGATTCTACTGTATGATATGAAAGGAAAAAAGTTTACAATGTAGGGAGAGAATAATTCTAACTATAGAATCAAGAAACATTTATAAGGCTGGTGTATCTTAAAGAGTAGAATGGAGGAGAAAAGGCCTCCCGGTTTAAAAAAAAAAAAAAAAAAAAGCGCCATCTTCACACTAATGGCAGCAAAACCTCCTAATCCAATGCCAAAAAATAAAAAAAATAAAAAAAATAAAACATCAAATTATGCAGCCTCTTCCTACACCCTTAAATTCCCCATTTAAACATATGTCCCAATCCCAAGGTCAATTTATACTTGCAGCCATTAACCAATACTTTTTTCTTCCTTTCTCCCATGATTCTGACTATCCATTTTTCCAAGATATTCTTGTCTATTTTTTTGAAGATTAACATCATTTGAGTTTTGGACTATAAACAGGTTTTACGTGTCAATGGGCATGTAATGCCTCTTCTCTACACTTGTCAAGTCCTTCATCAACAACTTGAAGGAATTTGCCTGAAGGCTCTTCAAGGCCTTTCAAAATACCCAATAAAATAACAAAATGTAAAGTACCAAAACAATTTCAGGATTTAGACTGCTTAAAAATTGTTCCCTCTGTTCTGAGAAATTGAGCCTACGTGTAAGGCTAATTACACCTCCATAAACCAACCCTATCATGAAGAAAACAAAGCTATTGGCTTACTTTTAAAAGACCATAGACTATTTTTCTCAATAACACAAGGTAAATTCCAAACAGTTTTCCAGTGATGGTAAATATGATTTTGTCAGGTAACTTATGTTATATAAATGATAGAGAATATGAAAAAGGAAAATAACCATGAATGTTACAAAAAAATAAGTTCAAGTTTAAACCATGAAAGTTTGAGGGGGAAGCAGATTTTTTGGAAATTGATAAGGATGGAATTGTAGGCATATGATAGAACTCAAAAAGAAACTTATAAAAAGTATAGATATAAATAACTGAAAATTTAAAAATAAATAAATAAATAAAATAAAAATAAAATAAATAAATAACTGAGAATTGAAACAGGTAGATATAGTGAATGATAAATGGATAGATATAAATGAATCAAGTATATGGTGCAATGGAAGAGGTACAAAAACTAGACTATTTTGTAAAAGTTCTTGAAAATAATTTGAAGAACACAAAACCTATTCCCATGTCTATTTGGAAAGCCATCATACAACCTCAAAGGGTTTGATGACACAGAACAATATACATGGAGAATAAAACTTTAATAATGTCCCTAGCATGAGAGAGAGAGAGAGAGGGAGAGCATGGTTCATCTAAAAAAGACACTAAAATCATGTTAGACAATGATAGAAATGATTGAGCCTGAAACTGCAAAAATTAAGAAATTATAAAAATTTGAGTTATTATTCATTCATGTGTTCCATGAATATTCACTGAACACTTACTGACCTACTTTCTGGACATATAAAAAATATTGAGAACAAAAATCTTCACCTTTTTGAAGGTTATGTCCTAATGGGCACAGAAGGAATATAAACAAAATAAGCAAGTATATTATATAGTCTAGTAGAAGATGATAAAGGCTATGGGAAAAGTTAAAAGAGAAAATAGAATATTGAGATTAAAGTAGTTGTAAGTTTCAATAAAGTGCTCAGTGACTATCCCACGAAGAGAGTGAAATTTGAGCTAAGGGAGAGAACTAAGAGACTCCTCTGGAAGAAGAGTATTTCAGTCTTAGACAGCAACACCAATAACAGAAAATGCCTGTGGAGTGCTTACTCTGTCTTGGAGACCAATGAGATGTAGATAGATGATAGATGGCCTTATTGAGATGTAACTGACATATAACATTTTATATATAAGTTTAAGGTGTACAAGGTGCTTATCTGATACACTTATTTTTTAGGCGGGGCAGAGGGAGAGGGAGAGGATTTCAAGCAGACTCCCCACTGAGCACAGAGCCCAATGCAGAGCTCAGTCTCCCCACCCTGAGATAATGATCTGAGCCAAAACCAAGAGTTGGACACCTAACCACTGAGCCACCTAGGTGCACCTTGATGCACTTGTATATTGCAAAATGATTATCACCGCAGCATTAACTAAAATTTCCATCACCTCAAAATTTCCATTTAAGTTTTTATTTTAATTCCAGTTAGTTAACATACAGTTAACTAATACAACATACAGTTATATTAGTTTCAGGTGTAGAATTCAGTGATTTCATCACTTCCATACATCACTCTGCACTCATCACAAGTGCCCTCCTTACTCCCCATTATTTATTTCACCCATCCCCCCAACCACCTCCCCTCTGGCAACCATCAGTTTGTTCCCTACAGTTAAGTCTGTTTCTTAGTTTGTCTCTCTCTCTCTCTCTCTTTTTTTTCTTTTGCTTTTTTGTTCTGTTTCTTAAATTCCACATATGAGTGAAATCATATGGTATTCATCTTTGTCTGACTGCCTTAGCAATATTATTCATCCATTAAAAAATGAAATCTTGCCATTTGCAACAACATGGATGGAGCTAGAGAATAAGTGCTAAGCAAAATAAGTCAATCCATTTCTTTTTTATGGTTATCACCACTTTTCAAATGGAAAAACTGAACTCAAAAAGGCTAAGTAACTCAGGCCATTAAGATGCCATAGCCAGGAAGATATGGAATGGAGATGGACTCAATCCTGGCTGTTTGACTTCCAGATCCATGTTTTCTAACCTCTATGCTATTCTGTCTCTCAAAGGCTCTACATGAGAGCTTGTCTGGAATGTTCTAAGAATAAGGAAACCAGTGTGGTTGGAACAGTGAATAAAGGGAGAGCAATTGGAGAGAGAGATCAATGGAATAATTGAGGCCAAATTGTGGAGGGCTTTCTAGGTCATTGTAAGAATTTGAACTTTTACTCTATGTGAGATGGGAAGACTTTCAGAAGGGGTGGTGAGGTGATCTCTAAGGATCTTATAAGGATCACACTAAATACTGCATTTAGAAGAAAATTAAACTTTGAGTTTTTATACTTTTTTGCTTGAAAGTAGCAATGGCCAAAAAAAATGTATACAAGTATTACAAAGCTGGGTTGAGTGGCCGTTTAACAGCCATGAACAGAATGTCCAGTAGAAAGTATTTTGTGATCAGCAAGGAAATAAAATATTAATGGGAGTGTCCAGTGATCAACACAATTTTGATGAAGTCAGATGGGAAAAAGAAGCAAAATTATAGTAACATTTTGTCTTGGAAAATTATTCTAAAGGCATTTACAGTAGAGTTTATGAGTTGTGACATAAGGAAGAATAGAATTTTAATGTCAACATTGTGAAAGGATCAGTAGAAAGTCAAGTTGACCTTGACACTGAGATGATAAGGAAAATATAGTTATCATCCAATAAATGGAGTTAAAAATAACACATTAAGCCATAATTAACTGCAATAGCTAGAGAAGTTGAAGGGTCTTTGATATCTGGAGCAGGAAAGAGAAAATAGGTTTATTTAGATGCATCAATTAGATAAACTTGAGTAGTAATAATCCACTTACATATTCAACACAAGAGTAAAGACAGAGACAATAGAGTAATATCACTGTAAAACCAAAGTCAGAGATAGAGATGGCTACCACTTGGAAGGACAAAAGGGAAAGAAGTTGTATGATATTTATTTAAAAAGATTAGTACTGATGCTTTTCACAGTTGAGCAAGGTATTGAGGTAAAATGTCTGGCAATGTTTTTCCTTATAAATATACTGTCACAAAGGCAATTCTGAAATATCAGATGGGGTACTTGGATGGAAAGCCTCAGTCAAACTTAATTTATAAGCATGATTTCAGGCACAACATATAACCAAAAAGGCTTCGTGTTTAGATCTCTACCCCCCTCACTTTTGTAAATAATTTCTATCTCCATCATAGAGCTATACCAAATGGAAATGTCTCTCTTTGGCATCTTGAATTTTTCATTCCTCCTTCCCAAGATATAAAGAGAATAAGATCTAATGCTCTAGCCTTGTAATCAAGAGAACAATGAGTTTAAAGGCTTCAATACACTGCAAAGAGTTGATATTATTAACTTCTGTTCACCACATTGGTAATTCAGACAACTGAACACATGTTGCCTAAAGAGAGTTTTACATTTTCTGTTCAATCCTTCTTATGGAGGAAACAATACTCTGTGACCTAGAAAACCCACTATTTCTCCCACAAACCATAAATGCATCCCCAAGTTATCTTGTCCTACAAGCCGCACTCAACAGAGAACTATGCTACCTCTAGGATATATGAAATTTCTACCTCTAACAAAGACTCCTGTCTGCTCAAAGAATAAGGGCTTAACAAGTTATTTCCAAAATTCTGCAACTCTTAAGAGACTATCTGAGCAGGAAAACTGAAAATTTGCTCTTCTAAGCCTTGCACATGCACCATGAAATGAATGGATGCTTTTTCTTTAACTAAATTGTAATTTTACCTTATTTTAATAGCAGGAATGGCAGCAAGTCCATATTTTGGACTCAATTTCACTCATCTAATATAATGTCCAAAAATAATATGCAAAGTCCAGAGCCAATCTCTGAAACACTGAGACCTGGATCTAGGAGTTGGTGGTGAAGTAAGTACCTTCACTCTCCTCCATTTGCCTTGGGTGAGGGAATGCGGATCCTCCAGCATTTTCAACTCCAAGATAATCTTTCTGAGAAGTTCAACCTCTCAGCCTTTCAGAATGAGCCTAAGAAAATGCCTTTATTATATAGGCTTATTAGTAAAATTGTCTCAGAGATGAACAATTCTAAAAGAATTATTCATGAGACTGCCAGAAAACAGATATGGGTGCTAAAATTATCGAAATGAGGAATAGAAAAAATAGTGAAAGGGAATAAAGGGGAAAGGAGAGAAAATGAGTGGGAAAAATCAGAGAGGGTGACAGAACATGAGAGACTCCTAACTCTGGGAAACGAACAGGGGGTGGTGGAAAGGGAGGTGGGTGGGGGGTGGGGGGACTGGGTGACGGGCACTGAGGGGGGCACTTGACGGGATGAGCACTGGGTGTTACGCTATATGTTGGCAAATCGAACTCCAATAAAAAAATATACTAAATTAAAAAATAAATAAATACATACATACATACATACATACATAAATAAATAAATAAATAAATAAATAAATAAATCCAAATGATAGACTGCCTAACGCCATTGGGGAAACCTTCCATAAACAAGATTAGAATGTGCACATAAGGCAGCCCTGGTGGCTCAGCGGTTTAGCGCCGCCTTCAACCCAGGGTGTGATCCTGGAGACCTGGGATCGAGTCCCACATCGGGCTCCCTGCATGGAGCCTGCTTCTCCCTCTGCCTGTGTCTCTGCCTCTCTCTCTCTCTCTCTCTCTTCTCTCTCTTCTCTGCCTCTCATGAATAAATAAATAAAATCTTAAAAAAAAAAAAAAAGACGGAGAAAAGATGCTTCATTTGCTTCCTCTCTGTTTACATCTCTATCCTCCCCAGCTCATCAGGGGTGGCTGAAGTGGAAGTGACAGTCCCTGATACCATCACGGAGTGGAAGGCGGCCGCCCTCTGCCTGTCCAATGACACTGGACTGGTCTCTCTCTCCCTGCCTCCCTCCGAGCCTTCCAGCCCTTCTTTTGGAGCTCACAATGCCCTACTCTGCGATCCTCAGAGAAGCCTTCACACTTAAGGCCACCATCTTCCACTACCTTTCCAAATGCATCTGGGTAAAGAAAACAAGGGAGGTTTGAAAGAGTGGATAGAATCAAGACTTCTTTGCTCAGGCAGCTCCTGATTGTTTTCAAGACTGTGGATAATTCTGGGAATTCTGCGTTAGCCCTGTTTGTGCTAAGCAAGGCAGGACAGGATCAGAAAGATCACACAATGACATTTAAGCCGCAGGTACTGAAATCATGGATCTCCAAATCACATGCTTTTTTAAAAAAAATTTCCTGAATCCTCTAGCAAGGGATAGGCTTTTTACCAGGATGCCGACTCAAACTAAGTTTTCTTAATTCCATGAGTGCCATTCTTAAAGTTCTCCCATCTTTAAACTCCCACAATATGCTTATAACTTCTCTATTTTTTTGTAAATAGTGGCAGAGGGATTTTGGGTTTTTTTTTTTTTTAAAGATTTTATTTATTCATGAGAGACACAGAGAGAGAGAGAGACAGAGACATAGACGGAGGGAGAAGCAGGCTCCCTGCAGGGAGCCCGATATGGGACTTGATCTCGGGATCCCAGGATCACAACCTGAGGCAAAGGCAGACGCTCAACCGCTGAGCCACCCAGGTGCCCCAGAGTTTTGTATATAGATTATCCCCTTTGTAACACAATATCCTCGAGGTCAGGAAATTCTCACATACTCTTCATAATTTGCTATGCCTTGTACATAGTAGACATGTGATAAATGTTGCAGGAAGTGGGAAAAGGTAAGAAGGAAGAAAATCCACAAGAAAGGTAGGAGCCAACAAGCAGAAACCAGTAGCTAGTGCCCCCAAGGGCAATATAGCATTGCTGCTTTTCTCTCCTACCCACTGCTGCCTCATGTGCAGGTTTCTCCAATTTATCCTGAAGAAAAGACCAGATCCTCCCAGTAAGTTAATCATCTTTGATTTGTATAATCGCCATACTCATACTTCCCCAAAGCATGCATGAACTTAAGGTGACATCATTTTCCAAATTCCAATTTAGTGTAGCATCTCATATGTGGCCCCAATTCTGCGCATGCATTGTCTCTCCCTATCCTGATAATCTCTCTCCCCATGCCTCACTTGCGAATGATAGGTCAGTGGAACTGAAAGCTTCTTTAGCCTTCCCACAATCCCAAAATGAAAAAAGAAGAGAGTCCTTTTACATCTGTGCAAATGAGCAGGAAACCCTGTCTTGGACGATAACTCCTAAAGCTCTGGGTGAGTGACATCCCCTGCAAAAGGTTCTCAGATCAACAGGGGTGGTGGATATCTGAACACTACTTACATCATATTCACTTTTTTGCTTCCCACAAATATAGTTCATAAAGTGAGAGGTTTTTTTCTTCTTTTGATTCCTATGCACAATGGTCTCCTCCCACTACTCCCACTGCACCTGGGCCCCACAATCACTGTGCTTGGACACTGATTACTCAGTGTACATTAGCCTTGAGGGTCTTTTTCAGCTTTATTTCCTATTCTATCCAGCAACAAGGTTAAAGTGCAGCCCTTCGGATGATTACAGAGCACAAAGCCATTTTCAACTATTAGGGATGGCTTAGATTGCTATCAACATGGATGCTCATTTTTTTCTACGTTCTCTGTTTTAGGGAATGTGAACTTCTCAGTAAGTGCAGAGGCAGTGCAGTTCCTAGCACTGTGTGGAAATGAGGTTGCTGAGGTCCCTGAGATTGGGAGAAAAGACATGGTCATCAAAACCCTGTTGGTGGAGGTAAGTCGGTCGAGACCACTTCACTATTTTTCTGAGACTCTAAGAATAGTAACAATGAAAAGCAGTATGGCCATATTCCTGAGATTAAAAAAAAGAATAATTAATACCATACTCCCACAATCCACCTGATAAGACAGGTGGAATTTCTTGTCCTAAAAGTATTATAGTAAACGTTTTTAGCTAACCTTTTTAGCTTATCATAAATACTTTTTCTCACAAATTATTTCAGAGCTATTCCCTTTTCCTGACCTCTCCATCTCTTCTAAGATCCATTTACTACTTACACCGTTTACCTTTGATTCTCTTTCTTTATTACCCCTCATTTTCTCCTCTGCTGATCTCCATGGTTCTTCAGAGTTTTATGGATTTATAATAATTTGATAATAAGTAGGGTGTTAAGGTCGTTTAGTGTAAACCCCACCCTTCAAATGAATCTGTGATTGTCCTTCAGAAACCTGGACATTTATCCCTTTTCTCCTTTTTCTTTTTTCACCAGTGCCTGAAGGTATTGAGCAAGAAAAGACTTTCAACTCTATGACCTGCACTTCAGGTAAGAGTTCATCTTCATAATCATAGTGAGAATAATGCCCCACAGGGATATATATGTCAAGTTACAATACATGTCCATACATTGTGCCTCCCTTATTTTTAGAATGTTCCCTTAAATTTGGCATCGAAATAAGTATTTCTTTATATGCATTTTACAGAAGAGGACACTGAGCACAAGAGAGTGGATTAATGTGGCTTAGGGGTGCAGACAAGACTAGTGCTGGGGCTTGCTCAGTTCACATTTAGCTTTTATCTCCACAGCCCAGTGGCTGCTCATGAATCAGTCAGGACATAGTAGCTTATAGTGTCATAGTTTAGGTAGAAAGAGAGCAGAATCATTGATAAGTTTGAATGACCGTAATATTCTCTAAAAGAATGATAAAACATGGGGCATTTTGTACTCATCTTCCTGCAAAAATGTTTCATGGCAAAAAAAAAAAAAAACTTACCACTTTACATTAGGATTTTATCATATCATTAAGAAATAGCTCTTGCAAAAAAAAAAAAAGAAAGAAAGAAAGAAAGAAAGAAATAGCTGTTGCTTCTAAATTACATTACCACATTAGTATTAGTTCTACCTCCATAGTGTATATGACACTGTTTTTGTCATTTGAGAAGGACCAATTTAGAGTATAAAATCAGAGAACAAATAACTGGAGAATTATATAAACAAATTGAAGACCTATATGCCCCCCACCAGTTCCCAGGCCTCTTTTAGAAAGCCACCATGTACAGCTTCACAGAACATAATAAAGTGAGAGGGGAGAAAGGACTTTAGAAGCCGTACAGTACCAAGAAGAGCTGGACAGTTAAAAGTAATCTCATCATAAGCCAAAGTCCTTATTCCTCAGACCCTGCATTCCTGAACTCCTTCATATTTAGCGGACATAATAATATTGCTAAATATAATCATAACAACAATAATAACTGCTCACATGTATTGAGATTTAAGATGTTGCAGAGGCTGTTCTAATGCACATGTATTTTACATGCATTCTTCCACTGAATCATCACATGAGCAATTTAGACTATGAGGAAGTTAAGTAACGTGTCCAAAGTACATAGCTAGTAAGTGGCAGGGCTGGACCCAGGCAGGAGGGCTCACTACAGTACGTTGCTATAAGAGATGTTGCACTTTGATATGGGTTGTCTGTTTTCAAAGGTACTGAAATATCTGACCAATTATCCCTGAAGCTCCCACCAAATGTGGTCAAAGAATCTGCCAGAGCCTCTTTCTCAGTTTTGGGTGAGTCATCTTGCACCAGGAAACTTGGGACAAAAGAGCAGTCATCATACATCTATATCTATATACATATATCTACATATCTGAGGGGGTTAAGATTTATTTATTTATTTGACAGAGAGAGAGAGAGAGAGAGAGATTGTGTGTGTGTGTGTGTGCAAGTAGGGGGAGGGGCAGAGAGAGACAATCTTCAAGCAGACTCCTCACTGAGCATGGAGCCTGACTCTGGGCTCCACTTCACGACCCTGAGATTATGACCTGAGCTGACACCAAAAGTCAGACGTACAACTGACTGAGCCACCCAAGCACCCGAATACTTGTGTTTTAAATCTCCACTTATCAATAGCATCTATTTCTTTCAGGATTCTGGAAGTCTCACTGTCTAAATGTAAATTTCCTCTTGCCTAAATGATAGTGCCTGTGACTCTAAATGTGAAAATAATTTGTCTTTAATAATGTTGGCTACTTAGGAGCTGACATCTAATTACTCTGACATCTAATCTTTCATATTTCCCAGGTGACATAATATGTCTGCTATGCAAAATATACAGAATCTCCTCCAGGTGCCCTTTGGCTGTGGAGAACAAAACATGGTCCTGTTTTCTCCTATGTCTTGAACTATCTGAATGAAACCCAACAGTTGACTCCAGAGATCAAGTCCAAGGCCCTTGGTTATCTTATCAGTGGTGAGACAAATGTTTACTTTCTTACTCTAATGAGACTTTTCCCGGTTTAACTTGAATTGTATTACCAGATATTAAGCTAATAATGGCGATTTTTGTGGAAATGACAATTTTCCAACCATTTAATAGATGTTATATTGTGACATATCTGTAATATTCCTCAAACTATGTCAGATCCTATGCACAGAAGACCATACAATGTCTGTGGCTTCTGGATGCATCAGCCTGCACCTATGGGTGGCCTGCCTTTCTATATAACATTTCTTGACTAGTTGAATCTTTCATTCCAGGTTACCAGAGACAGCTGAACTACAAACACCGAGATAGTTCCTATAGCACCTTTGGGGAGCAATACGGCAGGAATCAGGGTAACACTTGGTGAGAAAAGAAAATCTATCCTGAGATTTGACCATGAGTTCACAGCATGTACATATATTAGTCTTTTTACTTCTTTAAACAATCCTGTGAAGTGAGAGCTATTCACTTCATTTTACAAAGGAGAAAATCACATTCAGCATGGATTAATATTTACGTCTCTGGTATAAACAACTAATAATCAACTTGGAAGTTGATTCATTTTATATCTAATACACCAAGCATCTTTTCTTTCTCATGTTGCTAAGAGACCATTGTAAGTTTGTGATTTTCCCTCTCAAGCACTTGAAAGTGCTAAAAACAGGCTAGAAAAACTGAGTGTACTTTATTACCTTCTACTAAATGACAATGTGTGTGTCTGTCTCTCTCTGTTTATCCATCCGTCTGTCCATCTGCCTGGTTTCTGTTTGTCCACCCGTCTGGTTTCTGTTTGTCCACCCATCTATCCCATCTATCTGCCTGACCACCCATCTGCTCATCTACCTCTCTGTTTATCTATCTGTCTGAATAAGTCTGACCACACAGGAAAACAAGAGGAAATCAGTGGGACACCTGGGTGGCTCAGCAGTTAAGCATCTGCCTTCCAGCTCAGGGCATGATCCTGGAGTCCCGGGATCAAGTCCCACATCGGGCTCCCTGCATGGAGCCTGCCTCTCCCTCTGCCTGTGTCTCTGCCTGTGTGTGTGTGTGTGTGTGTGTGTGTGTGTGTGTGTGTCTCATGAATAAATAAATAAAATCTTTTTAAAAACTTTTTAAAAAAGAGGAAATCAGTGACCCAGGAAGTGGTGGAGGAGCTAGGTGATGTGGAGGTAAATATTTACTGAAGCAAGACATTAAAAGGAGTTAGTTCATTAGAGCATTAGCTGCAAAAGAGAAGATAAGAAACCTGTGAAAAGAAGAAAGACAGGAGGCGCAGGATGTGAGAGCAAATATCATAACCACCTAGAACACTGGGAGACACGTGAATCTCTAAAGTGACACAGAAATGCTTTAGAATGCATTACCATAGGTAATGCATTTAACAACATGTTGTAGCTAAACAAAAAGGATATGGAAGCTGCCAGGTTAACAGAAAAAGTCTCCAAACTCTTAGTAATAGCTCACTGACTCTCATGAGGGTACACTGGGGGGAGAAGGAATCTACGTGTGCAAAACAGAGTGTTAGAGTGCTGCATGGAAAACAGCACGCCATGCTTCCTCACCCTTCAGGCTCACGGCCTTTGTACTGAAAACTTTTGCCCAGGCTTGAACCTGCATCTTTATCACTGAAGCACACATCGCCCAAGCCCTTGCCTGGCTCTCCCAAAGGCTGAAGGACAATGGCTGTTTCAGGAGTTCTGGGTGTCTGCTCAACAATGCCATTAAGTTTAGGTGTTCTGAGTACTTATCCCTGAACCTCGTGATACACCGATTCTAACGTTCCTCCAAAAGTGAGGAGAGAAAGAAGGCACAGAGAAATTGCAAAGATGAAGTCCAGCAGTGTGAGAGGGCATCAGGGAAAGACTATAATATTAAACCCATAACCTATAATTTTTTTATAGAGGAGAAAGAAATGGTGCTTTGCATGAGGATGTTATTTTGCTTGATAGGGACAGATACTGAGGAGGATCTCCATGAAACAACAGAAGAGAATATATTAAAATCTGAGAGTAGAGTGAATAAAAATTTCTTCTCTCTCTCTCTCCACAAGGAAAAGTAGAAGACGAAGTGGTCCTCTCTGCCTATTGCTTTTCCGAAGATTCCTCTTCCGGACGCTGTAAGGTTCGCTGTCAGTGTAAGGTTCATCTCAGCCCCATTTCCTACCATGGAAACCACAGGCCTGATGTCTGGAACACACCCTACTAAAAGTCAAGTCTCAACTTTCCTTTTGCTCAATGCTGAGGCATTTCTCAGCTAGATGAGCTCTTTGGTTAATTGACTAAGGGGAACTTATACTTGCCTGGCCATGCCCTTGGACTAGGTACCAAAACTAATCTAAAAACACAGGCTCACTAGCCTTATTCTTTTAAGGCTTAACTATAAAACTAAGAGTTGTAAAATATTTTTTCGATTTCAATATTGTGGATATCTGGCTGTCTCCCTGGCTGGTTGGCAACCATGAATAACATCTGCCGAGCAATATCCAACGCAAGGTTTGCTCCATCCTCTACTTACCCTAGTTTGACATCGTTTCCTCTTTGTCTTTGCAGCACACTGTTATCCACAATGCCCTGTTCTGCCTAGAGACCACCTAGAGCACAGCAAAAGAGGGGACACATGGAAGCCATAGCTATACCAAGACGCTGTTGGCCTATGCTTTTGCCCTAGTAGGAAACCAAGGCAAGAAAAGAGAAATACTGAAGTCTCTTGATGAGGAAGCTGTGAAAGAAGGTGAGAGAAAATGGTCAAAAAATTTCCCCTTTCACTTACACTGATACTACAAAACGAGAGGAGCTATATTCCTACTGAAAGTAACAAGCTTCATCCGGAATTCCTTAGCCAGCTCATATATTGTGAAATCAGAGCACCTCTTATAAAAACGTCTCCTTGAGTGCCTGGGTAGCTTAGTCATTTAAGCCTCCAACTCTTGATTTCAGTTCAGGTTTGTGGAATGAAGCCCCATATTGGATACTTTACTCAGCAGCGAGTCAGCTTGAGATTCTCCTTCTCCCTTTTCCCCTTCCCCCACAATGCTCTCACTCTCTCAAATAAATAAATAAAATCTTTTTTTATAAATATCTTCTGTGTGATTTCATATGTTATACAGAGTGTAACATAATTGACAATGCTGCAATTATGGAATTATATTCCTAACTACTACATATATATATTTCACATATCTGTCTCCCTACTTGGATAAAAAGAGGCACAATCAAAAATCATACTAAAGGAAGTGTAATAACATTCTCAAAGTGTTTTTATCTCTATTTGCCAGAGATTATCATAAAAGTCCTCTGAGATCAATAGATGGATTTTATATTCCAATTTATCCTTCAGTTTCCAGGAAATATCTCAAGCAATAAGGGAACTCTCTCTGTTGCTTTCTCTTCCTGATTCAATTAAAATAAAATTTGAGAGACTGATAAGGATGCTCTAGGCTTCCGCCTCCAAGCATTGAACATTCTTCAACTTATCCCCATAGTGGAGTAAACCAACATTAGCATGGAAATGTTACTGAATTTGCAGGGCTTATGACAGAGAGGACATTACTTCATCTCTGTATTATATTCAACTCTATATGATACAAATGTGTATTCAGTATCATCTACTTATAATTAGGATTCTCTCCTTTTTCTCACCCTTAAGATAATTCAGTCCACTGGGAGTGACCTCAGAAACCCAGGGCACCAGTGGAGCATTTTTACCAACCTCAGGCTCCCTCAGCTGAGGTGGAGATGATGTCCTATGTGCTCCTGGCTTACCTCATGGCCCAGCCTGCCCTGACCTCAGAGGAGCTGACTTCTGCCTCACGCAGCATGAAGTGGATCACCAAACAACAGAATTCTCAGGAGGGCTTCTCCTTCACCCAGGTCTCCTCCAGATTCACTTAGCACACAGGAATCTTGAAAATACAATAGTTAACAAGGAAAGGAGAAAAGACCTTAAATCTTGGGAGAATTATTTAGGGATATTTGAGGACCATGGGAATATGAAAAGATCTAAGACATTCCCCAAAATTTTTCCCTAAGCACTATGTTAACATCCTATACATTTGGCTACTTACCATAAGCATCATTCCTCTATAAAGCTTATACATATAGGTCATTGGCCACACTCTAGGGTCTTTGAATATCAGTGCTCTTGACATTTTGAGCCAGATAATTACTGTTCTTGTGGGGCTGTCCTGGACCTTTAAGATGTATCACCACTCATAGCCAGTTTATCTCACTCTTCTGTATACATTAACAACAGTACTCTTTTTCCCAACTTGCTAATTTTCAACCCAATCTGTGAAAGATATAACGAAGAGGACTGTTGATGAGAAAGATCAAGCTGCAACTTCTCAATAGGTAGAATTGTCCCTTAGGACAAAACCAATATAAGGGAAAATAAATGGTGAGGCTAATTGGCATCAATAATTTTGTATTTCATTTTCAGAAACTATAGCATAACTTTGATGATGCCTGAAAGGCAGAGAAAAAGGAAAAACTATGAAAGGGGTATAATTCAGGGGGAAAAAAAGCCAGTGTCCCCTTGTGGTAACCAACACAGACTTTGGGGGAAAATCCCTGCTTCCAAAACTTACTCTGTGGGGGTGGGTGGGCCCTCCACTCATCTCTTCCTGAGCCACAGTAGTGGCTTTCCAGGCCTTGTCCCGATATGGAACACCCACATTCACCAGGACTGGGAAAGCTGCACAGGTAACCATTCAGAATTCCTGGCATTTGTTACAAATTTCCAAGTGGATGACAACAACCCCTTGTTATTGCATCAGGTCTCATTGCCAGAGCTGCCTGGGGAATATGTTGCAACAGTGGCTGGAGACAGATGTGTGTATCTTCAGGTGAGACTCCAGTTATGTTGGAAATTTTAACCTCACCAAATGAAAGGGGAGCTCTGATCTCTCCTTCCTGGACAAGTGAAGGGCAAATCAAGAGAAGTTGAATGATGGAACAGTGAAGAGTCCCAAGGTAAAGAGAGAAACTGATAATGTGCTTGGTGTTCCACAGACACTATGAAATACAATATTTTTCCAGAGGAGGACTACCCATTTGCCTTGAAGATGCAGACTGTACCCCATACTTGTGATGGACCCAAAGTTCACACCAGCTTCCAGATCTCACTGAATGTCAGGTAAGACTTCTGATTGAATCATCTAATCCTCAGTTTAAATGTTACCTGGAACCTTCAGTAATTAATAATATATTTGGAAGATATGCTATTTGGCGAATATAATTTAAAATTGATATATCTACTAATGAAGTTGGCCCTTGTATCATTACAAAGTGATCCTTTTCTCTAGCAATTTTTTTTTGTTTTAAAGTTTCAGTAATACTTTTTTTTAAGATTTTGTTTATTTATTCATGAGAAACACAGAGAAAATCAGAGACATAGGCAGAGGGAGAAGCAAGCTCCCCGTGGGGTCTCAATCCCAGGACCCTGGGATCATGACCTGAGCCAAAGGCAGACGCTCAACCACTGAGCCACCCAGGTGCCCCTCAGTAATACTTTTGAAGCATTTAAAAGCAAAGTCTGGTCTCAAACTGTCAAATAAAAATGTATACTATTAAAAAAAATGTACACTATTCAAATGTTCTAATAAATTCCTACTTTTACACTACTTTTTGTTCAACTCACTGCTGAAGAATAAATTACTTTCCACAGAGATTTATACTTTAGGTTGAAGTAAGTCTTCTTACCTTTTCTGAATAATAGAATTCTCTTTTATTATTTTTCTAATCAAATACATAAATAGCAAATGTTAATATTAAATAGAAGTATAAATTAAATATAAAATATAGAAATTGCCTTATAATAACCCATCAAAAACTTATAGGAATTTTTGGGCATCTGGGTGGCTCAATCAGATGAGCGTTAGACTCTTGGTTCAGGTCATGATCTTGCAGTTGTGAGATCCAGCCCTGCGTCAGGCTCTGCACTCAGCACAGAGACCATTTCAAATTCTCTCTCCCTCTGCCCCTCCCCCTGCTCACACATGTGCTCTCTCTCTCTCTAAAATAAATAATAAATAAATAAATACATAAATAAAATCTTTAATAAAAACAAAACAAAACAAAACACAGGGCACTTGGGTGGCTCAGTCAGTTAAGCGTCTGCCTTCAGCTCAGGTCATGATTCCAGAGTCCTGGGATTGAGTCCCAAATGTGACTCCCTGCTCAGCTGGGAGTCTGCTTCTCCCTCTACGCCCTCCCCCTTGCTTGTGCACTCTCTGTCTCTCAAATAAATAAATAAAAATCTTTTAAAAAAAAACACTTATAGGAATCCTAAGAAAACATAGCAGCATATGATACTATGTATCTACTACTAATGATATTGATATTGTAAAACAAATGGTATTTCAGACAACCAACCAAATTAGTAGACATCAATGTATTCAAAGTATAAAGCGTTAAGAGCCTATCTGATCTCACAACACTTTGGAGACTCTCTGGAGACATGCTACATTCAAGTTAACTCAAAATAGAAAAGTAATACCTACAAAATAACAAATGTATAGTATAAATGGAGTGTCCCAAAACTGGGAGTGTGTTAATGAATGCAGATTACCAAGCTCCATTCCCAAAGATTCTGATTTTTGGGACTTAAATATCTGTGATTGTAATAAATCATAGATCTGATGTATATTCAGGGTTCCAAACATCAATGTCCTACATGTCCAGGTAACACAGATTTCTAGGAGTTATAATGTTACAGAAAACTTCATGAAGATAGGCAGATTTATGGTCGGTCTTGAGGAGGGGTCTGGCTTAGTTTCACATACAAAGCCCTTACTCCCTTTTCCTTTGACACTACAGTTACACGGGGAGCTGTCCCACTTCCAATATGGTGATTGTTGATGCTGTCTGGTTTTATCCCCTTGAAACCAACAGTAAAAATGGTAGGTGTATTTTAAGCCTAACAGATCTCATATAAAAGGATGCTCTGTGTCTTCCAACTAAGACCATACCAATATCAAAGCCTTATCAATATCAGCCTGCCTCAAAAAATATTTTTCCCAAACCCAGAAAATTAAATTCAATAATTGTTTATTTGTCTCTAAGCTGAGAGACTTGTGTGATACCAGAGAAACACAAGAGGAGTCCCTGTCCTTGAGACATTCACAGTCTAGCTGGGGACTTAAAGCACATAGGCATGTAACTTTAGTTTACTATAACAATACTAGAAAGACTGGGACACCTGCGTGGCTCTGTGGTTGAGCATCTGCCTTCAGCTTGAGTCATGATCCTGGGGTCCCTGCGGAGCCCTCTGCCTCTCTGTCTCTACCTCTCTCGGTGTGTCTCTCATGAATAAATAAATAAAATCTTTTTTAAAAAATACTAGAAAGACAGACTATGATTAAGTACCAAATTGGCTGATATATCCTAAAAAATTTGACAATGATAAAGTCAATATGAACTAGAATCATCACAGATGCCATAGGGTGCAGTGTGTTACCTGATATCGAAGCATGCTAGAAATCCTGATCTGAAAATACCTGGCTTCCTTCTCTCCATAGAAAGTCAGGTGATTTTTTTTCACAGTCAAAACATGACAATTCTGAAGACTGTATCCAAATATGATTCCTCCCTCTCTCTCATCTTTTATATCTTTAATGTACCCTAGTTATTTAATCATGAAAATAATTTATAGGAGTCTTACCTCTGACATCATTGTAACCCTTACTACAATCTGCTCTCATTTTCTAACTTTCAAATTTTCTGATTTTCCTCAGCTTGAAAGATCTAGCCATATGAGCAGGACAGAGGTAAGCAACAACCATGTCCTCATTTATGTGGAACAGGTAAGAGCTCTGACATTTTGGCTGACACTATACATATTGGTGGTCTCTTAATGGGGTCTCTTCACTAGAAAATGAGTAATATGAGAAAAGCTGTAACTAATAGCATCCTTCCAGAAAGTTCCTTTATTCTAAGAGAATAAAAATTGCATTTTAGATCCATGGAGTGTTCTGCTCTCTTTAATTATGTTGAAATTGGAATGTATTTCCATAAATTTCAAGTAGAAAACAATAGAACAAAAAGTTGATTGTATCTGTTAATTTTAAAGACCTTCCCCAAAAGAATCAATATACCACAGTGGTTAGTTAATGATAGTGTAAATATTCTAATATATCACTATATAAGATAAAATAAAATATAGAACTCATAAATATCTTCATATCTGACTAGAAAGCAAAGAGAATGTTTTACAGAGGCACACAAAAAGAATAGTTTGATAATTACAAAAGGTACAAAGACAAGTCTCTGCATCTTAGAAAATATTCACATGGACCCAGAGAGTTAATCTCATACAGAAGACTACAAGAGAATATGCATTGTCTCAGTTGTTTAGGAGAAAATCTGGGGAATTTTGTTCATGGTAAAGTGTTTCCAAACACTTTGGGTTGTATTTAAAACCCATCTTGGGGGCACCTGGGTGGCTCAGTGGTTGAGCTTCTATCTGCCTTTGGCTTAGGTCACAATCCCAGGGTTCTGGGATTGAGTCCCACATCAGGCTCCCCACAGGAGCCTGCTTCTCCCTCTGCCTATGTCTCTGCCTCTCTCTGTGTGTCTCTCATGAATAAATAAATAAAATCTTTAAAAAAAAATAAAAGAAATGGAGTTGTTTGTCTCTGTGAAACAAACATCACAGAAGCTTGTTGAATAAATATATGTTTCTGGTCAAGCTATCATTTGTCCAGTCGTTCACTTATAAAATGTTAATTACATGTTCACATAAAGAGTTGTATTATTTTAAATAATGTGAAGAACAAATGTGTAACAAATCTGCTTATAGCTCAGCTGTGGATGTTACATATAAAGTCAAACAGGGATTAAACGATTATAGTTTATATTCTGAGAAGCCTCAGGAAAAAACTCATCCATTAGTCTCGGAAGCCTTTGCTTAGAGACAGATAAGTAAGTAGTACTGATTATTTGAAATATTGAAAACATTTCTTTGTCCCTAAGCTAAGACATCAAAAACAGCCTTCATAAGAGACTAAAATGTGCTGGAGAAAGGTAATATTGTGCAATGGTTAAAGTCTAGACACGGAAGCCAGATTGCCTGGAGACAAATTCAGTTCCATCCATGTCTCACCAACTGAATAAGGAGGACAGTTAACCTCTCTGCTTCAGATTCCTCACAAAGAAATGGGAATAACAGAGTGACTTTTAGTTTCGACTAAAATGAGAAGTATATAACTTCCATTTGCATTCTACTGGTTAAAGCAAGTCATATGACCAAGTCCAAACTTTAACGGGGCACTCACTCAGTATATTCTCACTTTCCCTCAGGGAAAAAAATCACAGGCCATGAGGGTCTGTCCTGGCATCAAACTGTGCCACCTTGGGGGAAGGTGATGAAAGCAAAGTAAAGATATTTCTCTTACACTCTTCGATGCATCTATTCTTGAATTATCCCCCCAAGTGTGTTGTGACTTTCCCACTAGACTCCCCAACTTCCCCAGGGTACTCTCATCCATAACTGCTAAAATCAATTTTTGTGGAGGGTGATGGTGCAGAATTCTTACCTGATGATGTCCCCTCTCATTTTCAGCCCTACTGCAGGTTTCTTGCTGTCTTCAACATCCTTTAAATGGGTGACTGGGAAAAGGAAAGGAGGTAAATGGACCTACATTTTATTCAGAAGCCAAATTATAAAAAAAAAAAAAAAAAAAAAAAAAAGAAGCCAAATTATCTTGCAGTTCCTGTCCCATTGGTGAAAGAATTCTCAATCTACAAACATTTTTGTGGAGGAAATTTATTTACTTTTTATTTTTAACTTATAGGAGTCTTCTCTTCCTCCTTCCCTTCCCCACCTCTCCCCTCTTTCTCCCCTGCCCTGCATTCTTCCCCTCTTGCTCCTCCTTCTCCAGGGTCTCCACCTCCCCCTGCTCCTCCTTCTCCCCTTCTACCCCTCTTCTTCCACTCATCTTCTGCCTCCTCCTTTTTCTCAAGAAAATCTAATATGATGTAATTCTATATTTGCATAGCATTTTAAACATCTCAGAGACTTTTCTATATATCTCATATTATCTAAACCAGTTTGCAACTCATAATAAAATAACCTATCTAGGTCTTGAACACCAACAATTGCTAACATCACAAAGAGAGAAATAATTAGATATTAGGTGCATATTGAGGGATGCATATAATATTTCCTAGGAAGTAGCACTCCCAAAAAATCAAATCTAATTCTCTATTCCTGAGTAAAAGCTAAGAAGCTCTATGAAAATCATTCTCCTTGGTCTTCTTCAGAATCAAAAACAGATTTCAAAATGGAAAATTTAGAAGAAATCTTTAAAGATGACCCAAAAGATCTGATCCCAAATGAATGTGGGAATTTTGTCAGAAACAGGAGGTTTCTCAATCACAGGGATTAGAAGGGAAAACAAGACGGAAGACAGGAAGGCAGGTCAGCTAGGAGTCTAAAAAATCCTCTCCTTAATCCAGACCACTTTTTTATTTCACCGTAGGTTTTCCAAAGAGAAGAGAATATACTGCATTAGTCCCTTCTTTCAAATGATGTAGGCAGTGCTATTTGTCACTATGAATTTTGATCCCTTTCTTATGAAGCCAAGTATTGCTGATCCATTTATACATAATGAATGGGAGAGGTAATAAAAAGAGATTAACACATTTTCCCAACATTTCACTATTCCCAGAAAAAGAGGTAAGTCTTTTAATGCTAGTGCTCTTTATTAAATCCTGGGATTAAAATTCCATATTTCTAGGATCATATTTCTGCTTACACAAGCAAGAAGAATATATGAGTGGGCAGTAATGGCATTATCAAATATAGGCCAAAGAAGAAATTGGAGGGGGGGAAAATTATCCACTCCTGTATAAGAAAATCATACATGGGAGTTTAGCACCAGAAGTCTTTGCATGTTTTTACCCAACAATGTGAGGTTATGGAGGTATATATATTAAAATAGAAATTACCAAAATGATAACTAGACTGTTCTCCCCTTCCTTTATCTTTTCCTTTATCATTTTCCAAAAAAAACTATATATATATACACATACCTGAACTGAAACTATACGTGCTCATTTCTCTTTTCCCAAAATATGTGAAATATTTCTCAGTTTCCCTGCTTTCTTCCCTGAATAACATGGAAAGATAACTTACTGAAATATCAACTGGTGTTTTGTTTTCACTCCTAAAAAAGATTTAGGAAAAATGTGATCTATGCTGATTATAATCCCTTGTTTTTCCCCTCCCCTATTTCAAAAGTATAGCCAGACTCTTGTGTTCCTTTGCCTTAAGAATTGTCAGGGTCAGAAGCAGAGGTTACTTAAAGATAACTTTGTGAAAGCCCTGACTACTGAGCAAATTACTTACTCTAGGTGCTCCTGAAGAAGAGAAAGAAGTCTCTTGCAAGAAGGAAAGAGTTGCCATATACAATGCTATAAATGCTATAAATGTAACTGTCATCAGTTTCTTCCTTCCCTCTTTTTTGATAAGAACATTTAACATAAGATTTACTCTTTTAAGAAACTTTTTACAGACAGCCACATGTAGAAGAATGAAACTGGACCATTTTCTTACACCATACACAAAGATAAATTCAATATGGATGAAAGACCTAAATCTGAGACAGGAATCCATCAAAATCCTAGAGGAGAACACAGGTAGCAATCTCTGTGGTCTCAGCCACAGCAACTTTTTCCTAGACACTTCTCCAAAGGCAAGGGAAACAAAGACAAAAATGAACTATTAGAACTTCATCAAGATAAAAAGCTTCTGCACAGCAAAGGAAACAGTCGACAAAACCAAAAGACAACTGACAGAATGAGAGAAGATATTTGCAAATGACATATCTGATAAAGGGCTAGTATTCAAAATCTATAAAGAACTTCTCAAACTTAATGCCCAAAGAACAAATAATCCAAACAAGAAATGAGCAGAAGATATAAATAGACATTTCTCCATAGAAGATATACAAATGGCCAACAGACACACGAAAAAATGCTCAATATCATTGGGCATCAGGGAAATACAAATCAAGGGCAGCCCCAGTGGCTCAGCGGTTTAGCGCTGCCTTCAGCCCAGGGCATGATCCTGGGGACCCGGGATGGAGTCCCACATCGGGCTCCCTGCGGGGAGCCTGCTTTTCCCTCTGCCTGTGTCTCTGCCTCTCTCTCTCTCTCTCACTCTGTGTGTCTCTCATGAATAAATAAATAAAATCTTTTTAAAAATTACAAATCAAAACCACAGTGAGATACCACCTCACACCAATCAGAATGGCTAAAATTAACAAGCCAGGAAATGACAGATGTTAGCAAGGATGTGGAGAAAGGGAAACTCTCTTACACTATTGGTGGGAATGTAAGCTGGTGCAGACATGACAACAGTATGGAGGTTCCTCAAAAAATTAAAAATAGAGCTACCTTACAACCCAGCAATTGCACTACTAGGTATTTACCCAAAAGATACAAATGTAGTGATCCAAAGGGACACCTGCACCCCAGTGTTTACAGTGGCAACGTCCACAATAGCCAAACTATGGAAAAAGCCCAGATGTCCATCAACAGATGAATATATAAAGAAGGTGTGGTATATACACATACAATGAAATATTACTCAGCCATCAAAAAATGAAGTCTTACCATTTGCAGTGATGTGGATGGAACTAGAGTGTATTGTGCTAAGCAAAATAAGTCAATGAGAGAAGGAAAATTATCATATCATTTCACTCATATGTGAAATTTAAGAAATAAAACAGAGGATCATAGGAGAAGGGAGGAAAAAGTAAAATAAGATGAAATCAGAGAGGGAGATAAACTATAAGAGACACTTAACTACAGGAAACGAACAGGGTTGCTGCAGTGGAGATGGGTGGGGGATGGGGTAACTGGGTAATGGGCATTAAGGAGGCATGTGATATAGTGAGCACTGGGTATTATATGCAACTGATGAGTCACTGAACTCTACCTCTGAAACTAATAATACACTGTAAGTTAATTGATTGAATTAAAATAAAATAAAAAGAAACTTTAAACATACAATACAATATTGTTAACTGTATGTGTTATACTATACAGATTTCTAAAGTTTATTCACCTTGGGTAAGTAAAACTATATACTCTTTTTTAAAAGATTATATTTATTTATTCATGAGAGACACAGAGAGAGAATCAGAGACATAGGCAGAGGGAGAAGCAGGCTCCCTGTAAGGAGCCGGATACAGGACTCGATGCCAGGACCTCAGGATCATGACCTGAGCCGAAGACAGATGCTCAACCACTGAGCCACCCAGGCATCCCTAAACTATAAACTCTTTAACCAACATCTTTCTGATTCTTTGTGCCCCTAACCCTTGGTAAGCACTATTCTACCCTCTACCTCTATGAGTTTCACTGTTTCTGATTTCTGATAAGACAATAGATTATTTGTTCTTCTGTGTCTGGCTTATTTCCTTTAGCAGAATGTCTTTTTTTAAAGATTTTATTTATTTATTCAAGAGAGACACAGAAAGAGGAAGAAACATAGGCTGAGGGAGTAGATTCCCTGTGGGGAACCTGAAGCAGGACTCGATTCCCAGGACCCCAAGATCATGACCTGAGCCAAAGGCAGACACTTAACCACTGAGGAACCCAGGTGCCCCTAGCATAATGTCTTTAAAGTCCATCTATGAAGTAGCAAATGGCAGAATTTCCTTCTTTTTTAAAGCTGAATATATTCCACTACATGTATATACCACATTTTCTTTATTCTATTGTCCATAGACATTTAGGTTGTTTCCATGTCTCTGTTATTATAAATAACCCTGCAATAAACATGGAAACATACACATCTCTTTGAGATCCTAATTCCAATTCTTTTGGGTAAACATCCAGAAGTGGGACTGCTGGATTATACTGTAGTTCTATTATTAATTGTTTGAGGAACCTCCATACTGTTTTCCATAGTGCCTTTACCAATTTCCATTTCCACTGACAGTGTACAAGGAGTCCCTCTTCTCCACATCCTTCTAAACACTTGCTATCTTTTGGTTTTGATAATGGCTATCCTAACGCTTGTGAGGTACTAACTCATTATGGCTTTGATTTGCATTTCTCTGATGATTACTGATGTTGAACACCTTTTCATATAACTGATAGACCATTGTATGTCTTTTTTGGAGAAATATCTACTTGTAGAAATGGTCTTTTGCCCATTTTTAATCTGTGTGTGTGTGTTGTTGTTGTTGTTGTTTTGTTTTGGTGGGGGAGGAGTTGGGTTTTTGCTTTTTTGCTATTGAGTCATGTGGGTTCCTTATACATCTTGGATATTAACCCTTTATCAGATGCATGATTTTCAAATTATTTTCTCCCACTCTGCAGGTTGCCTTTTCATTTTGCTAGTGATTTCCTTTGCTGTGCAGAGACATTTTAGTTTGTATAGTCCATTTGTCTATTTTTGCTTTTGTTGCCTATGCTTTTAGTGTCATATTGAAGAAAAAAAATTGCCAAGTCATTTATACTCTCTGTTTTCTTCTAGGAGTTTTACAACATTATGCTTACGTCTTAATCCATTTTGAGTTGATTTTTGTGTATGGTGTAAGATAAGGGCAAAATTTCTTTTGCCTGTAGATATTCAGTTTTCCTGAAAACATGTATTGAAGAGACTATTCTTTCCCCTTGTGATTCTTATTCCCCTTGTCAAAGATCAATTTACTATAAAATGTGTGGGTTTATTTCTGGGCCCTCTATATTTCATTCTATTGGCGTATGTGTCTCTTTTTATGCCAGTACTATACTGTTTTGAGCTACTAAAACTCTGTAGCTCTGTAATATAGTTTGAAATCAGAAAGGGTGATGCCTCCTGCTTTATTCTTCTTGCTTAAGATTGCTCTGTCTGTTCAGGCTTTACAATAGTTGAAGACATTAACAACCATTTATCAGAAATGGACAGTTACAGCAGACAGAAAATTGGTTAGGATGTAGTTCAACTCAACAGCACCATCAGTTAACTGGATATAACTGACATCTAAAAATTAATCCAAAATCGAAAGAACGAACGAAAGAATGAATGAATGAACGAACGAAAGAAAGAAAGAGGAAGGCTAGGAGGGAAGGAAGGAGGGAGGGAAGAAGGAAGGAAGGGAGGGAGGGAGGGAGGAAAGAAAGAAGAATGGATCTGAGGGAAGGAGAGGGAGGGAAAAAGGAGGAGAGTAGAAAGGAAAGGATGTAGACACAGGTCTTATACTCTTCACGAAAATTAACTGAAAGTGTATCATAGACCTAAATGTAAAATACAAAACTATAAAAACCTAGAAGATAACACAGTAGAAAATCTGGGTGACCTTGCATATGGTGGTGACTTAAGACACAACAGCAAAGTCACAATATATGAAAGAAATAATTGAAAAGCTGGACTTCATTAAAATTAAAAATCTGCTCTGTAAAAGATGTTGTCAACAGAATGAGAAGACAAGCTACAGACTGGGAGAAAGTATGTGTAAAAGACGTATCTGAAAAAGGACTTATCCAAAATATTTTCTTAAAAATCTCTTTTTTTAAATAATAAATTTATTTTTTTTTTGGTGTTCAATTTGCCAACATACAGAATAACACCCAGTGCTCATCCCATCAAGTACCCCCCTCAGTGCCCGTCACCCATTCACCACCACCCCCGCCCTCCTCGCCTTCCACCACCCCTAGTTCGTTTCCCAGAGTTAGGAGTCTATGTTCTGTCTCCCTTCCTGATATTTCCTACCATTTCTTCTCCCTTCCCTTCTATTCCCTTTCACTATTATTTATATATTCCCCTAATGAATGAGAACATCTAATGTTTGTCCTTCCCCGATTGACTCATTTCACTCAGCATAATACCCTCCAGCTCCATCCACGTGGAAGCAAATGGTAGGTATTTGTCATTTCTAATGGCTGAGTAATATTCCATTGTATACATAGACCACATCTTCTTTATCCACTCATCTTTCGATGGACACTGAGGTTCCTTCCACAGTTTGGCTATTGTGGACATTGCTGCTGCATCGGGGTGCAGGTGTCCCAGCATTTCATTGCATCTGTATCTTTGGGGTAAATCCCCAACAGTGCAATTGCTGGGTCGTAGGGCAGGTCTATTTTTAACTCTTTGAGGAACCTCCACACAGTTTTCCAGAGTGGCTGCACCAGTTCACATTCCCACCAACAATGCAAGAGGGTTCCCTTTTCTCCGCATCCTCTCCAACATATGTGGTTTCCTGCCTTGTTAATTTTCCCCATTCTCACTGGTGTGAGGTGGTATCTCATTGTGGTTTTGATTTGTATTTCCCTGATGGCAAGTGATGCAGAGCATTTTCTCATGTGCTTGTTGGCCATGTCTATGTCTTCCTCTGTGAGATTTCTCTTCATGTCTTTTGCCCATTTCATGATTGGATTGTTTGTTTCTTTGTGTTCAGTTTAATAAGTTCTTTATAAATCTTGGAAACTAGCCCTTTATCTGATACGTCATTTGCAAATACCTTCTCCCACTCTGTAGGTTGTCTTTTAGTTTTGTTGACTATATCCTTTGCTGTACAAAAGCTTCTTATCTTGATGAAGTCCCAATAGTTCATTTTTGTTTTGTTTCTTTTGCCTTCGTGGATGTATCTTGCAAGAAGTTACTATGGCCGAGTTCAAAAAGGCTGTTGCCTGTGTTCTTCTCTAGGATTTTGATGGAATCTTGTCTCACATTTAGATCTTTCATCCATTTTGAGTTTATCTTTGTGTATGGTGAAAGAGAGTGGTCTAGTTTCATTCTTCTGCATGTGGATGTCCAATTTTCCCAGCACCATTTATTGAAGAGACTGTCTTTCTTCCAATGGATAGTCTTTCCTCCTTTATCGAATATTAGTTGCCCATAAAGTTCAGGGTCCACTTCTGGATTCTCTATTCTGTTCCACTGATCTATGTGTCTGTTTTTGTGCCAGTACCACACTGTCTTGATGACCACAGCTTTGTAGTACAACCTGAAATCTGGCATTGTGATGCCCCCAGATATGGTTTTCTTTTTTAAAATTCCCCTGGCTATTCGGGGTCTTTTCTGATTCCACACAAATCTTAAAATAATTTGTTCTAACTCTCTGAAGAAAGTCCATGGTATTTTGATAGGGATTGCATTAAACGTGTATATTGCCCTGGGTAACATTGACATTTTCACAATATTAATTCTGCCAATCCATGAGCATGGAATATTTTTCCATCTCTTTGTGTCTTCCTCAATTTCTTTCAGAAGTGTTCTATAGTTTTGAGGGTATAGATCCTTTACATCTTTGGTGAGGTTTATTCCTAGGTATCTTATGCTTTTGGGTGCAATTGTAAATGGGATTGACTCCTTAATTTCTCTTTCTTCAGTCTCATTGTTAGTGTATAGAAATGCCACTGACTTCTGGGCATTGATTTTGTATCCTGCCACGCTACCGAATTGCTGTATGAGTTCTAGCAATCTTGGGGTGGAGGCTTTTGGGTTTTCTAGGTAGAGTATCATGTCATCGGTGAAGAGGGAGAGTGTGACTTCTTCTTTGCCAATTCGAATGCCTTTAATGTCTTTTTGTTGTCTGATTGCTGAGGCTAGGACTTCCAGTACTATGTTGAATAGCAGTGGTGAGAGTGGACATCCCTGTCTTGTTCCTGTTCTTAGGGGAAAGGCTCCCAGTACTTCCCCATTGAGAATGATATTTGCTGTGGGCTTTTCGGAGATGGCTTTTAAGATGTCGAGGAATGTTCCCTCTATCCCTACACTCTGAAGAGTTTTGATCAGGAATGGATGCTGTATTTTGTCAATTGCTTTCTCTGCATCTAATGAGAGCATCACATGTTTCTTGGTTTTTCTCTTGCTGATATGATGAATCACATTGATTATCTTACGAGTGTTGAACCAGCCTTGTGTCCCGGGGATAAATCCTACTTGGTCATGGTGAATAATTTTCTTAATGTACTGTTGTATCCTATTGGCTAGTATCTTGTTGAGAATTTTTGCATCCATGTTCATCAGGGATATTGGTCTATAATTCTCCTTGTTGGTGGGGTCTTTGTCTGGTTTTGGATTTAAGATGATGCTGGCTTCATAGAACAAATTTGGAAGTACTCCATCTCTTTCTATATTTCCAAACAGCTTTAGTAGAATAGGTATGGTTTCTTCTTTAAACATTTGATAGAATTCCCCAGGGAAGCCATCTGGCCCTGGACTTTTGTGTCTTGGGAGGTTTTTGATGACTGCTTCAATTTCCTCCCTGGTTATTGGCCTGTTCAGGATTTCTATTTCTTCCTGTTCCAGTTTTGGTAGTTTGTGGCTTTCCAGGAATGCATCCATTTCTTCTAGATTGCCTAATTTACTGGCGTATAGCTGTTCATAATATGTTTTTAAAATCGTTTGTATTTCCTTGGTGTTGGTAGTGATCTCTCCTTTCTCATTCATGATTTTATTAATTTGAGTCTTCTCTCTCTTCTTTTTAATAAGGCTGGCTAACGGTTTATCTATCTTATTAATTCTTTCAAAGAACCAACTCCTGGTTTTCTTGATCTGTTCCACAGTTCTTCTGGTCTCGATTTCGTTGAGTTCTGCTCGAATCTTTATTAACTCTCTTCTTCTGCTGGGTGTAGGATCTATTTGCAGTTTTTTCTCTAGCTCCTTTAGGTGTAAGGTTAGCTTTTGTATTTGAGTTCTTTCCAGTTTTTGGATGGATGCTTCTATTGTGATGTATTTCCCCCTCAGGACTGCTTTTGCTGCATCCCAAAGATTTTGAACGGTTGTATCTTCATTCTCATTAGTTTCCGTGAATCTTTAAATTCTTCCTTAATTTCCTGGTTGACCCTTTTATCTTTTAGCAGGATGGTCCTTAACCTCCACATGTTTGAAGTCTTTCCAAACTTCTTGTTGTGATTTAGTTCTAATTTCAAGGCATTATGGTCGAGAATACTCAGGGGACGATCCCAATCTTTTGGTATTGGTTCAGACCCAATTTGTGACCCAGTATGTGGTCTATTCTGGAGAAAGTTCCATGTGCACATGAGAAGAATGTGTATTCAGTTGAGTTTGGATGTAAAGTTCTGTAGATATCTGTGAAATCTATCTGGTCCAGTGTATCATTTAAAGCTCTCGTTTCTTTGGAGATGTTGTGTTTAGAAGATCTATCGAGTGTAGAAAGAGCTAGATTGAAGTCACCAAGTATAAGTGTATTATTATTTAAGTATGTCTTAACTTGGGTTATTAATTGATTGATATATTTGGCAGCTCCCACATTTGGGGCATATATATTGAGGATTGTTAAGTCCTCTTGTTGGATAGATCCTTTAAGTATGATATAGTGTCCCTCTTCATCTCTCACTACAGTCTTCGGGGTAAATTTTAGTTTATCTGATATAAGGATGGCTACCCCTACTTTCTTTTGAGGGCCATTCGAATGGTAAATGGTTCTCCAACCTTTTATTTTCAGGCAGTAGGCGTCCTTCTGTCTAAAATGAGTCTCTTGTAGACAGCAAATACATGGGTCCTGCTTTTTTATCCAGTCTGACACCCTGCGCCTTTTGATGGGGTCATTAAGCCCGTTCAGAGTTCAGAGTTACTATTGACAGATATGAGTTTAGTGTCATCATGATGTCTATTCTGTCCTTGTTTTTGTGGATTGTTCCACTGGACTTCTTCTTAAAGGGGAATTTTAAGAGTCCCCCTTAAAGTTTCTTGCAGAGCTGGTTTGGAGGTCACATATTCTTTCAGTTCCTGCCTGTCTTGGAAGCTCTTTATCTCTCCTTCCATTCTGAATGAGAGCCTTGCTGGATAAAGGATTCTTGGTTGCATGTTTATCTCATTTAGGACCCTGAATATATCCTGCCAGCCCTTTGTGGCCTGCCAGGTCTCTGTGGAGAGGTCTGCTGTTACCCTAATACTCCTCCCCATAAAAGTCAGGGATTTCTTGTCTCTTGCTGCTTTAAGGATCTTCTCTTTATCTTTGGAATTTGCAAGCTTCACTATTAAATGGGAGGTGTTGAGCAGTTTTTATTGATTTTAGGGGGGGATCTCTCTATTTCCTGGATCTGAATGCCTGTTTCCCTTCCCAGATTAGGACAGTTTTCACCTATGATTTGTTCAAATACATATTCTGGCCCTCTGGCCCTTTCGGCACCCTCGAAACCCCAATTAAACGTAGGTTTTTCTTCCTCAGGCTGTCGTTTATTTCCCTTAATCTATCCTCATGGTCTTTTAATTGTTTGTCTCTTTTTTCCTCAGTTTCCCTCTTTGCCATCAACTTGTCTTCTATGTCACTCACTCGTTCTTCCACCTCGTTAACCCTCGTCGTTAGGACTTGTAGTTTGGATTGCATCTCATTCAATTGGTTTTTAATTTCTGCCTGATTAGATCTAAATTCTGCAGTCATGAAGTCTCTTGAGTCCTTTATGCTTTTTTCTAGAGCCACCAGTAGCTGTATAATAGTGCTTCTGAATTGGCTTTCTGACATTGAATTGTAATCCAGATTCTGTAACTCTGTGGGAGAGAAGACTGTTTCTGATTCTCTCTTTTGAGGTGAGGTTTTCCTTCTAGTCATTTTGCTCAGTGCAGAGTGGCCAAAAACAAGTTATATTGGGAAAAGGAGAAAAAGAGAGAAGAGAAAGAAGGAAAGAAAAGAGAAAAAGAAAAAAAGAAAAAAGGAAGAAAGAAAAAAAGAAAAAAAGAGAAAGAAAAAGAAAGAAAGGGAAGAAAGGGTGGGGGAAGCAAACAGAAATCAAAAAGCCAAAAAAAAAAAGAAAAAAAAAAAAACCACGGGGGCACGGGGGAGTATCTTCTGCTTCTGTGTACTTTAAGTCCCTTGGCTTCCCCTGACACTTGTCCGTCTAGCTGGTCTTCTGGGGGAGGGGCCTGTTGTGCTGATTTTCAGGTGTTAGCACTTGGGGGAGCTGCTCTGCCCCCTCCTGGTGCAGGGCTCAGTGGGGGTTGTTTACCCCGTGAGGCCGCAGGAGGAACAACCCCAGTGGTTGCTGCAGATCTGGAAACCTAGATTCAGTTCCCACAGGAACTACCCTGTCTGCAGGGCCTGGAGGCTCCGGGCGGGGCCGCTGATCTGCTCAGCTCCGGGCAGGAGCGTCCTCGCGATCCTGCGCCCTCCCGGCCTCTGCCTGTCCCGGGGGAGGCCGGATCCTGGGCTGTGTCCCGGCGCCCTGTGCTCCGGGGTCTGAGCTGTTGGATTCGCGCTCCCGCCCCGCAGCCCCCTCTGCGGAGCCGCCCCCGAGCCCCCCGAGCTGCTCCGGTCCCCCATGCGCGCTGCAGCCCTTAGGGAGCTCGGCGCACTCTCCCGGGGCGCAGGTGTCTGTTAGTGTCCCCGGGAGCCCGAGGGCATCCCCGCCCCCCTGGGTCCTGCTCCACCTCCCTGCGAGCCCCTTTCAGCCCGGGAAGGTCGGTGCAGCTCCTCCGGGACGGGGCTCTCCTGTCCTGGGGACACTCGCCCCGGCCTCAGCCCTGCTCCTCCCGGGGCCCCTCCCCCTTGGAGGCCTTTGTTTCTTTACTTCTTTTTCCCCGTCTTCCTACCTTGATAGAAGCGCGAACTCTTCTCACTGTAGCGTTCCAGCTGTTCTCTCTTTAATTCTCAGGCCGAATTCGTAGATTTTCAGGATGACTTGAAGGTTATCTAGGTAATTTGGTGGGGACAGGTGACTTGGGGACCCTACTCTTCTGCCATCTTGCCCCGCCTCCTCTCTTAAAAATCTCTTAAAACTCACAAGAAAACAAACAACTTCATTAAAAAATGGTCAATACACAAACCAATATGCTTATTCATTCTTCTTTCCACCTTGTTAACATAAAAAGGTAGCATAAACTCACTTTTTGTTTTCACACAATATATCTTAAACATGTTTCCATATCAATGGAGATTTTTGTCACAGCTTCACAGCATTATATTGTATGCATGTCCCATATCTTATTAACCTGCTGCTTATTGATGTAAATTTGGGCTGTTTCCAGTCTTTTACTACTACAAACAGTATTGCAATGAATAATATTGAACATACAACATTGTGCAAGAGTGTTAATAAAATAGCAGACTGAATTCCTAGAAATAGAATTGCTGATTCAAATGAATTGTGCAGTTATAGGGTTTTTTGTGATTTAGTTTTGATAGATAGATGCTTTCTATATTGACAAATATTGCCACATACTAATTTTATGTCCAGATAATTTATTGATTCTTCTATTGTTTGATGTAGTTTCTTAATTGGTTCTCTTATATATTTGAGGTATAAATTATCTCATATGCAAATAATCATTTCACCTTTTCCTTTAATAATTAATATCTCTGTTGTATTTGCTGAAATGTGTAGAACAGAGTAGTAGAGATAGCTTTTTTGTCTTCTTTCTTCCTTATTGCAAATACATTAATGTTTTCTTATTAAGCATGATATCTGCTTTCAGGAAAAGACATATATATATATATATATATATAGTTGTGGAATTAACCATTCATTACTCTTTTACTGAGTTTTTACAAAGAATGGATATCTTTCTCTCTCTTCCTACATCTGTGGAAATGAAATCAACTTGATCATGATATAAAATCAGTACTTGTTTGATGTGCTGTTGGATCACGTTTACTAACTTTTCACTTAAGACATGTTATCAATATTCCTGCATGAGATTCCTCACTACGCTATCTTTGCCAGATCTGGGTATCAGTGTTATACTCAGTTCATAAAAGGAAGTTTGAGTTTCTTGTTTTTCTGTACTCAGAAACAATTCACAAGTTTTTTGAGCATCTTAAGTAAAATAATTAAAGCAAAGTGCTCAGCACAATGCCTGGCACAAAGCACTTTGCAAATATTTGCTATCACCACCTTTCAGTGATTCTCAAATACACATCTTCTCACATCTGTGAAATCAGAGATGTGTTTTACAATCAGTAGTATATTAGAATTTAATTAGATGAGGGTTTTTTTTTTCTTGAAATAGTACCTTAGAGAATGGTGTCCTATCAATGATGTCTCAGAGGTGATAAAATGCAGTAATACTGCATTTTATTTAATGTCACTCTGCTTGTTGACATTAACATAGTAATTGTCATGCTCTGTATACTTCAAATTCGTATTTCACCCCTCCCCCCACCGTTGCCACCTTACTTGAGGCCCTCATTTTCTCTCACTGCAACACTGAAACAGCCTCCAGATTGGTCTTCTCATTGTCTACATTGCTCTCCTCCAGTATGTGTGCCAGCTTCCTACCAGAGTGCTCATGTGCCTCCCATGCCTAACTCATTTCTACACAGCTGCCTATGGAATGAAATCCAAATTCTTTCTTATGGCACTAGAAGCTCTAACTTCACTCTCTGGTTTTATCCCTAAACCCCTGCCAAGCTAAACTCCTTTTTTGTACTTACAGATTACCTAACATCCCATGTTGTTTCAAAACCCATTTCTCACCACACTGAACTATCTACTTAGAATATATTCTGCACGTGTCTGTATCAGCTGGGAATCCCTCTGGCAATAAATAACAGAAAAGCAACTAGTAGTTGCTTAAACAAATAGGAAAGTCCATAGGTTGACATTTCAAGGTTGATACAATTGCCCAATAATTCTGGCAGAGAACAAGGCCCTTTCTATCTTTTGTTCTTCCTTAGTAAGCAGACCTTCCTCATCCTCCTCCTGCTGCTTCATCATCTCAAGATGGTCACTGAATCTTCAAGCATCACATCCATTTTCCACACAGGAAGAATGAGGAAAAGCCTTCACTGTGGGACTACTGAAACTTTCTCTTTTTATTAGGAAAGCAAAAGTCTTCCATAGCCCACTCCCCAGAAGTTTTCCACTTATATGTCATTGGTCAGACTAGATCAAGCTAGACTCATAGCTTGAAGCTGGCTAAGGAGAAGGATATTACATGAATAAATAGCCAATGAGCAGTGCCTGCAATAGTCTGCTTGGCAAATATCTTCTCAATTTTTGAGACTGAGCTCAAGAATTATATCTTAGGAATTTAGGAGATATATATATTCATCATTAAATGAATATTTATTAAACACCTAGTACATACCAGGTACTGTTGCATTCTAGGCTCTGACAATATAGCAATGAATAAAAACCTTCCCCTTGTGAAACCTCTTCTAATATTGACCTTTTGATCCAGTATGTCTACTTCTGGTAATTTACCTTACAGACTACTCTTCAAAAACGCAGATGCCCATTAATGCAATAACTAGAGTAACAAGAAAGAAACATTGAATATCAATATGGCATTGATTAATTACAATGTAAGTGTAATAAATCAAATATATCAAATCAATATATCTCTCTCAATATAGACATTTATGCTGACATGGATAGTTATCTTCAATATATATTTTAATGGAAAAAATGTAAAGTAAAATGTATACAATAGTAAAGCCACACTTTTGAAAGAAAATCCATAATAAAATTCATGTGGAATCTCAAGGGACCCTGAATAGCTAAAATGGTTTTGAAAAAAAGAATAAATTTGGAGGATCCACACTTCTTGATTTAAAAAATATTACAAAACTACAGTAATCAAAACAGTGTGGTCCTGGAATAAAGACAGACAAATAGATCAATGGAAGAGAATAGAGAACCCAAAAACAAATCCTCATATATATGATCAAATGGTCTTCAACAACAGTACCAAGACCACTCAAGAAGAAAAAGACAATCTCCTCAACAATTGATGTTTTAAAAACTGAATATCTAAATGCAAAAGAATGAGGTCGGATGCTTACCTTTTACAATATACAAAAATTAACACAAATTGGGTTAAAAAAAATAAATGTAGGACCTAAAACTATAAAACTCCCAGAAGAAGAAAACAGAGAGGAAAAGCTTTATGACATTGTACATGGCAATGATTTTTTGGCTATGATACCAAAAGCACAGGCAACAAAAGCAAAAATAGACAATCGAGACTACATCAAACTTAAAAACTTTTGTACATCAAAGACATGATCAACAGAGTGAAATAAAATCTGTGGAATGGCAAAAAAATACTTAAATCATATATATTTGATTAGGGGTTAATATCTACATTAATATATAAAGAAATCCTACAACTCAACATTAAAAAAATCAAATAATCAGATTTGTTAAATGAGCAAAAAAAGCTTGAATAGACATTTCTCCAAAGATGATATACAAATGGCCAATAAACACACAAAAGATGTCAGCATCACTAACCATCAGAGAAATGCAAATCAAAACCATAATGATATATTATCTCATACTCATTAGGATGGCTACTATCAAAAACAAACAAAAATGAGGATGTGGAGAAACTGAAACTCTGTCCACTATTGGTGGCATTGTTAAAAAGTGCAACTGCAAATAAAAAAAAAAAAAAAAAAAAAAAAAAAAAAAGTGCAACTGCTACAGAGAAGAGCCTACATAGCATGGTGTTCCTTAAACATAGAACTACTACATGGGGATGCCTGGGTGGCTCAGCGGTTGAGCATCTGCCTTCGGCTCAGGTCCTGATCCTGCGTTTTGGGATCGAATCCCGCATCAGGCTCCTTGCAGGGAGCCTGCTCCTCCTTCTGCCTGTGTCTCTGCCTCTCTCTCTGTGTCTCTCATGAATAAATAAATAAAATCTTAAAAAAAAAAAACTACTATATGATCCAGCAATCTCACTTTTGAGTGTGTGTGTGTGTGTGTGTGTGTATATATATATATATATAAGACCGCAGAATAGTTACCAAAAATTAAAATACATTAGCAATCTACACCATACTTTTTAATTACATGGAAAAATTACATCATTTTATCTAATTAATTAATAGAGTTATTTGTAATTACTGCTCTTTTTGGGATCCTGGACCCAATTTTAATGGGGAGGGCATGGTCCAGCACATACAACAAGCAGGTGTCCAGGTACCAGCTGAGTGTCCTACAATTCAACAATTTCTAGTAGTATTATAGAGCATCAGGCTCCACAGGTTAAGGGCTCAGTCCTGCAAGGTTGCTCCATCATCACCTTTTCAGAGCCTGGTTGCAAGCCGAGGCCATTACCTAAGCTTCTGACTACATTGAAGGTTCCAATGGCTTCCTCATTGGGTTAGATTAATTTACTAGAGCAGCTCACAGAATTCAGGAAAACATTTTACTTGCTAGATTACTGGTTTACTATCAAAGGATATAACTCAGGAACAGCCAAATGGAAAAGATGCATGGAGCAAGGTATGTAGCAAGGGACATGGAGTTTCCATGCCCTCTCTGAGTGCACTGTCCTCTTGGCACCTCCACATGTTTACAAATCAGAAGCTCTCCCACCCAGTCCTCCTGGTTGTTGTCTTTTTTATGGAGGCTTCATTTCATAGTCACAGTTGATTAAACCATTCATTGGCCATTGGTGAATGATTCAACTTTCAGCCCCTCTCTCTTCACCAAGTGTCAGGGGATGGGGGTAGGGCACTGAAAGTTCCAGTGCTCTAATCACATGGTTAGTTCTCCTGGCAACCAGCCCCCTATCCTTAGCTGGGGTTTAAAAGTAATCTCATAAACATAATAAGAAACACATTTGTCTCTTCTCAACACTTAGGAAACTCCAAGGGTTTGGGGAGGAGCCATGGACCAAATATAAATGTGAAATACATATTTGGTCATTTGCATGAACAAATATATATTTCTCTTATAAATCATAATATTGCATTTACCAAAAGCTGAAAACTAGAAAAGTAGAATTTTATACACACACAGTTATTAAAGGAATACTATCTTTTTCATGCCCTTTGTTTTGTAAATAACATGACTTTACCTCCAAATTATACTGCATTATTTCAAATTAAGTAATAGGAAACTACATATATGTAGCTTGCCATGAAAACACATGAATTATAAAAACAATGACTTTTAAAACTTAACAGTTTTTAATAATATCTTACAAAATATATTTCATTATTTATTTCTTACACATTGCTATAGTACTACTAGAAATTGTGGGATAAATAACCCGCAATTCAACTAATAGTTAAATAACCTTTTGGCATGACAGAAAACCAAATAAATTAGAATATCTAGAGCTCTTAGATCATTACTCAGCTCATCCATCTAGTATGTACTATGTAATTTCTAGCTATCATCACTATTGTTGTTAGTATCGTCATTAACATCTAAGTAATTAAAGCTTGACAAATAACTTCACCTTTCCTATTCTTAAAATCTGACTCCAGTGTTTTCTCCTAGACTAGGTATAACTCTCTAAAAATGGGATCCCTGGGTGGCGCAGCGGTTTGGCGCCTGCCTTTGGCCCAGGGTGCGATCCTGGAGTCCCAGGATTGAATCCCATGTCGGGCTCCCGGTGCGTGGAGCCTGTTTCTCCCTCTGCCTATGTCTCTGCCTCTCTCTCTCTCTCTCTCTCTCTCTCTCTCTCTGTATGTGACTATCATGAATAAATAAAAATTTTAAAAAAATAAATAAAATAAAATAAAATAAAATAAAATAAAATAAAATAAAATAAAATAAAATAAAAGTTCTGGGGTGTCTGGGTGGCTCAGTCAGTTAAGCATCTGACTCTTGATTTTAGCTCAAGGTCATGAGATTGAGCCCTGCGTAGGGTCTGCACTGGGAGCCAAGCCTGCTTAAGATTTTCTCTCTCCTCAGCCCCTCCCCCGCCCTCTCATAAATAAATAAATAAATAAATAAATAAATAAATAAATAAATAAATAAAATGAAGTTTCTGACTCTTAAAAGCTCCACAGTGAACATGAGACCCTCAGAGAACAAAGTGGATTCATATGGTGAAGCGATGAAATAATCCTGTGTGTCAGTGTACACAGGTGCCCTCACATATGCACAGAATTTTTCAATCACCAAAGGAAAATTTACCCTGCAACCTATCCCCTACCTTGCTTCATATTCAAAAATAAACCGCGGGGATCCCTGGGTGGCGCAGCGGTTTAGCGCCTGCCTTTGGCCCAGGGCGCGATCCTGGAGACCTGGGATCGAATCCCACGTCCGGCTCCAGGTGCATGGAGCCTGCTTCTCCCTCTGCCTATGTCTCTGCCTCTCTCTCTCTCTCTCTGTGACTATCATAAATAAATTAAAAAAATAATAATAAACTGCATATAGTTAAAGATAAAATATCAACTACAAATACTTAAATTAGAAAAACAATATAGCAGATTTTTTGCAATTTTGGGGTGCAAAAAGACTTCCCTAATCAGAAAATAAAACCCTTAGACAAGCCCTTACAGCCTTCCTATAAGTTAGGAAGGACAATGATGCAGTACATCACTAGCAATCATATACATATAAAAGAAAAGAAATCTATAATGCACCACTCCCTACCAGATTGGGAAATTTTTCAAAGATGTAGAAAGGTAGTTTTGGGCATTACTGGTAGATGATAATTAGCAGAGTCTTTTTAGAAGGTGAATGTGACAGTATCCCTACAAAGTTTTAAAGGTATGTGCTCATTGACTTAGCAAATTCACTACAGATTCGTCATACAAAAAATACTTCTACGTGCCCAAAAGTACTGTAAAGACAGTCACTGAGTTGCATTGTTTGTAATAAGTCACTTTAGTTCAGGCACTCACTCCTCTGTATGGCAATGTAGAATCTAGTAAAACAAATTACATGTGATGTCAGTACTCTTTAGAAGCAGAAAGGAACAAGTGGACTTTAAAAGATAAAACATTAAGCTTTTTGATAATTTTGAGAAACTAGGGCAAGCATATCGTTTGAATAGAAACAATCTGAGAGTTCATTTTGCTTTTTATCTTTGTACATTCAAATATTTTTCTCATCAAAAATTAAGAGAGAGGGATACCTGGGTGGCTCAGCGGTTGAGCTCCTGCCTTTGGCTCAGGTCCCGATCCCAGAATCCAGGGATCCTGTACCACATCAGGCTCCCCACAAGGAGCCTGCTTCTCCCTCTGCCTATGTCTCTGCCTCACTCTGTGTGTTTCTCATGAATAAATAAAATCTTTTTAAAAATTAAGGAAGTAGCATAAATGAGAAACAATCAAATCTTTAAGACCATCTCTGGAGATACATATGGTCTGAACTCCCAAGTTCTCCTCAAGGTACTGGCGCTGAATACACCCTCTGATAGAGTGAATATAGTATGCCATTCATTAAGCTTCCTGACCCTGAATGTGGTTAACATGTAACTGGCTGAAATGTTCTTGATTTCATTGTCAGGGGCTACACTATCCTGAACATTCTCTTCACCTAGACAAAGTAAACCAGGTCTAACAATTGTTACCACTGGAGAAGCCATATTCAGTCCCGGCAAGCACTATACCAATACAATGGAAACATTTTTTTTCCTATGTATTTCTGTATTTGGAACCCATCTACCTCCTAATCCTATTTTTTCTCAATTCCCAAATAATCCTCCCTTGTTCTTAAGGGCATGAGTTTTCCTGCATTTTACACCCTTACTTTCTTTTTGAGAAACGGCCTTTCTTCTTTCCCCTACTTTCTTTCCTATCTTATGCTTTTACCTCAATTTTTTAACACTAAATATTTGTGAACTACTTCAAAATTCTAGAAAACTTGTTCTCTTTTCTATCAAGGATGTGTTACTCAGGTCCCCTAACTCTCTTTATTTGGATACCATCCTAGACCAAAGCCCAGAGCCCTTCTTCAATCATTAAGATTCAAAAGATAGGGACGCCTGGGTGGCTAACTGGTTGAGCGCCTGCCTTTCGCTCAGGTCATGATCCCCGGGGTCCTAGGATCGAGTCCCACAGTGGGCCTCCTGCAGGGACCCTGCTTCTCCCTCTGCCTATGTCTCTCCCTCTCTCTGTGTCTCTCATGAATAAATAAATAAAATTTTAAAAAATATATTCAAATATAAATATCCATTTTCACTGGTTCACTAAGGTTTGTAGTTTTGAAATCTCTTTTTCCACACAGCATCATGTGTAAAACCACCCCCAGGAAGCTGAGAGTGCATACATCACCATCCCCATATTTATTGGCGAGGAAGCTGAAGGCTAGAAAATGAAAGGGAAGTCAACTGAGGGAAGTCAACTGAGTTACTTACCGCTGGGTCAGAAAGAGGACTCAGTGTCCTGACAACTGATGTAGTCACTTTTTCCCTAAGCTCACTTGTCTTCTTCCCAAGAAGAGAAAGCTCTATCTTGGATGAAGGGAGCATTTTTTGATAAAACTTACCTCTTTGTCTATGATTATATGGAAGTGGTGCCATTTCTCCTAAGGATAACTCCTCCACCTACTCAGTTACATCTGCCTCACACAGCTTCAGCCTCTCTCTTGGAATTATCACTTCTCTCTCCACAATACTCCACCTCTGCCCTTTCATTTGGCCCTCCCACTCAGCATTTAGAGAAGCAACATTTCATTTAAGTCTCTCTCTCTCCTCTAAAAGAAACTCGTCACCCAACATGTCTGCCAAGTACTGCCCTAGCAACCCCCTTCCCTTCAGATGAACTCCATGAAATTGGCTCCAGCTGCTTGTTTTCCTCTCACTCCATGAGCTGCCATTGGGCTTCTGCTCAACACAGACACTGAAACTGCTGGATCCTGTTCTCCTTTTGCCTAAATCTAGGAGAAGGGAAAAAAAATGATAATTTAATATATTATTAGATTTCACTGTGGTATTTGACATGGATAGCCAGGGATTTAACAATAACAATGTTTACAGACCATCTTTGTAAGTTATAAGACAACAAATTAATGCTCTTAATGTTATTGATACCTCCTACTTTAAGTAACTAATCTTGTGACTAGGTTTTTAGTTATTTCTAGTTTCTTAAAAACACCTTGAGTTCTGTTATATTTTGAATCAGTGCATTATAAAATCATGCAAATTAAAAATAAATAAATAAAATAAATGAATAAAATCATGCAAACTTTTGAATTTTTTTTTCTAATTCTGTGTGCCATTTATAGATGCCTTGGCATCAAGCACCAATCACCCTTACTAGTAAAAATCTTCTCCTGACTGTACTTTTCTTAAAAATGTGCTTGGGGGAATGGGGAGATAGAGATCCCATCCCATGTTTCTCTTTCTGTCTGTCTTTTCTTGTTCCATTAGGTGCACCTGCCCTTCATCTAGACCCTGGTGTTCCTTGAGGCTCTGTCCTAGGCTCTTTTCTCTTATCACCAACATATCCTACTTGGCTATTATCATCCATTTCCCTAGCATCAGCTTTCCCAACAAACTGATAAATCTCTAATCTATTTAAGTAGGCCAGCTTTCAGTAAACTGGTGGTGTTCCAATTGCTTTAACTTTAACCTGCACTAGCAAAATTTGTACGTTTTCATAGGACAGCTCACAATGGAACACTATAATCACATTTTCACAATGTATGAAGACACTCACAGTTAAGAATAGACATGATAATAATCATAGTGATAAAGAAATAATTTAGTTAGGATATAAACTTTGCTGCCCCAGCAAAGAGATATCAAAACACAATGAGAGAATGTATTTTTCAATAACATGAAAGTCTAGGCTAGAGTGGCCTTTGGATGATTCAGAAATTCAGACTATATCTTGCTTGTTGCTCTGCCTTCTTTGACACATGGCTTCTATCTTAGAGCCTACAATAGAAGGTCTGAGTATAGTCACCATGCCCACATTCCAGCCAATGGTAAGGAAGGAAGGGGGAACACTAAACACAACTCTTCCTTTTGAAGTCATGAAAAGCTACTCCACTTATACTCCAATCACCAGAATATAGTCATATGCCACACTTAACTTCAAGGAAGAAGGCTAGAAAATGAAAGTTTTTAGCTAGGCAAATTGTGCCCAGCTAAAACTCAGGATTTTTTTTTTTTTAAGATTTTACTTATTTATCTATTTATTTGAGAGAGAGAGAGAGAGAGCATGAGTTGGGGTAGGAGGGAACAAAGGGAGAGGGAGTAGCAGATTCCCCAAAGAGCAGAGAGCCTGATGCAGGACTCAATCCCAAGACTATAACCTGAGCCAAAGGCAGATGCTTAACCAACTGAGAGCCACCCACGTGCCCCTCAGGAGTTCTATTATTAAGGATTAAGGATAGAAAGATAGAATTGGAGAAGCAGTAATAGGATACAACCAACAGTTTCTGCTGCATGGATATCAAACAGATGTTCCTGAAATCAATATTTTTACTTATTCTGTTCACTATACTATAATTTCTATTTTATTATATTCTAGCTCATTTTTTTAAATCTTGGTCATAACTCAATGATCATATCATAGCTCACTGTAAATGATGACCATAATCTGAAAAACATTTCTCTAAGCCTACTGCGTCAAACATAACCAGTAGCCACATGGGCTATTGAGCACTCAAAATGCAGCTAGTCTAAATTGATATGTGTTGTAAGTGTAGAATCGCACACCAGATTTCACACTTAGTACAAAAAAAGAACATGAAGCATCTTAGCAATTTTTATATTAATTAAATGTTGAAATGATAATATTTTGGATACCTTAAGTAAAATATATTATCAAAATTAATTTAATCTCCTATTTTTGTTTTTTAATGTGGTCTCTAGAAAGTGTAAAATTACATAGGAGGCTCACATTATGTTTCTATTAAGGCATACCACTCTAAATTCTAGATGCAAACATTAAACTCCCTTTGAATATTAATACTTGAATATTCTACAAGCACTTCCTTTTTTTTCTTTCTTTTTATTTTTTTAGAGAGAGAGAACCCATTGGAAAACAGGGGAAGGGGTAGAGGAAGAGACTCCACTTTCAGGGAGGACTGACTGGGGTCTCAATCAAAGGACCCTGAGATCGTGACCTGAATTGAAATCAGGAGTCGACGCTTAACTGACTGAGCCACCCAGGTGCCCCTACAAGCATTTTCTAAAACTAGACTCTTTGTCCCCCCAGCCCTCAGCTTTTCTGTCCCTCTTTCCCACTCTGTATTTCCTCCATTTCATTCAGCCAGTCAAAGGCAACACAATTCACTCCATAATCAGCCAGGAAAATTTAAAAGCACATGCCATCACATTCATATATACACTGGGTACTGTAATTTTACCTCTTAAATATGATATAAACCTATCCATCTTTTTCTAATGTCATTATGAACACGCTAGTGCAAAATACCGTCATCTCACCTTATATCAATTCCCAAATTGGCCTCTCTGACTCCTGGATTGCCTCCTCCCAGTCAGTCTTCCAAATTTCAATAAAAGTGATCTTTCCAAGAAGCAAATCTGAAGAAGTCACGCCACTGATAAGTCCCCACGCACCTTAATAGTATCAACAAGCTCCTTTTTTATTTGAAGCCAGTTTGTTTCACCACGTTTCTGAGTGCATGGGCACTTTCTCAATACCAAGTATTGTCCGTTTCACTGAATGTGTCATGATTATTCTCACCTCCTGAGCCTTTGTATATGTCATTTCTTATGTGCTTAGAATGCATTTTTCATTGCCTTCTTTCCTCTGGCTAAACACTAGTTATACTTCAAAGCTTAATGAAAATTTTGCTTTGCCAGAGATTGCCTTTCCAAAGTCCGAGAGCGGATTGTGCATCCCTCTTATGCACTCCCACAGCATCCTGAGCTTTAATAATACTGTTTGGCTACTAAAAGGATGAGATCATGCCATTTGAGACAGCATGAATGGCCCTTGAGGGTATTATGCTAAGTGAAATAAGTCAGACTGAAAAAGACAAATACCATGTGACTTTACTCATAAGTGGAATCTTTAAAAAAATATATATATATATATAAAACAAAAAGAAGAATCAGACTCATAAATACAGAAAAAAACTGTATTCTCCTCACCAACTGGGAGGGCGGGCGGTGGGTAAGAATGACTTGATGGGCAAAATGGGTGAAGAGGAGTGGGAGGTATAGGCTTCCAGTTTGGAGTAGATAAGTCAAGAGGATGAAAGGTACAGCATAGGAAATATCGTCAATGATATTGTAGAGCAATGTATAGAGACAGATGGTAGTGACACTTACAGTAGTCACAGCATAATGTATAATGTATAAACTTGTCCCTATGTTGTACACCTGAAACAAATGTAACAAGGTATGTCAACTATACTTAAATAGTAAATAAGTAACATTCCATAAGAGCACATGGACAAAAGATATTTCTCAGAGTGCTAGATGCTTCTAAGAATCAATAGAGCTCTTATCTCAGTGTACACATTGCTCAGCAGCATGTGCACTGTGTTACTCGCTCCTGAAAGAAGCATGCACACAGTTGTTGGTAGAAGTGGTGTCTGAGTGAATGAAATCACACCATCAATTTTTTAGTAAGAAAAAAAAAAAAAAAAAAAAAAAAAAAAATTTTTTAGTAAGACACTGTATTTAACAGTTTGTGCTGCATGTTAAACATTCCATATAGGAATATGTTCAAAGGGTGATTCTGACAATGCTGGCTTCATGAATGACTCAATTTGCTGCTATTTCAAAATAAGAAGATAGAAAATCTAAAAAAAAGAACCAATCACAGTTGAAGAATATAATAACAAATAAAAATATCCTAGAGGAAATCAAGAATAGATTAGGAGATGCAGAAAAACATAGAGATCTGCAAGACAGGGTAATAATAGCACCCAAGTTGAAGAGCAAAAAATAAAAGAATGTTTTTTAAAGATTTTATTTATTGGTTCGAGCAGGGGCGGGGGCGGGGGTGGGGGGGGGTAGAGTGGCAGAGAGGGAGGGAGAAGCAGATTCCCAGCTGAGCAGGGAGCCTGACTGAGCTTCATCTCAGGACCCAGAGATCATGACTTGAGCTGAGGGCAGACGCTTAACCAACTAAGCCATCCAGGCACCCCAAGAAAAGAGTTTATAAAAATGAGGATAAGTTAAAGAATCTTTTTGACCGGATCAAATGAATAAATATGCATATTTTAGGGGTCCAAACAAATAATAATAATGTTTGCCTACTGTATTTTTACTGCTAGTTTGTCGGGTTTCACACCCATAGAACTTAAGACCTTTCAGTGCCTATCTGTTTCTACATATGTGACCATTCCACTCCATAATTTTGCATTATACATAGTCTTAGTAGGCTCAATAAATACTTACAAAACAACCAGATGGATAGATGGGTGGGTGTAATAGTTGATTTGATTACAGGTTGTTGAGGAGTAGCATATTTAGAAAGCAGTAACAAAATTTGTTTGTATAGTTGATGATAAATTGGGTTCTTTGTTATCACAGTAAATCAAAGCTTCTTTTTTTTTTTTTTTTTTTTTTTAGGTTCTGCTACTTCTCTTTTCATCTTTCCACTTTCTTAATTCAGGAAAATATTTTCTATTATCATTCTTCCAGGGTCTGGCTTTTCATCCTCAATTCGGTACTACCCCTAAGGTCAAAAACCTATTAGCTGAATCCAACACCATTCCCATAGGGAACTACTGAATTCTGAATGTGCTTCAACATTTAAGTAGGCATATCTAATGGAGGCCTTGCAGGCACACTGACTTCTGAAGTGAAATTGCTATTTTGAGCCTGGACAGTGTTGCTTAAACTGTAGCTTCCCTTGCCAACTATTCAGGCAAGAGACGTGAGGAAAGCCATAAAAGGAGCTGCGGGGAAGTGGAACGAGGGAGTGAGAGAAGGGGTTGAAAGGCCGGGGGTAAAAAAAGAAAAGAAAAGCCGATTAGCTGCTTTACAGTAAAACCCAGAGAAAGTGAGCACTGATGGAAATGTGGATTTTATCCCTCCAGGAATTCTAGTCAGCCCACCCGGAAATAACCTTGGCTGTAATTAGGCCCCTGAGAGCAATGACCCTTTCACAGAAGTTCAGAGACCTCTGCTTTGTTTAGACACCAAGTGTGGGTGGAACTTCCTGTTTGCACCAGGAGCTGCATAAAGCCTAGTTGCCCTGGGGAATGTTTGGGATCAAACCAGTTGCAGGGAGCCGGGTACAATACAGTCTGGTCTCCTCAGGGCCCTTCTTCCTGCAGCATGAGGAAAAACAAACTCCTTCATCCCAATTTTATTCTCCTCCTTCTGGTCTTCCTGCCTGCAGATGCCTCAGTCTCTGGAAAACCGTGAGTTTCACAGAGAACGTAAAGAATCCTTTCCTTTAAAGAGAATCCTTTCTGATTCTCATTTAGATGATTCATTTGTCTTTCTCACAAAACTGTCACCTTCTTAGCTTTAAGATCTCTTCCAGTTATCAGAGTTCATAAATTTGGTTTGTTCATTCTTTCCTTATTCTTAACTAGTTTTCTCCAACTCTTTCGATCTCTCACTTTCTAAATTTTCTAGGGATATACAAAGACTTTCTAAGGGGCATTTGCAATTGATACTTTTAAAGAATCAATTTTTAGATCCTCACATTCAGATTGATTTTCTCAAGACCATGCTGTTTATCCTTTCTTACTTCTCCTTTTTAATTGCCCATCTCACAATTTATGAGACAAACCTCTCCCTCAGTGCTCAATATTACCATGGAGCATTGTCCTGGAGTATAAAAATCTGTAGGGCAGAAATATTTGAAATACTGTTAAAGGAACAATTTGAAATACTGATATTGATGTTGAGAAAGCAAAGGATTCTAACAGTGAGGAAGAAAATTCATTTGCAGATTATGTGGTAATGAATTATTTGTTTAACAAAGTTGAAACACCGGGTGATAGGTGATTAGAAGCAATTCTTGATAATAGGTACTGGGTGATTTTTGGTACCTAATGCAGGAGTTGCAAGAACTGATGACAATGATATAATTGTTTTATCTGTATTTTATTTACCTTTAAACAATGTCTCGTGGCACTCATGTCCATACAAACTAAAAATAGCAACAGAATTAATGTTAAGCCTCATTCAGTTCCTGCAGTTAAAAAATATCCATCTAATGGAGAAGAAATGTGTGGGAAATATCAGAAAGGGAGACAGAACATAAAGACTCCTAACTCTGGGAAACGAACTAGAGGTGGTGGAAGGGGAGGAGGGCGGGGGTGTGGGGGTTAATGGGTGATGGGCACTGAGGGGGGGCACTTGACGGGATGAGCACTGGGTGTTATTCTGTATGTTGGTAAATTGAACACCAATAAAAAATAAATTTATTATAAAAAAAATCCATCCATGGATACACAAAACAGCTCATTGTTCTTATTCAAGATGTGTTTCAAAAATATTTTGATTTTATATCTAAAACTAAAAATAGCTGAAACATAATTTGTAATATGTTTATTTTGTTTTGATCAGTTGCATACTAGTAAGACTTGAAAATAATTCAATCCAGAAGAAAATGTTTAACATGTACAGCTTTATGAGTTAAAGTTAAATTAAGCACCCATACATAATATTATATATGTATGAGTTCATGTACCTATATATACATATATATAGCCCATATATGTATAGTTAATAAAGAAGCAAGAGTTATCCATAAAAATATTTGGAAGCATAAAAATCTGAAGATAAACTTCTAAGTAGTAAGTGGCATGATAATTCAAGTTTAAGGAGGGAAAAAAAGGAAAGATGTTAAATTTCTGATCATCACAAAAAGAATCTTTTGATGTATTTTTTAAGTAGATCATAGTGAGTAACTTATCACTATATTTTAGAACCCATTGAAAACTATAGAAGACTAATGTAAGTTTTAACTTAAAATGTCATCCAAAATAATATCTTTTGGTACTATGTGTGATAAAAATATAGATGTTTACTTGGAAACATGTAAGGAATACATAGTGTCTAAAAATTATTTTAGGAATTCTGTGAGCAAAAATGTTTGAAAACTACATAGTCAATAAAATCATATATGAGGGTATTGGCAAAGTTTCTGTTCTGCTCATGAGTAACCCAAATTCCATCACTAGAAGGCCATTTTTGGGTGGATCCATTGTCTAGCTATGAGTTGAAAGGCAAATATTTAAAATGCAAACAGTCAGGGTTAGATAATATGAATATTTCATTAGTTACTTACCACAACTGAGACTTTAAACTAATGACTCACTTTCCTCAGATTCCCTCTGTAAAGTGGAAGCAAGTATGTGCCGTACCATTTTCACAGGGTTGTTGAATATATATACTTTTGTTACCCAACGAAAGTACTATTTATTGATTGATTTTTGTAGTGTCTCTCCTGAGGCTTTGCTTGCTTTTTACTGCATTCCTAGTGTAGAATTGATTTACTGCATGAAGAAATATAATTCACATATTTTCATTTGAATTTAGATGATCACATATTGTGTTCCTTCAAGTTCCTTCAAGGTATCCTAGCAGATTTTAATCTACTTCAAGCTCACTTCAAGCAAAATGTTCACTGCCATGGCAATGATGATGGAATGAGAAATCATTTTCATGCATGCCATTCAACAGCAGTGATCAACGTCATATTTATCAATCAATATGTCTTATCAATTGGTATAGAACTAATGAGAGTAATAATCATTGTGATGGAAAATAGTGCTGGTGATAACAATACCTCTCCTCCTTCACTCTCCTCTAATTGGATTCCCCCATTCCCAGGCAGTACATGGTCCTAGTCCCCTCCCTGCTCCACTCTGAAATCCCTGAGAAGGGCTGCCTCATTCTGAGCTACCTGAATGAGACGGTGACTGTAAGTGCTACCTTGGAGTCCGTCAGGGAGAATAGGAGCCTCTTCACTGACCTGGTGGGGGAAAAGGACTTATTCAGCTGTATCTCCTTCACTGTGAGTATGCCTGTTTGACTTCACATACTTGATTCTATTGGTTAGGGTCATAGGCATCTAGAATTCAGTCAAGATACAGCTTTGAGAGCCTGGCAAAAACTCCAAGAAGAAATCTGCAGGAGGTAAATATTTATAGGCATATTAAAGATCAACTTAATGATCAAAGAAAAATTTCTATTAGCCGGGGGGGGGGGGGGGAAGCAGTATGCACTAGACAAAAGGAAAATGTGACTTCTTAAAATTAAAATGGAGAAATGTTAATAAGGCAAATTAGATCAACCTACCACATAAACGCAGTGGTGGTCTGACAAGAACACAAGAATCAGCCCATATTAAAGAGGGAAAATTGTAAAATTACCATAAGCAAATATCCAATAATCTCTTCAGCATTGCCCGTATGTAAAATGCTTACAGCCTATAGCCAATAAAATATGGTAGCCTTATTTCCCATATGCTTCTACCATGCCCTGTTAGCACATAGCATCAACTTGGTAAAGTTCATTATATAATTGAATCAAGACTCTATTAGCTGATCTACAAGGAGATGTGAATCTCACTTATGACCTCTTTTCCTCCATCTTCTGTTCTGTTTTCCCATTTGTAAAATGACAGAAGTAATTCCTGTCCATGCCAGCTTCCCCTGATGAAAATGAAGGGGGTGCAGTGAAGGGGCCAGATCTCCAGGGAGGAGAGGAACAGGGAGTGAAGGAAGAAACTTGCAAGACTGACTGGGTTCTGGGGGTCTGTCCTATATTTCAGGTGCCAAGATCTCCATCCAATGAAGAGGTCATGTTCCTCACTATCCAAGTGAAAGGACCAACACAAGAATTCAAGAGACGGACCACAGTGGTGGTTAAAAACCAAGAGAGTCTGGTCTTTGTCCAGACAGACAAACCCATCTACAAACCAGACCAGACAGGTACAAAAAGGCCCTACAGTCAGAACAACTCCAAAAAGGGAAGGCCTTCTGGCCCTGCATTTTCCCCAAAGGCTCTGTAGTCCTGGTTCTTTGGGTTTGATTTACAGGCTACTAATCCTGATTTAAAGTTTCTAGGACTCACAGAAAATGTTTCTGTTTCAGTGAAGTTTCGTGTTGTCTCATTGGATGAAAATTTTCACCCCCTAAATGAGTTGGTGAGTCTCTAAATATCTATATAGAATCACTGTTATCTGTGTAAACAATCTGAGAGTGTATTTTTGGTGCTGGGGAGGACCAGAGAGAGGAAGAATCTGGTATCACTAGCAGTGATTTCTGGCATTACAATCCTGCAAGATCCTCATTTAAACCAGAATCCCACGGGATGCCTGGGTGGCTCAGTGGTTGAGCGTCTTTGGCTCGGGGAGTGATCCTGGTCCGGAGATAGAGTACCACATCAGGCTCCTCGCATCTATCTCCCTGCTTCTCTCTGTGTGTTTCTAATAAATAAATAATAAATAAATAAATAAATAAATAAATAAAATCTTTTTAAAAAAATAATAAAAGATTTAAAAATAAACAAAATAGACCAGAATCCCAGGTTAAGAAAGTAGCTAATTCTTTCCATCTTAGTACTGGTAATCAGTCAGTTGTCACACAATTAAACTTACTCTTTATAAAGTTTTCAATTAAGCAAATTAGAAAAGTATGTTAAATTAGGCAAATTAAAAACACATACTACATCATCAAATAACTTAAATTCAAATAACTTCTCAAAGATTTAGAATTTTTCTAAACACACCTACCAAAACCTCTTCTATAAAGGAAGAATGTAATCAGTGTTTGTTGAGACTAACACCTGATATTTATAAGGAACAACTTTTTCAACTTTAATGCAAACATCAAATCAGAAAGTCCTCATTTTTCTCTCCAAATCTACTGCTCCACCACATCTTATTTCAGAGGCAATTCTTTTCTTCTAATTCCTAAAACAAAAGCCTATCATGGGGCACCTGGGTGGCTCAGTTGGTTAACTGACCTGCTCTTGATTTCAGCTCAGGTCATGATCTCAGGGTCCTGGGATGGAACCTGGTGTCAGGCTCTGTGCTTCAGTTCAGCAGGAGTCTGATTGAGATTCTCTCTCTCCCTCTGTCCCTTCTCCCACTCTTGCTCTCTAAAATAAATAAATCTTTTAAAAAAAGATTATTGTATAATCCATTTCTCTCTTTCTCCCATACCTACATCCACTTTATCAGAAAATCATGTTAATTTGAAATATATCCAGACTATTTCTATTTATTACAACCTAATTGCTAATCTCATCCTGGCCAATATCACCTCTAAACAAGACTGTTGCAGTAGCCTTGAAGCTGGTCTTCTAGTTTCTACTTTCATTCTTCTATCTAAAATAAACACTTCATCCATCACTGTAGCAGCCTTACCATTTTTTCTTCTCAGCATCTAACTACCTGATGTAAATCAGGTGTGTGTGTGTGTGTGTGTGTGTGTGTATTTATCACATATTGTCACCTTTGAGATATATATCATTGATATATTGATATACATATGTAAAATGAATGCTGAATCAATGAATCATTGATATATATCTCAAATGAATGCTGAATATGAAATGAATATCAACTTATGAATATATGTCTGTATTTACATATAATTTACATATTATAAATATGTAAATGTTAAGTATATAAAATATTTATCTCCCAAATATATATATATGCGTGTGTGTTTCTTTTTTTTAAGATTTTATTTATTTATTCATGAGAGACACACAGAGAGAGAGGCGGTGGGGGTGAGGGGGAGCAGAGGCAGAGGGAGAAGCAGGCCCCACGCAGGGAACCAGATGCAGGACCGATCCTGGGACTCCAGGATCATGCTCTGGGCCGAAGGCAGGTGCTAAACCACTGAACCACATAGGGATCCCCTGCATGTGTGTTTCTTATATATCCAACCCTCCTAGAATCAGATATATTGTTCTTTTGTGCCTTTCTGTACTCCCAGCACCTAGAATGATGTATAGCACTTGGTGAGCACTTAATAAATATTACTTTTTTAAAAATGACTGAATATTGATAGTAGAGGAGCTATTCCTCCTCTTTATTCTGAGAATTCTGTGACACATCTCAATATTTGGATCTGAGTGTGGTTCTTATAGTTAGTGTTCATTTTTTAATCTGTAAAGTTTCATAAGAAAGAGTATTTCTCACTGGAATTTAAGTAATATTAGTAAATTCCATTCCTAATGAGTGGCTGTGCACATGGATATTTGTTGCTGATAGCCTAATAGATTCTTAATATTATTTATTAATTGCTTAAAATAGAATAATTAAAACTTTTATAAAATTTAACCTGGATTTCCTTTCTACTTTACTACAGAGAGCTATTCTACATAAAGCTGTTTTGCTTATAAATCAGAATTGAGAATAGTTGAGAATGATTCTACATTCCTTTATTTCTCTTTTGTCTTTCAGATTCCACTAGTATATATTCAGGTAAGCAACATGAAACATTCCATAATCAGAATTAAAGTAATAAATGTAGAGAAAGTGTTGATATTTGAGAGGTTTTTACAATATACCAGAAACTTGACATTAAGGCTGAAACCTTCGAGCTCATATAGTGCTAGATGGTTCTGACTCATCTGCCCTCCCCACCCCTCACCACCACCCCATTGGTTCTCTTTGTGGATAACATGGGAGTTTCTGTAGATGTCTTTTATTGTCTCTAATGCTCTAGGCTCTGTTGTAAGTTCCAATTACTGTATCCATAGGACCCAAAAGGAAATCGCATCACACAATGGCAGAAACTCAGATTAGAGAATGGTCTCAAGCAATTGAGCTTTCCCCTCTCATCTGAGCCCTTTCAGGGCTCCTATAAGGTGGTGGTGCAGAAGGAATCAGGTGAAAGGACAGAGCACCCCTTCACCGTGGAAGAATTTGGTATGGATTATGAAAAGTCATGGAGCATTTTTCTTCATATCTAAACTTCTGGGCCCAGAATTTGAGCTTATTTAGAGTCCTTCCATTTCCTATGTGTGAGGTTGGGCTTTGACTAGAGTCATTTATATCTCACTCCAATGAGATTATCAATGATCTGTGAAGAGAACTTCATATACCTTGGTTATTTTTTGTAATAATTTTTAATCTCAAAGAAATGTAAAACATCTTTGTCTTAGAGAAGTCTTCCATAATTCATTAAGGCTTCAGTGATCTGTCAGAGTCCTTCAATCAGAATATCCATTTGAGGGGTGCCTGGGTGGCTCAGTGGTTAAGCATCAGCCTTTGGCTCAGGTCATGATGGGGTGTGTGGATTCCTGCTCATTGGGGAGTCTGCTTATCCTTTTCCCTCTCCCTCTGCTCCTCCCACTGCTTGTGCACTCTCTCTCTCTCTCTAATAATTAAATAAAATCTTTTAAAAAAGAATATCCATTTGATAGTAAGGTGGTTGTATTGGAGAGTATAGCTACCTTTTCAGAACCCTAAAATATTTTTAGGGAATTGTTACTGAAAATACTAATTCCCCAAAAGTTGAAAAATAATCACTAACTTCCTCTATCATCAATGAACAGTGCTTCCCAAGTTTGAAGTGAAAGTAACAATGCCAAGGATAATCACTATCTTGGAAGAAGAAGTGAATGTTTCAGTGTGTGGCCTGTAAGTTACATATTTTTTAATCTTTTGAAAAAATATTTAAAGGAGACTCACCATTTGTGATATTTTGACTCATTTCTTTAGGAACAGTGGGAGCACAAATACTTAAAGAACATGGGATCATCCCATCTCTGGAACCTTCCTCACCTGTTGCTTCTCTATTTTTCCCTCTTATTTTCTTTCTTGTCCTTATCAACATTATTATAACTATCATGGGACAAGCAACTGTTCCTAGGGAAGCTGTCTACTAGGATTGATTCTGAAAGTGACAAAGCTACACACACACACACAGGCAAATGGGACAGTGTTAAAGGGTATAATCACTTTCCCCTCCCCAGGTTGTAAAGGAAATTCTTGTCATCAACAGATCATTTACCAGACCTTGCATACATAGTGGGAAAACAGCTTAGATTCAGAATTTGTAAAGATAGGCATATTACCAAAATCTCAGCTGACTCATTGGTCTACCTAAGGCTTGTCACATACCTCTCAACACTGCCATTTTTTTAAAAGCATTTATTTATTTATTTGAGAAAAAGAGAGCACATGAATAGGGGAGGAGCAGAGGGAGATCCAGAAGCAGACTCTCCACTGAGCAGGGAGTCCAAAACGGAGCTTGATTCTAAAACCCTGAGATCACGACCTGAGCCTAAGGCAGATGCTTAACCAACTGAGCCACCCAGGCTCCTTGTCAGCACTGTCGTTTTTACTGATGAGACTGGACCTTTGGTCCAGTTTGGTTCCTTTTCAACTTAAAAATTCATGTTTCCAAAATCTTATGCTCTCATCCCAGTAGTCCAGTGGTAGCACTAGCAGATAGAGCACACAGAGTGAAGAATCCAGCCCTGCCTAAGGGCCACACATGTAAGGCATCCATGATTTAGCTGAGTCCCTGCTCCAGCACTGTCTCAGAGTAATTGCCACCGAGTTCCTGATCCCATATAACTGGTGAGCCAATACCCTTGCAAATAAAGATACAAAGGATATTTTTAGGTAGAGAAGGAAACAAATACCCTTGAAAACACATCAACCATCAATGACAAATAGATAGATAGATAGATAGATAGATAGATAGATAGATAGATAAGATAGATAGATATACACATATATGTGTGTGTGTAATCATAACCCCATTTTTGTAAAAAGTAGACAAGTTAAAAGTCATATAAATAGAGCTACACATCGGAAGAGGCTAATAGAAGGAAACATCATTGTATTAATAGTTTGTATTCCTAGATAGAATTGAGGGCATTTTCTCTCTCATTTTCATTTTGTTGGTGCTGGGTTTTCTTTTTCTTTTAAGAATAGATGTAGCTTTGGTAATAAATCTATCTTTTTAAAGATGAAATTAAAAATAAAAATTATAGGAAAAAAGATATCAAAGAAGACTATAGTCAATTTCAGCATGTGGCACTGGAGATTTTTTTAAAAAGGTCATAACTTAGCCCACTTGCTTCGACACTGTGAGAGCCCTGCAGAGATTAGAGAGAAATACAGAGTAAACATGCTAAAGGGGAAATAGAAATAGGTAGAAAATGGGGATGTTCGATGTCTGCTTTGATTCATTTGGCAATGTTCTTATGGCAGATACACATATGGGAAGCCCGTCCCAGGACATATAACTATGAGAGTGTGCAGAAAGTACAGTAACCCTTCTAACTGCTATAGTGGAGAGTCACAGGCTGTCTGTGAGAAATTCAGTCATCAGGTAGGTAGAAGACTGTTCCTTCTACGGTCTAACAATGGAGACATTGTTGATAAGCAGTGAACTACAACCTGGTACTAACTCAGGAAGAGAGCAAGCTAGAAGAGAGCAATCTAGAAGGTATATTGTACTAATTTTTTATATAGTGACTTAGCACAATGGGAATTATTTATTTCTCGTAATTGTCCACAGTGGGTGTCCTTGGTTCATCAAGCCCCCAGAATAATGGAAGTTGATCAATCTCTAATACTTGGCATCCAAAGCTGCCTTGGGCATCCACTTGTATGAAGGAAGAAGAAAAAGCATTACACCTGTTAATCACTTTGGCTGGGAAGGGCATAGGTTTTGCCTTCTTTCCATGAGTGAGAATTTGTCATATAGCACCCCGTCCCAAGGTGTCAAGGAGGTAGGAAACACAGTCTCCAGATGGGCAGCCCTTCCCAGCAGCAGGTGTATGCTATGGAAGGGGAGTCCGACTTTGGTGAAAAGTTAGCTCCCTGCTACAGCAGGATTACCCACAAATTGTTAAGACATTTTTATCTCATTAACTCTAGGGAATATCAGATATTAAGAAATACATCTGATAAACCAGATACAATTGTGAAATACAGTCATAATTAATTCCTAGAGAATATTTAGTGTTCTTATCATAGAAAATCCCTAGGTTATATTGTGCCCCCCAAATCCTACCAGATTAAAAGACCACTGATCTGTCCAGTATTATGTTTTTGTATTTTATTTTATCCCCTCCTAGCTAAACAGCCAGGGCTGCTTCTCTCAGCAAATAAAAACCAAGATCTTCCAGATGAAAAGACAAGGATATGAAATGAAACTTGAAGTGGAGGCCAAGATCCAAGAAGAAGGAACAGGTTTGTGTACCTCGTGGGTGTGGAAGAAAAAACAATGTATATTGATTTATTTCCTTTCCTGAACTATGAACTGAAAGGGAAATAGTAGTATAAGAAGTTCAGGGATATCATCCTTCCAAAAAAAAAAAAAAAACTCATATTTTCTTTTTCTTTTTTCCAGAGGTAGAATTAACTGGAAAAGGATCCACTGAAATTACAAGAACCATAACCAAACTCTCATTCGTGAAAGTGGACCCATATTTTAGACAAGGGATCCCCTTCTTTGGGCAGGTGGAGTATTTTCTAAATCACAAATCAAATTGTGTATTATCACCTAATAAGCACATCATATTATGCTAAAACCAGACCTGGTTTATTATCTATTGATTAATATAACCAAAAGCATAAAACCACATAAAAATAAACCTGTCCCTCTGTAAATTTATAAATGAAATCTACAAAATCATTCTAAAGCACCATCAAAATTAGAAGTATTTTTTTTCACCTTTGAAACAGCATTGTTGTGATATCACTCAATCTTTCTTGGTTTACTGGTAGTCTCAGATTTTTATTTTTTCTCACACGAATCTCAAAATTCATAGTGGCCACTTGTGTTAGCCTTCTAACACTAACTTTGTATGGAAATGAGTGGGTAGGTAGCTTTAATTTTTATTTTGAACTATAAAAGAATCTACTGGACCTAATGTTCCTTTCATTGTTATTATATTTACATTATTTTCTCTATAATAACCAGAATATATTTTTTAAAAACAGTACACATAAGGGTAAATACTGCTATTTAAGACTTCCAGATTTTAAAAATATAAATTCTCTCATGTATCTACAAAATATCTTGTATTGTTATTTTTTCTATTATAAGCAGATGTGTAAATGGATCTCTCTGACTCCAGAAGTCTGAGATGGCAATTGTATGTCTGTCAATGTATCATTACTGTGCATCATATTCTTAATGGAAATGTTATGAGGTATTAGGTGTGGAAACTGAGAAACAGGGAGGGACTAGACCCCACTAAGGAAGGGTGGAGTATGTTTTAGAATGTTTTGATTATGTTATGACAGAAAACTATTTGAGAAACTTTAGTCACTTCCTAAAATGAATAGTCCCTTTATTTTTAATTTCTCAGAGTATACTGATATTTCAATATTCAGTATTTCTCAGACTACTTTTTTTGAGATTTCATTCCTGCTAAATAATTACCCTATGAGTTGTAAGACTCTCTCATCAAAAAAGAATCAGAATTTTGTACCTGTCTTTATCATTGTATATGCAGCCAATATTTCATTGGCAAACTCAGATTTTATTAATCAATTACAAATACTGATCCAAGTCTTCCAGCTTGTGTTTCTTTCTACCAAAAGTAGCCTCTACTGAAAAAGAACCATCATCTTTGCAATCTAAATCGGACTACTCACCTACTGAGTGCAATATTAGCAGTAATTTGACCTTAGGCCCTTATGTAATACTGTATGATTCTCCTCAATTTTGCATTTTTCACATAGGAAGTGCCCAATAATATCTGCCTACCTTCCAAAAGTTTGAAAATCTACATTGAGAAGCAGATATATTAAAAAAAAAAAAACAACTAGAAAAGTACACAGGGCAATGCATTAGCAATTGCTAACTTGTGCACTTATTATACTTTAGAATACTAATCCATAGAAAGTTAAGGGTTGGCCACAAAATAAGTGTTTGGGGCTCAATTAAATTTGGCTCAGGGGTTAAAAATTTTCATTACATCTGATGTTTGTGCTCTGTGACTCTCCAAGAGTTCTATATAGTACATGGCATTTCCAAAATATCCACAGAATACATTTTTTAGGTCACTCTTTTCTCATTAGCTCCAAGATTCTCCATTCCTTCACACTTCTTTATCTTATATTATTTTTTTGGAGGAGAGGGGCCAAGGGAGAGGGAGAGAGAGAATCCTAAGCAGGCTCCACACTAGGTGTGGAATCAGATATGGTGCTGGATCTCACAATCCCAAGATCATGACCTAAGCCAAAATCAAGGGTCCGACACTTAACCAACTGAGCCACCACCCAGGTGCCCCCACAATGCTTTATTTTTCATCTTAGGGCTGATTACTAACAAATAAATATATATCATTTATGCATTTATTTAACATCTATCTCTTTTCTGTGATAGCAGGAACTTTGTTCACTGCTGCCACCTCAATGCCCAGAGCTATGTCCAACATATAGGACATAATAAGTATTTGACATAAAATGAATGTTTGGTAACTACTGGGTATTAACTATATAACTGATCCACAGATTTTAATCTTCAGGTGCAACTCATGGATGGGAAAGGTGTCCCCATGCCAAATGAACTCATCTTCATCACAGCAAATGAAGCTAATTATAATTCCAATGCTACCACTGATGAGCGTGGCCTGGTTCAGTTCTCTATCAATACCACCAACATTATGGGTACCTCTCTCACTGTCAGGGTAAGTTTGACAAGAAGTTACCAACAACATGAAGTAGACTTGGAAATAAGGTTGCAACCTAAAAGCGATGAAATTTCCAAGTAGTATTTAGTCCTATGGAAATGGAAATGGAAAATAAGTAAATAAGTAAATAAATATAATATCATTTAATTTTCAGGGTGGTGGAATTAAATGTGTTTAATTTCTTTTTTAACAGTTGATGTGTTATTTTGAAATAAAAGTAAATTAAAATTTATGAAAAAAGAATACATATTACAGCACTTAGTAAGCCCCCTTTAGCTTGAATATTATTATTGTAAAAGTCCAGTTTAACATCCTTAGCATTTAGTTTCAAGTATATATCCTCTATAAATTGTTGTTCTTACTTTATTTTGGTCCTGCTATTCTAATTTTCTCCAGATTTTTGTTATATCCACATAACTTGCTTGGTATAGCATAGAGTTCTCTATTCATCAGTGGAGATGAAGATACACATCTAGAGATACACAGATACACAATATACATTACATAATAACAATGATAAATGAGATAAATGATATATTTTATTGATTACACTTTAAATAGAAGGCATGAAAGCCCAAACCTCCTAGTAATTAAAAATTGAGCTTTCTTTCATTTATTCAATCAAGAAATGTCTTGAGTGTTTTCTATGTGCTAGGCAATGTCTTCATCTTGAGAATAAAAATATTATTTTCAAATAATATGTATCATTTACCAATTATCACTAGAACATATATTAAAATATAAATTAAGTGTTTTGCTGACACAAGGATTCATTCATTCCACTTGGCAGGTGAGGATGAGGCTAAGGAAGCCGGAAAGAATAAGGAAAAACTTCCACATGGAGAAAAGTTAAACTACAACTCAAATAGAGCCTATGAACCTTAAGAGTCAGGAACCACAAAAAGCATTAAAAATAATCAACCTAAGACATCCCAGGAGAGATCGATTTTACCTAATTCACCAACTCAACTTTTGAACCAAAGCTGTTGGCAGCAAGTGTTCTCTGACCTCTACGGTAGCAATATCACATTTATTCATAATACCTATTTGGAACCCATCATAAATAGGCTTCTGAAATGTAGTTCTTCAGTTTCTGGAGAGTATTTAGTCTCCTCAATTAGGTTTTATAGCTCCAGTGTCTCTGTCTGCGTAAGTAAAGTGGCTCAAAAAAATGTTGAACAAATTAAACAGAGCAAAAGATGCCTCTGTGTATGCTCTTCAGAAATTTACATACCAACCCAAGGAGCCTCTGCAGTGTTAAGGTCTGCAATACAGATAAACACTCTCTCACTTGTTACTGTGGAGCAAAAGCATTCTAGGTACTAGTTAAGGTAGGACAGTGAACTAATGCAGCTTTGTGAGAACATTGATTCTCTATGACATGTGATCTAAAAAATAATATCATTTTTTTAAATTCTTTAGGTCAGACACAAGGATTCTCGTTCCTGTTATGGTTACCAGTGGCTGTCAATAGAACACAAAGAAGCTGATCACACTGCTAATCTTGTGTTCTCCCTAAGCAAGAGTTTTGTCCACCTAGAGCCCATGCCTCGTGAACTGCCCTGTGGCCAAACTCAGACAATCCAAGCACATTATATTCTGAATGGACAGGTCCTGCAGGAGCTGAAGGAGCTCGTGTTCTATTATCTGGTGAGAAGGAAGGCCACTCCATTGACTTATCCGTAGACAAAAGCCCTCTGTGGGGCAAGGAATTATGAAGTTCTTTAGACATCACTACTTTGAATTACCCATGTTCCTCCTGAAAGTTTGACTTCTCTTAGGGCTAATTATTGCCAGCTGGAACTCAATAAAACAAGCATAACACGTGAAGGGCAAGACATGGGGTATGAGATTTCTGTCAGGCAAGTCATATTCCTTTTCCTTTCCTTTTTCGGCAGATAATGGCAAAGGGAGGCATTGTCCGGAAAGGGACACATGTGCTGCCTGTGGAACAGGGAGAAAGTGAGTATTTCCACAATTCCACATTTCTGCCCCGACTCCAACATATTCAGCCTTATGTTGCAGAAATACCAGAAATAGTTTCAAATAAAGAGAGATGATTTCCATCTGACTCCAATAAATGAGAAGGGAAAGAATTGGTCTTTGTTTGTTTGGGTTTTTTGCCCTTTATCAAATATTTATTTTCTTTTCCTTCAGTGTCTTCTGTTTAGATTACTTAAAATGTTGATGCTGTTGTTTTAGAATCTATGCTTATTCCAAATTTTCAAAATTTTCAAGCCATAAATATTCATGGAGCTTCTTCACACAATGGCATTTTAGGATTGTTTTAGTTATCGCTTCATGGCCTTTTGGCTAAAATCAAGTGTAGAATTATTTTAGGAAACAGAGAAGGTAAAATTTTGGAATGCTTCCTATATACTAGGTCTTTTGCTGAGTCATTTATATTTTACATAATATTTCCTTTTTGAAGATCATTCTGATTGATGAAAAGTTAAATTGGGTACTTCCACCATTGAATTGGATGCTCACTATGAACAAACATGGAACAATATAAACCTCTGAAGTTTTCTGCTCTTCTAAGAAAGTTTTTTTTAAAGATTTTATTTATTCATGAGAGACACAGAGAGAGAGGCAGAGACACAAGCAGAGGGAGAAGCAGGCTCCATGCAGGGAGCCTGATGTGGGACTCGATCCCGAGTCTCCAGGATCATGCCCTGAGCCAAAGGCAGATGCTCAACCACTGAGCCACCCAGGTACCCCCCTCTAAGGAAGTTTCAAAGATTGCTTACAAGAAAACTATCAGTGAGCTAGTCTTTTAATAGTCTTCATAGCAATGAAAAGGCACCATCGTAGATTTACTTACAGAAGCTTAATGCAACTTATAAAACACCTATGTGGGCATCAAAAAACAACTATCAAAGGAGCACAGTACTCCTCTTTAAAAAAATACAAAATTTGGTTCATAGAAAGTTAAATAAAATATAAGGATAAATACAATGTGTTAGTGGGGGATCCCTGGGTGGCTCAGTGGTTTAGCGCTTGCCTTCAGCCCAAGGCATGATCCTGGAGTCCTGGGACCAAGTCCCACATCAGGCTCCTGCATGGAGCCTGCTTCTCCCTCTGCCTGTGTCTCTGCCTCTCTCTCTCTCTCTGTCCCTCATGAATAAATAAATAAATAAATAATCTTTAAAAAAATACAATGTGTTAAACTCTTACTATTACATCACATACCTTCAGGTTCTATTTCCCTTCTCTAGTGTGAAATCTAGATCAAATAGTAGCCAACTGGATGTCTCCATACCCTCAGATAGCATCAGAACTTTATATAGATGAGCTAAAGTTGAAAATTGGTGTGAAACCGTTATATGATTTGTAAGAGAAGAAAGCCCTTCAATAAAGTTTTTTCTAAAGCTAGAATTCTGGGGGCACTTGGGTGGCTCAATGGTTGAGCATCTGCTTTTGGTTCAGGTTGTGATCCTGGGGTCCTGGAATCAAGTCCCACATCAGGCTCCCTGCAGGGAGCCTGCTTTGCCCTCCACCTCTCTCTCTGTGCCCCTCATGAATAAATAAAATCCTTTTTAAAAATAAAGCCAGAATTCTTAGAGGTGTAGAATTCTTAGAGGTAAACATTTACTTATTGCATCTACATTTTCTTATACCTGTTATACCAATTAGTAGAAACAGTCATTAAGCAGACCAGGCTCCTAAAAGTGGCTCTGTGCAACAGGGAAATTTCATGTCAGTCCTGGGGAGTTGTCTAACCCATAATCACTTCGTCATTCTCTCTGTGCTCCAGTGAAAGGCCATTTTTCCATGTCAGTCCCCGTGGAGTCAGACATTGCTCCCGTTGCTCGATTACTCATCTATGCCATTTTACCTGATGGGGAAGTAGTTGGGGATTCTGCAAAATATAAGGTTGAAAACTGTCTAGCCAACAAGGTAGGTTTTTTTATCATAAAATTTTCAACATTTAAAACTAAAAGTTGCTATTATTATCAATTATTTTCTGTATGTGAACATTGGGGCCAGAGGGGTTAAATGAATTTTCCAGAAATTTTCAGCAAGGTAAGGGCAGAGTCCCACTAAGAAGCCATATCATTTGACTCCTAGTTCAAAATTCCCATACATTGTCTCTTACTATATGATACAGTTCAGAGTACCTTGCTCCCCCACTATGAAATGTTGGAAAACCTGTAAGCAAGTTTTTAAGACTACTAAAGAGCCCAAAGAAAAATGCAAGAGCATCTAGAACCATTTACATTCCACCTGTACTTGATAAACACCTTCCCATGTGCCAAAGGTAAAAAAAAAAAAAAGGCATCTCAAATTTAATAACTTATAAGAATAATTAGATATCATTATAATGGTTCAACTACTACTTGAGAATCAGAGTGAAGTGTAGGGGACAAAAAGCCTCAAGGCTCACATAGCGCCAACCACCACCAAGTTAAACAAAGTGAATGTGCATTGAACGTGAGGAACACTCAGGAAATGCTTGCTTGTGAATGCACAGTTAAATCAGGACTTTTGTTTTTTCCACCACCCTCCCCAATTCCACAGGTGGACTTGAGCTTCCGGCCAACACAAAGTCTCCCGGCCTCACAAGCCCACCTGCAAATTTCAGCATCTCCTCAGTCCCTGTGCGCGCTCCGAGCTGTGGACCAAAGTGTGCTGCTTGCTAAGCCAGAAGCTGAGCTGTCCGCTGCCTCGGTGAGTTCCCCGCAGCTCCCCTGAGTTAGGAGAGGCTGCACAAAGAGCTCAGAACGAGGAGAAATGCTTACCTGAGTAAGATAGGATCTATTAAAATTATCTTTCTCTAGTTTAGAGTTTTGATCTCCTTCATGGGCACTTTTTTTATGAGAAATATATTACATTTGAATACAAGATTTATATGTATTTACATAATTTATATGCCTATACACATATATATGTATATGTGTGTTTATATATGAATATCAATCAGTCATGCACCATTCAAAGCCCCTGAAATCCTTGAGCTCTAGGAAACTAGTAATAGGTATTTTCAAACTAGTTGCAATATTTGAAAAAGCCTAACAAAAGTGGTGCACTTACCTGCACTAAAACGGATATGAAATATCAAATTTCTGTTTTTATAAGAATTATATCAAACGCCGTATGTCCCAAGATGAACACAATTTCTGAAGGAAGATATACATTGTCTGATGAATAAAAATTTGGAAAAATAAATTACGATATGATAAATTATATTGATGAGTGAAATCTTTTAAAAGGTTGGGTGAGTAGAAGAAATAGCACAAGCATATGCTCAAGTGGAATGAGGAGAAACAACAACACATACTAATAACAGTTTGAATGTATCTTCAAATTTTCAATATGCAGCCAACTGAAATAACCTCTTACTTACAGGATTTATTTTTTTCAGTCTCAAAATTTTACAAAGGGAAATTTATATTTTACTCCCTAAAAAAGGAAGTTATAAGAAAATACTTTTAACTTTTTGGTCCTTCCAAATGGAATTTAATTGAAAATATTAGAATTCTTCTCAAGAGGGACTCCTGGGTGGCTCAGTGGTTGAGCGTCTGCCTTTGGTTCAGGATATGATCCCAGGATCCTGGGATCTAGTCCCACATCAGACTCCCCACAGAGGGCCTACTTCCCCCTCTGCCTATGTCTCTGCCTCTCTCTCTGTATCTCTCATGAATAAATAAATAAAATCTTTTTTTAAAAAAGAAGTCTTCTAAAAGAAATATTAAATACAATTCAATAGTGGGAACAAAAGGGATACATGGAAAAATAACATTTTATGTTTATACAACATAATTTGATAGTTCTCAGGGAGGTTCTAAATTATAAGGATAGATGAGATAGACTTATTCATTTGTCAATAAAAAAGCAGAAGTTTTCGGGTAATTAGTAGTAGGCCTGGGGTAGGAGACTAGCCCAATCCACCCAAGTCTTGAGAGTATTTTACTAATGAAACACTTTGCTCTCAATAACATAAGTCATCCATTCAACACATTTTTAGTGCCTGCTGTGCTCTAGGTGTGCCCACTGTTTGTTGAACTGCTGGGGATCTAGCAGTGAACTACTCAAAAGACAAAAAGCCATGATCTCATGGAACTTATATTTCCATAGATGATATAAACAATAATACATAATATGCTTTGGAGAAAAAAACATACAGGGGAGATAGAGAATAGTAAGAAGGAACTACTTTTGAGAAAAAGCATTTAATTTCATTATACTACTTACTTGGCCAAGCAGTTTTGAATTTCTCTGAATATAATTTCTCTGTGCTCTATCAGCATTTTTACATCTGTCTTACTCTTCCCCTTCAAATTAATTTGAAAGCATCATTTTGCTCTATTTTATGTACTGGGTGAAGCTCTGGAGCATTTTGTTCGCATGAATAATACCTAAGAAAATACTGTCCTGTCCTATATAGAGGATATATACTTATTGATGTGCCAATTTAGAACAAGTATTCAATAACTCTGGTACACATTGGGTCAGCTGCTAACCACAAGGAGAGACAAAACTATCATTGTATTCTATCATCCTAAAGTTTTATACCATGTCTTAACTATAGCAGGCATCAACATATCTCAAGAGAGTTTTAGTTTTAGTCTAGTGTTTGCCTTGAACTGTGTAACAAACTGTCGTGATGTTTGGGTACAAAGATGGGAATGTTTTAATTGTCTTTTCCCTCTAAAACTGTTCAAAAGAAACAGGTTCAAAGTCATCTCTGTAGGAGCGCCTGGGTGACTCAGTGGTTGAGCATCTACCTTGGCTCAGGTCATGATCCCAGGGTCCTGGGATCAAGTCCCATATGAGGCTCCCTGCAGGGAGCCTTCTTCTCCTTCTGCCTATGTCTCCACCTCTCTCTGTGTGTCTCTCATGAATGAATAAGAGAAATCTTAAAAAAAAAATCATCTCTATAAATTACTGAAGCAATAATGGTGCTCAGACAAGACTGGTTGTGATTATTTTTTTCTTTTCTCTTTGCCCTTAAGAAGAATAAGCCACAAATAGATTTGTCTTTTTGTCATTTGCATTTGTACAGGTTTATAACCTGCTACCAGTGAAGGACCTCAGCGGTTTCCCTGGGAGCTTAAATCAACAGGAGGAAGATGATAGAGACTGTGTCCATCACCATAATATCTATATCAATGGAGTCAAGTATTCCCCTGTATCAAATACAAATGAAAAAGATATGTATAGCTTCCTAAAGGTAAATTCCTTATATTAGAGATGTCTGTTCTAAAGATTTACAAATATTATATATAAAAAAGTATTTTAATGCCTTCATGCCATAATTGAGAGTAATGGGACATAGAGAGGTCAAGTGACTTCAAGGTCACTAATAGTAGCAGATCTACTAATAGCAACACAGCCAGGGGTAGAACTTTTTGGACTATTAAGGTTTTTTTTTTTCCCTGAAATTCATTGCCTTGTGTCATTTATAAATATCACATATATAAAATATTACTGTTAAAAGAGTTTTTTAACATCAGAATAAAATTACCTCCGCAAGTATACCAATATCACTTCTATAGATATGAACACTAAAAGTTCCACATTAAGCTAACTGGATTGTGAAATTCAATGAAGTCTGTGCTTATATAGATTTTATAATAATTATGTACTGATTAGGTAATAATTTCCTTTGCAGGATATGGGCTTAAAGGTATTCACCAACACAAAGATTCATAAACCCAAAGTATGTGAACAGCCTGAACACATGGTAGTGCACTCATCTCGAAGACTATTTGCTTCTCCAGGTAAAAAACTAATAAAAGTTAATATACTGAATCAAATAAAAGAACTTTTTGAAAGATAAAATGTGATAAAATTAACAAAAACGGCCCTGTGATTCAGATATAGTAAGGTTCTTTCTCAAGATCATAAAGCAATACAAACCCCAAAACTCTGATTGTGTCAAGCCCCCATATAAGCAACACTGAAAAGAATAAAAGGCCAGCTATGGAAAATTTTCTGAGAAGTATAGTAATGTTGTGTGTCAACTGTATTTCCCGTTTAAAAAAGGAGGGCGGTGCCTGGGTTTAATCTGTCAGGCATTTGCCTTTGGCACAGGTCATGACCCTGGGGTCCTGGGATTGAACCCCGAGTCAGGCCCCCTAATCAGCGGGGAGTCTGCTTCTCCCTCTCCCTCTCCCTTTGATCCTCTCCCTGCTCATGCTCTCTCTCTCTCTCTCAAATAAATAAAAATCTTTTTTTAAAAAGAGAGAGATGCAGTATAAAAGAAAGGATTAATTCTGATTGAGCAACCAGGAAAGTCATTCATAAAGAATCTGCCTCTGGTAAATGGAGATGTGTGACTATGTAAGATTGAGAAGGAAAGATCATGTCCAGGCAGAGGATCAATATAAACCAAAACAGAAATGTTCACAAGTTGGCACTACATTCTCACCAGTTAGGTAAGGAAACTCTTTAACATCCCCAAATTATCAGCCAATATTCATGTCAAAGTCACATCCATTTGTCAGTGAAATGGCTGCTTTACTGGTGAATCAGATTGTAACCAAACATTATTTCTAGTCTGATATTGTCAAATCATGGTGGAATATAGATTGAGTACAAACTAAAATTTGTCAAATATCAGGAAAACATTCAATGAAAATTAACTGATGATGTGGAATTTAAATATTATTATATATTTTTTATTATGTATAAATTAAAGTCTATCACCTTTACAGTAGAATTTATGGAAAACTTGTGTATATACAAGTATATATATATGCACAAATTTTTTTCAGAGAGCCGGCTATTGAATATTTACTGGCATGCCATTAACAGAAGGTAAATAGGCGAGAGAACCTGACTGACCTTTTGGCACATTGTGGAAATAAAGAATTTTTTTATCCTTGATCCTTCACTCCTATTAACTTTCTGAGACCCATTGTCATCATGTCCGAATACGGTGTTTCTTTGATCTCACAGAGGAACACACCAAAAGGACACTGACTCCTGCCCTCCTCCCAACCCACGTCCTATCTCTCTTCTCTTGAGATAATGCACAGTAACCACAGAGGATACCTTTTCTACTCCCCAGGCAATCCCAACTCTTCCTGCCTCTAGGTGTCTGCTCTCTGCTTGTGATTCTCTTCCCACAGCTCACTTAGAACTTAATCGAAGAATACAGAATTCACCTAAAATATCACCTCCTCAAAGAAGCTTTGCCTGAACACCGAAGCATCCTCTCCGGGTTCCTGTCTATTCCATTACCCTGTCTATATATTTTGTAAAATCTATTACAATCTCTTTATCTTTATATTCATTATTTCTGTCTCCTCTCTTACCCACCACAGTAGTGTCTGAATTGCAAAGATCCCATGAGCTTACAGACATGGTCCATTTTTCCGAGCCTCTCACCGAAACTGTGCGAAAGTACTTCCCTGAGACGTGGATCTGGGATTTGGTGGTGGTAGAGTAAGCAACTTTCTTTATATGTAAAAGGCAACAATATAGACTTCTCACCATTTTCCATTTTTAGCTAATTTTTCAATATCCAAGTATTTCTTTTAGATATATTGCTGTTTTCAGGAGGGGTTTAACATAAACACTTCTGCTATGAGAGTCTCACTATTCTATTTATATCAGAGCTAAGAAATTGTGTATACATTTAATCCTAAGACTTCCAGAAAATGGGAATAAAGACTACATATGACCAGTCACTACACAGACTAACACCTATAAGAGATCCTTCCCTGGCCAACAATTTTGAGTTAAATACAGAATCAGTCAGGCCAACTACACACCGTAGTAGTAGAATTAAAGCTTAAAAGTCTGCTCTCATTGGAAAAGTATTTCAAAGAGCAAAATTTAAGAGTAATCTCAGATTACATATTTAGTTCATAATGATATTGTCTACAATAGATAATACTATAATTATATGTCAAAACAGAATTTCGATACTAACTAGAATTGAAAACAGAATTGGAAGGAAAGGACTCCTTATATTTTCCAACTTTAAGCCTTGATTATACTCTCCTTCATTGCTATTTCTACTAAGTGCATTTAAGTCATGACCATAGAATTATTTATAGGGATTCTCTTCCTGGAAAGGATTTATTTAACTGTTTATGTTCTATTCTTCGCATCTCTATCCTCCCCAGCTCATCAGGGGTGGCTGAAGTGGAAGTGACAGTCCCTGATACCATCACGGAGTGGAAGGCAGGGGCGCTCTGTCTGTCCAACGACACTGGACTTGGTCTCTCTCTTCCCACCTCCCTCCAAGCCTTCCAGCCCTTCTTTGTGGAGCTCACAATGCCCTACTCTGTGATCCGTGGAGAAGCCTTCAACCTCAAGGCCACGGTCCTCAACTACCTTTCCAAATGCATCCGGGTAAATAGCTCTCTGTCGTACATTGAACACAAAGTGTAACAGCCAAGTAAATTTAAAATTGCATTTTTTGAAATACAAGTGTAAGATGTGCTCACCCGAGGAGTAATGCTCTCAAAGATATTCATATGGTATAGAAGCTATGGTTGATAATATTTCCATATACTTGCAACTTAAAACAAACTTCTGACCCTTACCCCAACCCCATAAGGTTAGGAAGCTTATGCGATGAAGATTTCTGACACAGTGATAAAAAATCAGCGCGCTTCATTCTCATGTCTTAGATCCCCCAAGCTTTTAAAAAACTTCTACATTTGGGATCCCTGGGTGGCGCAGCGGTTTGGCGCCTGCCTTTGGCCCAGGGCGCGATCCTGGAGACCCGGGATCGAATCCCACATCAGGCTCCCAGTGCATGGAGCCTGCTTCTCCCTCTGCCTGTGTCTCTGCCTCTCTCTCTCTCTGTGACTATCATAAATAAATAAATAAAAATTAAAAAAAAAACTTCTACATTTCACATATTTAACTTCATATATCATATAGCATTAATTATAGTAAGCCTTACTTTAAAAGTTATGTGTAAGAAAAAAAAAAAAGTTATGTGTAAGTATTTGATCTCCACCGAAACTATAACCATTTGTAAATCTTATATACTCTCCTGGGAGACCTGAGGGAATAGTCAAGATCCCAGGCCAGAGAAGTACAGCCCTCACAGGCAACATGCCATCATGACTTTTCCTCATCTCTTGTCTCACCCCATGAAAGAGTAGTTATCCAAAAATACAAAGATTTTGATGTCAGATCCACTGTAAGGTAGTTGCTCTCCATTTGAATCATCTGAAGTATTAGGCAACCTAAAATCTAATCAATCCCCCAATATACATTATTTCAAACCATTCTCCCTTTGGTCACCTTCTCCCTGTGATCTGTCTCTGTCTCACATGTGGTTTCAGGTTAGTGTGCAGCTAGACCCAAATCCTGCATTCCTAGTACAGGAGAAGGAACAAGAGTCTCATTGCATCTGTGGGAATGGCCGGCAAACCGTGTCCTGGGCAGTAACGCCAAAGGCATTAGGTAAGGGACAGTCTCCTAGGGACAATTCTTTACTCAAGGATTATATATATCAGGGCAGGTCGGTGGCTCAGTGGTTTAACGCCGCCTTCAGCCCAGGGTGTGATCCTGGAGACCCGGGATCGAGTCCCACGTCGGGCTCCCTGCATGGAGCCTGCTTCTCCCTCTGCCTTGGTCTCTGCCTCTCTCTCTCTCATGCATAAGTAAATAAAATCTTTAAAAAAAAAAAAAAAGGATTGTATATATCAGTAGAATCCTTATATCTAGTGCTAATTCCCTCAAAGACACACACACACACACACACACACACACACCATGGTAGAGTATTTTGTCCTTTGTCTTTTATTCTAGGATGTCTAGACTACCCTCACTTCCTTTACCTCCATCTATCGCCACCTTGGATTTCTAGGGTCACTAGCCTCTAGTTGATGCTCCTCCCATTCCTGTTCCTCTGGTTTTATAAAAAAAAAGAAGTTACAAAGCATTGAACACTTACAAATCTTGAGGTTTGGAGACATGGAGAAAGGAGATAGTGCTCATCTATACTGACCATTTTTTAGGAAATGTGAATTTCACCGTGAGTGCAGAGGCACTGGAGTCGCAAGAGCTATGTGGGACTGAGGTGACAGTGGTCCCTGAATATGGAAAGAAAGACACCATCATTAAATCCCTGCTGGTTGAAGTAAGTAAGCCTACCCATTTGATAGATTATGGTGAGCCAATAAAAACAACGGTGAGTCAAGGTTCCAAGTTTTAGGTAAGAAGGGCTAAATAATCACAGAATTTTTCACAATATTTTCTCCTCTCTCTTTCTCTATCTGTTATCTCTTTCTCCATTTTTCTCTCTTGATATTTACGTAATTTTTCCTCACTTTCTCATCTATCAACCTGTCTCCTTCATATTGCTTATACTTATAGATTTGTTTATGTAATGCATTTGGAAGTCAGCTCCAATTCTTCTCTTCACTATTAAGAAATTTTGGTTCTGCTATCAATATACCATGTCTGTTCTCATCTCTGCCTTTTCTTTCTTTCCCTAAAGCCTGAAGGACTAGAGACGGAAACAACATTCAACTCCCTGCTCTGTGCATCAGGTAAGAGTCATTCATCTCAATTAAAATAGTATTGTCTAAACTTTCTGTAACATTTTAAGTTCAAAGAATTTTGTATCTTATTCCCACACTTCCCTATGACTTAAGACCCAAAGAACCATCAAACCATTTGATAAACAAGGCACCTGGTTCTTAGAGAAGCCACATAATTTGATCAGGAGATTATCCCTAGACTATCCCTATTTGTTTGATTCTACCCTAGCCCATGCTTCTGAGTCTTTATCAATTATAGCACCTGTGTAAACACCCAAATATCTTTCTGACCAGTATATGATGTGGTTATGTAGAAAGTAAGTAGAATCAATGAATATTGCCAAAGGGAATGTTTCCTTGAATATTTAGTATTACAATATATGAGTAGCTGAATTCAAGCCACCCCAACATTCAGTTTTGCATAGCTAACAGCATTTGATAACAGGACCATGCTATGTCCTGAAGAAAGAATTGACTTAGTCTGTACTATTATTGTAGTATCAATACTTGTTTGATTCTACCATGCTCTATCAGTCATTTGAGAAGAAACTAAAGAAATTCACAGCAGAAGATATAACTTTATCCTGATGGAGAATTTTCTAGTCTAAACAAAAACACAGAAACTTACTACACTAAGAAAGTTAACAACACACACACACACAAATAAAATTAAATAATAAATACTTAACAACACAATGTATCCTCAACTCAAACAATGTCAAATCAACATCATACATGTGTTTCTTGCCTTTCTGTCTACCTCCTAATTTATGTTTATTATGCTTATTGTACTGTCAAGATTTCAAATATATAAAATGTGTTCTAAAACCTTAATTGCCTGGTTGTTTAGCCTTATTTCAACATTCAAGTGAATTTACCACCAAATCCTTTTATCATGGCTTCTCTTCTATTCCTAACTTCTTCATTTTGATTTATTTCTTATGTATCTAGAGCATTATAATCATTAAGTAGTTCTATTAAAATTAATTTAATTGCCCATGTACTACAAAAATACATTCTCCTTTGCAAAACAAAACAAAACTTCACACTAATGGCAATCTTTTTCTTTTTTTTTTTTTTTTTGGCAATCTTTTTCAATACTTTAATGATCATCTATATATGTTTAGAAATAATATGCACAGGTGAATTTGTTTATATACATGTGATTTATGTAAATGTTATAAGTTTCATTCTATAACTTCTATAACTAAGTAACATTTTAGAACTTGCTACTTGGCAACCTGACTTAGAAATCTAATCCCTTTAAGTCCCTTTTTATGCCATACTACCAATATATCACAGTTCTGATTGGTTTTTTCGGCTATTCCTCTATTTTTTTAAGTATTTGCCAGACTGAATGATTGAATACCTCCTTATCTACAGATGCAAGTATATTTAAGGTAGATACCAAATGTGAAATTCATAATTAAGAGGGGACATGTAGGGATCCCTGGGTGGCGCAGCGGTTTAGCGCCTGCCTTTGGCCCAGGGGGCGATCCTGGAGACCCAGGATCGAATCCCACATCGGGCTCCCGGTGCATGGAGCCTGCTTCTCCCTCTGCCTATGTCTCTGCCTCTCTCTCTGTGTGACTATCATAAATAAATAAAAATTTAAAAAAAAAGAGGGGACATGTATATTAAGTTTTAATAAATCTTTAAAGACCTTTTTTATTACCTAATACATTAATATTCCCACCAGTTTATATTTCCCTGCATCATCCTCACCATCTTTAACCATCAAAGTTTTAAATTTTCCTTGAAAAATTTGGATGAAATATATATTGTTGTTTTTTCAATCTAATCACAAGTGAGGATGAGCTTATTTTTACTATTTATGAATATCGTCATATTCTTTGACCATTCAGGTTTTAGTGGTTTGTCTTTTTTCTGATTCATCTGTATGACACTGATTCTTTATCTATTGAATAAGTTGTAATTTTTTTTCACTTGGTAATTTGTCTTTTACCTCTGTGGCATCTGTTTTCTTACAAAAGTTTTTTTGAGGTAATGTAAGAGAGTTTTTTAACATACAAATAATATATGCGTAATTATATTATGTATTTAATTGTGTGGTTAAATTTAAATACACATTGCATGTATTAACATAATAACATAATGCATACAATTTGATGAGTTTGGAAATAAGTGTACATCTAAGACTCTTTCCATAATCCATACTATAAACCTATCCATCACCTCCAAAAGTTTCCTCTTACTCTCTTATTATCATATTTTTTTATGTGATGAGACGACTTAATACGAAATCTATCCTATTGGCAAGTGCTTAGGTGTACAATATGGTTAATAGTAGACACTGTTCTGGAATGCAAGGTGGTGCAGTGACTCTGGAAAACAATATAGAGGTTCATTATGACCCAGCAATTGCACTACTGGGTATTTACTCAAAAGATACAAATGTAGCAATCCAAAGGGACACCTGCACCCCACTGTTTATAGTAACAATGTCCACAATAGCCAAACAGTAGAAAGAGCCCAGATGTCCTCGACAGATAAATGGATAAAGAAAATGTGGTGTATACATATATGAATATTACTCAGCCATCAGAAATATGAAATCTTAACCATTTTGCAACAGCGTGGGTGGACTAGAGGATATTATGCTAAGAAATAATCAGAGAAAGACAATTATCATATCATTTCACTTGTGTGGAATTTAAGAAACAAAACAGAGGGGACACCTGACTGGCTCAGTCAATTAAGCATCTGCCTTTGGTTCAGGTCATGATTCCAGGGTCCTGGGATGAAGCCCCATGTGGGGCTCCCTGCTCAGTGGGGAGCCTGATTCTCCCTCTCCCTTTGCTGCTCCTTCTGCTTGGGCCTGCTCTTTCTCTCTTAAAAAAAAAATGTTTTTAATCTTAAAAAAAAACAACACAGGATCATAGGGGAAGGGAGGGAAAAATAAAATGAGATGAAATCAGAGAGGGAGACAAACCATAAGAGACTCTTAACTATGGGAAACAAACTGAGGGTTGCTGGAAGGGAGAGGGTTGGGGGATGGAATAGCTGAGTGACAGGCATTAAAGAGGGCACGTGATGTAATGAGCACTGGGTGTTATATACAACTGATGAATCACTGAACTCTGCCTCTGAAACTAATAATATACTATATGTTAATTAATTGAATTATAATTAAGTCAATAGTAGGCATTGTTCTATAAAAGAGATCTCTACAACATAATCCTCTGACATAATTGAAATTTTGTACCCTCTGGCAAAAATATCAATATTAATTTCATGAGCAAGGGGATGCAGCATGAAAATACTACATTTTTCTTTCATTGTCCTGAAATTTACCAATACTAAAATAACAGTAAATGTTTGCCTATTAGCAGCAATTTTTTTTATTTTCAGTAAGTCAAACACTGTTCATCTTCACCCCCACTCCATGTCTAGGGCTTCCATAGAAATACTACCTTCATAGCTGGTGAAATTTGATGGCAGTAAGGCAGAGCATTATTATAAAATTCAGGAAATTTCAGAGATTTTTCCTTTGCCTATGTATACATTAGGAGTTTTTTCATAAAACTTTTGAGTAAGGAGGTTAGGGATAGACACTAAACAGATCACCTTACATCTCCTGCCAGTCACAGGATGACTACAGCAGAGGCAACCTCGTGGGCACTTTGTAGCCTTATGGAATGCACTCTACATGCAGGGGAAAAGAGGGATGAGGAAGGAGAATTTCTGGAAATCTCAGAATCCTGTCGGTACACATTTAAGATACATATATTTTTGAAAGCAGGAATATTGTAAGGAGGACAACTTTTCAGAAGTCTAAGTGTAAGTAAGATACAGTTCTGGATTCTTGGTTTGGAGCTCTTCAGGAAGATATATGGTGGAAATAATTTTCATTATTCCTCTAGATGCTGAGGTGTCTGAACAATTATCTTTAAAGTTGCCAAAGAATGTAGTAGAAGAATCTGCTCGAGCCTCCATCTCAGTATTGGGTAAGCTCTGGCCCTAGTGAATTATTCTACTACATTGATAGTTTTTACTATATTTCTTTTCCATAAATACTTGAAATCCCAACTATAATGTCAACTTGATTCTCCCCTCCTGCTTTGGATTGCTCCCAATCATACTTCTGTCCCTGGACAACTCACACTTCCTAAAAATCTTCATTTTTCAATCTTCCTAAAGTGATTCATTTCTTCTTAATGATTCTGATAGATTATAATATATAAGCCTTATGACCTCCCATCTCTCCAATTCCCTAGGAGACATACTGGGATCTGCCATGCAAAACATACAGAATCTCCTCCGAATGCCCTATGGCTGTGGAGAACAGAACATGGTCCTCTTTGCTCCCAACATCTATGTCTTGAATTATCTAAATAAAACACACCAGCTGACTCCAGAAGTCATGTCCAAGGCCATTGGTTACCTCAATACTGGTGAGTGATTAAATGAGTGAGTGAAGACTTCTCGGTGTTATTTTAACAATAGATTGGATTTCCCAAAAGACTTGAATTACTTAATAATTCTATGATATGTTAGCTTATCAGAGGACCATAGTTACTATGATAAGAATGCTATAATAATTAATTTTGTGGTTATTATCCAGTGTCCAGTCTCTAATAAAGGTTTAAGAACCTTGTAACATAGGACAGCAAAATTTAAGAACTATCATAAGAGAGACCAAGGCATTTTAGTAATTTCTCTGGCCACAATGCATACAACCTATCATATTGTTTCATTAACCTTCCATTTTAGGTTACCAGAGACAGCTGAAGTACAAACACCGTGATGGCTCCTATAGCACCTTTGGAGAGCAATATGGCAAGAATAAGGGCAATACTTGGTAAGGAACAGACAGTTTTTTTGAGGTCCTATTTTTGTACTAGCTCTTTCACAATTATATTCCTAGTAACCTTGTCAGATATGTATTATTAAACCTATAGCTGGTTATAATAAATAATATACCAAGAGTAGCAAGGTAACAAACAGAGAAGCTGACATTTAAATACACGTATGTTAGATTGGTCCCCAAAATTCATCTTGTTAATAAAAGGTATTCTTTCTAAATAGTTTTTTTTTTTTGAGAGAGAGAAAGGGTGCACACGAGCAGGAAGAGGGGCAGAGGGAGAGAGAGAATCTTAAACAGGCTCCATGTTTAGTGCAGAGCTTGACTTGGGGTTCAATCTCATGACCCTGAGATCATGACCTAAGCCAAAATCAAGGGCCGTACACTTAATTTCAGGTGATTAACTGACTGAGCCACCCACATACCCAGAAATAGCTATCTTTTTAATCGTCATTTTTTTCTAAAATAGCTCCCAGTTTTTTAATATATGGCCAGTGACTGTATCATATAACTTCTAGGTAAACCATGTTAGCTTAGCTTTTAATATGTTTTTAGATCATACTCATCTTGACTACAAATAACTTCAGTAATTTATTCCTTTTTTCTGAAAGAAATGAAGAGGACCCAGTGACATGAAACATTGCTTTAAAATCCCTAAGGAGGGCAGCCTGGGTGGCTCAGCGGTTTAGTGCTGCCTTCGGCTCAGGGCATGATCCTGGAGACCCGGGATCGAGTCCCACATCAGGCTCCCTGCATGGAGCCTGCTTCTCCCTCTGCCTGTGTCTCTGCCTCTCTCTATATATATATCTGTGTCTCTCATGAATAAATAAATTAAATCTTTAAAAATAAATAAATAAATAAATAATAAAATCCCTAAGGCAGGGACGCCTGGGTGGCCCAGTGGTTGAGTATCTGCCTTCAGCTCAGGTCGAGATCCCAGGGTCTTGGGATTGAGTCCTTAAACACGCTCCTCTTAGGGAGCCTGCCTCTCCCTCTGCCTATGTCTCTGCCTCTCTCCCTGTCTCTCATGAATAAATAAATTAAATATTTTTAAAAAATAAAATAAAATCCCTAAGGCATGGGGCACCTGGGTGGCTCACTCAATTAAGCACCTGACTCTTGATCTCAGCTCAGGTCCTGATCTCAGGGTCATGAGTTCAAGCCCCTTGTTGGGCTCCACGATGGGTGTGGAGCCTACTTAAAAATACATGAATAAATTAAATCGCTAAGGCAAAGCAAAGCGGTTCACAGTTACTCAGTTTTCAATATAAGAAGATTCTGTCGTCTACAGATGGAAATCTCTAGAGAAGAAAAATGGCAAACCTTACTCAGATAAGTAAAACTAAGTAACATCAGAAGTACTTAGACTCTCTGTAGCAATGGGAAAATGAGTTAGCAAGGAAATACTAGATCTAGCAGATTAACCAAGCAGTCTAAAGGAGATAGGAGTTCCAAACACACAGGAATGCCTGTCAGGTGACTCACATCAATATAAACATGTCACACGAAGCCTTTACTCTGCCATAGTTATAAAACTATTGTAACAACATAAATATCATCATCTCCTTCCCCCTGCTCAGGCTCACTGCCTTTGTACTGAAGACTTTTGCCCAAGCTCGAACCCATATCTTCATTGATGAAGCACACATCACCCAAGCCCTCATGTGGCTCTCCCAAAAGCAGAAGGACAATGGCTGTTTCAGGAGTTCCGGGTCTCTGCTCAACAATGCCATTAAGGTGGGGTGTTCTCAGAGTTAGTTTCGATTTGTCCATTTACGATGTCTACAGGGATGAGAAGAAGTAATAATGTAGGAATTCCTTAGGAAAGGTAACTAACTAACATAATTAATTAGTTAACTAATTAACTAATTAATTGCTTAACTAATTAATTGATTAATTTTAAAAGCCTGGATAGTACCAAGAAAGAGGGGATAGAACTTAGGTTGATTGGGATCATTTGTCCCCTGGGGATGAATATGAGTAAGGATAAATTCCAGGACACAGTAGAATGCAAAGAGCCGATCAAGAGCATTCTCAGAAGTTAAATTACTCAAATCCCTCTCTCTTGTTCACCGTTACAGGGTGGAGTGGAAGACGAAGTGACCCTCTCTGCCTACGTCACCATTGCCCTTCTGGAGATCCCTCTCTCAACCACTGTATGTACCACCTCATTCCCTCGCTGAGCCATCATTCTGGATGCAATGAAACTGCTGCCCTGCTCAGAACAATCACCCTACTGAAAATCATGTCCCTTTATGCCACGCTGGTGTTTCCCAGGTCAACTGAAAATTTGGCCAATCCATTAAGAAAGATTTACACTATCCCAGTGAAGCCTCTAAGCTATTTTTCCCCTAAGACCTCCCACTACTGCCATATACACATGCAAAATGAATTCTAAAAATATGGCCTGTGTGTCCACCCTATGAATGTAATAATAGCATAAAAATATTTTTCTCTCTATCCAAAAGAATGAGAACAGATGGACACATGCATTTGAAAAATGATCTGTGTTTACCTAGGAATGTTAGCATCCCTATTCACATAGCTTGGTTGCCTCCTTGTTCTCTTTCCTCAGCACCCTGTTGTCCGCAGTGCTCTGTTCTGCCTGGAGTCAGCCTGGAAGTCAGCAAAGGAAGGACCCCATGGAAAGCATGTCTACACCAAGGCACTGTTGGCCTACGCTTTTGCCCTGGCAGGTAACCAGGAAAAGAGGAGAGAGATACTCACCTTACTTAATGAGGAAGCTGTGAAGGAAGGTGAGTACACATCTGAGATCCTCTCCCATCCCCCATTCTCTATATCCTCCCACACCTACCTCCTGTGATTCCTTGCACCCCCTCTTCTTTTGTCTATATCATTAGAAAATCGGGGATTTCTCTTTTTTTTTTAAGATTTTATTTATTCATGAGAGACACAGAGAGAGGCAGAGACATAGGCAGAGGGAGAAGAAGGCTCCCTGCGAGGAGCCTGATGTGGGACTTGATCCCAGGACCCCGGGATCACAACCTGAGCTGAAGGCAGATGCTCAACCACTGAACAACCCAGGTGTCCTGAAAATCGGTGATTTCTTAAGCAAGTCACACATCAGAAGATAAGAGGCAGTATACTCTAATAGTGAGAAGCTCAGCCTCTGGAGACTAGCTCCAAAACGTTTTACCTATGGGACTTTGGGCAAGTCACTTAACTTATTTGTGTCTCAATTCCTTCATCAGTAAAGTGAGGATAATAATAGTATTTACCTCACAGGGTTGTGTCAATATTAAGTAAATTAATACACGCGAAGCACTTAGTAGACTATATGATGGTACATAGTAAGTGCTATAGAAGTATTACCCATTATGATTACAATAACTGTTCTTTTTTTTCTTTAAAGATTTATTTATTTATTTATGATAGACAGAGAGAGAGAGAGAGAGAGGCAGAGACAAAGGCAGAGGGAGAAGCAGGCTCCATGCAGGGAGCCCAATGTGGGACTCGATTCCAGGACTCCAGGATCACACCCTAGGCCGAAGGCAGGCGCTAAACCCCTGAGCCACCCAGGGATCCCCCACAATAGCTGTTCTTAATATTCGCCCAATCCTTACCTGGTGCATCATATCATCTTAAACATAAGAAAGGGCTGAAGGAAGTCACTCACAAATAAATTCTGGTATTTTATGTTCATATCACAAGTCTGATCATGTTGACAAATCTATTTGTATTCACACAATATTTCTATGTATACACTGATCACGGATGGATCAAAGAAATAGAAAATAAAATGCAAATGATAATATTTTATCCAAATAAATCATATTCTACCTTTCTCCCCTGGCAGTGCCATTAATTGCTCATTTTTAGGGATCCCTGGGTGGCTCAGCGGTTTAGCACCTGCCTTCGGCCCAGGGGGCGTGATCCTGGAGTCCTGGGATCGAGTCCCACGTCGGGCTCCCTGCATGGAGCCTGCTTCTCCCTCTGCCTGTGTCTCTGCCTCTCTCTCTCTCTCTGTGTCTCTCATGAATAAATACATAAAATCTTTTTTAAAAATTGCTCATTTTTAAAATGTACTGGGAATATTTCAGATATACAAAAAGGCTCAAAGAATCATTAGCAAACCACTTTATACTTTCCCCCCAGCTGACGAAATACAAAATTATCAGTACAGGAAAAATTCCGTGTGTACCACGCCCACCCCCAGAGGTAACCATTACCTGGAATCTAGCGTTACAATTTCCATGGATTTCTTTATTTTTACTGCATATGCATTTCTAGACAACATTCAGAATTTTTACGTGTTCTTCATCTTTAGATAACCAGTATTACACCTTTCAGTATTTCTGCATCTTGTTTCCTTGTCTGCCTTTTCTTTTTTAAATTCAACATTGTACTAATAGGAGTCCCCTCTATGAGTGCCTGTAGTTCATTACGTTCACTGCCACATGATATATTGCAATAGACACATAGGCCATAATTTATATTAAGGAGTCTCCCCGCCTGGATCTTTTCTTCTTTCTTATTTGTCCCTCCTGCAAACCATGCAGCAGTGAACACCCATAGACATGTCTCCTTGAGCCTATGTGTGAGTTTCTCTAAACTATCCTTCGAGAAGTGAATTGCTGATTAGTAGGCTAAGCACATCTTGCCCTTTGCTGGATATTCCCCGCTAGCTCTCCCACAGCAGTGTGAATCAGTTCCCATTATTTCACACCTTTGTCAGCCTTTGGTATCTTAAGGATTAGTTATTTTTTCTGGCCTAACGAGGATGAACTCTACTACCTCGGGTCATCTGTGATCATCACAAGAAACCGCTATAGAAAAAATTATAGAAAATTTAGCAAAGCCCAGATAAGGTCTGGCTAACATCAGACAGAGGAAATCACCACAATCGGTGAGGGCACTTGCTCTGCTCTTTCTCTGCAACAACCCAACCATAGCAACCATTTGAAAACTTGGACGACTGTGGGCTTCGGACTCTGGCAAATCATCTGCCTTAGGCTGGCTGAGACCAACCAAGTCCAGATTTACACAGAAGAAAAAGCATCTAGATCGGGTTCAAGAGAATATGATTGCAATGTATCCCTCACTTCAGCTCTGGTTTAGGTACTTTCACCTTAAATTAAATAAGAATATGTAGTCACTCATACATCTCTTTTTCTCATCTCCAGAGAGTTCCGTCCACTGGGAGCGACCTCAGAAACCCAGGGCACCAGTGGAGCGTTTTTACCAACCCCGGGCTCCCTCAGCTGAGGTGGAGATGACGTCCTATGTGCTCCTGGCTTACCTCGTGGCCCAGCCTGCCCCGACCTCAGAGGAGCTGACTTCTGCCTCTCGCATCGTGAAGTGGATCACAAAGCAACAGAATTCCCAGGGGGGCTTCTCCTCCACCCAGGTCTGTGTTTACCGGAACCTTTTACTTCACCTTTAGGTAACAAAGTTTTGAACAAGATGTAAAGACATGCAAGAAGAAAACCTGAAGTTGAGAATTACATGAAATGAAAATATTATTAGTATTCAGGGATGGTGAGAAATAAGGAAGAATGCCTGCAGTTCTGGCACCCTATCCCTGTTATCATCATGGCCCCCTCTTCCCAACAAGAACTTTATCTTTCTAAAGAAACAGGACCCTGTATGCAATGGTCAGAGCAGAATGAACTAAAAAAAAAAAAAAAAAAAAGAATCTACCTTCTGGAATCTTCTGGAAGTTCTAAGAGTGCCTTCCAAACTGTTCCCAGGAACGCTACTCGAAACCCACTAATCTCTCCTTGCAAATGTCTCTATTTGTAGGTCCCCTTTAACTGGCTTGTTGTAAAGCTGACACATTTTATGCTTCCACTAGTTACCTCTTACTATACAAACATCTGTTCACCAGGAGCATGAAGAACTTTCTTTATTGTACCAACATCCTAAGCCTAACTATATAATCTTATATATAAAAAAATTTGTTAGTATGTACACAGCAGGAAGTTTCTTCTTCAGAGAATTTAGAGGTTAGCCTATAGGGTAAACCTCAAAGCGAAAGAGAATATGACAAAATGGCATCTCATCTTTTGTCCATAGTACTTAATCTCTTATTTTTCTATATGAATGGAAAAAACTGAATACTTTTATTAAAAGCTATTCTTTCTTAGAAATCTATTATTTAAAGACTGTCATTCAGATTTGAATGCTGACGAGAATTGAGAATATGGCATGCAGGGATGGGGGGAATCCAGACTTCCAATAAAAAAGAGAGCCAAGGACACCTGGCTGGCTCAGTGGCTGAGCATCTGCCTCTGGCTCAGATTGTGATCCCGGGGTCCTGGGATCGAGTCCTACATCAGGCTCCCCACAGGGAGCCTGCTTCTCCCTCTGCCTATGTCTCTGCCTCTCTATCTCTCTCATGAATAAATAAATAAAATCTTTTTTTAAAAAAGAAAGAGAGCCAAAAAATTCCATAAATCAAGAAAATACTTATAATTAAGCATGACCCCGATGATGACTGCAAAGGGCCTTAGATTTTCTCAGGCGCTGACCTCAGCAGCAGAGTAGAGTTTAATCTGGAATGAGAGCCAGACTGAACTGTGGTTGGGTGGTGGCAGATATGACCATGATTATCAAGTGACACTTCTTAGGCAAATAGCTAATGCCAGTAAATGATTCCCATTCACATATATTTTCCACATTCCATATCCCACAATATTTATAAATAAAGATCAATTTTCTGAGAAATAAAGTAAGCTTCCAAAGCATACAGTCCAAGGCACACATGTGAATGTTGTGGGTCTGCTATCTATCTAAGGAATATAACCAATCTTGAAATTAGAACTCCAATATTTAAGTAGTGAGGGAAGCAGGGAAGAGGAAATCAGCTAACATGGGCCTTTGGGCCCTCAGTAGGTTACCATGACGATGCAGGTTCTCTCACTCGTCTCTTCCAGGACACAGTGGTGGCTCTCCAGTCCTTGTCCAGATACGGAGCAGCCACTTTCACCAGGACTGGGAAGCCAACCCAGGTGACCATCCAATATTCAGGGACATTTTTCACAAAATTCCAAGTGGACGATGACAACCGCCTGTTACTACAGCAGACCTCATTGCCAAAGGTGCCTGAGGAATACACCATGACGGTGACAGGAGGAGGGTGTGTCTACCTCCAGGTGAGACTCTTGGGGACATGGGGCAGTGTCCACATAACTGTTCTCACCGAAAACTCCTCTAACTCAGCAAATGATAGGGCAAATCAGAGAAAAGAGTTGAGGAAGTTGGGAGGGGTGCCGGTGAAGAGAGAAACACAGATTTTTGTCTCTGATGTTCCACAGACATCCTTGAAGTACAATATTCTTCCAGAAAGGGAAGAGTCCCCATTCGCTTTGGAGGTACAGACTCTGCCCCAAACTTGTGACAGACCCAAAGCCCACACCAGCTTCCATATCTTGCTGAATGTCAGGTGAGACTTCTGAATTAATCATCTCATAGATATAACAACGAGTCCTCTTACTGGAACTCCTCCCAAAGCTGAGCAGTGTGGCAATAAATGGTTGCACTACATTTATTGAGAAAGCAATGCGTCCTCATGCTCATACAGAACTTCTCCATGGTGGGGTTTATATACATCGCACATCACCTGCCTCCAGGATCTATGATTGTCAAACCTCATTATTTAAGGATTAATTCCCCTCAACAATAACTAAAAACAAAAGAATATTAGCCCTTGCCTCTGACCTGAATTCCTGATTTAATTCTGATGTAATCGATTCATCCTCTGATTTCATTCTATTGTAATGAAATTCTATATTATCTTTGCTCTATCCAGGGCAGAGATGGAGAATTCCTGAAAAGTATGAATAGAAGGAAGTAGTGACTCTCTAGTTAGAATTACTACTGGCAATAAATAACTCTCAGGTTATATACAAAATAATCAATTTGGGGGGAACATACATATATATGCAGCAGTATTCAAGTAGCTCCAGGGCTTACCAAAAAAATGTGTCTGTCCACAAGAGTATTCTAGCCTTGATGGGGATATGATTCAGGAAAAAAAGTTAAAGTATACGTACCAAATAAGTGGCAAAGGTTAGAGGTCTCAGACCCAGCTATGCATCACTTACTGTCTTAAATTACAGAGGTTGGAGTCCACACCCTTGAAGTCCTGATTCATCAGGTCTAGGGGACAGCCTGGTCTTTGTGGCTTTAACAAGTTCCCTGGAGACTATAATGCACAACCGTCTTCCACATAGGGTGGATATTTAGGAAGACTTCCATATACCTTTGAAGGCTGTAAGGGCTTGCTATGGGCATAGAAAAAGAGAATATTTAACAACACAGAAGACCCTAATTCCTTTCTTCCCTAATTCTTCAGTTACACCGGGAGTCGTCCTGAATCCAATATGGTGATTACTGACGTGAAGATGGTATCTGGCTTCATTCCCCTGAAACCAACAGTGAAAATGGTAGGTCTAGTATAAGTTCAGGAGGCTCTCTTTTATTTGATGTTTTAGGTATCTTCACACTAAGAAAATACTAAAATACTTTAAATCACTTCTGATTTAAATAATACTTTCTCCAATCTGAGAAATATAATTTAACATGCTTGTATACTAGGGTTTTTGGTGTGGGTTTTTTTTCCTCATTAAACTTTGTTTTAATGGATCTCAAGATTCTGTGACAGATTTTTGGTCAAGTTGTTCCCATTAAAAAGTACTTATTTTAAAAACTAATAAATTAAAACACACACACACAAATGGTCCACAAAACATTCACCCTTCCCTCTGAAGGTTTTCTGAGACATTTTCATCATTAACCAGTCTTCCTTTTAAACTTAACTGTCCAATTGAGACAGAGTTCTGTGGTCATTCTTCCACAACTGGTTAAGACTGGGATAATATAATATTAGGTATAATATTCATTTAGCCTCCTGAGCTTCTGGGCAGATGTGGTGATCTTGCCAGCTCCAGCAGCCCTTTCATCCATTGCTTTGATACACCTAAAGGGACTGTTTCATGTTACAAACAGCTCTTTTCTATGAGCCACATCTACTAGAAGGTCAGCAGGTTCCCACTTTTCATGGAGCTTAGACTCTTAAGAAGATAAAGCTTAGGGGCGCCTGGCTGGTTCAGTAGGAAGAGCATGATCTCCTCATGGTCCCAAGCCGCATGCTGGGTGTAGAGATCACTTAAATAAACAAAACATTTTTTTAAAAATGAGATAAAGTTTATGCACCAGTAGAAGGAAAAAAACATGAAAATGACCAATAGATATTAACTGTAATTATTACAGAAGTTCGGAGAAAAATGAAATTGCTGTAAGTTAGAGAAAACAAAATAAAGTTAAAAAAAGAAAAAAAGCCCTTCACAAAAGAATAAAATGTAAACTGAACATCAAAATATGGGGAATTCCCAAGTTTAGGATATTTATTTCACTCTTCTTCAGATATATCAACTTTATGCATAGTCATGTACCATACTAATATCAAACCCTGCATCCCATGCATCCCAATTATCTTTCAGTTTTTAATTTGAAAACATTACCCTCTTCACTTACAAAAATCACTTGAAGAAACTTTCCTCTTAGGCTTAATTTGGTAATAACAATTCTTCTTTTCTCTGGTTTTCCCAGAGGTTTCATCTGTTTATTAACATTTGTGATGTCTTACTTTTCTTCAGCTTGAGAGATCTAGCCATGTGAGCCGAACAGAAGTCAGCAACAACCATGTGTTGATTTATCTGGATAAGGTAAGAGCCCTGCCACTCTAGTAGCAAAAAAATACAGATAATAATCTCTCTAAGAGGACTATAATAATCCTATTCTAAAGGATGTGAATCAGGGCATTTTGGAGACATCACCTCCATGGCAAAAATTTGAGCATTCTAATATTAATTCCAGTAAATATTCTCCTCTCCTTTATTCACATTTCATGTGAAACTATGGGAAGAAATAGCTTATTATAATTTTGGGATGTAAATCCTTCCAGAATGTTATAAGCAAAAAATTCTCTATACAATGTGTTTGTTATGTCCATAAGCTATTTTGAAGCTTTGAGTAATATAAGGAAGAAATCCAATGGTAAATCTAATGATTTCTTCCTTCTATTATTATATCAACATCAATTATTATGTGGATGTTGATATGTCAATTATGTATTATATTTCAAATACATCAATTATATAAATGACATCTCAATTTCAACAGCACATCAACAGTATAAAAGGGGAAAATACTCATTTCAGCAAGGATGCACCATAAAATGATAAGATGAGTTGACCAATAAACCAATCTCATTTTATAGTTATGTGTTCTAACATTATTTATTCATATATTAATGGACATTTTATTTTACAAGTGTTTTGAAAATGTAATAAGGCTGTAACAATCGACCTTTTATATTACTTTTTAAGTCAACACAGTATTTCTACAAGATAGAGGAGTAAAACTATACAAAATCACTGGATTTGTAAAAATGAACATTGCCATTCAACCAACAAAAATCATATTGTCATTCACCCATTATAAATAGAATGCACATACCAGCATTGATAGGAGTATATGAATTGTTTGAGTTATTTAAGAAAAATTTAGGGATATTTTCAAGCACCCTGGAAGCTTTCTATAAAACTTAAGGACACCATTAGTTGATAAAAAGGTTTTTTTTCTTGTGATGCCTGCAGTTAAGCATCTGCCTTCGGCTCAGGGCATGATCCTGGAGTCCTGGGATCGAGTCCCACATCGGGCTCCCTGCATGGAGCCTGCTTCTCCCTCTACCTATGTCTCTGCCTCTCTCTCTGTGAGAGAGAGGTCTCTCATGAATAAATAAATAAAATATTTTTTTAAAAAAAGGTTTTTTCTCCCCAGAAGTAGATGAATAATTAAACTCATTCAAAGAAGAGAGAAGAAAGCTTGTCATTTCCTTTTGCTTTCTAGGTGACAAATCAGACACTCAGCTTGTCCTTCATGGTTTTGCAAGATGTCCCAGTAAGAGATCTGAAGCCAGCCATAGTGAAAGTCTATGATTACTATGAGACAGGTGAGTATGAACAACCTTCACTTAGAAATTAAATTTCTGATCACAAAAATTTAGATTTGAGAAATGTGTAGGGGCAAATTATTACACTAATTATTCTTACTACTTCGTTTTGTCTCCATCAAGTCTGATTCTTCTCTGTCTTCTATACATACATTGTAGAAACTATCTTATCGTGTAAATACATCAACTACTAATAGAGACCACCTGTGGGATGTTTCGTTCCCTTTTCTTCAGATTAGTTAACTATAAGACAACATGAGACTTAAATAAGTATAACATTTGAACTTTCAGAAGTTAGGGGAAAGAGAAATACAACATATTGTATTTGAAGAGTTAGCAATATAAGACAGCAAGCAACACATCAAATGGATACTTATGTTTCTGATACAATTCTTCCCATAATAAAAGATTTTTTAACTGACTTGCATCCCATAGATGTTTTCTTTCCCTCTCACTTCACCTAATGGTTTTGTTTTGATTCAGATGAGTTTGCAATTGCTGAGTACAATGCTCCTTGCAGCAAGGGTAAGTAAGTAATGCACACTCTTTCCAAATGCAGTCAGACCCGCTTGGCTTGTCTCTCACATTTCCATAAAATTCTGGCTAAATATTTTTCATAGACACCATCTTGCTCACAGTGCAACCTATTATAGAAAAATGCATTTATCGGGAAAGGGCCGCTGCTGGGCAAATTTCAGATAGTTCATAGGTTTATTTGTTGGATACTTATAAGTAATAAATCTCATTTCCCACTGTGCTAATCAGGCTTCCTTAGGCAATATGCTACCCAGACCTAAGGGATGGAACATTCACTGTTCAGGAAGCCCAACTCCATCTTGATTCTCTCTTTTTTCCACTATCACAGATCATGGAAATGCTTGAAGACCATGTCAGTGAAAACCTCTTTGCTGGTGTCCTCATTCCACAGACTGAGGAACTTTTGTGTCTATGAAGATTTGAGGAATAAACTTTTTTTTCTGGTCAGTTGTTATCACTGCTTCCTCATTCACACAATAGACATTTATTACATTTCCATATAATCCCCAATAGAATTCTGAGATTAAAAATTCATAGCAATCAAGGGTTGAGGGACTTCAGAAAATGAAAAACATTACAGTGATGGTGGTCTAAGTAGGCTTCATTAGAGGTTGCAGGCAAAGTACTGGATTATTTACTGTAAGAATGTGAAGTATGTTTGGTTACAGGAATCCCCTAAGAAAAAGCCAAAGTGCATGGAAAAGACTTTCCATAATAAAGAGAAATAATGAAATACAGTGTTGGATAAGTTATATTGGGAGGCAGCATAATTAGTTGGAACTTCACCTGAACTGGGGTTATGTGTCCTCAGAACCAAATCTGCCATTGCCTGATACAAGTGATTAGTCAGAGTTAACCGTGGGTCTCAGATGATAAAGGATGACAGAAGGAAAATGCTGAGGGTAAAGAAAAAAAATAAATGCTGAGGGTGATACATTAGAAGCAAGCTCCCGTAGGGGTGCCTGGGTGGCATAGTCGTTTGAGTGTTGGACTTTTGATTTCAGCTCAGGTCATGATCTTGAGGTAGTGGGATCGAGCCCCACATTGGGCTCTGTGCTGAGCATGGAGCCTACTTGGGATTCTCTCTCCCTCTCTTTGCTCCTCCCCCAACGCTCTCTCTCTTTCTCTCAAAAACAACAACAAAAACAACAACAAAATGAACTCTTTTAGAAGAAAGTATATGACTCAAAAGTCTGAATAGGAGTGTTATATTGGAATACTTTTTCCCCAGAACTTTGAGTCAGGATCAAAAGATAGGTATAAACTCAAGGAGGCATTCAGACACAGAAATAAGTGTCCGCACAATATCCAGTCTTTACACATTCTTCATGGTAAGTATTGAAATCATTTATTGTATGGATAGAGGGGCAGAAGACTCAGGAGTTCATAGAGATCTCTGGAGTAGTCCTAGGAGTCTATAGGAGTCCATGTCTTCATTTGGGTTAGTTTGATGGATGCCTGAATGGTATCAACTAAGAACTCTAAAGGACTTTGAAGTTAAGCGTTCTTAGCTCTATCTCTGGAACTGGGTACAAGTAAAAAAATAAAAACTATCACTGAATTCCACACATCCAAGCCTCCCCATCTCAACCCTACTGAATCCCAGATCTCTTGCAAAGCTGCAATAGCACTACAGAAGCCCCACAGACAAAAACTCACAAGGCTGACAGAGCACCAGATTTATTCAGCACAAACTTGATAACCAGGGCCAGGCTAAAACCCTGTCAAAACACCGGGAAGAAATGATTATCCTAATGGTGAAGTGGGCAAGGACAGGGTTTCCTTCTTCAGAGAATCATCTACCTTCTGTATTTTTTTAAAAGATTCTATTTATTTATTCATGAGAAAGACAGAGACCTAGGCAGAGGGGGAAGCAGGCTCTCCATGAGGAGCCTGATGCGGGACTCGATCCCAGAACCCTGGATCACGACCTGAGCCGAAGCCAGACGCTCAACCACTGAGCCACCCAGGTGCCCTTTACTTCCACATTTTACACAATTTTCAGTTTGATGTGGTGCAAAAACCATGTGCTTTCCAAGATGTGGAAAATAGAATGGACTCAAAATTCGACTCTGCAACTTAATACCTATGCAATCTTACTCAGCACTTAACTCCTCTTGAAACTCAATTTTCTGATCTGTAAAGAAGGAGAATATTATCAACCTCCACAAGTGTGTGTGAGGATGAAAAGACAAAGGCCCTGCACATAGCGGACCTCGCCAGACACAGCAATGCCGGCTGGAGTCACTGGCCACCTTGGTTCTATCTGTGAAATGGGAATAGAAGCAGCAACTATCTCAGGAGACAGCTATGAGGAGTGTGCTCGCTGAATTGAGTCCTTGACACACATAAACACTCAGTAACTAAATGGTAGCTATTTCTCAAATATCTTTTAAAGCCTGCCAGTAATAACATGACTTCTTCAAGGGAAATTAGTTCAGAAATAGGGGAGCTCAAGGTTGTTTCTGAACAATAACAACAATGCACTGGAGAGCAATTAACCACAAAAAAGCAAATCTGAAATAACTTACCATTTTAAAAATTACATTTAGAAGTCCAATTATTTTCTCCAATTTCCTGAACACAAAGTTAATAAAAATCTGAGGCTTTAAAAATATACTGGAAAATGCAAGTAATTGGGATAAGGCTGTTATATTCATTCTGCTAGCAGGGAAGGAAGTGGGGAGATGACTAGGCAGGTGGTGGGGGACACTGGGCTTGAGCCTCGGGGGGCTCTGGGTCGACTCTTCCCAGGGGCCTCTCGACCCTGTGCAAGTCAACAACAAAAACAGAAACAACCCAGTTTCAAAATGTCAAAGCACTTGAATAGAGATTTCTCCAAAGAAGAGAAGAAATGGAAAATATGTACATGAAAGATGCTCAACACCATTAGTCATCAGGGAAATGCAAATCAAAACCACAATGAGATACCTCTTCATGCCTACTAGGATGACTATAATTAAAAAAAAAAAAAGAAAAGGAAAATAACAATTGTTGCCAAGGATGTAGAGAAATTGTAACCCTTGTATATTGCTTGGGTCATTTGGGGAATGGCATGAAAGAAACAAGATTTTAATGTTCAGAGGTTGACATGATTACCAAAGTATTTTGTTTTTTCATCACTTTTAGAAATGAATGAAAAAAAAAAAGAAATGAATTAAATTCATTTTAAATTACCAAATTCAAAAATAAATAAATAAATAAATTACCAAATTCAATTTAAAAATAAATTAATTATAACTTGACAGATAATAAGGGTCTGAAAAATGTTTATTAAGTTTTTTACTTCATATTCTGATTAGCTTCCAATTAAAAACAAGTACAAAGAGTTAACAGAGAAGAAAGTGTTCATGTCCAGTAATTGGGCGTTATGTGTCTGAAAATGGTTATTGTTTAACCCGACAAAATGTCCCTCAGCCCCTGTAGGACTCAGGCAAAGTACGGCTAATATACTCTTGTATGACTTATATTGGGTAGAGTTCAAATACAACACTGGGACTGATAGAATGCAAGAAGATAGGAGAGTTAATTCAGTCACATAGTAATTGTTACAGGAAACAAATATTTCATGCAATTGACTTGAGGCATCTAACTTCATAGTCCCCATTTGTGTCCAATCTCAAATATTCCTGCTATTTCATGTTATCAATCATGCATTCATCCAACAATTACACTGTGGCCCAATAGGAAACAAAACACTCTCCACCTTCAGAGAGTTGTATTCTAGAAAGTGGAGAAAAGATTTTTTAAAAACAAAAATATAAACAAGAAATTTAAATTGCAGACAAGAAATGTTTCCTGATATGGGAGGGAAAGACAGGGAGGAAGATGGAAGTAGGAATGGGGTAGGACTACAGTTCTATGTAGTAACTCAGGAAAGACTTCCGTAAGAAGCCGTGGGTGCCTGGGTCGCTCAGTGGCTGAGCATCTGCCTTCAGCTCAGGGCATGATCCTGGAGTCCTGGGATCAGGTCCCACATCAGGCTTCCCATGGGAAGTCTACCTCTTCCTCTGCCTGTGTCTCTGTGTCTCTCATAAATTTTTAAAAATTAAAATTAAAAATAATGTTATAGGAAGAGACCTATAAAAGGTGAGAAAATGTTGCTCATTTTCCTGTCTCTGTTTCCTCCTCTTTCTTGTTCTTGATCTCTCTTCCTTCTTTCCTTCCACCTTTTCTCTCTGTTCCTCTTAATTAGAGAAACTCATGGGATGAAGTAAGTATTCCGAAGCTATGGAGTCAGTATCAAAGTTACAATGGCTCTCTTCTCCCAGAAAATTCTTTTTTTTTTTAAAGATATTATTTATTTATTCATGAGAGACACAGAGAGAGGCAGAGACACAGGCAGATGGAAAAGCAGGCTCCGTGCAGGGAGCCCAACATGGGACTCGATCCCAGGACTCCAGGATCACGCCCTGGGCTGAAGGCAGGCGCTAAGCCACTGAGCCACCCAGGGATCCCCCTCCCAGAAAATTCTTACAAAGATTATCTAATATCTGTACTGTCTAGAGGTTGGCACATTCCCTCCCTGTGCTGATATCAATAGTAGACTTGAAATTATTCCCCTTATCAGCCCTTGGGAACAGTGATAATAAGTAACTATTATTATAATGAGGAGTAGGGGAAAGAGAGGAGCTCCAACACGATGTTGCTTACCTTGTGCCCTGCATGGTGATAAGGACATTACATGGCTTTCTTTCTCACCCTCACAGTGCCCCCACGAGTGGATGGGATTATTATTTGCATTTCAAGGTTGAGAAAATGAGGCTTAGAGATGCTAAGTCAACTAGAGAAGCCAGGATCTGATGAAGATGACATTCTCAATCATGACGCTAGTCTTGCACTTTTGATGTGCTTCTCTTCTCATGAAATACCACCTTCAGGGCAAGGCAGAGAAAATCTTATCATTCCAGTGTTACTGCTCAGAAGCTGTGGCTTGGATCAGAACCAAAAATGATTTCATTGGAAGACATGACTTAGGCATGCAGTGTAGTGATGATGAAGAACTAGACCCCTGCATCTAGACCATGTGAGTTTGGATCTTAGATCCTCCACTTAGTACCTGTGAAATTTCCAGTTGGTTACTTAACCACGGGGTATGCCATCTGTGAAAAGGGAGCGATAAGAGTACCCACTCCATGATATTGTTGGGAGGATTAAATGAAGTAACATAAAGCCCAGCATATGGTAAGAGCTCAATAAATATACCTGTTAAGTGTGAAGCCGGGACTAGAGCTCCATTTGGACTCACAGTTCAGTGCATTACTGAACTCCAGTACCCAGAGGACTGTATTTTCCAATCTTGAGGAGGAGAGGGATCTAACTTGACAGAGTGAAATTTCAGGCAAGCAACTATCTTGTTACAAGAAAGTTTTGGATATTTTATCAAAATAAAAAGTATAAATAGCAATAAATAAAACAGTGGAGGAAGAAAAAAAATAATAGAACCGAACACCAAATGATGAATTTTCTATATGGAAATTAGACTTCATTATGCTTGAGTCAAAAAAGCCAAATATAACCAATTTTACAATTGCCTAATTTTTTAATAATCCTTCTATATTTTTATACCTCTTAAATATGTATGCGTTTTTTCCTTAACTTCCATGATACACCATATTGCCCTGCTTTTTCTACTATTCCTCTGTCTATTTCTTCTGGGTCTCCTTAAATGCACTTGTTTCTCGGAGCCCTTTTTTAGACTTCTTCGTAATCTGCATACTCTACATGGGGGATGTCATCCATTCCCCTGCCTAAAGTCCTCCAGATATGATGATCCAAACTTGTATCTCCAGCCATGAGCCCTTTCCTGAGCTTTAACCTCTCCTATTCAACTCAATGATAGACATCCACATGCACGTCACGTCTAAACCACATTCATCACATTCATCACACACACACACACACACACACACACACACACTGCTGTGCTTTCTGTTAATGAAAGCATCATAATCCACCCAACTAGAACAGAGACTAGAAATCATCCCCAACTTTCTTTCCACCCTAAATATCCAATCATTCAAAATATTTCATTGATTTTTATTTTCCTTCTAAATACCGTGTAAATTCATCTTCTCTCCATTCCCACCACCTCCATCTTGGCTGAGAATCCCATCACAACATTTCTAGATAGCTAAATTCACCTTCAAATGAGTCTCTCTGCTTTCAGTCATCCTCCAAACCACCATATCAAGGATTCTAAACCAGATTCAAAGATGTCATTGCTTAAACACTTATCTGACCCCAAATGTCAATAGTGCTGAGGCTGGGAAACTCAGTTCTAAGATGAGGAGGTGGGTTCTGATGAGAGGGTGATTTGCATTCCCTGGCCACTTTACTAACAGCATCTGCTCTGACACCACTTCTGGCCACTGCTGAGAGCAATGAGCCCTTTCAGGGTGTTCCTGCCAAATTCCACACGCTCTGCTTGGAAGCCTTGGGGTGGGGCATTCTGTTTGCACAGAGCTCCCTCATAAATAAATGCCTGTGAGCTGGGGGAGTTTCGGAGACTACGCAGAGTGCAAGGAGGAAGATACCATATTCTCGGATCTCCTACACCATGAGGACAGACAGATATGCTCTGTCATGTCTTGTTCTAATTCTTCTTGACCTCAGTACATGGAAGACCATGAATACCACCCATGGTCTTATTTTTATATTGTCCCCTTTTCTTTCCATCCTCTCTTCTCTTCTGTCATTCCATTGCCATTTTTCCCTCCAAGCCACTAGCTGTTTTCTTGAATGCCCCTTCCTACTTTAATATTATATAAATTTGTATAATTTTTTTTCAGAAGTGATTCATATGACTAAACTTATATGTGATTTTATTTCAGAAAACTCCCTTCCTGTGAATCTGTCACTGTTGGTTCATAACCTCCTCGGAGCTTCCCAGGCAAAATCTGAAACCAGCTCTTGTATACAGAGGGCAGGGAGAGGTCAAATAAGTGAAGGGAATGTACATAGGAGGCTTGTGTTCAGCGACTGCAAAACAAGTAGATCCTCACACCCAGCTGGCAAATCTTTTTTTTTTTAAGATTTTATTTATTTATTCATGAGAGACACACAGAGAGAGGCTGAGACACAGGCAGAGGAAGAAGCAGGCTCCATGCAGGGAGCCCAACATGGGACTCGATCCTGGGACTCCAGGATCACACCTTGGGCTGAAGGCAGGCGCTAAACTGCTGAGCCACCCAGGCATCCCAACTGGCAAATCTTAAAAATGTATACAAAGGCCTTACCTGGGTTCAGCCACATATACCGTGCAGGTGTTCTCATCACCACATCCCTATCTCCAGTCCCTGTCCCAGGGGCAGTCGCTGGGAATAGGAAAGGCAAGAAGAATGTATTCCAAGGACGGTAGAATGGGTAAGGAGCCTCTGAGTGCCAAGGTCAAGCTCACGGGTCACCTGTGGTCACATCCTCTTAACCTCTTCCAACATTCCACTAGCTGTCTTCCCCAGTGTGCTCTGAGAGGTCAGCAGGGAGTTTCATTATCATGGAGGTGGCCCGTTTTCTGCCTACACTGGAGGCAGATGCCACAGTAACAATGCAGGTACATGGAAGAGAAAACACAGATTTAGACAGTGATTCCTGAAATCAGTGACAGCTTTTTCCAGCAAGAGCCCATGATCCACACCATTGATTTCTTAAAGCCCCTAGGCTGGGGATCAGGTCACTCGGGGTGTTCACTTGTGTCTGCAAGGATTTAATGAAGATCATACATTAGCAGACTGACTCATCAGGTATGAACACAACATTTTGTTTGGATAACGGCACGAGTGCCTCCTTGTGAGACGCAATGATGGCCAGCCTATTTTGAAGAACAGCTTTTCCCTTAAGAGACATTTCAGTATTCAGTAAGGACAGACTTTGTTGCTATCATTCAAGGCTTGCTGGGTGAATTTAGTAAGGGCTTCTATCTGTGCTATAATGTTCTCCAAGCCAGTGGAGGGGACAAATGATGGTACTGGTGGAAAACAGAATGTGTCCATCTGGCCTTGAGGAGAAGGAGGTTGACAGTTTTAGGAACTTGACCTGGTTGTACATACCACATACATTGACCAAGGAGAGAGCACTGTCAGACATGAGGAAATGACTGAAGGAGAGAGATGCCAGACCAGGACTCCCATCTTCTTTTCAACAACAGGAGTATAGATGGCCCGTCTCTGACTTCCTAGGAATTTGTTGTATCTTCTCTATAGATGCCCAGGGTCTATGTGCCCAGCGAGATCCCCCTCATCAGGCTGACCCTACCTGCAGGCTAGAATAATCCAATCTATTTTATGAATGCCCGGATCCCCCGAGTCCCATGTAGTTGCCAGGTACCAGGCAGGACTAGGTGTGTGTGATGTTGCTCATTTTCTCTCCCTCTTGCCAGGTCGGAGAAATGCCATGGCTCCTGTATCCCATAGCAGCTCTAACCACACCTGGAGACTTTCCCAGGGCGTTTTGTGGGAAGTTGGCAGTTATTCAGTAAGCTCAGTGAGAGCATATTCTCTCACCATGAGCATTGAATGTCTCCTTCTGAGACACTCAAATAGAACAGTGATTGTAGGTGCTTCCTTAGAATTTATCAAAGGGAAGAGGGAGCCTCTTTAATGACTTTGTAGGTGACAAGGACTTACTCCACTGTATCTCCTTCACTGTGAGTACTAACTGCTATCTCCCTGTTTTATTTGTTTTCTTCCTTTTTAATATAATTCTAACGGCCTGGAGATTGGTTTTCCAGAACAGGGAATTAATTTAAAAGGACATCAATGACTTCAGGGACGCCTGGGTAGCTCAGTGGTTGAGCGTATGCCGTTGGCTCAGGGTGTGATCCTAGAGTCCTGGAATCAAGTCCCACTTCGGGCTCCCTGCATGGAGCCTGCTTCTCCCTCTGCCAATGTCTCTGCCTCTCTCTCTCTCTCTCTCTCTCTGTGTGTGTGTGTATGTGTGTGTGTGTCTTTCATGAATAAATAAATAAAATGTTTAAAAAATAAAAATAAATAAAAGGACATCAATGACTTCAAAGGAAAACCTAAAAAGAAAATTTATCTGAACAAAGGAAGAAAGTATATATTTCCCATCCCAAAAAAGGGAGAGGCATTACTTATAGACAGGCAAATTTGCTATTGAATCCCCAAAATGGTCCTATTAGCCAGAGAAAGAATAAGTTAGACACTTTGGGATATTTCTTTTTTTTTTAAGATTTTATTTATTTATTCATAGAGACACACAGAGAGAGAGAGAGAGGGAGAGAGAAAGGCAGAGACACAGGCAGAGGGAGAAGCAGGCTCCATGCAGGGAGCCCGACGTGGGACTCAATCCCTGGTCTCCAGGATCACACCCCAGGCTGTAGGCGGCGCTAAACCACTGAACCACCGGGGCTGCCCCCTTTGGGATATTTCTAATAGTAGGGCACAAACTTTGAAAGAATACTAGAACTAACAAGTGTCCCCATACTCTACATATAATTTATATCCTGAGGAAATTTCCAGTTTCCTTTTGGGGCAGTCCACTCTCAAGACATACCTCCTACCATCATCACAATATGAATTTTTCCCTTTCCCATAGTTTTCAGAGTTAGATTTACTTTTTAATTTACATTATAATATTTACTCCATACAGCTGACTATATTTTAATTGCTATTGTGGAGTCGCCTGGAAATTTGGGTTTCATTTGTTACGTTCATTCTGAATTATTCGCCTCCACCTTAAGTTTCAGTAATAAGTAATACCTCTTACCTACCCTCCTGTGATGTTGAAGAAGAACAGGTAAGAAATACAGAGGCCTCCAGAGAGAGATTATGAAGGCTCTCATGTTCGTTCTTGTTCTCAGCTCCCAAGATCCTCAACTTTTGAGAATGCTGTATTCCTCTGTGTCCAGATAAAAAGATCAACACCATGAATTCAGGGAAAATATCACAGCCCTGGCAGAGAACACAGAAAGGCTTATCTCTGTCAAAACATACAAATAAGCCTATGTGCCAGGGACAATATGATATGACACTCCACAGTGGGGTAACTTTAGAAATTAGATATCCTTCGCATGTTACCCAAAAGATCTCACTAAGAAAAATTGTCTTCTCCCATTACGTTTCAAGTTGTCTCCGTGGACAAAAATTTTCACCCACTTCAAGAGTCTATGAGCCTTTTGTGTGTATATCAATGGTTTGGGAAACAGTAGTGGCCATGGGGGCTGGGGAGAGAAATGCAAGAAAGGACATTTGCCTCTAACAAACCTGAAATCAACAGCAACAACCCTTAACCCAAGCAGAAAACTAGATTGTCATATGAAGCGTTACCAAATGGGAAGAATGAATTTCTTTTCCTTCACACTTTTTAATCAACCAGATATCAGTCAAGTATCTTTACTGTTCAGAAGTATCTATATCCTCATAGCTGGGGACCTACACAGACAATAACAGACAGAGGTTGGCCTTTGACATCATTTCATCACATAAATCCTCAAAAGCTGTATACTCTCACTGCTTTACCCTTCCACTTAGACTTGTAGAAAACTGGGGCTCCTGGGAGGCTCAGTGGTTGAGTGTCTGCCTTCAGCTCAGGTCTGATCCCGGGGTCCTGGAATCGAGTTCCTCATCAGGCTCCCCACAGGGAGCCTTCTTCTCCTTCTGCCTATGACCCTGCCTCTCTATGTATATCTCTCATGAATAAATAAATAAAATCTTAAAAGAAAAAAAAGAAAGAAAACAGTAAATCCCAACTCTACTAAGTGTTCCACATCTTTACCTGTATTCTTTTTTCTCTACTTCTGTTGCAATGAAAGAAGTATCCACATTTCAACTCAAAGCCTACCACCCCTCCAGCTGTGCCCAGCCTCTTTCCTTCTCCAGGGCTCCCACTTGTCCTCTTCTCCTCCATCATTGTATTTCTCCTTTATAATTCCTTATAGGAAAGAAGGATGATTCCTAATAAGCTGCACACCTTACTAGCACCTTATTTATTTTTAAGTTAAGCATAAAGTTTCCTGAGGCCTCACACCTCTCACTAAATACCATTCCATTTCTCTATTCCCCTTCATGACCAATCTGGATGAAAGAATTTACTACACACAGTATCTCTACTCTTTGAGCTTTTAAAATGCTACCTCCCATCTCTTTGAGCTTTTTTTTTTTTTTTTTTTTTTTTTTTTTTTTTTTTTTTATTTATGATAGGCAAACAGTGAGAGAGAGAGGCAGAGACACAGGCAGAGGGAGAAGCAGGCTCCATGCACCGGGAGCCCGACGTGGGACTCGATCCCGGGTCTCCAGGATCGCGCCCTGGGCCAAAGGCAGGCGCCAAACCACTGCGCCACCCAGGGATCCCTCTTTGAGCTTTTAAAATGCTATGATACATTAAGAGCAGACAGACAGGTATTGAGAATAACTTCACAAACACCTATACCCAAAACTGTGATTCATTTAATGTTAATGTATTTGCATCATTTGTACAGAAAGGAGACATTAAAGAAAAATGTGAAAATCCTCCATCTATCCTTCCTTTATCTTATTATTCCTCCCTCCCTCACTACAGCTGTCCATTATCCTGAATTTGGCACTTATAATTGCTGAGCATGTTTATTATTTCTTCTTGTCCTGAGTGCTACATACATACAGTATGTATATACCTAGTATATGTGCATATTTATATATGTGTGTATAAATATATACATTATAGAGAGAGAGAGAGACTGGCATCCTTAAACTATTATGGTATTATTTTACATGTTTATGCAAATTTTTGTAAATAATATTAAAATATACAATATTGGGCAGTCTCGGTGGCTCAGTGGTTTAGCGCCACCTTCAGTACAGGGCATGATCCTGGAGACTGGGGATCAAGTCCCACGTCAGGCTCCCTGCATGGAGCCTGCTTCTCCTTCTGCCTGTGTCTCTGCGTGAATAATGAATAAATAAATAAATAAAATCTTTAAAAATGTTTATATATGTACATATACATATATATATATAGTTCTGTAGCTTGTTTTTTTCATTTATATTATACTTTTCAAGTTTACCCATGCTGTTATATATTCCTGTAGCATAGTGTGTTCCTTTTAACTACCAAATAAATAGTTTTTTGCAATTTATCTATTTTCCTGTTGATGAACAGGAAATTTATAACAAATTAAAAATTGGACATATTTAAAGTATACAACAGGAAGGGTTTTTTTTTTTAAAGATTTTATTTATTTATTTATTCATGAGAGACACAGTGAGAGAGGCAGAGACACTGGCAGGAGAAGCAGGCTCCCTGCAGAGAGCCCGATGTGGAACTCCATCCCAGGACCCCAGGATCACAACCTGAGCAGAAGGCAAACACTCAATCACTGAGCCCCCCAGGTGCCCCACATTAGGAAATTATAATATATGTATATGTATTTGATATATACATTTGATGTGTCAAAGCTTGTGAAACAATGGCCACAATCCAGCTAATTAACATATCCATCACCTCCCACAGTTAGCATTCTGTGTAGTGTGGGTGCGTATGCACATTGAGAATGCTGAGACTTCTCAGCAAATTTCAAGTATACAGTACATTATTATTAACTATAGCCACCATCCTGTACATTTGGTCTCCAGAACTTACTCATCTTATAACTGTAAATTTGTACCCTTTGATAAATATCTTCTCTTTCTGCCCCACCCCCTCCAACCCCTGGTAACTACAGTTATACTCTGTTACCATGAGTTCAAATTTTATTTATTTACCTATCTATTTATTTACTCATTTACATTAGATTCCACATATGAGTGAGATCATGCAATATTTGTCTGTATCTAATGTCTAGTTTATTTCACTTAGCATAATATCCTTCAGGTTCATCCATGTTGTCACAAATAATAGGATTTCTTTCTTTTTTAAGTTTGAATAATAATTCATTATGTCTGTGTATTTCTTATCTATTCATCTATTGATAGACACTTAGGTGATTTCCATATATTGGCTTCTGTAAATAATGTTGCAGTGGACAAGAGAATACAGATATCTCTTCAAGATAGAGATTTCATTTCCTTCAGATACATACCCAGACATGGGATGCTAGATCACATGGTAGTTCTTTTTTTTTTTTTTTTTTTTTTAAGGAAACTGTAGTGTTTTCTATAATGGCTGTACCAATTTACCTTTCCACCAACAGTGCATAAGAGTTACGTTTTCTTCATCTCCTTACTGGCACTTGTTATCTTTGACTTTTTGATGATAGGCATTCTAATAGGTATGAAGTGATATCTCATTGTGGTTATGATTTGCATTTTCCTGGTGATTAGTGCTGTTGAATACCTTTTCACATACCTATTGAGGGGATCATATGATTTTTGTCTTTTACTCCATTAATGTAGTATATCACATTAATTGACTTGCATATGTTAAACCATACTTATATCCCAGGAATTATTCACACTTGATAATGGTGCATGATTCTTTTAAATTAAAAATAGTTTAGAGGCGCCTGCGTGGTTCAGTCAGTTAAATGTCCAACTCTTGATTTCAGCTCAGGTCATGATCTCATGGTTGTGAGATCACCTCCCCGTTGGGTTCTGCTCTGGGACATGGAGCCTGCTTGGAATGCCCTCTCCCTCTCTCTCTGGGCCTCCCCACTCCACTATGTAACTGACTGAGCCACCCAGGCACCCTTTCATATCATTATTTTTAATTAATCTTCTGTTTCTGTTTGATATCCTCCCAGATTGCTACAAGAGAACTTTCAGTGAGTTGTTTTGATTTCTTTTTTAATTTTGTTAGTGTTAGGATTCCACGCAGAATTAGCTAGTAAGATTTGTGGTTAAAAGTGTGGGCTCTGGGGACGCCTGAGTAGCTCAGTGGTTGAGTGTCTGCCTTTGGCTCAGTTGTGATCCTGGGGTCCTGGGATCGAGTCCCACATTGGGCTCCCTGCAGGGAGTCAGCTTCTCCCTCTACCTAAGGTCTCTGCCTCTCTGTGTGTCTCTCATGAATAAATAAATCTTTTAAAAAAGTATATTAAAAAAAAAAAAGCATGGGCTCTGGGGGCGCCTGGTCGGCTCAGTCAGTTCAACTATTGGACTCTTGATTTCAGCTCAAGTCATAACATGGGTTGTAAGGTCAAGCAAGCCCCACACCAATCTCCATGCCCAGCATAAGATTCTCTCTCCTTCTCCCCCTGCTCCACCCAGCCCATTCATGCTCTCTCTCTCTCTTTCTCTAAAAAAAATTTTTTTTAAAAATGTGAGCACTAGAGTCAGACAGCTTAGGTTTGAATCTTAGCTCTACCATCTTCCATTTGTGGTGTTACCTTGGCCAAGTTTTTTAGTCTCTTAATGCCTCAGTTTTCCTATCTATAAAATGGGGATAATATGAATACTCATCTGATTGCAATGAACCTTAAACAAGATAAAGAATGTGACAGTCATTGAGGCACCTGGGTGGTTCAGTGGTTGAGCATGTGCCTTTGGCTCAGGTCGTGATCCCAGAGTCCTGGAATAGAGTCCCTCATTGGGCTCTCTGCAGGGAGCCTGCTTCCCCTTCTGCCTATGTCTCTCCCTCTCTCTGTGTGTCTCTAATGAATAAACAATTTTTTTTAAACAAGGAATGTGACACTCCTCAAATATCTCCCAGAGAGCAAAACCACAATTGACATTAACTGTTGGGACAGCCCAGGTGGCTCAGTGGTTTAGCTCCTGCCTTTGGCCTAGGGCCTGATCCTGGAGCCTGGGATCAAGTCCCATGTCGGGCTCCCTGTGTAGAGCCTGCTTTTCCCTCTGCCTGTGTCTCTGCCTCTCTTCTCTGTCTCTCATGAATAAATAAATAAAATATTTTTTAAAAATTTAAAAATAAAAAAATTTTTAAAAAAGAAGTTAGCTGTTATTTCTCTTCTCAACCTCTAGTTCAGAGTTTTATATATATATAATTTATAATTATAATTATATAATTTTATATATATGTGTGTGTGTATATATGTATATTTTTTTTTCCTGCCTGAATCTAGAAATTCTGATCATTAGTTTTGTCCTAGTGTCCTCTGACCACACTTTGAAAAACAAAGAGCTGCCCAAGAATTCTGGAAGCCATATGTTATTTGAAATTAAACCATGAGGGAAAAAAAAAAGAACCTGTGTTAATCTCCATTTCCTGATTTGTGAAAGTATAGAATCAGAATGTTGTTCACTAGGTGGTTTTAAACAATCAATGCTAGCAAATTCTGTTTTAGGAAATAGCAAAACACACTTGTTGGAATCTTTATTTTTTGTACTATTCTTAACATTTATTGGCTCCCTAAAGTAATTTAAATTCAATATTCCATAAACTTTTATTTATAATTTTATTGTCTTCTATAACAAATAATTGTTGTATATAAACTTCCTTGATCATAAATTAGCTGGTCCTTTGTTTTCTTTTTTTTTTAAGATTTATTTATTTATTTATTCATGAGAAACACAGAGGGAGAGAGAGAGAGAGAGAGAAGCAGAGACACAGGCAGAGGGAAAAGCAGGCTCCATGCAAGGAGCCTGATGTGGGACTCGATCCCGGGTCTCCAGGATCACACCCTGGGCTGCAGGCGGCACTAAACCGCTGCACCACCGGGGCTACCCTACTTGGTCCTTTGAAAAATCATAATTCCAGGGATGTAATCAGAACACAATTTTACTTTGTCTTTCACAGTTCTTTGAAATGTACTCATCTCTGCCTGTAGAAGGAAAGTCTGGCAATCTTCTGACTTTTCTTGTCATTGTCAGATAGTAATTTTAAAATCACATTAACTGGAATGTCAAGTCCAGTGTGTCCATCTAAACTCCAAATTTAATTTAAAGCTAAATCCTCTTCTTTTTCACAGCTGAACTGTTGTGCAGGTGGAAAGTCAGGCAAGAGGGATTGATTGATCCTCCTCTTCCTCAGCCTTAAGCAAATATCCTACCCACTCCCTATCTTGGGATTCTGGCCTAGCTGGATTGAAGAAGTAAGGAAAGCAGAGACTAACTGCTCCTGATTTGTGAAAGTATAAATTAAATTATAAATTAAATTTGTACTGTCCTAAGATGGTTCTGCATCCTTTGGGCCAGGGAGATGTTTAAAGCTAACTCTTATCCTTATCATGTATTTTCATGAACTCTTCAGACGTTCATCATTAATATAACTAAAAAATTTTTTATACCAGCAAATGTATTCCAATCCAATGATTGCTTTCTCTCTCTGCTACTCTCAGATATCAAGGTGTCCACTGCCACCCTATCCTCACCAGGAACTAGAGGGTATTATGCTAAGCAAAATAAGTCAGCCAGAGAAAGACAAATGCCATAGGATTTCACTCATATGTGGAATTTAAGAAAGGAAACAGATGAACATCGGGGAAGGGAAAGAAAAATAAAATAAGATGAAAATAGAGAGGGAAGCAAACCATAAGAGATGCTGAACTCTAGGAAACAAACTGAGGGTTGCTGGAGGGGAGGGGTGGATGGGGTAACTGAGTGTTGGGCATTAAGGAGGGCATTTGATACAATAAGCAGTCAGTGTTATATGCAACTGATGAATCACTAAATTCTACTCTTAAAACTAATAAGTTATGTTAAATGGAATTTAATAAAAAACTAAATTGAATTTAAGGGACGCCTGGGTGGCTCACCAGTTAAGCGTCTGCCTTTGGCTCAGGGTGTGATCCTGGAGTCCCGGGATCGAGTCCTATATCGGGTTCCCTCCATGGAGCCTGCTTCTCCATCTGCCTATGTCTCTGCCTCTCTCTCTGTCTCTGTCTCTCATGAATAAATAAATAAAATCTAAAAAAAAAATAAAATAAAGAACTAGGATCCAGCTCTCCCAAATCTTGGTTCAGTGTACTTTCTTTCTTTTTTTTTTTTTTAGTCCTACACTCTTCATTTATTATATTGTTTGTGATAACACAAAATAAAATCTATCCTCCTACCAAAATTTTAAGTGTAAAATACCATATTGTCAACCCCAGTTTATATGCTGCACATATACATCTAGGATGTATTCATCTTATGTAACTGAAACCTTGTACCGTTTTATTAGTATCTCCTGTTTCTCTCTCTCTCCAGCTTTTGGCATCTACCATTCTACCCTCTTTGGCTTCCGCACATTTTGAGTGCCCTTAAAATACAACCCAGTCCAGAGCCATTCACTTCATTCCCCTGAAAGGAGATAAGAAGCAGAGGTAGAGAGAAAGACAGATGATTAAATGGGTATTCAGGTAGATAAATCTGCTTATAATTAGAATGACTGACATTGCACCTGGAGCAATAGCTTAAGTACCTAATGGTCCTTATGAACAAGTGATAAGAATATAAATCACTCCAAGCACTCCTTCATTGTTTCCAAATACAGCTGGCCTGTAAACTAATCACTCAGAAAACATTGGTGAGGGAAAGACAGGCAGAAAGCCCCAGAAGTAACTGTCTGACAATTATAATTTAGCAAAATGGAGTGGTGAGTGTTGAATATGCAGATGACTCAAAAAATGTGAGGAGCTTTAGGACTGTCACCCCACCAGGTAGCTTACTAACCTGATGACTTTCCCTTTCACAGGGGACTTTAGCTTCCAACAGCACAAAGTCTCCTGGCTTCACGCACCTACCGCCCACCAGTGAGTCAGCTTCTCCTCAGTCCCTGTGCCCCACTGGGTCATGGACCAAAGTGCCTTGCTCAGGAGGCCCAAGGCAGAGCTGTCCCCAACCTCAGTGAGCTCCCTGCAGCCCCAGGGGTGAGGAAGGGGTCAGAAGCTCAGAGCAAGTAAAAAGAAATAACAATTTAAAATAAACAATTTAAAATTTACATTTGTTTGGACGTTAATAATTGTCAAAGCTCTTTAACATGCCTTATTGAATGCTGGTGGCATCCCAAAGATATATCTTAATTTTAAAATGTAAAAATAAGGGTGCCTGGGTGGCTCAGTGGTTGAGCATCTGCCTTTGGCTCAGGCCATGATCCTGGGGGGTCCTGGGATGGAGTCCCACATCAGGCTCCCTGCATGGAGCCTTCTCTCTCTGACTGTATCTCTGCCTCTCTCTGTGTCTCTCATGAGTAAGTAAATTTTTAAAAACTTTTTAACTAAAAAAATAAATAAAATAAAATGTAAAAATATAGCTCAGGAAAATATAGCTGTTTATCCATGATGAAAGTAAGAACAGCCAGTAAATTCCTGAACTTGAATGTGATTTCAGATATTCAGTCTATATATCTGCGGTTTATTTTACTACTGCTATCTCAATGAGTCAAACATATATTTTAAGTGCTTTTACCCTTAAGATCCTCAGTAATGTTGGTCTTTAGGCATCAAGTAAACTTTTTATAAAAATGATTCTTACAAATTTCAATAGTTCCCAAATAGGAATAAAATATTTTTTTAAATTAAAAATAAAAATGAAGAGGGAGGCTCTTAATCTCTTTTCAAAATTCTCAAAAGCATAACTAAAATCATACACTATTTTAGGGGTACCTGGGTGGTTCAGTTCCTTAAGCATCTAACTCTTAATTTCAGCTGAGGTCATGATCTCAGGGTTGTGAGATGGAGCCAGCCTTGGCTCTGTGCTCAGCAGGTCTGCTTGAGATTCTCCCCCTCAGTCCTTCCCTTTCCCCCCTCCTACGTACTCTCTTTCTCTCTCTCTAAAATAAATAAATTTATAAATAAATAAATTAACTAAAATAAAATCCTACACTATTTTCAATAATCTTGTCTCGGCTAGTTAAAATGTGAAAATCTCTCGGTTTTTATATTTGGTTATTGTACTGGGTTATGATCAGCATTTATGAAGGTTACCATATGATAGCTCTAGTTTTGAAAAGGAACTTTTAAGAATCATTATTGGTATTGGCTGAAAACGTAATTTAAAACATAAGGTATGTATGCAAATTTCTTAAATGTTTAATTAAATTTTATTATGAATAGAATTATTTAGCTAGGATGTTTGAGAATTTATTGTTTATTAATTAAACTAGTGCTTAACTTGAACTAGTGTTTAAATAATGAGAGTTTATGTTTCATATGTAGGAAGTTCTTTGGAAAACATATTACTAAAGTTTTGCTATTTATAGTTTGAGTTCCCCCAAACTTGCTTGTAATAAAAGATCTCATGAGTAATTATTTCTATTCAAGAAATATATGCACTAGGTTTTAAAATGCCAATAGTATTAGAAGTGTTAGAAGTGTTATAACCAAAAAACAACAAGTTTTCTGGCTTCCTACTACACTTCCTCATTCTATTCTTTGGAGGCATACACTTTCAACCATTTTAATTATTCCTCCTGATATTTACTTCCATTTTTCTAAATAAGCATACAGTCATTGCCCATTCTTCATCATTTTTAACATTATCTATTGATTCCTATTATAGTAAGTAGTATTTTAACTTTTTAAATATTTTATTTATTTATTTCAGAGAAAGAGAGAGAGAGAGAGAGAGAGCACAGACAGGGGAGCGGCAGGCAGAGGGAGAGGGAGAAGCAGGCTCCCCACTGAGCAGGGAGCTACCATAAGAGGCTCCATCTCAGGACCCCAAGATCATGACCTGAGTCGAAGGCAGAAGGCTTAACAGACTGAGCCCCAAAGTTTTAACTTTCTTAACACTCATCCTCTCTCTTTTCCTCTTGCCAATATAGTCATAATTTAGATAAAAGTCTTTGTTAATTTTCTTATTGTGACTATATAAATATTGATCATTACAAAGCTAACTAGTGTGTTATGATTATATTTCCCTTCTTGCTTTTGATTTCTCCTGGAGATTAGTCATTGCCTTATTTACATATTTGTAGGGTTGTTTTTATTTTTTCCCTCTCATTTCTGTCTGTCTCCACATTCTCTAATAAATCTGTAAATAGTATTCAATTCTATTAACTCCACTTTCTCTCTATTGGATCCCTCCATCCTCTTGCTCTATTCTGGACTGATTGCTCTCCAGGCCAGGTGCTCAGTCTCATTCTTGCAAATACCTTTTAAATCTCTCCCCTGGTTTGGTTCACTGTGTGTCCTGGATCCTTTAACCTCTTAACTAGTCTGCTTCCTCCTTTTGGTAGGGCCCATCCTTTAGTAAGTTTCTGAGAAAGAACACGGGAGGTAAACATTTTTTAGAACTGTGAGTATCTCTATTTACTCAGATAATTAATATTTTATACTTAGTACAGAACATTAGTTAGAAAATCATTTTTACTGAGAGCTTTAAAGGCACTTGCTCCAGTGCTCTCTAGCTTCCAAAATCATGACTGAGATGCTCAATGCCATTCTAAATTTCAGTCTTTGTATTTGTTTTGTATTTTCTTTCTGGAACATTTTAAGATCTCTTCTTTATGTCTGGTGCCCTGAAAATTCATGATCATGTGAAGGGTCTTGATTCATTTATTATACTTGACTAAACATTCTGGTGAAGACTATAAATATTATTTAAATTCATAAAATAAAACATATAAGAAGACAAAAAGTATAATTTTCAAAATATTTTTATTTGATTAGCATATGTGCTTATTTATTATCACATTAAATAACCCAATTCATCTCAAATGTGAACAACTTAAAGTTAGCGAGAATATGAGTAAGTTAAAAAAAAAATAAAAAAAAAAAATAAAAAAAAATAAAAAAATAAAAAAATAAAAAAAATAAATAAAAAATAAAAAATAAAAAATAAAAAAAAAAAAAAAAAAGAATATGAGTAAGTATGAACACTGGTGTGTCTTAGCTTGAACACCAGGACTACAGCATGGGTTTATCTTTAACTCACATTCTTCTGCATATTGGTTAAAAACCAATGGCAGGGGATCCCTGGGTGGCGCAGCGGTTTGGCACCTGCCTTTGGCCCAGGGCTCGATCCTGGAGACCCGGAATCGAATCCCACGTCGGGCTCCCGGTGCATGGAGCCTGCTTCTCCCTCTGCCTGTGTCTCTGCCTCTCTCTCTCTCTCTCTCTCAATTTCTGTGACTATCATAAATAAATAAAAATAAAAAAATAAAAAACAATGGCAGGGGCACCTGGATGACTCTGTGGTTGAGTATCTGCCTTTGGCTCAGATTGTGATCCCAGGGTTCTGGGATCGAGTCCTGCAGCAGGCTCCCCATAAGGAGCCTGCTTCTCCCTCTTCCTATGTCTCTGCTTCTCTCTCTGTGTCTCTCATGAATAAATAAATAAAATATTTAAAAAGAAAGAAAGACAAAGACGAAGAAGAAGAAGAAGAAGATCGATTGATCTTAGGAGAGGAGCACTAACTCTAACTCTCTGGGAAAATTCTCTAATTCCTTTATCAGTAGAGCATATATTTATTATAGAGTGCATATCTGATGGATTCCATTCTTAGCCATAGCCAGTCTGGTTTCCTTCAGCAAGCCTTATTTTTCATATCTAATTAGAATTATATTCAAGAATAGGTACTAACTCTTCTTTAAATATTTAGTAGAGGGATGCCTGGGTGGCTCAGCAGTTTAGTGCCTGCCTTCCGCTCAGGGCGTGATCCTTGAGTCTTGGGATCGAGTCCCACTTTGGGCTCCCTGCATGGGGCCTGCTTCTCCCTCTGCCTGTGTCTCTGCCCCTCTCTCTCTCTCCCTGTGTCTCTCATGAATAAATAAAAAAGTAAAATCTTTAAAAAAATATTTGGTAGAATTCACCTATGAAGCCATCTGGTCCTGGATTTTTTGGGGGAGACTTTTTAAGTTACTGATTCAATATCATTACCTATAATTGTTCTCTTCAGATTTTCTTTTTCTTCATGATTCAGTCTTAGAAGGTTGTATATTTCTAGGAATTTATCCATATATTCTAGGCTTTCCAATTTATTGTCATATAATTGTTTGCAATAGTTCCTATGATCTTTTGTATTTCTGTGGTGTCGACTGTAACTTCTCTTTAATTTCTGATTTCATTTATTTGGGCTCTCTTTTTTTTTTCTTGGTGAGTCTGGCTAGTGGTTTATCAATTTTATCTTTTCAAAGAACAAGCTTTTAGTATCATTGATCTTTTTTTAATCTCTATTTAATTTACTTCTGTCTGATCTTTATTATTTCCTTCCTTCTACTAACTTTGGACTTTGTTTTCTTCTCTTCCTAATTCCTTCAGGTAGATTATTGATTTGGAATTTTTCTTATTTCTTGAGCTAGCCTGTATAGCTATGAACTTCCCTCTTAGAACTCTTTTTGCTGTGTCACATTGATTTTGGAAAGTCGTGTTTCCATTTTAATTTGTCTCAAGGTATACCCTTATATCAAAACCAGACAAAAACACCACAAAAAAGAGAAAATTAAATGCAAAACTCTTCAACAAAATATTAGCAGACCAGGTTTAATAATACGTTAAAAGGATCACACACCATGATCAAGTGGGATTTACTTCAGGGATACAAGGACAGTTCAATATGCACAGATCAATTAATGTGATATACAACATTAATAAAGAATAAAATCATGTGATCATCTCAGTAGATGTAGAAAAAGCATTTGACAAAATTGAGCATCCATTTATGATAAAAACTCTCAACAAAGCCAAGTATAGACAGAACATACCCCTACCTAATGAAGGCTGCATGCAAAGAAGGAAACAGGATTACTGTCTGACACCATACACAAGAATAAACTGAAATGGATTAAGACTTGAATGTAATCCATGAAATCATGAAAATGCTAGAAGAAAACATAGGCAGTATGCTCTTTGACATCAGTCTTACTAATATTTTTTGAACAAATCTCCTCAGGTAGAGGCAACAAAAGCTAAAATAAATTAATAGGATTATATCAAACTAAAAAGCTTTGGCACAGCAAAGGAAACCATGAACAAGATGAGAAGGCAACCACCTGAATAGGACTTACTGATATTTCCTCTATTGTGATATTTGCAAATCATCCATCTGATAACAGGTTAATATCCAAAATACCTTTTAAAAACTTACACAATTTGGGATGCCTGGGTGGCTCGGTGGTTGAGTGTCTGCTTTTGGCTCAGGTCATGATCCTATGGTCCTGGGATCGAGTCCTGCATCAGGCTCCCCACAGAAGCCTGCTTCTCCCTCTGCCTATGTCTCTGCCTCTCTCTGTGTGTCTCGCATGAATATATAAACAAAATCTTAAAAAAAAACTTACACAATTTAATACCAAAAACAAAACAAAACAACCCAATTTTAAAAATGGTCAGAGAATTTGAACAGATAGTTCTCCAAGGAAGACTGACAGATGGCCAAAAGATACATGGACACATGTAAAGATGCTACACATCACTAATCATCAGGGAAATACAAAGGAAAACCACCATGAGATATCACCTCACACATGTCAGATTGGCCAGTAACAAAAAATAAAACAAAATAGCAAGTGTTGGTGAGGATGTGGAGAACTATATACTTACCGTGACAACATGGATGGACCTAGAGGGTATTGTGTTAAGTAAAATAAGTCAGCCAGAGAAAGACAAATACTGTCTGATTTCATTTACATGTGGAATCTTAAGAAAGAAAATAAGTGAATAATCAAAACAAACCAAAAACAGACTCATAGATACATACAGGAAACCAGCTGCTGGTTATCAGAGTGAGAAGGTGTTAGTGAGTTAGGACAAACAGGACTAGGCAGGGCTAGGTAGGGGGCCACAAAATCAGACTCACAGAAATCCCATAAATGCTGAGGTGGAAGGAAACCAGTGATAAGGGAGCAAGCCAGACCACCCTGCCCTAGGTGTGGATAGGGAGGGTATCTTTTTCTGACAGTCATCCATGACCAACCAAGAATAACCAGACCCCAAAGAAGAAGTAAACCATTAAGGATGTTATTACCAGTCCTAACTCAAACCAAGACAGCACAAGAATCTCAGGGCCACAAGCTTCCCAGTCAGTTCTCAATAAAAGACTGACACTACAGGCTCTCAGTGGCAAACCTGTCGGGACCCCTCTCACTCCTGAGAACTTTCTCTGTATCTTTACTTAATAAACTTCTATCCCTTTCCTCACTCTCCTGTATCTGCGAGATTCATTCTTCAACTCCGTGAAACAAGAACCAAGCTCTCCCATATCATTAAGAGGTGATGGGTCAGGTGAAATAGATGAAGGGGATTAAGAGGTATAAACTTGCAGTTACAAAATAAATAAGTCATGAGAATATAATGTGCAGCATAGGGAATATAGTCAATAATATTATAACAACTTTGTGTGGTGACAGATCATAGCTAGACTTATTGTGGAGATAATTCCATAATATATAAAAATATCAAGTCCCTATTATGTACACCTCAAACTAATGGGATATTGTGTGTCAATTGCACTTTAATTTTTCAAAAAAAAAAAAAAGAAAGAAAGAATTATATTCACTCTTTGGCAAGTACTAAATCATCGTATTTTCTTTCCTCTTCTCTCCAAAGACACAGAGCGAGGAAATGCTTGCGGCCCGTATCCTTAAACAGGGCTTTGCTGAAGTCCCCAGAACCAGACTCTAAGAGAACTGTTTTGTCTCTAAAATATATGGCTGAACAAGCTTGGTTAATAAATATATATTTCTGAGAGTATCTATCATTGATTCCTTCTTCATTCAATGCAAATCTACTCCAAGATCACTTAGTGCCTTGCATTGTATCCTGCATTTGCAATGAACAAAGAATGACATTCTAGTAGAAGTGAGAAGGTGAATTATAAAACTGGGAACAATTCAAATCAGCCTTACTACTGCAGAACCTCAGAATATTCAAAGTAATCTACTGACAATTTGAGAAAATTTAACACACACACACACACACACCCCTGCCAAATTTTTTTGATGGGTAGATTAGTGACAAGAAGAGTATAAAGTATAGATGGGTGGAAGCACTTTTCAAAAGGCATAGAGTATACTTTATGCCAGGTAGTATGACTGACCTGACCAGATGGGAGTTTCATATTGCAGAAGCTAAATGTTAATTAATTAATACATTACGTTAAAGGTAGAAGGCAGAAAAGTATTATGGCAATTTCACTGAATTAGAAATTGGTTGACTTGACTTATAGTTTAAAAAATTTCAAATGATACGAAACCCAGAACTTATTTTAAAAATGATAAATTTTATATATAAAATCTCAAATTTCTAACTAGGAAAAAAAAATCCCATCATATACAAGAGAAAAATGACAAACTAAGACAAAATATTTTCAGCTTTTATCACACTCAAAAGGTTAATTTATTTAGTATATAAAGAACTTTTTTCGGGCACCTTGGTGGCTCAGTGGTTGAGCATCTGCCTTCAGCTCAGGGCTTGATCCCAGAGTCCTGGGATGGAATCCCACATCGGGCTCCCCACAGGGAGCCTACTTCTCCCTCTACCTATGTCTCTGCCTCTCTCTGTATGTCTCACATGAATAAATTTTTTAAAATCTTAAAAAAAAAAAAAAGAACCGTTATGAATAGGCATGCCTGGGCAGCTCAGTCAGTTAAGCATCTGCCTTCGGCTCAGGTCAGGGATCCAGCCCCACACCAGCTGGCTCAGCTCAGCGGGAAGTCTGCTTCTCCCTCTCCCTCTGCTGTCCCTCCAACCACCACCCAGCTTGTGTTCTCACTCAGTCTGTCCCTCTCAAAAAAATAAAATTGTTTTAAAATATTAAATAATAAATGAAATCTGCCAATAATCATCTGCATTGACTTTGGATAAATTAATGTCTAGATATCAATTTCACACATAAGAGAGAATCTGATGTTATTTAAGAAGTAATAAGTAAGTATGGTAGCAATGTTCTGAGAAGATAAGAAAGTGTAGAAGCAAAAAAATAGATAAAGGGTTACCTTAATTTTTTAACAAGCCCAGTGCTGAGTGTCTATCTGCTAGGCATTGTTCTCAGCATTTTGTTTGTTATATAATTCCATACTCACAATCACTCTATGATGTACATAGTATGATTAATACCATTTTTTAAATGAGGAGACAGAGGTAAGAAGCTAGGAAGCTTCCCAAAGTCCAAAGTATTTTGAGGGAGGCAAAATTTGCACCCGGGCAGTCCAGCATCAGAGTCTATACCGTAACCACTTCCCTCCATTACTTAGCAGTGGGAAAGAAAGGTCCTTTCTCCTTTTGAGATTTCAAAGGACGGTGAGAGGCTGGATGCAGAAAAAGAGATGTGTTTAAAGGAAGAAAAATGTATATGCAGCAGAGAACAGGTGAGAAAAATGTGGCAGAGAAAGCAGAAGTTACAGTTTCCGGGGAGACCCTCAGGCAAGCTCACCTCTGAGGCGTGTGGGCATCACCAGGGAGCAATCGTCCCTTTCCTGCAAGAAGCATGTGGGATTGACAGACTGACCAATGCTGCTGACGCTGCAACAGGCCTTTTCCCAATGTCAAACTTCACTGGGGAAGGAGACAAGGTAACACCCACAAAATCTCTTGCTTAAAGCCTCCTTATTTGGACATTGTGTTCGCTCATTTTCTTTCTAGAGGACAGAAGGAAAAGAGCCCTTCAATATTCCAAAAGAGCTAACAGACTTATGATGGGATAATATCGTGGGATCCAAGGTTCCTTCCCTAGCTGATCACAACGGAAGGGTCAGGGAACCTCTACTCTCAGACTGGATCTGGCCATGCCCACAGGCACTCTTATCCAAGGCATATGCTGTGACTCTGCTATAGGCCCCAATCTCAAAAGAGCTACCAGAGCTGAGAGCCCAGGTTTGTGGAGATCCTCCCAGAAATGGTCACGATGGAGAATCCCAGCTTCACACAATGAGTTAGAAGCATTGCCAGTAAATGACCAAATACTACTAGCATTGTACTTGGTGAGGAAGAAACAGAAAAATCCTGCTGACTAGCCTCCGACCCTTGATGCACTGATATTTTTGTCTAATTGCAGTGAAAGAAATATAGTAAGACCTAGGGCAGAAAGTGGAAGCAGCTTTCAATTTTAGTCTGTGCTGAGAGAGTCAGACCAGGTTGGATGTTGAAAAGGTGCTCAGTGGGGAGTCTGCTTCTTCCTCTCCCTCTGCCCTTCCCACACCCCCATTTGTGCTCTTGTTCTCTCTCTCAAATAAATACAACCGTTTTAAAAACAAAAAAGGGGCACCTGGGCAGCTCTATGGTGGAGCATCTGCCTTTGGCTCAGGGCGTGATCCCAGGTCCAGGTATCAAGTCCCACGTTGGGCTCCCCACAGGAAGCCTGCTTCTCCCTCTGCCTGTGTCTCTGCCTCTCTCTCTGTGTCTCTCATGAATAAATAAAATCTTTTAAAAATAAATAAAAATAAACATAAAAAACTGAAGCTACAGAGATCAAGTGGGGCTGATTTATCAACCATCTTCAAAGAAGTCTGTATTTGATCCCACAATAGGGAGACAATGGAATCTTTTAAAAACAGGTGGGTAACATGATCAGATTTGGTTTAGAATGGCAACAAGTGACAGAAAGAGGCTAAGTGGCAAGTTGATTATTACAATAGTACTTATTTCTTAACCACTTAATTGTGGTTGGAAAAATGTGCCTGGAAAATAGGCTGTAAGTATATTCTACTTCATAAAACTGTATTCTTTAATTTTTACAATTTAGAGAAAGCCAGAATGCTGTGCACCAATACAAGTTCTACACCAAAATGAAAACCTACCGAAATAATATAGTAATAATAATAATAATAATAATATACAGGCCTACTGTTCAGCTTTCTATGAAATTTGCTTTCTGGACTCATTAAAAGCCATAACTGACACTAAGTGACCAATCAAGATCAATAATTAATGTGTTCCCAGAGTAATTATGCATCTTGGTTATTGGATGAGGAATGGGGGACTACTAAAGCACGGTTAGACTCAGACTAACAAGATGTTAAAGGACAAATGCTTTAAGAGACCCAGCATATATGAGATTCATGCCTCAGATCCTGGGCATTCTGGTGAAAAACCATCTTGGATGTTCTGCAATTTTTTTTTTTCTTGAATGTGCTTTCTTGAATGCTTGTCCCTCTTCTGGTGGCTTACCAGAAGCGGTGTGAGGCCCTCTTTTCATGTACAGTAATGAAAATGAGCCACAGGGTGGCAGCAAAGTTTAAAAAGTGAGTACTGCTGCTTTATTAATTTTTTCTTTCTTTTTTTTTTTTTTTTTAATAAGGGTACACCTGGGTGGCTCAGCAGTTGAGCCTCTCTGCCTTTGACTCAGGGTGTGATCCTGGAGTCCCGGGATTGAGTCCCGCATTGGGCTCCCTGCATGGAGCGTACTTCTCCCTCTGCCTGTGTCTCTGCCCCTCTCTGTGTGTCTCTTGTGAATAAATAAATAAAATCTTTTAAAAATAAAAAAACATAAAAAATAAACAAGTTAGGCAAAAGGAAAAGAAAAAAAAGGAATACGTAATTATGGAAACTTGAGATAAGAAGATACCAAAATCAGGTCAGGTACCTAGAACAAATGGTCCTTATCTGTGAGCAGAATTACACTCACAATGCTGGAAATAGTTGGCTGATGGGGAAGGGCATGGTTCTTAGGATCAGTATATTCTACAAGGAATATTGCATTTCTTTGTTTTCCATGAACAAAATGTGACTTTCAGCCTTATCCCCATTGGACTACAAGAAGTTTATCTCAGATATCCTGGGGAACTAATGTAGGATGAAGGTGTCACATCCATCATCTGCACTGCCATCATCTGTCTACAGTCTACATGACTGTTTTAGGTCTACTACTCTGGGGCCTCCCTATCATTTGTAGGGATAGAATTCTGACAAAGATTTGTAAGTCTTTCTCTGGTTTGGGTATTAGGGTAATACTCGCCTCATAGGATGGGTTAGGATATGTTCCTTCTGTTTCTATTTCCCGTAGAGAATGTAGAGAATTTGTATGATTTCTTCTTTAAATGTTTGGTAGGATTCACCAATGAAACCATTTGGTCCTCATGCTTTCTGTTTTCAAAGGTTATTAATTTCTGGTTCAAATTCTTTAACAGAGGGGCAGCTGGGTGGCTCAGTGGTTGAGCATCTGCCTTCTGTTCAGGTCTTGATCCCAGGGTCCTGGGATCAAGTTCTGAATTGGATTCCCTGCAGGGAGCCTCTTTCTCCCTCTGCCTGTGTTTCTGCCTCTCTCTGTGTCTCTCTAGAATAAATAAATAAAATATTTTTAAAAAACAAATTATTTAGGGATCCCTGGGTGGCGCAGCGGTTTAGCGCCTGTCTTTAGCCCAGGGCGCGATCCTGGAGACCCGGGATCGAATCCCACATCAGGGCTCCCAGTGCATGGAGCCTGCTTCTCCCTCTGCCTGTGTCTCTGCCTCTCTCTCTCTCTCTCTCTCTCTCTCTCTCTCTGTGACTATCATAAGTAAATAAAAATTTTTTAAAAATTATTTAATAGATATAGACCTACTCAGATTATCAATTTCTTCATATGAGAGTTTTGACAGATTGTATCTTTCAAAGAATTGGTCCATTTCATGTAACTTACCAAATGTGTGGGCAGGAAGTTATTCATAATATTCCTTTATTAGCCTGCCAATTCCCATAGAATCAGTTGTAAAGTTGCCTATTTCATTTCTGTTATTAGTAATTTGTGTCTACTTTTTTTCCTTGATTAACTTGGTTAGAAGTTATCAATTTTATTGATCTTTTGATTTTTTCTATTGATTTCTTGTTTTAATTTCATTTATTTCTGCTCTAATTTTTATTATTTCTTTTCTTCCATTTACTTAGGATTTATTTTGGTTTTCTTTTTCAAGTTTCCTAAGGTAGAAGTGTACATTATTGATTTTAGATGTTTTTTGTGTTTTTTTTTCTAACACATGCCTTCAATGCATAAAATTCCCTCTAAGCACTTCAAGGACAGAACAGGCCTGGGGAGTTAATACTGTGACTGTGACTCTGTGAGGATTTTGTGCCATATACTGAAATTATGTATGTGGGATTATGAACCATACTAAAAGATAATAAGATTTAGCACTTTATTCTACTACACTTCTCCATTTTCTCCTGCTTTACTGAAAGTTTAATTTCCTATAATCCAACATCAGCTTTTATTAAGAATATGATGTGTCCCTGTTTTATCCTCTTCTGTTCTTTCTTCATTATGGAACCTCCTACCCCTGAAATTTCCAGTTTCTTTGCTTCTGAATGTTACCATTCTTTTCTTTCTTATTCACTCATTATTTTAGGACTAGTGTTCAGAACTGGCTGTAACCTGAATACAGTGTAGAGGCAGCCTCACTAATCAAATGATCTTAGATCTCTCTTGAAAAGGTACAGTGTCAAAGGGAATGACTGGCCACAAATAAACTATTCGTATCTGAGTAAGGTAAGAATATTGCACGAATATTTCTAGAATCAAGGTAACAAGAAAATATTCTTTCCACTAGTGATTGAAAATATTCTGCCCTTGATTGGCCACTAAAAACAAACAAATCCTAAAGGGGTCTCTTTATTTCAGTATCCTCTAACATGACCTCAGGCTAAGTGCTTTAGCAGTGTATTATCACAACCATTATTGGCTTTGACCACAAGAGGGTTTAATTGTCCATTGCACAATGAGAGGGTTACACATTGGTTTTTAAAGTGAAGAAACAAAAATAAATAAATAAATAAATAAATAAATAAATAAATAAATAAATAAAATAAAGTGAAGAAACAGAAGAAAAAGCAGTGGGATAGGAAAAAAAGTTGTTTCAGCTTTTTAAAAAGATTTTATTTATTTAGTCATGAGAGATACAGAGCGAGGCAGAGACAAAGGCGGAGGGAGAAGCAGGCTCCCCGTGGGAAGCCCCAGGCGGACTGGATCCAGGAACTCCAGGATCATGCCCTGAGCAGAAGGCAGAAGCCCAACTGCTGAGCCACCCAGGCATCCCGTTTTCATGTTTAAAAACAAAAACATAATATTATACACTTGCAGAGATCAAATAAGACCACTTTGTCAATCCTGTTTCTGTGTATACAAACTGATACCTGAAAAGTTTAATCCGATCTAAATCAAAATGTCAATCTTATAACCAATTCAAAAATTTCACCTGCATGTCTCTCAGTTCTAATCCTTGTTTCCACAGACCAGCAGTAGGGAAGTGAGGCAGCCCTCCAGCCTTTCTTCCAAAGGCAAAATCCTTCTCATTGGTACTGATGTTATTGGGCCATCGGTCTGTGTAGAAGATACCTTTGATGGTTGTTTGATGTGTCAGCCTGGCTAGGCAACAGTTCCCAGCTATCTGTCAAAACACTGATCTAGATGTTGCTATGAAGGTATTTTAGAGAGGTAATTAAAGTCAATAACCAACTGACTTTAAGTAAGAGAGATTATCTTAGATAATCTTGGTGGGCTTGATTCAGTCAGTTGAAAGGCCTTAAGAACAGAGTTGAAGCTTCCCTGATGAAGAAATTGCACCGGTGGACGGGAGCTTCAGCCCCGCTGGGGAGTTCTAGCCTGCCCTTCCTGACAGCCTGCCCAATGGATTTGGACTTGACAAGTCAGTTCCACGATTGCATAAACCAATTCCTTGCAATAAATCTCTTAATGAATGTATCCTACTCGTTCTGCTTCTCTTGCTGAACCCAAATGCAATACTGAGATACTAGTTCTCTTTCATGGGGCACTTCTGTGGGCTTTAGCAGATCCTGCATGCAGCAAGATACACCTTTGAGGAATTTCTGCCCTGCATCATTCCCTGGTACAGGAGATAGATACGCTTTCTAGAAAGCCTCTTATGGCTTTACCTTAACTCTCAATTTATGGGGAAACATTCCACAAGACTTCTTTCTAGGATCCCTTTGCCTGGCAGGAAGTCCTCTTGGATAAAGCCCTTTGTAGGTACTCAAATCGCATTACCTTCTTCTGCTTCCTCTGGCCTCAGCAGAGCTCATATACCCCCTCAACAAATAGTAAAATTGCAGCTGCCATCCACTGCAGCCATTCCTCCTTCCCTCGTCTGTAGGGGCAATTTCTACAAAAGTTTCTACAACCATCAGACCTCTCTAAGCATCTCTAAGCAACGTTCAGATAAAAATTGGTTTGTTTGTCTGTTTGTTTGTTTTAAGATTTTATTCATCCATTTGACAGAAAGAGCACAGCAGGGAGAGCTGCAGAGACAGAGAGAGAGAGAGAGAGAGAGAGAGAAGAGGCCCCCTGCTGAGCAGGGAGCCCAGTGTGGGACTTGATCCCAGGACCCCAGGATCATGACCTGAACCAAAGGCAGATGCCTAATTGACTAAGCCACCCAGGCACCCCCAGATAAAAGTTTCTATTTCCTCCATATCAGGGAACTTGGGTCAAATTCTTCCAAGTTCTCTTTTGTTCTCCAGGCGGCCCGAAGTCTACAAGTTTCCATGGCTGAGCAACACAGAACTGGGGAGCTAGATTCTGTTCCTGCCTCCAGTGAGCAGCACTCACTCTGTCTGTCCCAGGTGCTGTCTAGTTTTTGCTGTCACTTGGCTTGGGGGTGGGAGGCAAAATACCCCAGCAATCTCTTGATCTACAAATTCCTTCAAAGTACTTGTCTGCAGTTGGTTTTTAATTTCCCGTAATGATCTGTTGGTAATTGTCCCTAACAAAGACCTATGGGGTGTGTCCAAGGACTCCCTTTAGAATATAGGACTTCTTGTCACCCTACTATTCTCAGCTTTAGCTTTCAGCCAAAATTTCGAAACCACAGAATGAAATCTTTCTCTAGTATTCTACTACTCTCATTACTGAGTAAACTTTTGCACTCTTGAGAAAAGCTGTTTTTCATAGGTAAACTTCAATCCAGAACATTGATTTTTAAAGAGCATCCCCGGGCTGTTCTAGAGTCTGAACAATGTTTTTCACTTGCAGTTCTGTTTCTGAGTCTAGGGATATTTGATGAGTTCATGAGTCAGTGAGTATCTGTCCAGCCTTATGTTGGTTCTTAAAGCCTCCTAGATGAGCCTTCAATAATGCAATCATTGCACCCTTCAATGTTTCACTGGCAGATACACCAGTTTTCTACCCTCTTGCCACAACAGTGCCGATTCCAGTTAGTTCCCAATGCTTCCATAATTATGCATTTCACTAGAAGTCAATTGTCTTGTACTCTTTCTTAACTAATTTGATCTTAGAATAGAGAATGAAAAACTTCAAATGATACGAAACCCAGAACTTATTTTAAAAATGATAAATTTTATATATAAAATCTCAAATTTCTAACTAGGAAAAAAAATCCCATCATATACAAGAGAAAAATGACAAACTAAGACAAAATATTTTCAGCTTTTATCACACTCAAAAGGTTAATTTATTTAGTACATAAAGAACTTTTTTCGGGCAGCCCTGGTGGCTCAGTGGCTTAGCGCCGCCTGCAGCCCAGGGTGTGATCCTGGAGACCCTGGAGACCCTGGATCGAGTCCCACGTCAGGCTCTCTGCATGGAGCCTGCTTCTCCCTCTGCCTGTGTCTCTGCCTCTCTCTCTCTCTGTGTGTCTCTATGAATAAATAAATAAAATCTTTAAAAAAAAACAAAACTTTTTTCTTACAAATTATTGAGGAAAAGATCACTCATTCAATTTTTCTTAAAGATTTTGTTTATTAAAAAAAAAGATTTTGTTTATTTATTTGAGAGCGTATGTGAGTGGGGGACAGGGAAGGAGGAGAAGCGGACTCCCCACTGAGCAGAGAGTTTCAAGTGCCTTGATCCCAGGATCCTGGGATCATGACTTGAGCCTAAGGCAGACAACTAACCAACTGAGCCAACCAGGTGCCTTTCATCCAATTTTTTTTAGAGGATAAAAGCTATGAAAACAGTAAGTTCACAGAAAAGGAAATACAAATGGCCCTTAAGCACATGAAAAGATGCTCTCTGTAGTTCTTAATAAGAGAAATACAAGGGCAGCCCCAGTGGCCCAGCAGTTTAGCGATGCCTTTGGCTCAGGGTATGATCTTGGAGACCCAGCATTGAGTCCCACAGCAGGCTCCCTGCATGGAGCCTGCTTCTCCCTCTGCCTGTGTCTCTCATGAGTAAATAAATAAAATCTTTTTTTTAAAAAAAAGGAGAAAGAAATACAAATTAAAACTACCATGGGAATTTTTTTTTCTTTTTACCTCTCTAATTAGCAAAGATCAAACTGATGAAAAACTGCATTGGCGAAGATGTAGAGAAAATGAAACTATCATACATCGCTGGTGGGAAGATAAATCTGGACATTTACACAGAGCAATTTGACATGTCTACAAACACTCAAAAAACACAAAATTATGCCTGCTATGAAATATAGTCATTGCAGCATTGTTTGCAAAGGCAAAAAAGAGGAAATGATCTAAACTTCCATTAATAGAAGAGTAGCTACATAAATTGTCATATCCATAAAATAGAATTCTATCCAACCATTAAAAAGAAAGAAACAGTTCTTATGAGTATAAACATAAAAAGAGGGCAGCCCTGGTGGTGCAGCGGTTTAGTGTGGCCTGCAGCCCGGGGTGTGATCCCGGAGACCCTGGATCGAGTCCCACATCAGGCTCCCTGCATGGCGCTTGCTTCTCCCTCTGCCTGTGTCTCTGCCTCTCTCTCTCTCTCTCGCTCTGTGTCTCTCATGAATAAATAAAAAAATAAAAAATAAAAAAATAAAAAAAACATAAAAAGATACAAGATATATTATTAATTTGTGGAGGTAGGGGAAAGTAAAGTTCAGAGCAGCATGTATATATGCTACAACTTGAGGAGCCTGTGTGTCTGTGCACACATGCGTGCTCATATAAGTAAATGCTGTGTATGAAAAGATTGTATCTGAAAAAAAAAAAGATTGTATCTGGAAAGAAACAGGAAATGGAATAAAACTGAGTGAGTCAGCAATCAGAGGTGGGAACAGACCGTTTTCACAGATACATCCCTTTGTGGCTTTTGCATTTTTGTACTGTGAACATGCACATCTTCAAAACAAAGTAAATAATCATTTCAAAGTAGTAACACATAAAAAGAATCAGATTTGACAAGAGTTCTGAAGGAACTAAACAATGGATGTAATAGAGAGCAAGGAGGTTTGCTATTTTAGATGGAATGGTCTTTATAGGGGGGGGTAAACCTAGGCTCAGAGAACTCAAGCACTTTGCCTAGAATCACACAGTAATTATTTTTAAAAAGGACTTGAATACAGGTTTGTCCTATTAACTTCAGCATCCTGTCTTCCTAGTATGCTTCCACACCCTCAAGTAGGGACAGGGTATTGTCCAAATATATATGTGTAACATATATACATATATAAAACATACATACAAACACACACACACATATATAACAGCCATATAAAGAGCCAGTGTAGCTAATAGGTTTCAGGAAAGTGAGCATTGGCAACTAGACGTTACCAGTCATGCAAGTTCTTGCAGTAAGGAAAATGTTAGCAAAAAAAAAAAAAAAAAAAACAGGACTAAGGGGGGAAAAAACAAGACAAAAACAAACAAAAAACCTTCTAGTTCTTACCAGGGATTTACAGAGCACATTCCAGCCAGTCTGCGGAGAGACATCATGTATAAAACAGCTGGTTGGTGGCCAAATTGATAAGAGCAGCCCAGGCCACAACAGCCCTGTTGGCCAAGATAGGCCACCACCTTAGTCCTGGCATCCCTTACAAAATTTGGAGTGAGGTCACTAACTCTGTAGCCACGTGCCAAAAAATATAGGCCTTCTGAAGACAGGGAGGACCTGTTCTTAGGGGCAAAAGAAGAAAGTGCAACTTTTGTGGGTAGATTTTTAAAAAGGGGGTGGGGGGGAGCAAAAGGAGACAGTACATTAAAGACTCAAAGCACCATGAAACAACAGGACTGCAGTCTACACTCGCATTCCCACAGGAGCCAAACAAAACCAACCCTCCGCAGAAGCCCGCAGTCCAAGGGAACAGCATCATGGAACCTGGGAGAACTCTTCACCAACATTCTCCCTTGATGATTTTTGTTGGGGGGTAAAGACTGGTTTCTTTTTGTCTATTATTGTTGTTCTCTAGTCATGCAGGCAAAAGATGAAAACATTTTCGTTTTCCAAGGTCTGTTCTACAGAAGGAAAGCAAAAGGTGAGGTGATGTATTCAATCATTTCAATACTGCTGGAGAGGTGAATCGTTTCTCACTTTTCCCATTGTAGAAGTGTAAGAAAGTTCTTTGTACATCTCGGTGCAGTCAGACAAATATTTTTTTAAAGATTTTATTTATTTTTAAAGATTTTATTTATTTATTCATGAGAGACACAGAGAGAGAGAGAGACACAGGCAGAGGGAGAAGCAGGCTCCACACAGGGAGCCCGATGTGGGACTCGATCCCACGACCCCAGGATCACACCCTGAGCTGAAGGCAGACGCTGAACCGCTGAGCCACCAAGACATCCCAAAACTGGATCCTTGAATAGATTCACACTGTGAATGTAATTAATGCTACTGAATTGTGTGCCTAAAAAATGGCTAAAATGGTAACTTTTATGTTATCTATATTCTACAACAATAAAAAACAATGGCCCCTTTGAGATGCATGCCAGCTGACACCCCTCCCCCTCCCCCGCCCATAGTCTATTCCTTCTTGCCACTGTCATCCCCAGACCTGTTGCCTCCCTCACAGTGACCCAGGATTTTGGCGCAGACCTGTGACACCTGTCTATATTCAAAACAGCAAAAATGAATTAATTATTAAAATGTAAAGCAAGAAAAAAATAAAATAAAATAAAATGTAAAGCAAGGGGCGCCTGATTGGCTCAGTCAGAAGAACTGTAACTCGATCTCGGGGTTGTGAGGTAGAGCCCCACCTTGAATATAGAGCTTATTTAAATGAATAAATACAATACTTAAATAAAAACTTTAAAAAATAAGATGTAAAACAAAATAATAATAATATAAATTCATTCAAAAAAAATTGGAAAATGTATGCAAAATCCCAGGCAAGGGCTTCAAAGTAAAAAACCAGAATCTGCAACTGGGGGGAAAAGATGAGAGATTTGACCTTACTAAAATTTAAAATGCATGAATAGAAAAACGTCTCTGGGGCACCTGGGTGGCTCAGTGGTTGAGCATCTGCCCTCAAGCCTGCTTCTCCCTCTGCCTATATCTCTGTCTCTCTCTTGTCTCTCATGAATAAATAAATAAATTCTTTTTTAAAAAAGAAAAGAGAAAAAAAATCTCGTGGCATTTAAAAAACACACACAGGGAATCCCTGGGTGGCGCAGCGGTTTGGCGCCTGCCTTTGGCCCAGGGCGCGATCCTGGAGTCCCAGGATCGAGTCCCACGTCGGGCTCCCGGCTTGGAGCCTGCTTTTCCCTCTGCCTGTGTCTCTGCCTCTCTCTCTCTCTCTCTATGTCTAAAATAAATAAATAAATAAATAAATAAATAAATAAATAAATAAATAAACAAATCTATCTTTAAAAAAAATAAATAAAAATAAAAAAATAAAAAAACACACGCAAATAATAGAAACACTTGTAACATGTATAACTAACAAAAAGTTATTCCAAGTATATACAGTGCCTACAGATTGGTAAGAAAGAAAACAAACAAAAACCCAAAACCATGAGAGAATAAATAGCCAAAGGATATGAACAGTTAATTCAAAGGAAATGCAAATTACAAATTAATTTGAGAAGATGCTCAGACACTAGCAATTAGGAAAACAAACTAGAACTGAGATATAGGGATCCCTGGGTGGCGCAGCGGTTTAGCGCCTGCCTTTGGCCCAGGGCGCGATCCTGGAGACCCAGGATTGAATCCCACGTCGGGCTCCCGGTGCATGGAGCCTGCTTCTCCCTCTGCCTGTGTCTCTGCCTCTCTCTCTCTCTCTCTCTCTCTCTCTCTGTGACTATCATAAATAAATAAAAATAAAAATAAATTAAAAAAAAAAGAACTGAGATATACCATTCCTCCTCCTCCCCCCCACCCCCCCCCCTGCCGCTATAAGAATAAGAATAGTAATAATAATGATGATGATAATTAGTTAAAATTTGAGAACACCTGAGAAGGACCAGTATTCTTATTCACATCTAGTGGGAGTAAAATTGTTTCAGTCTTATAGTCTGATAGTACCTATTAAAATTTTTAATTTGGTGTACATCTTGACCCATGACTCACTTTTAAGAAATTATTATAGAGAAATAGGATATATGCATAACAATGTTCACAGTAGTATTTATCTCATCTCCTGTGCTATCAATGAGGGAGCAGAAGGGAAGCCGAGGGCAAACCCCCCACCCCCACTCCCAGGTGGGATCTGTGTGACATTCCTCAGGCACTCCTGGCTGCCCTAAAACTAAGGGAAGGGAAAACAAATGGTTAACTAATAGATATCACAGTCCAGCAAGACAGGAGTCTCCCTTAGTTTACAAAAGTTTTAGTGATTTACAAGAAAAATAAAAAACATTCTTATCAATAATCTAACTTCCAGAAGGAAACTCCCATCTGTCTTAATGTTAATGCTACTAGAGGGAAAGAACCTTACCCTGACAATGGCAAGGCCTCCAGTATCTTGTAGCTCCTCTTTTGCAGATGAAAGTCCTTTTGGGGATCCCTGGGTGGCGCAGCGGTTTGGCGCCTGCCTTTGGCCCAGGGCGCGATCCTGGAGACCCGGGATCGAATCCCACCTCGGGCTCCCGGTGCATGGAGCCTGCTTCTCCCTCTGCCTGTGTCTCTGCCTCTCTCTCTCTCTCTCTGTGTGACTATCATAAATAATTTAAAAAAAAAAAAAAAAAAGAAAGTCCTTTTGAAAACGACCCTTTACCTTATGTCCCCCAACTCCCAAACCACCCATCCATCTCTCCAGGGCAGCAGCAGCTCTTTCAGCCCATGGGTCCCCTGGGCTTTAATAAAATCACCTTCTTGCACCAAAAACCTCTCTAGAATTCTTTCCTGGCTATAGGCTCAGGACCTCACCTATATTCGAACACTATATCCCTATTACTCCCAAATCTCTTCCCATTCAGCATGTCCCTCCCTCCAGAGTCTCCTACTCTTTGGATTTCTTACATACTTCTGGCTAATTCTATTTCCTAACACCATTTTCTTCCCCTGAAACCATGCTGTAAACCACCCACCCTTAATCATTCCCATCCTTTGACTTGTCAGTTCTTTTTTTTTTTTTTTTTTTTTTTTTTGACTTGTCAGTTCTTAACAACTAGTCTGACATGGGTTGCTGCCAATAATCAGGCAATAGTGCAGGCTGAAATCACTAAAAATATCTGGCCTCCTGCCTCCCCTGGACTCTCACTGCTGATCAGCAATGTGTCTCTAGGCAGATGTCTCTTTTCCCCATGTAGAAATCCCAAAATGCTGTTTTCCATAGATCCCAAACATTACTTTCTCCTTCATTCTTAGCGTATAACCTTGTCCTTTATTTCACTGAGAAAATAGAGTTTACCAGGCAAGAGCAGTGTACATTTTCTTTGCTATCACTTAGACAAACATATCAGAATCTTTTCCCATCGTACCCTCCTCCATGGAAAAGGGGACATTCTTTCCACTCAAAATTATTTCTTCCATCAGTGCAATGGGTCATATAGTCACCCACTGCCTCAAGGATTCTGGTCATGCATGAATTTTTTTTAAGATTTATTTATTTATTCATGATAGACATAGAAAGAGAGAGAGAGAGGCAGAGACACAGGCAGAGGGAGAAACAGGCTCCATGCCAGGAGCCCAACGCGGGACTCGATCCCAGGACTCCAGGATCGCGCCCCAGGCCAAAGGCAGGCGCCAAACCGCTGAGCCACCCAGGGATCCCCCATGCATGAATTTTTAATCTGTCTCTTTCATCAAAGTTGAGAGTGTAACTTAGCTGCTCTGTCTTATCTGTATGTAAAAATACATTGGTGCAACATATAACCCTTTATTAGATATTATCTATTTCCTTCCTGCTGTAACAAAACTTCTAAAAAGAAATATCTAAACTCATTGTTTCCATTTCCTTACTCTCTACCGGTCAGGTCACTGAAATTTCACATCTGTCACTAACACACTAATAAAGAATGATGGACAATGAACTCCATATTGTCCATTTCATTGAATACTCTTCTGTCATTATGCTACCTTATGTCTCTTTAGCATTTTATATTGATGGATGCTCCCTCCACCTTCAAAATCACTCCTTCCTTAGCTTTTAGCACATTCTTTTCATACTTTCTCCTGTGTGCTAAGAGTTTTTTCCCCTCCACTTTATTTCCTTCCCCACCTCATTACTAATATGGAAACAAAGACTATTTATCATCAAGATTTTGCTTTGAGAGATGATTACTAGCAAAGGTTATTACTAACTTTGTCATTACTAGGTTCCAATGTGAAGAACCTGAAAGATCTCTAAGTAAAAATGCATAGGAGGATAGAACCAGGAGTGAAAACTCATGATCATAAGGAGGAGGGTACAGAGCCACAGGCACTTTACCTCATACATTGCTGGAGAGTTTAAATTAGTAGGCTCATTTGAACAAAGTATCCATTGATCCAGCAATTCACCCTGATAAATTCATACATTTGCAAAATAACACGAATAGAATATTTATCTAAGATCTACAGTAAAATATTATAGGACCTAGAACAACAAAAACAATTTTGAAAAAGAAAAACAAAGTTGGAAGATTATACTACTTGATTTCAAGACCTATGATAAAATTACAGTGGTATAGAAATGAAAGCATAGACATATAAATAAATAGCACAAAAGACAAAACACAGAAATAGGCCAATATGATCACTGATATTCCACAAAGGTACCAAAGGAACTTCATGACAAAAGGGTAGTTATTTCAATAAATGGTGCAGGAACAATTAGCCTTCGAAAGAAAGAAAGAAGAAAGAAAGAAAGAAAGAAAGAAAGAAAGAAAGAAAGAAAGAAAGAAAGAAAGAAAGAAAGAAAGAAAGAAAAAGAAAAAAGAAGAGAAAAGAAAGAAAGAAAGAAAGAAAGAAAGAAAGAAAGAAAGAAAGCAAGCACTTGAGTGGCTCAGTGGTTAAGCATCTGCCTTCTGCTTAAGTCATGATGCCCAGGTCCTGGAATTGAGCCCTGCATTGGGCTCCCCTCAGGAATCCTGCTTCTTCCTCTGCCTATGTCTCTGTCTCACTCTGGGTGTCTCTCATGAATAAATAAATAAATAAATAATTTTTTTAAATTTTTTTAATTAAAAAGAAAGTAGAGAAAAAAGATATTTCAACCCATACCTCACATCATATATAAAAGTTGGATCAAAACAGATCAGAGACCTAAATGCAAAAGCTAAAACTATAGAATTTCTGGAAGGAAACATAAAGGCAATCTTTATGAACTTGGCCTAAACCAAGATGTCTTAGAGAACATACAAATAACACAAACTATAATACAAAGATTGATAGAATAGACTTCAGAAAAACTAAAAACTTATGTTCTTTAAAATACACTGTTAAGAGAATGAAAAGAAAAACCAATCTGTGGTTTTTCACAGATTTCTTTTTTTAAAGAACTTATGTTCTTTAAGATACACTGTTAAGAGAATGAAAAGAAAAACCACAGATTGGAAGAAAATATTTACAAAGTGTATATCTGGTAAGAATTTGTATCCAGAATATAAAGAATTCTGAAAACTCAATAACAAGAAAATGAATAAGTAGGCAAAATATCTGAAGAGATAGTTCATCAAAGAAAGATATATGGATACATGAAAAGATGTTCATCACCACTGATCTTTAAGGAAATGATAGTTAAAACCACAACAAGATACCACTGAGTACCTCCTAGAATGGCTAAAAAGGAAAAGACTGACTATACCCAATATCACCGAAGATGTGAAGGAAATTAGAACTCTCATACACTACTAGCTGGAATATAAAATGGTACAAATGGTTTGGAAAAAAGGGGTGACAGTTTCTTAAAAAGTTAAACATATACCTACCATATATGATCCAGACATTCCACCTCCTAAGTATTTCACTCAAGAGAAAAGAAAGCCTATATCCATACTAAGATCTGTACCCAAATGTTCATAACACCTTTATTTTTAATAGCCCCAAACTGAAACAATCAAAATGCCAATCAAGTGAATGAAGAAGCAAATCATGACACACTCATATACTGGAATATTAGCAATAAAAAAGGATAAACCATTGATAACACAACACCATGAATGAATCTCAAAACAATGATTCTGAGTGAAAGAACACAAAAAACAGAACATACTTAATGACTCTGTAAAACTCTATGTACTCTAAAACTCTAGAAGATATAATCTAATCTACAGGGACATAAAGTAGATCAGGGCTTCCTAAGGATGGGAGAGTGTTGGGTGACAGGGAGGAGAGAGAAGAAGGAATTACAAAAAGACGTGAGGAAGCTTTTCAGGATAATTGCTGTTTCACCATCTTGATTATGGTGACATTTTCATGGGTGTATATGGCTTGGATTGGAACTAAAAGTAGAAAAGGAGGGCACTTGGGTGACTCTGTCTATTAAGCATCCCACTCATGATTTTGGCTCAGGTCATGATCTTGTGGGTCATGAGGTAGAGCCCAATCTGGGCTCCATGCTCAGTGGGAAGTCTACTTGAGTTTCTCCCCCTCTGCCCCTTCTCCCACTCACACTAGTGTGCATGCTCTCTCTCTCAAATAAATAAATAAATCTTTTTATTTAAAAAGTGGAAATGGGAAGAAGAGGAGATTTAGAATATACTTTTCTGGTGGCAATAATAAAATTTGCTGATGTGGAAAAAAAAAATAAATCAAGAAGCGCTTCAGGTTGGAATCTGAACAACTAAGTGGAGATAGAGTCATTCCCTAAGATGAGGAAGACTTTGGAGTAGGGATACAGAAGAGAATATCCAACCCCTCACTGTTTGTGATAGTGGGGAAACAAAGCCAAACTAGGTGTTCATCATTAAGAGAATGGACACATAAAATGGAGATTATGCAGCAGCTAAAAGGATGAATTACATGTACATAATACAACATGAATAGAACTCAAAAAACATGTTCATGGAAAAAGTAAAACAATGAAAAATATAGAAAAATTTTATTAAATATGAAACAAAGAAGAACACTACATATTTTATAAGGACACAAACAAGGGATGCCTGGGTGGCTCAGTGTTGAGTGTCTGCCTTTGGCTCAGGTTCATGATCCTGGGATCCAGAGATCGAGTCCCACATCAGGCTCCCCGCACGGAGCATGCTTCTCCCTTTGCCTATGTCTCTGCCTCTCTCTGTGTGTCTCTCATGAATAAAATAAAATCTTTAAAAAAAATATCAAACATCAAAGTATGTTCCTGTGGAAAAAAGATAAATGAAAGCGGGGATGTAGGGCCAAGGGAAAGGTGAATGGACTGTGAGAGAGGCATATATGACTGATGAAGATGATGACCCATGAACTGAGGAGTTTAACTCTAATCACTGTATTCTAAACCATAAAACACATATAAAAGAAATTGAAGGCAACACAAACAAATGGAAAGATATTCCATGCTCACAGATTAGAAGAATAAATATTAGGGGTGTCTGGCTGGCTCAGTCAGTAAAGCATATGACTCCTGATCTCAGGAGTTGTAAGTTTAAGCCCCACATTGGGTTTAGAGATTACTTAAAAATAATAAAATATCTTTTAAAAAAAGAATATTGTTAAAATGTTTACATGACCCAAAGCAATATATAAATTTAATGCAATCCCAGTCAAAACACCAATGAATTATTCAAAGAACCAGAACAGACAACCCTAAAATTTGTATGGAACCACAAAAGACCCCAAATAGCCAAAGCAATCTCGAAAGAGAAAAACAAAACCGGAGGTATCACAATTCAAGACTGCAAGATACACTACAGAGCTGTAGTAATCCAAACAAGATAGTACTGGCACAGAACAGACACATAAATCAATGGAAATGGAAGAGAAAACCCAGAAATAAACCCACAGTTATATGGTCAGTGGATCTTTAACAGAGAGGCAAGAATATGCCTTTTCCAGGGGAAAAGTCCCTTCAACATATGGCACAGGAGCTAGGGCTAAGCGGTTACTTCTTTCCAGTACTTCTTGGTTCTTAAATTTTCTGATTGTATTTGAGTATAGATGTCAGTGACATTTCATAATTTGAAAATTCCTTGCTGCTCTTAGAAATGTTGAGTCTAGTGAAAATTACATTGTCATAAGAGAACTGTGTTTTGGTTTTGTTTTTGTTTCCTTTTTTAAAAGTTGTGCTATTATTGGTTCTAAGCGCCTTGGAATATTACTGCTTTGTGAAAGTACAGACTGAACGCAGCACCCTCCTTGTACCTCGTACATTTATAAACCTGGGTATCTTATTATTTGAGATTTCTGCATTATGATAGAAATCTAGTAGCTCAGTTAGAGGGGAGGGGCAACCTGCTGCTAGATAGGTCTGACTAAGTGCCATATTTGTCTGGGTAAGATTTGTGAAACACAACCTCTGTGCATTTAAAAAACAAATTAGTTATACATCACATAGTAGACAGCCATTAAATTATTTTATAAGTTCATTCATGAAGAAGGACCTTTTTTACAGACTGAAAAAAAAGATTTTCATAGAGATATCTATATGATCAAGAGAGTTCGTTTTTTATTTGTTTTACTAGTGCCACAAACTTGGTAGTGGTAACTTATTTGCCTGATTAAAGAAAACTGTAGTTTTCTTTCCTAAGACTTGTTGCTAAATGCCAACAGACATTTATGAGTTGTACATTTGATCAGATTGTTAGTTTTTTCGGTTTTCTCTCTTTTGAAAACCTTTGAATAAAATATCTGAATTGTTTTTTAATGGCATAGGAAAACTGGTCAGCTGAATGCAAAAGAATTAAAGTGGACCGCTTTCTTGTACCATACACAAAAATAAATAAACATTATTTCACTAGGCAAGGTAGAAAAGCTGAGTTAATAACTGATCCTGGGGCAGCCCGGGTGGCTCAGCGGTTTAGTGCCACCTTTGGCCCAGGGTGTGATCCTGGAGACCCGGGATCAAGCCCCACATGGGGCTTCCTGAATGGGGCTTGTTTCTCCCTCTGCCTGTGTCTCTGCCTCTCTGTGTGTGTGTCTCTCATAAATAAATAAATAAATCTTTTTAATAAATAAATAAATAACTGATCCTGGCCCCTAATGAGTTAGTCCAGGGAATACATAAATAAGTAGGAGATAAGTTATTTCTACTGTAACATCCTAAAGGGAGAAAGAAGAGTGAAGAACTAGACCCAATTATGATAGGTGGTGAGAAGTCCTTGCAAAAAGACTGAACTGGGGATGCCTGGGTAGCTCAGCGATTGAACATCTGCCTTTGGCTCAGGAAGTGATCCTGGTCTGGGGATGGAGTCCTGCATTGGGCCACAGAAAAGAGCTGCCCACAAGCTACTTGCTCAGGGGAGAGTTCAGGAGTGTAGCATCCTCCTCTGTTTCTCTTTGAATAGGTAAATGAGATTGTGCATGCTGTAGCAGCCAAGCCATGGCCCAAGTGGAATCATTATCATTACATCCTTAACCATGTGGGAATCACTACCATCACATTTATGATCAAGATACACCCTGAAGTCCCAGAGCCAAAGGTAAGAAATCATGACGAGATTGGAGTTTGTTGAGTTTGTTTCCACCACTTCCTTCTGAGAACATCACATCTAGATGAAACTGGTTCTTTGCCTTTTTAGAGGTAGCTATTGAATGCACACATGGGTGGGGTTAGGAAGGATCAGAAAATATTGTATTTCTTGCCCTTAATTCCTCTAGTTAACTCACAGGCTAACAGAAAGAAAAAAAAAACAGAATAAGAATGGTTTAAATTTTTTATTCATACATTCATTTAGTCTTCACTAATACAAGCACTACTTTAGGTGTGTGGGATACAGTGGTGGATAAGATATAGTCCATGTTCCTAAAAAAAAAAAACCAACTGTTAGAAAAAGATGAGACGTTATAATCCAGTGTCATCAACAGAATGATGGTCCCCCTCAGTGCTGCCTCCTGTATCTTTTAAACAGTACTCCCTACTTATCTATGTCCAAACTCCACTTAACAGAAATAATAAAGTTCTTCTCATTTTTGAGGCATTTGTGCCTAAAATAATTGCAGAATCAAGCACATAAATGGCTTCAGTAAACTTTCCTCAGATTGACCACCATTGTGAAATTAACAAGCAAATCACACGTTCACAACATAGAAACAATATGGTCATATATGAATTTATTCCATCATGTCTATGCACACCCAGAAAAATTAAATTCAGCCAAGGCCAGGTCTTTAGGTGGTGAAGGGTTAAGAAGCAGAAAGCACCACCCTGTTCTCATCCACTTTCTACAATTCATATTCTCACAATCAGCATTATCCTTCAGGATACAGCTTTATCTGTGAAGTGCCGCCATTAGGATAAAAATATATTATCAAGAATAAGTAACATGCGAACCCACTAGCACACATCAAAGCCCTGTAACACATTAGCAATAGTATATATATCTGTATGGATTATATCAGATCAGATCATAACATAGAGGAAAGGTACATTTTTGACAGAGATAGTGGGAATGGGGTGAAGGAGGCAGCATCAGTCACTAGAGTGAAAAGTACTAAAAAAAAAGTTTTATTTCACAAATGTCCCTAGATCTGATCTTTAAACTGTTAACATAATATCCAAACACTCAAAGGGAGTCCAGCAATACACCATCAATCCTAGGGACATTGCGCTAATCTTACATCAAATGCCATGTCCTAGAAGGTTCAGCATTCACAAAATACACACTCATGGCTCTGCCATCACTCAGAGGCCTGCTCCCTCTTTCTAGGGAGCCTTATGACAGATCCAACCCATCAACGTCTGACCCTCTTGCAGACCCACGGCAAAAGAACTTCACAGCTAGAGGCTCGGAGACCAGCTTCGCTGAAGGTACCACACTTCTGTATCAAGCTGTTTGAGAGAATACTGTAAGAAATCAGAAAAGTCAATCACTTAAGGGAACATAAGAATAAACGAGCTGCAAGGCATGAAGGCATAAAAACAGAGCCTGTTCATAAGCCTCTCTTTAAAATGTCATCTTTTTTTTTTTTTTTGGCTCTCATCCGTCATTCATTTCCTCCCATGTTCCCTAGTTCATTTTCTTACCTTTTCCTCTCCTCTCCATCTCTTATCCTTGATCTATTTCCCCAGTCATATCATTTCTCTTCCCCTTCTCTCTTTCTTCCCCCCTTGTTTTGAATCCCCTTACCTTGAGTGGTTTAAGGCTGATCCATCTTCCCACCTCCAACCAGAACTGTTCCTGAGACCAATCCAGTAGTAGTCCTTTCTGAGGAAATTTTTAAGCAGGCTCTAATGGAGAGATTGAAGATGATAAAAAAAAAAGGTTAAGAGAATGTAGAAAACCAAAGAAGAGATTCAGTGTCATGATCAAATAATTATTCCTTACACTCCCTCTCATTACCATTATTATGGACTGAATGTTCATTTCTCCCCACAATTCATATGTTGAAGCTCTAACCTCTAACATGATGGTAACTGGGGTGGGGCCTTTGGAAGGTAACTAGGTTTAGATGAGGTCATGAACCCCTCATTAATGATGGGATTACTGCCCTTGTGAGAAGAGACCCCAGTTCAACCTCCCTCTTCAGGAGGGAATACAACCAGAGGGTAGCTGTCTGCAAGCCACAAAGAAGGTTCTCACCAGCAACTGAACCCGTCAACACCTTGATCTTGGACTTCCCAGCTTCCAGAACTGTCAGACATAAATGTCTGTGGTATAAGCCACCTAGTGATACTTTGGTTAGCAGTTTAAGCTGATTAAAATCACCTCCTAGTCCAAATAACTTAATCTTTCTTTTAAACTCTAATTCTAGAGATGCATTGCAGAGTGGAACATTTCCTAGAATTGAACTTTCTATCTATAATTGCATTTTTATAATGTGAAAGATAGATAAATATTACATCTCTGCTTTCCGTTGTAAGTTCCTCGATTAGATGAAGTACTTAGTAAATATTCAAATAACTTTTACAGAAAAAAAGCTAAATACCACTATAGAAGCAGTCATCTTTCTCATTATCATTTAATACATAAGTTATTATTAAGTCTGTAGCAATATTCTTGTTTTTTTCCCAGTACTACACTCCCATTTTCCACGTTCTCATCAATCTTGAATATGACAAGAAAAACAAAAACAGTTCTTAGGGAAGCAAGCATAAAATAAAGTTAAGCTGTCTGCACCTCTATGTTCTATGCTACCACTAGAAGAGAGATAACAGATTCTTTGCTCTGTAGAGTCTGACATTCAAATGAAGGAGTTTATACTCTAAGGCAATTGCCTCAGTAACTGGAATAAAATAAAGGATAAATCCCAGAAGATTAATTCTGTGGTAGGATTTGGTGTTTACAATAAACATCACCTCAGCTTTGAAAATTGCTTTCATAGCAGAGACTTTTCTTGTGATGCTGAATTTTCAATGTGATGTTAATGTTAACAAGTAATGTGTTTGTTCATGAGTAAGAAGGATAAAACTGTAAGTCTGAAGATCAACATATTGATGGAAAATACTTACATATAAAATAAGAAGCTCACTATTTGTATATGTTTCAGAGTACAAATGAATGTTTAGAGGTATCCATATGTGTCTTAACAGATACCAAAACCCTTGGGTTACAAGTGGTAGGTAAGTATGCACATGTACAGTAGCATTTGTGAACATTTAATAACTGATGTCTCTGTGTGTCCAGCAAATACTGTATGTATAATTAATGAGATAATTAATGCCTGGCATCTTCTCAATACTTCTTATTCTTAACCCTGGATGTCACTGTAAATCCCTTATGGAAAGAAAAAAGGAAAATAAGAAAGCATCTAAATTATATCCCCGTTCTTCCTATGTTGTTCCCAGGAATCCTGTATGTTAATTGTTTTGTTTGGTTGCCTGGTTGGTTTGGTTTTCTCTGAGTTAGAGTTTGACATGATAGATCAAGGCCATAATTTGAAAAAGGCCATAATTTGTTTCTGTGATCATATACTTCCTGACCATTTGTCTCAAGCCTCCTCCCTACATTAATGCTTTGAGATAACCAGGCATTTCATTTGGCAGTGGCCATGATGAGAGCATTGTATTCTCAAATTCGGTGAACTTGTTTTGATCTCTCTTCTCACTCTCTAAAATTATTGTTTGGAGGAATGGAAACTCAAAAAATAGCAGTGATATATGTTAATCCACAGTAATTTAGTGGTAAGACTTGGACTAGAACCCAACGTCTTCCCCTAGTACCCAAGGCCTTGTCTCTACTTAGTCCATCTCTCTGCAACCTACTTCTCTTTAAACTATGCTTTCTCAGAGCATCTGGCTGGCTCAGTCTGTAAAGCATGCAACTCTTCATCTCAGGATTATAAATTTGAGTCCCTCATTGGGTGTACAAATTACTTAAAAAATAAAAAATTTTTTAAAATAAAATAAAATAAACTGTGCTTCTCTAGCTCTGAAAAAATCATGAGACTCCTAGAAAATGTCAAGAAACATGCACATTCAGCTAAGAGACTACATTCTCTTTGATGAAACACACCAAGAAGACAGCTTACACTTATATTAGAACATTAGATTCCAATATTATTTACTTTCTTGGGGTCCCAGTGTTGCCACAGATCAGGCTGACATATGAATAAGGATATCTACTAAAGCTAAAACATCACATTTGTCTCTCATTATATCCAAAGTTAGATATCCTAAAACCGAGGCTGGGCGAGGAAGACCCAACATGGCAGAGTACTCTTGGAACTCCTCAGGCCATCTGAAAAACCTCCTCTAGAGGTTTTTGAAAAATCAAAGAAAATTACTGCTTTCTTCAAGTTTCAGGAAAAAATGTTTTTAAACTTCCTAATTTTCCTCTAACATTATACATTTTTGTTCATTTAAACATATCAATAATTTCTAATAATGGCTTAATTAGTTGAATACTTTTTTTGTTGTTCATAACATCCTATTGTGCTTTTATTTTTTTCTAATTATTATTTTTTTTAGTTGAATACTTTTTGAAGAAAATACTCTTTTTTTTATCCAGCAACCACTAAGATATTAGTTTTTACATTGTTTTTATTGGAAGATGGTTACCAAAGGATAAGAATTCAAGGACTTTTCTCTTAACTATGTCTGGACTAGTTTCCTTTACTTACTTGGAGACTATCATTGGTATGAAAAGGAGACTATCATTGGTATGAATAAAGAATTTCTCCTAAAGTAAAGAGAAGCATAAAGCTTCTTTGCATTCCCAGGAAAGACATTAAAAGAGGATGTCTTAGTTCTGGCTGCTATAACAAATTACCATAGACTGGGTGACTTAAACTATGGGCACTTAATTCCCAGAATTCTGAAGGCTGGGACATTCAAGATCAAGTTTCTGACAGATCTGGTATCTGGTGAGAGCTTACTTCCTGATTTGCAGATGACCATCTTCTCATTGTATCCTCACATGGCAGAGAGAAGAGAGACAAGCGCTCTCATGTCTCCTCTTATAAGGGTATTAATCCCATCATGAGGGACCCACCCTCATGATCTAATTTCCCAAGGACCACATCTTCATATGCCACCACGTTGAGGATCAGGATTTCAATATATGAATTTTGGAAAGCACGAACATGTAGTCCATAACAGAAAGAACAAGTCTTTCATGCTACTTCCCATTTTAGAATTACTTCTATTTTCTCTTCATTGAATTTCAATCTTAGTTTCCATGGAAGAAACATGGTTGCAGTGGCTTCTAAATGAAACATTTGAAAAATCTGTAAAACTTGCATATCAATACTTCCTTCCCAAATAATCTATCTCCTGTTATAGCTTTGTTCTCTCAAGATAGGGTATCCTGAAAACAATTATGTCTTATATTTGTTTTACATTAAGGTTTTCAAAATACCTTTGTATCCATTCCTAACTTCATCTGAAAAGTATGGCATTTAGGAAAACAAAACAAAAACAATATACTGCCATCTATCACTAACTCTTCACCACTATCTGAGGATTAAAAAATTGCTTAATCTGGCTTAGCCTTAATTTTCTTAAGAGGACTTAGTTCAGATATTCTCAAGGCTTTTTTTTCCAGTTATAAAATAAAACCCTAATTAACATGGTGGAGCAGAAGGGGACCCTAGATTTGCCTCGTGCCACAAACACAGCTAGATAAATATCAAATCATTCTAAATACCCAAGAAATTGATCTGAATGCTAAGAGAACAAACTGCAGAACTAGAGGAAGAAAAGAAACCACACCAGGGGATGTAGGAAGCACAGAGACATGATTCTGGGGAGAAAAGAAATGCAGGTGCTTCAGAGGAGATGGAGCCTTGATCTTGGAGAGAGAGAAAGAGACAAAGTGAGAAAGAGAAAGTAGTACACAGGGAATTGCACAAGAGAAACACTTCCCCTAAACCACTGACTGGGAAAACTAGAGCCACTGACCATCTTAAGTTTTTACAATCAGGGAAGCCCAAAGTCTGAAGCTTCAGAAGTCCATTAGCCACCAGTGGAGCCTGTCGGCCATAACAGTGCTTCTATGGGGAAGGAAAGCAAAGACCTGGGACCAGACAGCATGGTTTGAGGATCCCCTTGGTTGCATCGGAAGAGACAGTTCCTCTTCTTGGAGTGCATTTGGGAAAGGAGGCTCAGCCTCTCAGGGGACAAAAGAGCTGGTGGGCACCAGTGTGCTGCTCTGTTCATTAGCACAGGAACAGAGACACCTGCTGAGGGCAGCAAATCTTGATGCTGGCTTTTGCTGAGCTTTACCATAAACTCCAAGCCACTGTGCAATCATGTGACTACTTTTCTGGGACTAAAGGGCACCAACTGCAGTGTGGCAAGACCTTCCCCCAGAGGATCAGCACCATGTGATCTGTGCTGCTGGGGCTCCTAAAATTTGGAGTTTTGAAACCCAGCCATAAACCTGGGATAAAACACAGAAGTATCATGCCATGGGGTGGGCAGATGGGTTGGCCACAGACAGGGTGAAGGCAGATATCTGACGGAAACCAGTAATACAAGAGGAGAGACTGTTTGCTCTGTGAGGGCTTCCTGAACAGTGGCAGGCTCTGCCTCCCTGCACCCTATAGGTGCATCTTTACTAGGGTAAGTCAGCCTGACAACCAGCACAGCAGGCTCTTCCCCCAGAAGACCAGCACAAACCCCTCACACACCAAGTCTATTGACCATAGAAGTGCTGCAAAGCTTCAGCTCTAGGGGAAATAAGATCTAGCCCCTTTAAAAGCAGACCAAAGGGATCCCTGGGTGGCGCAGAGGTTTGGCGCCTGCCTTTGGCCCAGGGCGCGATCCGGGAGACCCGGGATCGAATCCCACGTCGGGCTCCCTGCATGGAGCCTGCTTCTCCCTCCTGTGTCTCTGCCTCTCTCTCTCTCTCTGTGTGTGACTATCATGAATAAATAAATAAATAATTAAAAAATATATTAAAAAAAAAAAAAAATAAAAAAAAATAAAAGCAGACCAAAACACACCTAGTTAAAACTTTAAAACTTGCCGCACTGTGGACAAGGTCCAAACACTCCCTACTGCAGGCAAGGAGAAACTCAGCAGAGGACTGACTTGAAGGAAGGAGCAGCCAAAACACAACAGCACAGTGCACACGCTGAAACATTTCCAAAGCACCAGGCCTGGGATGCCTCAGTGGTTGAGCATCTGCCTTTGGCTCAGGGCATGATCCCGGGATCCTGGATCAAGTCCCACATCAGGCTCCCTGCGAGGAGCCTGCTTCTCCCTCTGCCTATGTCTCTGCCTCTCTCTCTATGTGTCTCTCATGAATAAATAAATAAATCTTAAAAAAAAAAAAAAAGCACCAGGCCCTAGACAGTACAGGACCTCTTCTTAATATAGCCATTACTTTCAGGAGCATGAAACATAACAGGCTTTCCTAACATACACAAAAACAGCGACCTACACAAAATGACAAGACAGAGGAATTCACTCAGAAAGAAAGAACAAGAAGTGATAACCAGGGAACTAATCAAAACAAATGCAAACATGCCTGAACTAGAATTTAAAACAACAATCATGATGATACTAGCTGGGCTTGAGAAAAGCATAGACGACACCAGAGAATCTCTTTCTGCAGAGATAAAAGAACTAAAAACTTGTCAGGCCAAAATAAAAAATGCTATAGCTGAGATGCAAAATTGACTATATGCAATGACAAGGATGGACAAAGCAGAGGAATGAATCAGTGATACAGAGACATAATTATGGAAAATAATGAAGCGGAAAATAAGAGGGGAAAAAAGTATTGGATCACAAATGTAGACTCACGAAACTCAGCGACTCCATAAAGGATAATAAAATTCATATCATAGGAGTCCCAGAATAAGAAGAGAGGGAGGGGGGGGCAGAAAGTTTATCTAAACAAATTATAGTTGAAAACTTCCCTAATCTGGGGAAGGAGACAGTCATTCAAGTCCAGGAAGCACAGGAAACTGAAACTCTCACCAAATTCAACAAAAGCTGACCAACACCAAGATATGTCATAGTACAATTTGCAGTATATAGAGATAAGGAAAGAATCCTGAAAGTAGTAAGGGTAAAGAAACCCCTAACCTATAAGGGAAGATAAATCAGGTTAGCAGTAGCTCTCTCCACAAAAACCTGGCAGGCCACAAGAGAGTGGCATGATGTATTCAACATGCTGAATGGGAAAAATATGCAGCCAAGAATACTTTACCTGATGAAGCTATCATTAGAAGAATAGATAAAGATCTTCCCAGACAAAAAGTCAAAGAGTTCATGACTACTAAACCAGCCCTGCAAGAAATATTAAAGGGGGCCCTTTAAGTGGGAAAGAAAGACCAAAAGCAACAAAGACTAGACAGGAACAGAGAAAATCTCCAGAAATAGCAACTTTACAGGTAATAATATGGCACTAAATTCTTATCTATCAATAATTACTCTGAATGGAGGTGGACTAAATGCTCCAATCAAAAGATATAGGGTATCAGAATGGATTAAAAAATCAAGACCTATCTATATATTGCTTACAAGAGACTCATTTTAAACGAGTGTAATGACACCTCCAGATTGAAAGTGAGGGTATAGAGAACCATATATCATGCCAATGGATGTCAAAAGAAAGCCAAAGTAGCCATACTTATTTATATCAGACAAACCAGATTTTAAACCAAAGTCTGTAGCAAGAGATAAAAAAGAGCATTATATAATAAGTAAGAGGTTTATCCAACAAGAAGATCTAACAATTGTAAATATTTATGCCCCAACTTGGGAGCACCCAAATATATAAATCAATTAATAACAAACATAAAGAAACTCATTGAGGGACGCCTGGATGGTTCAATGGTTTGGCACCTGCCTTTGGTGCAAAAACAGTACCACAGATCAAAAATACTAAGAGCTGGTTCTTTGAAAGAATTAATCAAATTGATAAACCCCTATTCAGACTTATCGAAAAGAAGAGAGAAAGAACCCAAATAAATAAAATCACAAGTCAAAAAGGAGAGATCACAATCAACACCACAGAAATACAAACAATTATAAAAGCATATCAAAAAAATTATATGTCAACAAACTGAGCAATCTGGAAGAAATGGATAAATTCCTAGAAACATAAAACTACCAAAACTGAAACAGGAAGAACTAGCAAATTTGAGTAAACCCATAACCAACAAAGAAATTGAATCATTAATCAAAAATCTCCTGACAAACAAAAGTCAGGGCCAGGTGGCTTCCCAGAGGTATTTTACCAGACATCTAAAGAAGAAGTAAACACCTATTCTTCTCAAACTGCCCCAAAAAATAGAAATGGAAGGAAAACTTCCACATTCATTCTATGAGGCCAGCATTAGCTTGATTCTGAAACTAAAAAGGAGAGTTATAGGCCAATATCCCTGATGAATATTGATGCAAAAATTCTCAACAAGATACTACCAAGTGGAATCCAATAGTACATTAAAAGATTATTCACCACAATCAAGTAGGACTTATTCCTGGGCTTTAGGGGTGGTTCAATACTCGCAAATCAATCAACATGACATGCCACATTAATAAAAGAAAGGATAAGAACCATATGATCCTCTCAGTGGATGCAGAAAAAGCATTTGACAAAATACAACATCTATTCTTATTCTTGATAAAAAAAAAACCCTCAACAAAGTAGGGATAGATGGAACATACCTCAATATCATAAAAACCATATATGAAAGACCTGCAGCTAATATCATCCTGAATGAGGAAAAACTGAGAGCTTTTATTCTGTAGTCAGGAATAAGACAGGAATGTCCACTCCCACTATCATTATTTAACATAGTACTAGAAGTCCTAGCCTCAGCAAATAGACAAAAAAAGAAATAAAAGGCATCCAAATTGGCAAAGAAGAGTCAAACTCTCACTACCCACAGATGACATGATACTCTGTAGAAAACCCAAAAGATTCCACCAAAAAATTACTAGAATTGATACACAAATTCAGCAAAGATATAAAATCAATGTGTAGAAATCTGTTGCACTTCTATACACCAATAATGAAGCAGCAGAAAGAGAAATCAAGACAGTCTCTTCAACAAACGGTGTTGGGAAAACTGGACAGCAATATGCAGAAGAATGAAATTGGACCACATTCCTACTTCATACACAAAAATAAATTCAAAATGGATGGAAGACCTAAATGTGAGACAGGAAGCCATCAAAATCCTAGAAAAGAATACAGGCAGCCACCTCTTTGATCTCAGCCACACAACTTCTTACTAGAGACATCTCCAGAAGCAAGGGAAACAAAGGCAAAAATGAACTATTGGGACTTCATCAGGATAAAAAGCTTCTGCATAGTGAAAGAAACAATCAATAAAACTGAATGATGACCTATACAATGGGAGAAGATTTGAAAATGATGTATCTTTTTTTTTAGTCTTTCTTTCTTTCTTTCTTTCTTTCTTTCTTTCTTTCTTTCTTTCTTTCTTTCTTTCTTTCTCTTTAACAGAGAAAAAGTACAACGAGAGGGGAGCAACAGGCAGTGGGAGAGGGAAAGGAAGCAGGCTCCCCACTGAGCAGGCCCCATGTAGGGCTCCATCCCAGAAACCTGGGATCATGATCTGAGCTAAAGGCATTTGCCTAACTGACTGAGCCACCCAGGCACCCCACAAATGACATATCTGATAAAGGGTTAGTATCCAAAATCTATAAAGAACTTATCAAATTTAACACCCAAAAAACAAATAATCCAGTTAAGAAAATGCCAGAAGACTTGAATAGACATTTTTCCAAAGAAAACATCCAGATGTCTAAGAGACACATGAACAGATGTTCAATATCACTCATCATCAGGGATATACAAATCAAAACCATGATGAGATACCACTGCACACCAGTCAGAATGGCTAAAATTAACAACATGGTAAACAACAAATGATGATGAGAATGTGGAAAACGGGGAACCCTCTTGGACTGTTGGTGGGAATGCAAACCCACCAATAACTACTGTAGCCACTTTGAAAGCAGTATGGATTGTCCCCAAAAAGTTAAAAATAGTACTACCCTATGACCCAGCAATTGCACTACCAGGTATTTACCCAAGGTTACAAAAATGCTGATTCAAAGTGTGCACATGCACACTGATGTTTATACCAGCATTATCAACAATAGCCAAATTATGGAAAGAACCCAAATGTCCATCAGCTGATGAATGGATAAAGAAGAGGTGGGGTGTGTGTGTGCTTATATATATATATATTTATATATATATATATAAATGATACTCATGTTTATATGAATATACATATTCACATATATAATAGGAATATTACTCAGCCATCAAAAAGAATGAAATCTTGCCATTTGCAATAACATGGATGGAACTAGAGGGTATTATGCTAAGCAAAATAAGTCAGTCAGAGAAAGACAAATACCATATGATTTCACTCATATATGGAATTTAAGAAACAAAACGGATGGACATAGGGGAAGCAAAGAGAGAGAGAGAGAAACAAAGCATAAAAGACTCAACAATAGAAAACAGAAGGTTGATGGAGATAGATGAGTGAGGAATAGGCTAGTAGGTGATGGGTATTAAGGAGGGCACTTGTGATGAGCACTGGGTGTTATGTGTAAGTGATGAATCACTAAATTCTATACCTGAAACCAATTTTACCATATGTGTTAACTAATTAGAATTTAAATACAAACTTGAAGCTTTAAAAAAAAAAAAACCCTGAAAGATGCACAAGTTTTATCATCCTCTTCTTTACAGAGGAGTAAAAAAGTTCACCTTGGTCAAAAGGCTTACCCAAGGCTCCGCACTGAATAAGCATCTAAATTTTCTCTCCCAGTGCTAAGCTTTCATATATAAGGCTCTCCCCTTCTAGTGATAAATAAGATCATATTGTGCCCCTGATTAATACTTTCTGATGGTTTCCTCTTTCACACAGAACAAAATATAAAGTTTCTACTATGTATATTATAAGATTTTCCATGATCTAGACCTTGCCAACCATTTTATTCATTTACTAGCTTCCAGTCATATGACCCTTCTTTCAGTTCTTTTAACATGCCAAGGTCATTTTTACTTTATGATCTTTACATAGCTTTTCCCTCTGCCTGAAATACCCTTTCCCTAGATTTTCCTATGGGTGTCATTCAGGCCTAGGTCCCAGCTCCAATGTTACCTCCTTAGATGGCCAACATCCTTGGCCAATCTAAAGTAGTACCTACATTTACTGTTTCACTTTCTTCAAAGCATATATCACCATGTTAATTACTTCGTGGATGTCTGTCTTTCCTCTGACTAAAATGTAAGCACCCTAACAGCAAGAATTCTTGATTATTACTGTAACCCCGCCACCTAGGAAAATATATGAAATTATTTACTTTAGAGTTTGTAATGTTCAGTCATATTTTAGAAAAAAATGCAAAACCTAAAGTCAAAATGGAGACAGAACTTAGATAAAATCAGATACAGCATGACTCAGTGCCATACTTTAGGTCAATATTTATGCATTATACACACATAGACATGGTTCTACAAGTAATATTTTTAAATTGTAATTTAGATATTATTAAGGCATAGAACATACTCCTTAAAATTCTAAACTAAGATGGTTTGTGGGATATATCTAAGTTATTTCAACTCCTATGGAAATAAATTAATAATATCTCAAAGTTACTTGGGCTCATCTATTCTTAGGAATTATATCCTAAAAAATAACCTCAAGAAAAATAAGTCATAAAAATATGCATATAACTGCATAGCAATTAGAAATAAGTAAAACTTTATCTTGAAATATGAAAAATAAAATAAAATAAAAAATAAAAAAAAGAAAAAAGAAATATGAAAAATAGATAAGCAATAATAGAATAATACAGAACTTTAAAAAATAAATACCTAAAATAATTTAATGTTTGGAAAAAACAGGAATGAAATGATGTTAGGTAATAAAAGCAGAATATATAAACACAGTGTGTCCAAAAAACTAGAAACATAGGATAAATGTATTTTTTTAAAGATTGTATTTAATTCTTTGAGAGAAAGAAGGAGACCATGAGCACAAGCAGGGGGAGAGGCAGAGGGAGAGAGAAAGGAAGAAGCAGACGCTCTGTGCAGCAGGGAGCAGGATGTAGGGCTCAATCCCTGGACCCTGTGATCATCACCTGAGCTGAAGGCAGACACGTAACTGATTGAGCCACCCTGATGCCCTTGTATTTTTTTAATAAATATATCTGTTTTAAATAAATGTATCTGGGGACATCTGGGTGACTCAGCAGTTGAGCATCTGCCTTCAGCCCAGGGCGTGATCCTGGATTCCAGGATTGAGTCCCACATCGGGCTCCCTGCATGGAGCCTGCTTCTCTCTCTGCCTATGTCTCTGTCTCTCTCTCTCTCTCTCTGTGTCTTTCATGAATAAATAAAATGTTTAAAAATAATAATAATAAATAAATAAATGTATCTGTTATATTTTTTAATAACATCATCAATATTTTTTTCTTCAATCTCCGGATACCTTTCCAGGTGAAGTATTTAAAGCAATGGATGTGGTTACTAACTTGAAAAAATATATATAATACAGAGCACCCATAACATAAAAATCAACTAGATCTTTAAATTTAGAGGAATTTTGCCTGAAAATATATCTTTAGGTTGAATAAAAACATATTGAGCATATTACTTGAAAATGTAACAAACATACTATTTAAAAATAGGTTTATCCTATGTTTTCAGACTTTGATACTTTATAGCATGCAAACTGTAATTACTATCATATAAAAACATGCAGCTACATTAAGAGATTTCAAAGGAAAATTTGACAGGCTACAAATCTCTAGAGTTTAACATTGATATGAATGTTCCTTATAATCTTGTGTATGTGCACAATACTAAAAGTCAATTAAGACTTACTGTGTAAACCAGAACACTCTATTTTTTTTGTTTTTTTTTTAACCATCATCTCTTTTATTTTTTTTTAATTTATTTTTTATTGGTGTTCAATTTACTAACATACAGAATAACCCCCAGTGCAGAACACTCTCTTTAAAAGACAATGAGAGGGACGCCTGGGTGGCTTAGCAGTTGAGTGTCTGCCTTCGGCTTAGGGCATGATTCTGGAGTTCTGGATCGAGTCTCACATCAGGCTCCCTACATAGGCAGAGGGGGAAGCAGGCTCTTTGAGGGGAGCCTGATGTGGGACTTGATCCTGGGACTCTGGGATCATGTCTTGAACCAAAGGCAGATGCTCAACTGATGAGCCACCCAGGGGTCCCTCACTTAGCATGTTTTTAAGGTCAATTCATGCTGTAGCATGTATCAGAATTTCATTCCTTTTTATGGCTAAATAATATTCAATTATGTGGATATACCAATTTTGCTTATTCATTTATCTATCAATGGACAGTCTTACTGTCTTTTTTTTTTAAGATTTTATTTATTTATTCATGAGAGACACAGAGAGAGGCAGAGACACAGGCAGAGGGAGAAGCGGGCTCCCTGCAGGGACCACTTAATTGTACACTTGAAAATGGTTGAAATGGTAAATTTTGTTATGCATATGTTCTACCACAATTTTGCAAAATGTTAAAAAAAAAAAAGTGAGAGATATCTTAACCTATTTACCACACCTGCACTTTGGTGTGAAGGTCACAGACACTGCTTTGATCTATTTATGAAGAAAGGGTGACAAAAAAACACAGACATTATCAGACAATAAGTACCTCCAGAGTGAAACAATTCTGCTACCATCCCCCTCTGTTTCCAGGCATTTCTTTGAAACTTCTAACATATTTCAGATTTCCTCATAAGGAAAATACCCAATTCAACAAGTCATAACTTATTTTATGACATATACTTCATGCATTTCATATCTTGGGAGACAGAAGAATAAAGCAAGTTATTTTGGTTCTAGGCTTTATTTTGAGCAACAAGGAGAATTAAAGTGGAAAAGAAGAAAAACTAAAATTAAGTGATTCATACTACGTTAAAGGAACTCCCACACAGATTTTCTCATTTAATATCATAAGAACACTGGAAAGAATTTTCTCTACTTTACACGTGAGAAACTTGAGAGTCAAAGAGGTTAAGAAAATTTCTCGAGTTCACATAGCTAGTGCACAAGGTAGTAAAAACAAACTCGTGACTATCTGAAAGAAATAAAAAAAAGTCCTTTCTGTTACTTTAAAATATGGGGGAAAGTAACCATGTTACTGTAATGTCTGTATTGCAGTATCCAAAGAAGGAAGCCCTAAGTATATTTAGATATAAATCCTAAAAACAAGAAAAGCCAATATCAAAAGTTCAGGAGGAAGACTGGGACAGTCCCAAAGTCATAAACTCTGATAGAGAGTTAAGTATGGGTTAAGGCTGAATGAGAGGTTGTTAAAACAAGAGTCCGATGATATAATCTCACATCATGATAATGAAGAAAGATGTTACAGGGTGAGGAGCATCGTGATAGATTTAAAGAAACCAAAGTATTTTCCAGAGAACTCTCTGGTCAACATACATTTTAAAATAACAAACCAACAACTATAACAAACAAATGCTAAGAGAAGAGAGGGAGCAGAAGGGCACTGGTTTCTGGGGCAGTGGAGTGGGCCTAAAAAATAAACTAAACAAAAACAAATGCTAATATCCTAAATGAACTGAGCCTAATAGAAAAATCTGACAACAAAAATCAAGAAGTTAAATATATCTAAAGATCTAAAGATAAATTCAAAGGACAAGAGAAACAATAGAGTAGATGTCATAAAAAACTAAAAAAGTAATGGAGTGATTCAATTTTAATTTTGTTATTAATTATTTTTAAAGATTTTATTTATTTGAGAGAAAGTAAGAGAGAGAGCACAAGTGGTGGGAAGGAGAGGGAGAAAGAAGCAAACTCCCCTGAGCAAGGCTGGATCCCAGAACAGTGGGATCATGAACTAAGCCAAAAGCAGACACTTAACTGACTGAGCCACCAGGCACCCCATCAATTTTCTTATTATTCTCTCAAAAATAAAATAAATATTTAAGTCCAGGAAAGAAAAAAGAGATAATAAGTGAGCATCTCACTACTTTTTAAATATATTTAAATCCCAAGAATCCTATAATGTACATTCCAGATTTCAACTTCAAATAATTTTTTAAACATGAACAGAAAAGGCATCAAAAACAAAAACAAAAGAAAAAGAATAGAAAATCCACAGAAGGCAATTAATAGGAAGTGTTGTCTTGTTTTTCAGCATGCACAAGATGTATCAGGAAGCCAACAAGTACAATATTTCTATACGTGGCTGATATAGTTTAAAATCTGGCTCTGAATTTAAAAAAAAAAAAGTGTAGCTCTGCCAGATTTGTAGACTTACATTTGTCACTAACTCTTGTTCATTAACCACTCATTCATCAGTAAATGGAGATGTTGAATCCTGTTTCATAGGATATGCTGTGAAAATTGAGAATAATATACATAAAATACCTGGCACATGGTCGGTGCTCCATATATATTAGTTTCCTATTCTTATTATTATTATTTATTATTATTATTATTATTATTATTATTATTATATTTTGATGTAACTGAACTAAGAAGTGGGCTACATTTATGTATCCTACTGACAGATAACTATTTAACAGCATGAGAGAGATACTTTCCCATACCTTTATAGCCTCTGGCATATAACAAACTAATTCTCTAGCAGTATTCTCTACCAGTGGAATGCCAATTTGAAAACTTTCTATTTTATAGTGAAAGGGAATAAAGGGGAAAGGAGGGAAAATGAGTGGGAAATATCAGAGAGGGTGATGGAACATGAGAGACTCCTAACTCTGGGAAACGAACAAGGGGTGGTGGAAAGGGAGGTGGGCGGGGGGTTGGGGTGACTGGGTGACGGGCACTGAGGGGGGGCACTTGATGGGATGAGCACTGGATTTTATGCTATATGTTGGCAAATTGAACTCCAATAAAAAGAAATAAAAAAAGAAAACTTTCTATTTTAATAGACTCATATGCTCTTTTGGTAGCTGTTTAGTCCTAAGTATGATACTAAGAATATCAAGCATACCTTAAAATAGTATGTAAATCTTGCCTTGAGAACCAAAGAATAACAATGCTAGTAACAAGAGGCTCAGGAGATCAGATATAAGTCAAGCTGGTTCTAATAGAATCTGACAAAAGCTGGAGGCAAGAAAAAGAATTAGACCAGAGAATCCAGAAAGACTCCACAGGAATGTCAGAAGGGGTCATAAGACCCCGTGATGAGAAAATAAACTGGTTTTGGCAATATAGCCAATCTAACTCTGTTCAGCTTACTCAACAGCAGAGGCAGGATTCAGGGAAAGTAAAGAAAGATAGAAACACATTCCTCTAATACCCCTCCATTCCTTTGGGGGAGCACAGAGAAACAGAAATACCGCCAAGCCCCAGATATTCTGTGCGTTAGCTCTTTTCCTCCTTAGCTTTCATTATCACCTGGCCTTATTTATAATAGACACTATACCACATTCCTCTGTGGTACAGTCTTACATTATGACTCACAACTCTGTTTATCAGTATTTGCCCTGCAATGTTTCAAGCTCTTTGCTCACTTCTGCTATTGACTTTGGTCAGCTCAAGTCTTCAGAGGCAACTGCAGCAGAGTGAGAATAGGAGTTGCTGCAAAAGACCCAGAAAGCGAGGCTATTATGATCAGATTCCATGAAACCATGATTTCATATATCTAATGAATAGACCCCAATGCATTCTACCACCTAGTTTGGGGAAGGCATAAAAGAAAAGGAAGTCACAGGGACAGGCTGATTTGGAATTAGATTCTATGGAGAATTTCAAAGGAATTTCTCATTTGATAGAAAATAAGAAATCTAGATGCTGTAATCTTTTCTTAAAATAGGAAGTTGTAAAACTTAGGGACTTTATTTTCTCCTCAACAGCTTTAGAGTAGTTATCTCTCTGAATTTCTCCAAAGAATGTTAATATAGCTGAATTCCTTTTTTTTAAAACTGAAGAACAGTTTACACACAATGTCACATTAGCTTCAGATGTACAACATAGTGATTGGACAAATCTGGGCATGCTGTGCTACAAAAGTAATTAGCATTTGTCACTATACAATGTTATAATAGTTTAATTCTTAACAAACTGTTCTCTATGACTTGATTCTACCAAAAAAGAGTACATAAAACAGTATCAACACACAAAAATCAGCATGCAATTAGCACTAAAAACCTAATTAGAATTTATTTTCTTTGTATATGTTATTTACATTGACAAGTTAGAATTTGATTTTTGTATTCAGGATGTCAATTCCTTATATTACCTTGAGATGCTCTAGGATTAATAAAGAGCTCTCCTCCAGGAGACTGCTGGGTGGACAGGAAGGATCTGAGAAGCTTACAGGAAGTGGAGCCCGCCAACTTAGCCCTGCAAGGGGGTTAAGATCTCTCTCTCTCTCACACATACACACACACACACACACACACACAGACGATCATCATGCACACTTTCCTTTCTTCTTTCCCAACTTTCTGGAATTTCTTCCTCCTCATGCCTCTCCCTCACCCCCCATCTCAATTGCTTCCTAGTCTAGAACTTGCTGGATTCCAAAGAATGGAGGGAAATTATTAAAAGACATTTAAGCCCTTACCACAGTCTCTTTGTCCCCAAGATATCTCTCTTCCCCTCCTTCCCAAATTCCACCAGCTGTTGTGCAAGAATCTGCTGTCTCCTTGTTGTTGGACTCCAATATTTCTAGATCTAATGCTTTCTTTTAATTAGACCTGTATTTCAGGCCTAATTCCTATGTGTAATACTCACCACCCTTCCATTTCCAGCACACACATGTACACACATTCCAGAGTATGCAAACATCTAGGTTTCCACACATGAAGATTGCTGGGTCAGGCAGAGAAAGGGTAAGGACTAGGAAGAAGGAAGGAAGCAGGGGTAGAGGAGGAAAGAAAGGAAAGAACAAGGAGAGAGAAAGGGAGAGAAAGAGAAGAATGTTCCTTTTGTTCCTCAAAAGAGAACACACGATACTTTGGAATACCATTCACCAACATAACCTACATTTGCTAAATGTTTGCATTTACCATTTCTTGGTTGTCTGTGAACATAAGGAGATGTGAGTCTTCAGCTAAGCAGAATTCCAGACTAGAATTCCAGTCTTTTTTCTCCACTGAGAAGTAATAACAATGGTTACCATACCTCATCCAGAGGTCAGGGCAACTATAACAACTGGTACACGTGTTGCACTTGGAACCTAGAAAGGAAGAGGACTGGTCACATCTTTATGCACCACTTAGTCTTGGAAATGAAATGGGAGGTAAACAGCTTATGGCAGCCCCATAGTCTTCCCTGCCCCAGCACCTTTCAGACTAAAGTTTAGAGAAAGGCACAACAATTCATGGCCTCAAATTAAAAACTTCATAATGAAAAAAAAAAACTTCATAATGGGGACACCTAGTGGCTCAGCAGTTGGGCGTCTGCCTTTGGCTCAGGGTGTGATCCTGGAGTCCTGGGATCGAGTCCCACGTCGGGCTCCCTGCAGTGGGCCTGCTTTTCTCCCTCTGCCTGTGTGTCTGCCTCTCTTTGTGTGTCCCTCATGAATAAATAAATAAAATATTTAAAAATAAATAAATAGTAAAAATAAAAACTTCATAATGTCCAACTTTATCACTACTGTACATTCCACTACACAAGCATGTGACTATGACTAAAGCAGTAAGGAAACGGACACAACGAGGCTGAGGACCATGGACAGAGCACATCACTAGTGCTAGGTCTTTACACACATATGCTATATACCTACCAGATAAGATAACCAAGCATCTGCATTGTATGTGTCAGCCCACTGTCTATGTAGGTCAGTGCACATACTACATAACTGCATAGATTCATTACTGAAATCAGGGAGAATTTTCCAGAATGTCCAACCTCAACCTGATACCCTGTGATAATGCAAAAGAAAAAGACAGAAACTAGAAAAAGCAAACTTAACTAGAGTGAAAGATAGGTGTTTTATCTTTTATCACAAATGTGATTATCTGCCATCACTAGATATTAAATAAAAGACTTATAGCAGAAAGAATTTATCAAACAAAAACTCTCCAACAGAGAAGGATATTAGATGCTAAAGTCAAAGTGATGCAATTTCTTCACGGGGCTCCTTTAAATACAGAACATTCTCATTCCTTTAAAATGGCTGGATTGTATCTTTTAAAAAGGAGGGGGCACCTGAGGGGTTCAGTTTGTTAAGTGTCTGCCTTCGGCTCAGGTCATGATCCCAGGGTCCTGGGATGAACCCTGCTTCTTCGGGCTCCCTGCTCAGCCACGAAATACATTTTTATAAACTCCTCATAGGCACAATTCCACAACAGGCAAGTATGAGCCATTATATCAAATAAGCATAGGTGTGGATAAATGACTGCATAATAGAGTATATACCTAATGTAGATTTGGGAGTTAAAAGGTAGTGAAGGCAGTCCTTTTTGAAAATGTCAAAATTAGACAACTTTTCTATGGCTTGGCATGGGACCAATATAGGGTACTGGAGATCAAGTTACAAAGTTGACACCTTATAGATTTGTGCTTTTTCCACACAACTGTGACATTACCCAGGCTGAATGAAAAATTCCCAACTTCCTTGGAGTTTCTTTTGTCAAAGGACTTGGGTCGAGGTAGAGGTCCTAGGGCTGAACTCTTAGAGTCCAAATGAATAAAGTCTGTATAACAATCATCTGTTACTAACAATTATTTCCAGATAACATAAACTTAAGTCAGGACTCTGGATTGTGAAATAATAAACTGAGTGCTTTTTGGATCATCATATTTAATGACCTAGAAGAATTAAATTTAGAAAATTTCACTTTTTTTTTTTTTTTAGGAAATTTCACTTTAGACAATATGAAAGTACTCTAATTGGAAAAAATCAGAATATATTTTTATATATCTATATATGAAAAGCTAAACATAATTAATACACAAATAATGCAATTATAATTTGATTATCATGATAAATATGATAGTAAATAGAAAAGTGTTTAGGACATAATATAATTAAAAAGCAATATACAAAATTATAAGCATATAATGATCAGAACTATACCCAGCCTTACTTTAAAAAAAAAGTGGGGAAGATTTTAGAGGACTTTATATTCTTTGTTAAAATAATACTTACACAAATGCATGTAGTCAAAGCCCAGGAGACTATACCCAGGAAATGTGTACAAGTGGTGAGTTATTTTGTTGGCATTATTTTTCTTTTTTTAAAAGGTTTTATTTTCTTATTCATAAGAGACACAGAGAGAGAGAGGCAGAGACAGAGGCAGAGGGAGAAGCAGGCTCCATGCAGGGAGTCTGATGTGGGGCTCGATCGTGAGACCACGGGATCACGACTCCAGCCAAAGGCAGATGCTCAACTGCAGAGCCACCCAGGCGTCCCTGTTGGCATTATTTTTCAATTTTCAAATTTTCTGTTATGTTTTATTGCTCTTATAACACAATATAAGTAAAATAGGGATATTTGGTTGGTTCAGTCAGAAGAGCATGTGACTCTTGATGTCAGGGTCATGAGTGCAAGCCTGCAAGCCCCACATTGAGTGTAGAGATTACTTAAATGAATAAGCTTTTTTAAAAAATAGGCAAAATAAAAGATTTTGATTTAAGTTAGTACTTACCCTGGCAGAGAATCCACTGAACAAGCAGGAAACACACAAGAATAGTGTTCAGAAATCCCAAAGCTATTGCCACATGGCGTGAGAGAGGGGACCTGCCAGAAGAAACTGCAAGAACAGAATCCAAAATAAAATTCTGAGTTACAGTAAAAGTTAGAATAAAAGTTGAAGGAAGGCAGCCCTGGTGGCGCAGTGGTTTAGTGCTGCCTGCAGCCTGGGGTGTGATCCTGGAGACCCAGGATGGAGTCCCACATCGGGCTTCCTGCATGGGGCCTGCTTCTTTCTCTGCCTTTGTCTCTGCCTCTCTCTCGCTCTCTCTGAATGAATAAATAAATAAATCTTAAAAAAAAAAAAGTTGAAGGGAAAGAAAAGGCAAAGGAAGGATATCTGGAGCCTTGCACAAATTTGGTCTAATGAGAACTGAGACCCAGGCCCTAAAATTTTCTTTGCTGGATATGAGGGACTTGCTCTCAAGTCTAGAATAACAACCCACATCTTTATCAAGGAACATCCTATGTTTATCAAGTTAAGAATACTTTTTCTTGGGGCACCTGGGTGACTCAGTCTGTTAAGCAGCCGACTGGATTTTGGCTCAGGTCATGAACTCAGGATCTTGGGATCAAGCCCCATGTCAGGCTCCCCACTCAGCAGGGAGTCTGACTCAGGATTCTTTCTCTCTCTCTGCCCCTCCCTCACTCTCTCTCTCATTAAATAAATAAATCTTTTAAAAATATACTTTTTTTCTTTTGAAGTTCTGACTTACACAGTTTCATGCTTTAGTGGTAAAAATATTAATTGGTACAATCTCTTTGAAGGACAATTTGGCAATGCCTGCAAAAATTGCAAAGGCATTTATCCTTTGATCCCGCAATTTCTCTTTGAGGATTTTTTCCTACAGATACCCATATGCAAAATATCATATTTATAAGGCAATTCATGGCAACAGTATTTGTAGGAGAAAATGTTATAGACCAGTCAAATACGTTTTGATATAGCCATAAAGTGAATATGTAACTTCTAACAAAGGAATAAAGACATGCTTTTTTTTTTTTTTTACAGATTCGGATTGATTTTCACGATAGGTAGTTCCGGGAAAGAAACATCCTGCAAAATTATGTACGCTAGTATCTCTGAAAGTAGACATAAGAATCTGATAGTGTTGTTTGCCTCTGCAGAGAGGAAATAGGTCACTGAAGACAAAAACAGGAGGGATTCTTGTTTTCTTTTGCACTTCTGAATTTTGAACCACGTGGGGTATTACCTATTCAAAATTTAAATAATTACAACTTAATTGAAAATAAAATAACTTATATCTCAGAAATACTTTATAAACTGTCATTGCTGAAAGAATAATGAGTTTTAGTTGATATGTTTAAGGATGGAACACTACTTCATATTAACTATGTTACATATAAGAATACTATTTTCCTTCATTTGGAAAATGGAAATTTTTCTTAATCCAAACTTATATTTCAAAATCACAGTGGTCTCACAGTCTGACAATGTAGGAGTTATGTGTAAAGAACAAAAGTGTATAAAGTAATAATTTAAGTGCTGGTTTTGACCCCTTTATTTGGTAATCTTTAATTTGGAAATTCTGACTATCTGGAGTCTCACTTGACTACTTAAATTTTAGATAAATTATACTGTAGACATGTGTGTATATCCATGAAGCATTCTAAACTTCTTCTTCTACAAGTGAGGGAGAGGTGGAGATAGAATCTTAAACTGGCTCCGTGCCCACCACGGAGCTCGACAAGGGCTTCAATCCTATGATCCTAAGTCCAAATCAGGGTCAAACGCCTAATCAACTGAACCATGCAGGGCCACTTCCTTATATTTTTAAATTATTTTAGCATTCTGAACTTTTTTTTTTTAGGATTTTATTTATTTATTCATGAGAGACACAGAGAGAGAGGCAGAGGCAGTGACATAGGCAGAGGAAGAAGCAGGCTCCATGCAGGGAGCCCAACGTGGGACTTGATCCCTGGTCTCCAGGATCACACCCTGGGCTAAAGGCAGGCGCTAAACCACTGAGCCACCCAAGCTGCCGCATTCTGAACTTCTTAAAAGGAATTCATAGTGAGGGGCACCTGGGTGGCTTAGTTGGTTAAGTGTCTGACTCCTGATTTCTGACTCATGATCTCAGGGCCTCAGGATCAAGCCCCACGTTGGGCTATGCACTCCATATGGAGTCTGCTTGTCCTTCTCCCTCTGCTCCTCCCCCAGCTCATGTTCTCTTTCTTCCTCTCTAAAATAAATAAATTAAATTAAATTAAAAAAAAAAGAGGGACACCTGGGTAGCTCAGTGATGTGCTGATCTCAGGGTCCTGCGATTGAGTCCTGAATCTGGCTCCCTGCTCAGCAGGGGAGTCTGCTTCTCTCCCACGCTCTCCCCCTGCCTCTCCCTGCCTTGGCTCATGCTCTCTCTCTCTTAAATAAATAAATAAAATCTTGTTTTAAAAAAAAGAAATATACATATTAAAAGCCTCTTAGTAGAGTACATAAAGTACAGTTGACATAGACAGGCAAAAATAGATCAAAATAGTAAGAGTAATAATCATCACATTGTAAAATTATTAGTGATTTTTATTTTCTTATATCAGCTTTCATAGTTAACCTATTCTCTATAATAAACATGTAATAGTTTTGTGAAGAGATTTTTAATGTAATTTTAAAGCTCCTAGTCTATTTTCCTATTCCCAAGTAGAGCACCCTGGAAAGCTGGGGTGGAAATGAGCATCCTGGCAGTAAACAAGAATGTGCAAAGTGTACTGTATATAAATACAAAAAGCCTTTTGCCTAGAAATCAAAATAATTATATTCAAGTTCCAGCTTAGTACCAGCTGTGTGACCTTGCACTTATACTTTAGAATGTAGATTCCTCTGACTTAACATTTCTATTGCTTAGAAATTGGTACAGATATTATCCAAAAGAAAGAAATCTATATATAAATGAAAATACCCAGTGCCATACAATTTATAGTCATAAGAATAAAGCCAAATGTCCGAGTATACTGGAATGATATAGTAAATTATAGCAATGCTTTCAAAGAACAACACTAAAAATCATAATAATAAGAGTATGTAGCAAAAAGAGAGAAAGCTGATAAAGCCACACAGAAGAATATACTTTATGGGAGTTTATTGCCTAAGATATAAAATTAAATATTAATTTTGGCTCTTAAATTATGATCTGCCTGTCTTAGGAAGTGTTCTCTCAGAAGTCCACATAAAAATGTCTTTTTCATCCTCAAATCTCCAAAAAATCACCAGGAACACTTATTTGTAGTACTCTTGATACCTTCTTCCCATTTCTAAAACACTCCAGTGCAATACTGTGAGAGGGAAACCTAGACAATGTGAATCTGTTTCTTTTCTAACAAACTCTTACTATTATCCATTAGCAAAGTTATTGGTATCTTTTCTCCCCATTTCATAGTCTGAAAAAGAGAGATACTTAGAATTTAAACAGCCTTAGCTTGAGTTTCATAGAAGTGAATGGTTACAAAAGATTTTACCTGAGACCTAAGATCAGATCCTTGACCATATACCAGATTTTCATATTCCAAATCTGGACTCCAAACTAAACTAAATGTATTCCTTCAAAGTACCCTCAATTTGGGCAGCCCTGGTGGCGCAGCGGTTTAGCGCCGCCTGCAGCCTGGGGTGTGATCCTGGGGACCCGGGATCGAGTCTCACATCAGGCTTCCTGCATGGAGCCTGCTTCTCCCTCCGCCTGTGTCTCTGCCTCTCTCTTCGCTCTCTCTGAATGAATGAATAAATAAATCTTTAAAAAACAAAACAAAGTACGCTCAATTTTTCTACATCCTGTACTCCAAACTTATTCTACCTCCCATTCATCCCCCACTATGCACAGTTTCGCACATGAACTTGATTAACTCACCTTTTGGCTGTGGTCTGTAGTCATTCTGGGCTTGGGGTTCAGTAGACCACTGCCATACAGAATAAATATCATTGTCAATCATCTTTATCTAATGTCATTCACATTCAGCTGAGAGAGTAAAATTACAGAAGTATGAAGAGACACGTCTGTGAGGAAACACAGACACAATGTCTAAACTGCTGGCAGGAAATTTAAAAGTTGTCAAGTTCTTTTTTTTTTTTTTTTAATGGTCCAGCATGATAAAAACAGAAGTAAATTTTCAGGAAATGACTCAAAATCTGGAGTTGATTAAGAAATTAATACTCTAAAATGTGATTTTTTTTTCCTCACTACACTCTCTCATAGATACTCTTTAAATACATGTTAAATTGATTCCAATCTCACCTAATTCTATTCAGCAAGGAAAAGGTGCTCTAAAGTCCAGCAATTTCAATTAAGGAAACTGGAATAAAAATGACAGAGGTTCTTAGTTATGAATTTATCTCAGATTTTATATTTGCTTTGTTTCCTTTTCAGAAAATAGGTGCACGTCCAATGGGACCAATTTCATTGTTTCTTGGAGCTGTTAGTTGATGATATGTAAAACAAGAGAAATGGACTGTTGGGGCAGCCCGGGTGGCTCAGCGGTTTAGCGCCACCTTTCAGCCCAGGGCCTGATCCTGGACACCTGGGGTCAAGTCCCACGTCGGGCACCCTGAGTGGAGCCTGTGTCTCTGCCTCTCTCTCTCTCTCTGTCTCTCATGAATAAATAAATAAAATAAAAAAGAAAGAAAGAAAGAAAGAAAGAAAGAAAGAAGAAAGAAAGAAGAAAGAAAGAAAGAAAGAAAGAAAGAAAGAAAGAAAGAAAGAAAGAAAGAAAGGAAGGAAGGACTGTTGGCTGCTGTGGAAAGAAAGAAATGGACTGTTGGCTGCCTGTGCCTGGCAACATGGAGAAAATGAACTATTTCATATATATGGCTTGTGAATATGCTGTACCCCCATGTTCCCCCAAACATCTTCCCAATTGTGTTCTAATCTTTACACTTCACAGTGTCAGACATTCCACTATATTTTCTCTCCTTGGCCTCTCATTTTTATGTGCAAAGACACCTATAAGGGAAACAAATTAAATAAATACATACTAAAGTGTGAATAATGTATTTCTAAATAGGTGAACCGTTAATAAAAAATTAAAGTAAGGAAAAGAGAAACGAAATTAAAACTCTCCATAAGTTCAAGATAAGAAAGAGCTGAAAAACGGGGAGAGTATAGTAATAAAAGCTGGTATAGCTCTGGGGGGCCTGGCTAGCTCAGTTGGTAGGGCACATGACTCTTGATCTCAGAGTCATGAGCTTGAGCTCCACGTTGGGCACAGAGATCACTTTAAAAAATAATGATAATCATTAAAATATATATTAAAAAAAAAAAACCTAATACAGTTCTGCTTCCCACCATAACAGAGTAAGACTGGACTTAACCTTTCAGCCAGAAAAAAACTATATATATGACAAAATGCATGAAATACACGAGGCAACTGTTTTCAGGCACAGAAATACACGCAGCACTGTGATCCCTAAGAAAACAGAACATGCAAAGGTGAGCACCAGGGTCACCTGGTGTTCTACCTAGGGCCATTCTCCAGCACAAAGTAGGAAAATGAATCCTAAATAGAACAGCAGTCTCACTAAGTTTCACTAAGCTGCTCACTAAGAGGCAGAGATGCAAGTTTTGAGCTGTTTGTGTGCCTGGAGCTTAGAGGCAGGGTAACTGACAAGAGGTGTCCAAAAACTAGATGGGAATTCGCCGTGGTCCTTTGCTAAGAGCTAGGCTGCACAGGCCAAGGACAGGCCCCTGAAAGCCCCTGTTGGGATGGCCCCCTGCAGGGCAGACAGCTGAATACAGACCAGAGGTGATACAATGCTGACCAGTATGCCCAGAGGAAAAAAAATAAGTAAAACCCAACAGAACCAAAAAGATCTACCAATAACTTAGCTGCCTCTAAGAACAAACTTTGATGCCCTTACAAAGAAGACAACAGGGGTTCTTGGGTAGCTCAGTCAGCTGGGCATCTGCCTTTGGCTGGGGGTCATGATCCCAGGGTCCTGGGATCTGAGCCCCACATCGGGATCCCTGCTCAGTGGTGAGCCTGCTCCTCCTTCTCCTGCTCCCCCTGCTTATGCATGCTCTCCATCAAATAAATAAATAGAATCTTTTTAAATTAAAAAAAAAAAAGACAACATAAAATGTGGTCTATACAAAAAAATGGGATATTATTCAATCTTAAAAAGGAAGAAAATTGTGTCACACTCTACAACATGGAGGGACCTTGAAGATATTATGATAAATGAGGGATACCTGGGTGGCTCAGTGGGTAAGTGTCTGCCTTCAGCTCAGGTCGTGATCCAGGGGGCCCTGGGATCAAGTCCTGCATGAGGCTTCCTGCAGGGAGCCTACTTCTTCCTCTGCCTGTTTCTCTGCCTCTCTCTCTATGTCTCTCACGAATAAATAAATAAACAAATAAATAATCCTTTTTTAAAAAGATATTATGATAAAAGAAATAAGCCCATCACATGCAGGCACACACACCCATACACAAAAAGACATATACTCTGTGATTCCGCATATATGAGGTATCCAAAGCAGTCAATTCATAGAAACAGAAAATAGAATGGTGATTGCTGGAACTGGGGAGAGGGAGAAATGGGGAATTATTTAATGGTTATAGCTTCAGTGCTACAAGATGAGAAACTCCTGGAGCTATGTTTTATAACAAGGTGAATATACTTGTACCAGTCTGCTTAGGCAGCCGTAACAAAACACCTTAGACTAGTAGCTTAAACAACAGAAATTTATTTGCTCACATTTCTGGACACTGGAAGTTCAAGATGAAGCTGCTGGCAGGGTTGGTATCTGGTGAGAACTCCTCCGTTGGGCTGCAGTGGCCTTCTCACCATGGTGCTCCGTAGCCTTTCCTCAGCGCACTTTTGTAGGAAGAAAGGGAGCCTGCACACTCTCTGGTGGCTCTTCTTATAAGGGCACTAATTCTATCAGATCAGGACCCCACCATAATGACCTAATTAACTTTAGTTACTTTCTTCTGTTAGGAGTTAGTTAGTTGGACAGGTAGTCAGGGCTAGGGTCCCCAATAAGAAAATATGGACAGGACAGCTGAAATAAAATAGCACTGATGTCTTGTTCTGCAGCTTAGAAACACACTAGCATTCTGCTTTGCAGCCTTTGCAGAAATGAGTTCTGCAAAATGTCCTAAAATAAGACAACCACAAAAGCATTTGTCAGTATCACAGGCAAGAAGCAGTTAAGACCTAAGTCCCCAGATACCCGCAAAAAAAAGACCATCAGCGCAGAGACAGTAACCTAACCTAACAGGGAGACAGATACCTGACCAAAGCTCTGACTGGCATGACTCAGCACACCCTGATCGCTTAAGAAAGTCTTGCTTAAAAGAGCTCATAAAAACCCCTAAACTTAGAAACTCTGGGGGCAACCCGCTTGGCCCCCCTCCCTCTCTGGGAGCTTTATACTCTTGCTTATAAACTTTATTCTGCTGCCCATCACTCTTCATTCTTCAAAGCGGCATAACCAAGAACCTGGGCACTCAGGGGACGAAATTCTTGTACCACTTTAAGACCCCATCACAGGGGTACCTGGATGGCTCAGTGGTTGAGGGTCTGCTTTTGGCTCAGGTCTGATCCCGGGATCCTGGGATCGAGTCCCACATTGGGCTCTCCTCAGGCAGCCTTCTTCTCCCTCTGCCTGTGTCTATGCCTCTCTCTCTGTGTCTCTCATGAATAAATAAATATAATATTTTAAAAATAATAAATAAATAAATAAATACCCTATCATAAAATAAATAAAGCCACACTGGAAGTTAAGCTTTCAACATATGACTTTGGGGAGGGAAGGGGACACAAATATTAAGTCCATAACAATATTTAACACTACTTAGCAGTATACTTAAAAACAGTTAAGCGGGGGTGGGGGACAGTTAAGATGGGCTGAAGAAGGGCAGCCCCAGTGGCCCAGTGGTTTAGCACCACCTTCAGCCCAGGGCGTGATCCTGGAGCCCGGGGTCGAGTCCCATGTCAGGCTCCCTCCATTGAGCCTGCTTCTCCCACTGCCTGTGTCTCTGCCTCTCTCTCTCTCTCTGTGTGTCTCTCATGGATAAATAAATTAAATCTTAAAAAAAAAATAAAAAATAAAAAGATGACCTGAAGAAGAAGGAAGAGGACGAGACGGAGGCAGTGGTGGCAGCATAAGAACTAGAACTCTTTGAGGAAATGACTAAATCTAGGGTCAGGGCACAGAAAATCCAAGAAGAGCCTGGGCACCTTGTACTGCTAGAAAATGAGGAAGTACTCAAAAACTAAAACAAAACAAAAGATGAGGACATGTCAGAAGGACACAGGAACCAATTTGACAAAGTTCCCATTGGCTAAAAATGAAACAATTAGAGCAACAAAATAAATAATAGTATTGGATTACAACTCAGGAATTTTTAAAAAGCTATGAATTCCATACTGACTTTTATCTGCAGCATTTTTAATTAAAATTGTGTATACTAAAAAAATTTTTTTAATTAAAAAATAAAAAATAAATAAAAATAAAATAAAATTTTAAAAAGCAAAGTTTGTTTAAAAAAAAAAAATTGTGTTGGGATCCCTGGGTGGCACAGCAGTTTAGCGCCTGCCTTTGGCCCAGGGCGCCATCCTGGAGACCCAGGATCGAATCCCACATCGGGCTCCCGGTGCATGGAGCCTGCTTCTCCCTCTGCCTGTGTCTCTGCCTCTCTCTCTCTCTGACTATCATAAATAAATTAATTAAAAAATTAAAAAATTTAAAAAATAAAAATAAAAATAAATTGTGTATACTGGGACGCCTGGGTGGCTCAGCAGTTGAGCGTCTGCCTTTGGCCTAGGGCGTGAACCTGGAGATCCGGGAGTCCCACATCGGGCTCCCTGCATGGAGCCTGCTTCTCCCTCTGCCTGTGTCTCTGCCTCTCTCTCTGTGTTTCTCATGAATAAATAAGTAAAATCTTTTTTTAAAAAAAAGCTTTAAAAAATTGTGTATATTTATTACTCAGCCATCAAAAAGAATGATATATTACCATTTACAAAGACATGGAGGGACTAGAGGATATTATGCTAGATGAATTAAGTCAGTCAAAGACAAATACCATATGATTTCACTCATACGTGGAATTTAAGAAACAAAACACATGATCATTGGAAAGAAAAATAAAATAAGAGTAAAACAGAGTGGGACGCAAACCATTAGAGATTCTTAACAATAGGGAACAAGCTGAGGGGTTGCCAGTGGGGAGAATGGTGGGGGTGGGGTAACTGAGTGATGGGCACTTGAGGAGGACACGTGATGTGATGAGCACTGAGTGTTATATGCATCTGAGGAATCACTAAATTCTACCTCTGATTCTAATAATACACTACATGTTAATTAAATTGAAAAAAAATTGTATATATTTAAGGTATATAATGTGGAATTTTTGATATAAGTACACATGGTGAAATGATTACCACAAAGTAATTAATATATTCAACACTTCCAACAGTTACCATTTGTGTTGGGGGGGTGAAAATACTTGAAATCTACTCTCAGCAAATTTTAAATATACATTTATTTTTTCTTTTAAGTAGGCTCCTACACCCAACAGTGGGCTTGAACTCACAACCCCAAGATCAAGAGTCACATGCTCTACAGACTGAGCCAGCCAGGTGCCCCTCAAGTATATATCATTTTCTAATAGCTTTATTGAGATATAATTAGCATATATGCATGTACCAGTGAAGCCATCACCACAATCAAGAAAATAAATGTATCTGTCACCAACAAATGTTACTTTATACTCTGTACTACTGCCTTTCTGGGCCTACCATTCACCTTTCTCTCGGCATCCACTGATTTGCCTTTTATCACTGTAGATTAGTTTGTATCTTTCCCAAGTTTGTCATAAAAGGAGCCTCATGCATGTTGTAGTGTAGTGTATATCAATAATTCATTCCTTTCTATTGCTGAATATATTCCACTCTATGGAGAGACTGGTTTGTTTATCCATTCTCCTGTTAACATATTATTAACTATAGTCACTGTGCTGTATGTCTATTAGGATTCCGGAGCTTATTCAGCTTTTCACTGAAAGTTTATATCCTTTGATCAGTATCTCCCCTTTTCCCCCCCACCACTAGCCTCTGACAATGACCTCTCTACTCTGTTTCTGTGAACTCAACACTTTTCTCTTTTCTTAGACTCCATAGTGAGATCACGCAAAATTTGTCTTTCTGGTCTGGCTTATTTCACATAGACAATGTCCTCTTGTTTCATCTATGTTGTTGCAAATAGAAGGATTTCTTTCTTTTTTTAAGGCTGAATAATTTCCCGTTATATATTGTGGAGGCCGAGAAAAATCAAGGCCATTCCACCTCAAGTTTAGCATTAGCACAAGTACAGCCATCTTAGGCCCCTGTGAATAGGAGGAATAAGAGCTGAACTTTACAGGAAAAACTGCAGAATGTCCTTGCCAGGGAATCCCACATCCGAAAGACAACAGAGCCTAGCCCGCGCGGGGCAGAAAATCCCATATTAGAATGAGAACAGAGCTCAATGCCCTTAAGCCCCATATCAGAATGTACACAGACTTGAGAAATTCCTCCACCCCTTCTGGAGGTCCCCTAGACCAGCCCATAAGAAACCCAGCTGTAACCCACTTCGGGGTCCAAGTCCCTGCTCCGCTGTGTCGGGTGTACCCGGGCCGGAGCTCGGGCTTGCAAATAAACCCTCGGGCGCTTGCATCGCTGTCGGCTCCTTGGTGGTTTCTCGGATTCGCAATCTTGGGCACAACATACATATGTATACATACACGCACCTATATGTATATCCTATATGTATATATATCAAGCACAACCTTTTACGTATAAGCAGTTGATCATGTAAACCACCAGTAGTAAGTCTTATTGATATCACGTACCCTCAATGCGGTGCAGTAAGAAAGATAACTAATTACTGTGGGGTATTTTACCAAAACCCATAATCTCAGTCTAAGAATGAAAAAAAAAAAAAAATCAGGAAACTGTAAATTGAAAAGTATTCTACTAAATATCTGACTAGTACTCTCTAACCATGTCAAGGTCATGAACAATAAGAACATGCTGAGGAACTACCACAGACCAGAGAGGATCAAGAAAACATGAGCAAGATGGTGTCCAAGGTCCCGGAACAGAAAAAGAACATGAGTGAAAAACCGGTGAAATTCAAAGAAACCCTGCAGCTCACTAGTCATGGCGGAGCAGTCATTGATTCTTCCTTCTGATGCCGGTGCGGGCGTTACCTAAGACGCCGACATCCGGAGAAACGGCCTCCGCCTCGGGGCACCGGGGCTCTCCGGCCTGCGCCGCCCTAGACGCGGCGCCTGAGGAAATTCGTCTCCAGAGTTTGCGCCGTGGATTCCGCGCCGCCTTCGCCAGACCTCCTCACACGGGGTTCTTCCGAGTTACGGAAGCGCCGGGACGTTCATATTGTCGGCGTATGGAGGTTTTCTGTCCACCTCCCATCTCCTCCTAAGCGAGAGCCCTCGGAACCTGAGTAGCCGAGGGGTAACGAAACCAGGCTTCCGGGACGCCGAGGTCTGCAGGCCCCGGTCCGCGGCCCGAGGCTCCTGCGTCGGGGGCAGGCAGGCCCGAGCGCGTTGGAGCGAGGATGCCCACCCGCGGTCACGCAGTCACGCTCTGTGGTTCGTGGTTCGCACGACGACGAGCCTCGGGCTTTCCACCGTGTGCCTCAGGGGCTTTCGAGCGTTTGCAACTTGCTGCCTCCCCACTGCACGCTGCTTGTAACACGCTTAAGCCGCCTTCTGAGAGACCTTCTCGGTGTTTCCCAGTGGTTGCCTGTGAATAGGCTGGGCCACCAGCGAACAGGGCTTCTCAGAAGTGTTCTAAACATTCATCTTTTTATTTTAGTTTTCAAAGATTGTATCTATTCATGAGAGACACAGAGAGAGGCAGAGACACAGGCAGAGGGAGGAGCAGGCTCCTAGCAGGGAGCCCCACGTAGGGCTCGATCCCAGGACGCCGGGATCACGCCCTGGGCCCAAGGCAGAGGCTCGACCACTGAGCCACCCGGGCGTCCCTGTTCTAAACATTTAAAAGACTGGCTGGAGAGCTTCAGTCTCCAGGGTTGATAACCATTATTTTAGCTGTTTATATAGGCTTTCGGGGGTTCACATCCTAGTTTATAGCTGTGAGGTTGAGGCGGTGAGGTTTGCTTGCTGTAATAAACGCCAGAGCAAGCAGAAAAAAAAAAAATTAGAAGAAATGAGGCGATGGGTATGAAAAAAATTCTATGTACTACCTTCGAAACTCTTCTATAAAGCTTATGTTATTCTCATATAAAAACTTTATTTAAAGAAAGACAACATAATGCAGACTCCCTGTAATGTAATATATTTAATCTCCAGCCTACAATAAAAAAGAATTACAATGCATAGAAATAAAAAAATGTGGGCCACAGCCCAGAGGTAAGTAAGCAACTAGAAAAGAAACTTAAGATGACATACATGTTGGAATCAGCAAACAAGGACATTAACAGCTATAAATGTGCTTATATACAAGAGGAAAATATAGTCATAATGAGTAAGAAGATGAAGAATCCTAGGAGAGAAATTATTTTAAAAAATCAAGTAAAAATTTTAATCAAAAAAGAATATCCAGAATTTTTAAAACTAAAATTAAAAAACCCCAAAAATAAAAATTTTTAAAAATTTAAAAATAAAAACCCAACTGAATGGGATTAACAACAAACTGGAGAGGATAGAAGAAAAGGTCAATGGAATGTGAAGATAGATTGCTAGAAATTATCCAATATAAAGAAGAGAAAAAGTTAATAAACAGAGCCTCTGTGATCTGTAGGAATTGTCCTACAGGACAATTATCAAGTGCTTATAAGTGAAGCCCCAGAAACATAAGAGCAAAATAATGGAGAAAGAAAAGAATTTGAAGAATTAATGATCAAATATTTCCCAAATTTAGTGCAAAATGTACAGATATGAGAAATTCAGTGAACCCCATTCAGGATAAATATAAGGAAAATCATACCTAAAAACATCATAACAAAACTGCTAAAAACCAGATAAAGAGAAAATATTGCAAGCAGCCAGAGAAAAACAACATATTAACAGAGGGAGACAATGACATGAATGATAGCTGAAGTCTCATCAGAAACCAAGAGGAAGAAAGACAACTGAAAACCGTTTTTTTAAAAGGCAAAATTATAATACTATTGGTTCAGCCACTATGGAAAACAACATGGAAGTTCCTCAAAAAACTAAAAATAGAACTACTATATGATCCAGCAATTCCACTTCTGGGTCTATAGCTAAAGGAAATTAAATCACAATGTCAAAGAGGTATCTGCGCCCCCTTGTTCACTACAGCATTATTCACAATAGTCAAGACATGGGAATAACCTGTGTGCTCATCAGTGGATTAATGGATAAAGAAAATGTGGTATACAGATATAATGGAATATTATTAACCCACAAAGATGAAGGAAATCCTGCCATTTGTGACACCATGGATGGAACTCAAGGGCATTAGGCCAAGGGAAATAAGTCAGAGAAAATGAAATGCTATATGATCTCATTTACATGTAAAATCTTAAAAAAAAAAACTCATATTAATAGAAAAAATGGTAGTTGCCAGGGGCTGAAGGGTGGGACAAATGAGGAGATATTGGTCAAAAGGTATAAACTTCCAGTTATAAGATGAATAAGTTCAGGACGCCTGGGTGGCTCAGTGGTTGAGCCTTGGGGCCAGGGCATGATCCTGGGGTCCCGGGATCGAGTCCCACATCGGGCTCCCTGCATGGAGCCTGCTTCTCTCTCTGCCTATGTCTCTGCCTCTCTGCGTGTGTGTCTCTCATGAATAAATAAATAAAATATTGAAAAAAAAAGATGAATAAGTTCTGGGGATGCAATATACCACATGGTGATTGCAGTTAACAATGCTATATTAAAAAAAAAAAAAACAATGCTATATTATATACCTGAAATTTGCTAAGAATAAATGTTAAACATTCTTACCACACACACACACACACACACACACAAAGGTAATTATATGTGGTGCTGAATGTAGCAACTAAACTTATGTGGTAATCATTTTACAAAATACACATATATCAAATCATCACACTCTATACCTTAAATTTACAAAATGCTATATGTCAATTATATTTCAATAAATCTGCTGTTTGGGGTAAATGATACTACCAATCCAAAATTCTGTATCTAGCAAACACACCCACCAAAAATAAAGAGGGAAAAAAAGACTTTTATTTAGAAAAAAAACATAGAATTGTCATTAGCAGTCCAGCACGATAAGAAATGCTAAAAGCAGCACTTCATACTGAAAAGAAATGTCACAAGATGAAAACATAGACCTACAAGACTGAAGAAGAAACAGAAAGAGTAAATACATAGGAACATATACAAGATGGTGTTTTTCTTAATTTCTCTAAAAGAAAAAACAAAGGAAAATATAACATACAAGACAACTATAAACAAATAGCAAAATGACAGACCTAGAGCCAACCATATCAATAACTGAATTCATCATAAATAGACTAAACACATCAAATAAATGGCAGATTGTAACACTAGGGAAAAAGGGAAAATGAACTATATGCTGTGTTATAACACATGCACTGCAGGTTGAAAGAAAGAGGTTGAAAGAAAGTACAGAAAAAGATACATACAAACAGTAAACAAAAAAACCTAAAGTGGTAATACTAGTTATTGTTGCTGTAGCAAATACCACAAACAGTGACTTAAAACAATGTACATTTATCCTTTCACAGTTCTGGGTGTCAAAAAATTTAAATGAAGATGTTAGAAGACTGCTTTCCTTCTGGAAGCTTCAGGGAAAAATTCATGTCCTTGATTTGTCCTGCTACTTTTTTTTTTAATGATTCTATTTGTTTGTCTGTTTGTTTGTTTGTTTGTTTGTTTGTTTTAGAGAGGGGGAGAGGGAGATGGAGACAGCATGAGCAGGGGGAGGGGCAAAGGGAGAAGGAGGGAGAGAATCTCCAGCAGACTCTGCACTGAGCACAGAGCCCGACATGGGGCTTGATTTTGTAACTGAAATCATGACCTGAGCCAAAACCAAGAGTTGGAGGCTTAACTGCAAAGCCACCTAGGCACCCCAATTTTCCTGCTGTTATAGGCTGCCTGAATTCCTTGGCTTGAAGCCACTTCCGCCATTTCAAAGTGCATCACCCCAATCTCTGTTTCTATCATTACATCACCTTTTTCTAACTTTTACTCTACTACCTTAGTGTGATTATACTGGATCTACCTGGATAATCCAACATAATCTCTATTACAAGGTTCTTAATTTAAGCATATCTACAGTTTCTTTTGCCATGTAAGGAAATACATTCAAAGCTTCCAGGGATTAGGACATAGACATCTTTGGAGGTGGGAGTGAGGAACATTTTTTAGCCTACCACAGTGGTTAAATTAATATATGACAAAACTGACAAGACGTACATTTCATAGTTATATAAATCACTGCATCAAATATATTAACAACTGTAAATGAGTATGCACTTAATAATACAACTTCAAAATACATGAAACAAAATCTCACTGAATTGAAAAAAAATCCATAATCATAGATGAAAATTTAAACACCCCTTTCTCAATAACTGATAAAACAATCAGACAAAAAAATCAGTAAGAATGTAAGATTTAAACAATACTATCAACCATCTTGAACGAATTGAAATTTATCCAACAAAATGACACCAAACAACTACAGAATACACATGCCTTTAAATGTAAATGAAATGCTTACCAAGTAAATTACATACTGAAAAACAATACAAGCTTTAATAAATTTCAATATGTTACAATCTTGAAGATTTGACCAGTAGAGTGGAATCAAAAACCTAGAAAGTTCCTAAATATTTAAAAATTTTATTTTTTTTAATTTTATTTATTTATTCATGAGAGACACACAGAGAGAGAGAGGCAGAGACACAGGCAGAGGGAGAAGCAGGCTCCATTCCATGCAGGGAGCTTGACGTGGAGCTAGATCCCGGGTCTCCAGGACCACACCTGGGGCTCAAGGCAGCGCTAAGCCACTGAGCCACCCAGGCTGCCCTATTTAAAAATTTTAAAACACACTTATAATCATCATAGAAATACAAATAAAAACACAATGAGGTATTACCTTACACCTGTTAGAATGGGTACTTCTAAAAATAGCCAGAGAAGCCTAGGTACTTTGGCTCAGCTCATGATCTCAGGGTCCTGGGATCAAGACCCACATTGGACTTTCTGCTCAGTGGGGAATCTGCTTGTCCCTCACCCCTTGCCCCTCACTCCCTCACACTCTTTCTCTCTCAAATATACAAATAAAATCTTTTTTAAAAAAAATAGCCAAAGAAAAATAAGAAATACCAAATGTTATTAGAGTAATGGAGAGGATATGAGGAAAAGGGAACCCTGTACACTATTAGTGGGAATGAAATTGGTGCAGCCCTTATGGAACACAGTATGAAGGCATCTTAAAAAATAGAATTACCATATAATCCAATAATTCCACTTCTGGTTATACAGCTGAAGAAAACAAAATCACTATCATATCTTTTATATCAAAATATATCTGCATTTTCAGGTTCACTGCGGCATTATTCACAATAGCCAACACATTGAAACAAACTGTCTGCTGATAGGTGACTGAATAAAGAAATTGTGGTATATATACATAATGGAATATTATTTGGTCATAAAAAAGAAGAAAATCCTGTCATTTGTGACAACATACATGGACTGTGAAGGTACTATTAAGTGAAATAAATCAGACAGAGAAAAACAAATACTGTATGATCTCATTTATATATGGGATCTAAAAAACAAAAACAAAACAAAATAAAACCCTGAACTCATAGATACAGAGAAAAGATTGGTGGTTGCCAGACATAGGGAATAAGAGTAGAGGAGATAGGTAAAGTTAGTTAAAAGGTACAAACTTCCAATTATAAGATGCATAAATCATGGGGGTGTAATGTACAGAATGGTGACTATAGTTAGCAATACTGTATTACATATTTGAAAGCTGCTGAGAGAGTAGATCTTAAAAGCTCTCACTACAAGAAAAAAAATTGGTAACTGTGGTGATGGCTGCTAACTAAACTTATTGTGCTAATCATTTTGAAATGTATACATATATCAAATCATTACACTGTACACTCAAAAGTAAAACATATATGTCAGTTATATCTCAATTTAAAAACAGTGTTACAGGGGCACCAGGGTGGCTCAGTCACTTAGGTGTGTGTCCCTTCAGCTCAGGTCATGATCTCAGGGTCCTGGGATCAAGCCCTGCATTGGGCTTTCTGCTCAGCAGGGAGTGTGCTTCTCCCGCTCACCCCCTCTGTGCCTGCTCTCTCTCAAATAAATAATAAAATAAAAATCTTTCCAAAAGAAATCTTTCCCCCAAAAAAACATAAATTAATCAATTAATTTCTTAAAAATTTTAAAAGCAAAAAAAAAAAGTTTTAAAAGCATTAGAGAGGTGAGAGGTGTTAAAAACCCACTGGAACTAACTTGAAATTTTTTTTCATTGATGTAATAATAAAGATAATTAGAAAGAGGGAGAAAAAATTAAGTTCTGTTAAAATAATTAACATGACTTTTTGTATGCCTAAAATACACGCACACACACACACACACACACACACTCTCTCTCTCTCTCTCTCTCTCTCTAAATAATCCATGGGTCAAAGAAAAAAAAATAAACAAAATTAGAAATTATTTAAAAACTAAATAATCAAGAAAATGCAACATGAAAAGGTATAGATCACAGCTAAAACAGTGGCTTAGAGAGAAGGTTAGAGCTTTAAGTGAATACAAAAGAAAAAAATTTAAAATAATGTTTCTAATTTAAGAAGATACAAAAGGAGTAGCAAATTAAAACCAAAGCAAGCAGAAGAAAGGTCAGAAATTTTTAAATCTAAACAGTAAAATTTTAAAAACATAACCACAAGCAACAGAAAAATTAACAAACTAAAAATTTGGTTATTTGATAAGATTACTGGCTGACAAACTTCTAACAAAACTTACCGGGCAGCCCAGGTGGCTCAGCAGTTTAGCACCGTCTTCAGCCCAGGGCCTGATCCTGGAGACCTGAGATCCAGTCTCATGTCAGGCTCCCTGCATGGAGCCTGCTTCTCCCTCTGCCTGTGTCTCTGCCTTTCTCTCTCTTTGTGTCTCTCATGAATAAATAAATAAAAAACATTTTTAAAAAAACTTACCAAGAAACAAAAAGAGAAGACAAGTTATGAATATTAAGAATGAAGAGAGTATATTACTATAAAGATATTAAAAGGATAATATGGGGATATTATATTTGTGTGCCAATAAATTTAACAGTTTACATAAAATGGAAAAATTCCTTGAAAAACACAGTTTACCAATTGACACGAGAAAAAACAGAAATTTTTGAATAGCTCTTCCTACTAAGGAAATTGAATTTGTTGGGACACCTGAGTGGCTCAATGGTTGAGCATCGGCCTTCAGCTCAGGGCATGATCCCAAAGTTCTGGGATCGAGTTCTGCATCAGGGTCCCTGCAGGGAGCCCGCTTCTCCCTCTGCCTATGTCTCTGCCTCACTCTGTGTCTCTCATGAATAAATAAATAAAATCTTAAAAAAAAAAGAAATTGAATTTGTTAATAATCTTGTTAAGTAAGCTTCATGTTCAGATGACTTCAATAGCATATTCTATCAAATTTCAAGGAATAAACAACACAGTTCCTTCAGTAAATAGAAAATAAAAGTATACTCTTCAACTTATTTTAGGCAACCATCATGACTCTGATATCAAAAGCGACAATTACAAGAAAAAATATTAGACTCCAACACATGAAAATAGACACCAAGAGCTTTGAAAGAAAATCAGCAAATCAAATTCAGAAAAAATATGAGACAATTCATCATGCCAAAGTGTGGTTTATCCCAGGAGCAGACCAATGATGTCTAATTTTACCACTTCTATCCAACACTGTAATGAAAATCCTAGACAGGACTGCAAAGGGACATGAGGAAATTTCTTGGGCGATGAAAATCTACCAAATCTTGATTACAGGGTGGTTACAGTTATGATGCACTTTTTAAGATTCACTGAATTATATCCTTAAGAGTTGTGTATTTCATTACTTATAAATTTCACCTCACCAACAAAAATAAAATGAAACTTTAAGCAAATACTGAACTCTAATTAGTAGGCTTGCTTTACACGATAGTATGGTTTGTCAGTTATAAAACTACTTCCTGTGTTTTCTCATGTGTGAACAAACATAAATATGTTGAGTATAATGAGAGCATGGTTTCTCATTCTTAGAAAGATATATAGGTTTCCTAACTCTGCCTGCTGAGGGGCTCTAAAGCAGTGACCCACAAGTAGCAACAACCACACCTTGTAATCACATCCTGGTCTCTCAACACTACTCTCCACTAAGGCAGAGAAATAACTGATTCTAGGGTAATTAAAATGCAAGATAAACATGGAACATCTGTGTACCCAAGAGTAAAGAATTTGCTCAAAAAATTATGGGAACGTGTCAAAATGACAAAGGAAGGCTCCCACTGGCAGTTTAACAACAACCCACACCCTCCAGCGATTTATCTTTACCTCATCAGTAGGTGGCTTGTTCCTGTGGCAGGAACTATACCCTCTCTTCTGAGGTCTGACTCTACCATGTGGTTGGGGAAGCTAGCTCTTCCTTCAAGTTTCTAAGGTACTTCCTAGCTAACTCTGCTTCAGCCCAGAAGCAGTAGCTACATTTTGTAGTTGTTATTTCTGTGTAACTTCTGGATAACCTAGAGTTCTTGTTTATCCCCTCTAATTATTTTTTACTAGAAAATAAGTCTGTAGAGCAGCCCAGGTGGCTCAGTGGTTTAGCGCTGCCTTCAGCCCAGGGCATGATCCTGAAGACCCAGGATCAAGTCCCATGTTGGACTCCCTACATGGAGCCTGCTTCTCCCTCTGCCTGTGTCTCTGCCTCTCTCTCTCACTCTCTCTCTCTCATGAATAAATAAATAAAATCTTTAAAAAATAATAATAATAAAAAAGAAAAGTCTGTATTAAATTTTTCCTTAAAAATTACTGATATAGTATCTCTCTTCCAACTGGGTCCTGGCTGATACAAGAACACACCACTTCTCTCTTAGTGTTATCAAAAAATGCATACCTAATATAATCATGAGGAAGTATCATACACACCTAAAATGAGAGACATTCTACAAATTAAGTGACCTGTACTTTTCAAAATCTGAAGGACAGATAAGATGAAGAAAAATGACAACTAACTACAATGTGTGACTCCTGCTTGACTTCAGTGGTTGGGGAATGGGAAAAAAATTATAAAGCATATTTACTGGGGTAATTGATGAAATCTGAATATGGACCATAGATTAGACAATAATATTCTATCAATGTTATAGTTTCTAATTTTGGATAATTACACTGTGATAAGGTGAGAATGTCTTTGTTCTTAGGAAATACACACTAATGTACTTAACAGTGATGGGCAACTTCCAAATTGTTCAAAATAAACTAGTGTGTGTGTGTGGGGGGGGTGGAGACTAATAAAGCAAATGGGACAATTTATAAACAACTGGCAAATCGAGGTGAATACAAGGTGAATACGATACTATTCTTGCATCTAGAAATGATAAGTCATATTAAAATTGAAAATTACTAAAAACAAATATATATATATTTATTTATTTAGTCCTTGAAATATGTTAAATATTTTAAAAGGAAAGCATCAAAAAAAAAACAAAAAAAAAAAAAAAAAAAAAAAAAAAAAAAAGGAAAGCATCAATCAAAATTCAAAACTGAAATCTGGTTTAAGACAGCAAATTAAACACATGTATAACAAGATTAAGAAACTACCAAACAGGGCAGCCTGGGTGGCTCAGCGGTTTAGCACCGCCTTCAGCCCAGGGCGTGATCCTGGAGATCCGGGATCGAGTCCACATCGGGCACCCTGCATGGAGCCTGCTTCTCCCTCTGCCTGTCTCTCTCTCTCTCTCTCTCTCTCTCTCTGTGTCTCTCATGAATAGATAAATAAAATCTAAAAAAAAAAAAAAAGAAAAGAAACTACCAAACAAATTTTGAAAGATCCCTCAGCAGATCAAATTGTGATCAGGGAGGATTGATAGTGAAAAGCAAAACCTGTACCACATACAGAAGGAAGCTGTTGAGAGGTTTAAAAAGCCATTCCCAACCAAATTCCCAGCTCAAAGTTAACAAAAAAGCAGATCTTCTCAGATCAGGTCATCAAAGCAACGGATTGAAGGAAGAATTCAGGATACAATAGTCTCATCTAACCCACAGTTTCGCTTTCTATGGTTTCAGTTACTCAAGGTCAACCACATCCTGGAAACAGATGATCCTCCTTCTGACTTATCTGTCAATAGCAGCCTAATGTTAAATAATACCTATGTCATTCACCTCACTTCATCTCATCATGTGGGTATGTTAACATCTCCCACCATCACAAGAAGGGTGAGTACAGTATAGTCAGCTATTTTGACAGAGACCACACTCATATGTTGTTATAATTATTCTATTTTATTAGTAGTTATTATTATTAATCTCTTGCTGTGTCTCACAAACTTTATCATAAGTATGTATGTATAAGAAAAAAATATAGTATATATTAGGGTTCAGTACTGTTTGTGGTTTCTAGGGGTCTTGGAATATATCCCTGTTGGACAAGGTTGGGAGGGACTCTTTCTCTCCTCTGCTTATACTAAACAAAAGGCATCCTCAGCATTTGATTTTAGGACAAAACTCACAGAACTGCTTTCTAAACAAAGTGAGCAATTTAACCTTGTATATGAGGGGGGTGGTGTGGGTTATGGGTATGATGTCCCTGTTAATGATGTGGCTGGAGAGAGAGCAGAAAGGTAAAAACAAAAAACCCACTAAATTTCAGTTTTTGCCCCTGACACAGGAGGTTTCCACAATGGGCACTGAAGTCTGAGAAGCAGGTAAGTAACCCAAGTTATCTGTAAGTGGATGGAAAGGGAACTGTCTCCCTCCTTCTCACTCCTATATGACAAGTTATTCATCCTACTCAACTGCTTTGCTGGACCTTTCACCACTTCCAACATGCACCCACCTTCCCTCCAGCCCAATGCTACTCTAGGCAATGACCAAGGGGCAAGGTTTCTGAAGTTAAAATTTGAATTCACCAACAAATATGTATCAATTGTAGAATGAAAGCTCAATGTAAAAGGGTTTTTTTTTTTGTCTTTTTTTCTCATGGATCTCCAAAAATCTGTAAGAGTGTAAATTGCTCAGTAAATATTTGTTGAATGAATTAATAAAAGCAATTCTGTAGAAATAACTTAAATAACCTAACTCTAGGGGCACTTGGGTGGCTGCCTTTGGCTCAGGTCTGATCCTGGGGTCCTGGGATCAATTCCCGCACGGGGCTCCCAAAAATAAGCCTGTGTCTCCTTTTGCCTATGTCTCCACCTCTCATAAATAAATAAATAAAATCTTTTTTAAAAAGTTTATTTGTAAAGTTAGTGACATGGAGAAATACTTGATACTAAATGTTTTTTTTAAAAACAAACAGTAAGGGATCCCTGGGTGGCTCAGCAGTTTAGCGCCTGCCTTTGGCCCACGCGTGATCCTGGAGTCTCGGGATCGAGTCCTGTGTCGGGCTCCCGGCATGGAGCCTGCTTCTCCCTCCTCCTGTGTCTACCTTTCTCTCTCTCTCTCTGTGTCTATCATGAATAAATAAATAAACCTTAAAAAAAAAACAGGTAACATATTCCTTTTTTTTTTTTTAATTTATTATAGTCACAGAGAGAGAGAGAGGCAGAGACATAGGCAGAGGGAGAAGCAGGCTCCATGCACCGGGAGCGCGACATGGGATTCGATCCCGGGTCTCCAGGATCACGCCCTGGGCCAAAGGCAGGCGCCAAACTGCTGCGCCACCCAGGGATCCCCAGGTAACATATTCCAAAGGGAAATACACAACCTCTTGGTGGGTTTATGTACTTTTGTTTTGTCCTCTGTATTTTCTGATTACAAATTACTTTTATTATCAGAAAGAAACTCACCTTGTAATTTTCTTATATTTTTCTTGAGAACACATCCAAACCCAACCCAGACATGATAACCACTTTGGCTGCATTCAATGTACCTATTAATAAACAAATGCAGGAGCCTCTAAAGTGAACATAGGTATCGCTTGAGAGCTTGGACTCTGAAGACTAACTATATGCATATATAACACCTAAAATAAGAAACCTGAATACTGACACCTTAATAGCTGTGGGACCCTGAGTAAGTTACTTAGCCTCCATGAGCTCTAAAATTCAAGTGGGAAGGGCAGCCCCACTGGCTCAGCGGTTTAGCGCCGCCTTCGGCCCTCGGAGGGCATGATCCTGGAGACCTGGGATCGAGTCCCACGTCGGGCTCCCTGCATGGAGCCTGCTTCTCCCTCTGCCTCTCCTTCTGTGTCTCTCAGGAATAAATAAATATCTTTTTTAAAAAATCAATTAAATAAAGCACTTAAAACAGGGCACCTGGGGGGGCTCAGTCTAGAGCACGTCGGGTGGTGATTTCCCAGTCCTGGGATTGAGCCCCCATTGGGCTCCCCCGGCAGGGGGACTGCTTCTCTCAGTCTATGTCTCCACCTCTCTCTCATGAATAAAATCTTTAAAAATAAATAAATACAGCACTTAAAGCATGCCGGCACCACAGAACTACGTGCGTATTGGCTTCTATTATTACTGGATTCCAAATATTGTACTAGCTCTGATGAGAACCATGAATCAAAATCCAGTCCCCACCCGCAAAGGGGGGGGGGGGGACATGCAAAAGCCACGTATGAGTAAAAAGCATTAGAAAATCGGGCTAGAACCAGGTAGAGGCAACTGTCGGGCGTTTAGAGGAAAGAGATCTTCATTCCGAAGAGTTAATCCAGAAGCTCCCAGGAGCAAAAGCATTTGAACCGAGTTCTAGGAAGGCGCAGACTCCAACAAGCGACGAGTGAGCCAGACCTCAGCTGGAAAAGCAGAGGAGCTTGGCCAAGGCACAAAGGCTAAAACGGAATTGCTCTTTCCTCCAGGACACCAGAAACGCCGACCGGAGGGAGCGAACGGAATTGGGTTACGGAGCCTTCGTCACGCAAAACGCCTCGAGGCCTCCGGTGAACAGACCTGGCTGCCGTGTTTCACGCAAAATGACCGGGATGGCGAGGTCTCGGAGAACGGTATCCGTAACGACGGACTCCAAGTCCCAAACCGTAGAAAGGAAATCAAGAACAAAGGTGTCGTGTCGTCCAGAAAGGCACGACTCCCGCCCGGGGCCCAGTCGCTGTCCACTGTCCTCTACGTGCCGAACCTGGAGACAACGCGACTCGGGGCCCGCAGACGGCGAAACAGCGCCTCCCGCAGGCGGCAAACGGCAAACGGCCAACGGCCTGGGGAAGTACCGGGAGGGGGAAGAGCGCTGCGGTAAGAACTACAGCTCCCACCGAGGCGCGGCCCACGGCCCCCTTTCCCGATTTCCGCTTCCGCCGCCCGCCTCCGCGTACCCCCTTCAGGGGGACCTCCCGGGGCGCCGACCTGGCGCGTGACCCCGCGCGTGACCGCGCGTGACTCCGAGAGCCAGGCGTCCGGAGGCGGGACTCTGAGACCCCATTGGTAGAAAGGCGCCCCGAAAAGGGGGACTTCGACTTGAAAATGTCGATAGTGATTGGAGTTGATGGAACGGGGGCGGGGCTAAACGCCCAGGCTCCTGGCCAATCAGCGTCTGGGATGGGCCGGGAGACCGGGAAGGGGAAAGGGGCGAAATGGCTCTGCGGTCACATGCCGCGGGGTCTAGTGGGAGGAGCAGTTGCCCGGAGGACGCCCGGCGCTTCCTGTTTCCGGTTCCCCGAGTGGAGCACCGCGAGGCGCCCTGGGGAACGCTGGCCTTTAACACGAGTCCCGGGTCCGGGGTCTGCGGCTGGCCCCTCGCTGGCCCCGTCGCCCAGCCCCAGACGGGTGTTCAGCCGGGGATCCTGCGCCTTGGCTGCTCCCTTCGCCCGTGACACGTGAGTGTGAGGGGCGTGGAGGAGGAGGGGAGCCGAGAGCGCTCACACCTCGGCGCCGGGGGCGGGGGCGGGGGCCGGGGCCGGGGCCGGGGCCGCTCGGGCTCCTTTGGCCAGGAGTGCAGCCAGAGATCCAGCTCCGGAGCCCTAGGGCGCGAGGGGTAGTTAGAGCCCCGAAGGGAGCGAGGGAGGACGGACCGCCCCAGCCCGGAGAGGGAACCGACGTGTATTCGGAAAGCAAAGAAAGGCGGGACCCTGGGTATGGAGTCGTTTGAGGGCTCAGCGGATACCTGGAGGGGGACTTCTTGATCTGCATCGTGAAGGAAGGTAAAGTGGCATCATTTGGGGAGGATATGGCCCTAGGTGATTGAGAAATCAGGAGACTGGACGGAAGGAGAATTTCCAGAATCCTGGAAGAAGTTTGGAGGGGATTCGTGGATGGTATGGAGGAGCTAATAGAGGGTTTCTCTAGTGTTTTCTCTTCGTAGGGAGCTTCCGCCCCTCGACCTAGAGCTACTTCTCTCAGGCTTTCCAGCATTGGGGCGGTCTAGCTAATTGAGGCTGCTCTTCTAAAAGTGGAGGCTGCTGGAGACGGGAGATAAGGGCCGCTACCGCAGAAAGTAGAAATTACACTGAGAAGCGGAAAACGTTCATGGCTCGTCTTGAGGGGTGGGAAAGAGTGGTGCAGACGCCCCGTAGTGTGAACTGCTTCCCGATTCCTGGCTTGGTCATTGGTCATCCCGTTGAAGAGAAATGTTTAGCATTACCAAAATCGTTCTGTTCCAGAACGAGAAAACTGAAGAGGATATTTCAAAATCTTAAAGTCCTGCCCTTTACTTCCAAAGTACGTAGACAAACTATTGCACCTAATTATAGCACCTTAAGAGGGAACTACGGCAGCCCTTCGGTTTCGTACTCTCCCTAAGAGATGTTTGCACCCTCGTATTACAAATTTTCCAGAAAATAGCTGTATGCCATGAATCATCCGAGTTGTCCCACCAACTTCATACATGTTTAATACTTGTATAACCTAGGGCAAATAATTTACTCTCTGTAAGCATCAGCTTCCTCATCTGTAAAATGAGAGAAATGATACCTACTTTTCTGGGCTGTGAAAATTAATGTAATCTAGATGAAGCACTTAGAGCATTTGCACTGAGTCAAACATATAGACAAACATTAAGAAGAAAAGAGAAAAGAATATAAGTTGATTCTCATCCTAACTTGAACCAATAAGCAAATGAAAGATCGTTAAACTCAACTAATGCAGACTGCAGGGTGTTTAACCCTTTATCCTATCCCAATTTTGTAAGATTCTTTGTTTTAATTTGGGAAAAGAAATCATCAACTGTTAACAGATAAGAAACTAACTTTGAAGCCAAAGAACACAGTCTTCTGTATGAGCATTCCTCCAGAAAACTGGTCCTGGCGGGGGGGGGGGGGGGGGGGGGGGGGGGGGGGGGGGCTTGAAAGTCCAGGATGTTGAGTGCTCACTTTGGCAGCACATATAGTAAAGTCCAGGATGTTGGAATTTTAAATTAGATCATGAGAAAATATAAGGAATATGGCATGTATAAAATCAATCTAATAAAAGGAATCTCTTAATATTTTTTAAGGAACGCAGCTGGTCACGTAGTGTGTTGAGCAATGAGTTAATTTAGGGAAGATAGGAGTTTGAGGTTTGAGTTCTTTATTCCACCTCCTATTAAGTGATCTGTGTGAGGAGTCACTTCCCCCTGCTTTGTCAAAAAGAAAGCAAGGCTGTGGCTGCCTACTCTGATCCCCAAAAAAGTAATGTGAAAGGGGATATACATGTAGTGGTTAAGTGTAGACCATGAACTCTGGAACCAGACGTTCTGGGTCACTCCACTGGCTGTGCCTCAGTTTTCTCATCTGTAAATTAAGGACAGTGATTGTATTTACTGCATAGAGTTTTTGTAAGAATTAATTAGTTAATGCATGTTAAGTACTTTTAACAGTAAAAAGCAAGCATTCTATTAAGTTTCCTATTACTGCTTTAAATGTGTTTATGGGGGCCTTACACTTTATGGTTGGCGATGATTATTCTCTGGAAACATTTTATTAATACTACTATAGTGAGTTGATTTTGGAAATACACAAAGTCAGGGAGACAACTTCCCAAGCATTTTTTGCTCTAGTGGAGTGTGGAAAACAGAAGGTCAAATGTAAGTTTAGTTAGGAGAGATTTCAGTCAGGGCTCAGAGCTTCCATTTTCCAATCTTTAAACTTACTAGTACCCATTAAACTCTGCCTAATTTTATATTCTAGAAATGCACTGGAGGTGATAAACCAGCCTGGAAAAGAATTAGAGGACTTTAAAGAGTATTAACCAAAGCCCAGGCTTGAAGGATGGAAGCATGTTATTATAAGTGGGAAAAGTTTGGAAGAATTAGATCTCTGTATTGCAGCAGTAACACTGTTATGAAATTAACAAGTAGCAATGGACTGGAGGACCATTATTGGATACCAGAGTGAAGTCTTTTGCAAGGGTAAATCGGTATATCCTTGGTGTGAAGATGGATTAGAGAAAAGAAAATGAGCCTGGGAAATGGAACCATGTGTTTCCATTCCTAGAGCAATACAAGGAGCAGATGAATTGGAAAGTAACTTAGTGACTCCCAAGAATTGTCAGCAGTTAGAAGTGTACAAAGACAGTTCTGCTTACTGGAAATTTAGAAACTCTTGTGATTTGTGACATGTAGAGCCCTAGGTGGGTTTTGGAAGACTTCTTTAAACCGCTCACTTGGACCTAGTGAATTTTCTTCTTCCGATGATTAAAATGATTGAATGTTTTTTGAGATGAGCCATTAAAGTAGATAAATGTCAAGTTTGTAATGCTGTGGCTATGTGTATCTCTAGTCGTCTTTCTTATGGTAAATGTGAACAAAGACTGATGGATGCTCCTGACTGTTGACAGAAGTTAGGACCCAAAGTACTGAAGTCCCTTTCCCTATTTTACATATTTCTCCATAACTTTCAACTAGACAATATCAAGTGTTAAGCTATAATTTAAGTGTTATCTTAGGGAGGGCCACAGGTTGGAGCAGCTTTTATGTACTAGTAATGATTTTAAATATGAGATACCACAGTCTAACTTTCTACAAAACAGTAAAGATGCACATTCTCTCAAAAGAAATAAAACTTTAAAAATAAAAAGAGAAACCTAGAGATTAAGAATCCTATTCTGGAAAAAAAAATCCTATTCTGAATATTAAAGGACAGGAAAAAATAATGGATGAAAGCTAAAATAGACGCAAGAAAATAAAACCCAACATGATAATGAGGAAAACTGACTGGTATAAAATAAGTGATGGATGGAAGATAAAACTGTAAAACTTACACATTCATGTGCTTTCTCTCTTTCCCTTCTCTCCTGATCTTTCCCTGCTTCCTCAACACACACACACCCTCTCCCAAAAGGATGTTCCCCTTCTTCAGCCGCTGGAGGACTGGACTGCTCCTGCCACTGCTCCTAGCTGTGGCAGTAAGAGAATCCTGGCAGACAGAAGAAAAAACCTGTGACCTGGTAGGAGAAAAGGGTAGAGAGTCAGAGAAAGAGTTGGCTCTTCTGAAGAGGCTACAACCACTGTATAACAAAAGGTAAATGAAAAGAGCTTTGAAGGGCTTCAGAAAATAACTTTGTTAAAGAATCTTTTCCTCTGGGGTGCCTGGCTGGCTCAGTCGGTGGAGCATCTGACTCTTGATCTTGGGGTTATAAGTTTGAGTCCAACACTGGGCACAGAGATTACTTTAAAAAAATAAAATCTTAAAAAAAAAAGTTTCTTCTACTTACTGAATTTATTTTAGTATTTCTACTCTATGTGGAGGGACTACGTGTATAATAACCTCTGGGAGATGGCTGTAATCTGAATGTTCGTAATACTGATCTCATTGTCCATGATATCTTGCCCCCCCCCCCTTTTTTTTTAAGTAGGCCGCATACCCAACACAGGGCTTGAATCCACAACCCTGAGATCAAGACCTGAGCTAGAGATCAAGAGTCGGACACCTAACTTACTGAGCCACCCAGGCATCCCTGCTTACAGTTTTTGTTTTTGTTTTTTTAATGCTATAGAGCAAATTCTCAGCCCAGTTTTTAATAGCAATGTGAGTTCTCTTATGCAGAAGAATAGCTATTTCCAAGACTGGATTCAGGAGCAGCTTGTAGGAATCTAAAAGCCTTATTTGGTACCTCCATATAAAAGGAATTTAGAAATATCAGATAAACATTGAGGCCTGTAAACATCATGTCAGGACTCTTCAGGTACATAAATCTGAAGATGATCTTCAAGGAACAAGGGACCATGGGATACTTCCCGTGAATGTAAATCCTTATTCACAGGGAAATAGCAGCTGACACTCCGGCACAGTCTGGAACAGGTATTCTAGAATATCTAGCTGTCTGGGATGTTGTGTTTTAATCTGTCATCATCAACAATTAGGATTGTCTCATGATTCAACAAATAAAAATTATTCACTAGTAGATGGATATCTCATGATCAACAAATTTACTCACTATTACATTTAGCTGTGACATCAGGTAAATTGATCACTCTTGGGATGGGGAATGGGGAAGGAGTGTAGAGGAAGAGAGGCTGCTTCTCCTAAGGCTGATAGCCAGTAACTCTTCTCTTCCTTCTTTCTCCTCACTTCTCCTTACAGCTTTCAGAGCACTGTGGGCCAGGGCCCAGACACATATATCTACATGTTCAGGGTGTGCCGGGAAGCTGGCAACCGCACCTCTGGGGCAGGCCTGGTGCAGATCAACAAAAGTAACGGGAAGGAGACAGTGGTAGGGAGACTCAACGAGACTCACATCTTCAATGGAAGTAAGACTCTCCCTGTTAACTGACCCCGAGTCAATCCCTCTGACAGTCCTGTATGTGTCAGCCTTTCTCATTCTCTTCAGAGTATCATAAGGTGCACGTGCTTCAGCTCACCTGAGACAATAAATCACAAGATACATAGTTCCACAGCTCCTCTGGAGCCATGACTTAAGACCTTGGTATGTTTGTTTTAAAGTTAATGAGAAACTTATGCAAAAAGAAGAATCTAGCTAGGATTCTGTAGCTTAATGTGTTTTTCAAGCTAGACTTAAAAATATCAACCACGACCATTTCTCATGGAATTAGTCCAACTTTGCCAGTTACATCTTTAGAGATTAAGCTTTTATGCAAGCCAGTCTATAAAAATTGTCCTACTGACTTGTGCTATTATGTTTCTCAAAAGCCATAAAATCATTTTGCTGGAAAGGACTATGAGCACCTGTGGCCTAATTCCATTCCTTAAGCAGATAACTGTATTTTCCAGTGCAGATTTTTGCTCATATCAATAATATAATAAAAAATAACATCAAGAGTTTGGGAGTAGGGGTTGGAAGACTGGATTTTTGACCGAGCTCATGTTTAGTTGTCCTGTGACTTTGAGCCCCTGCTATGCCTGCGCATAACTGGGGCCACCTGGTTCCCCCGCCACTGACTCTTTTAACCACAAGCAACATGGCGGCACCCATGTCATTGTGTTTCTTCATATGCAAGATTAGAAGCAGCATCTTTATTTACTTCCTGTGATTGATGAATCAAAGGATATTTTGCAAAAGAAACTTGAATGCAATAAATATGAGAGAAGAAATGGCTCCCAATTTTAAAAATCCTCCACCTTGAATTTATCTGTGGCTAATTTTAAATCTTAGGCTATCCCTGATCTAAGAATTTTATGGAACCTCTTCTTTCGATGTTAGCAGGTGTTCAGAAAATGTGAATCAGTGTCAAAGTATGGGTCATAATTGTTTTTGCACTATCGGTTGCCTAACTTTATTGTGGAAAATTAAGATTATTACACGAATATCTGATTTTTAGTTATCTTAAGGGAACTCAAAGCTATTAGAAAAAAAAAAGCAAGTTTTAGCTTGGTATTTCTTGGTTCCAGAGCTCATACTGACAAGGGTTATTTGAATTAAAGCCAATTTCATTGAACTCCTCAATTCCTTTCTACCATAGTACCCAGGCCTGCCTCTGCTTTTCCCCCACCCCAAAGCAACATTCTCATTGTCCCTCCTCAGGTAATTGGATCATGCTGATCTATAAAGGGGGTGATGAATATGACAATCACTGTGGCATGGAGCAGCGTCGCGCGGTGGTGATGATCTCCTGCAATCGACACACCCTAGCGGTGAGGCATCCTGGGCCACACTAGCCTAGAGAGGAGATGAAAGGACTGACCTGAGGTGGGAGAGAATTTCCAGAGGGAACAAGATACATTGGGATGGATAAGGGAAAACTAGTTCAGTTTTTCCCTCTGCCACAGACCACCTATCTGCCATCATACATGGAAAATAAGTTGTTGAACCAGGAGAAAGCAAATGTTTTTGTAGCTTGTGGGTTTTCTCTTTTTCTAAATAGGAGTCAAAAGGAAATGGTACACTAAATGTAGTGTTATGTCCTTTCATCATCAGGACAATTTTAACCCTGTGTCTGAGGAGCGAGGCAAAGTCCAAGATTGTTTCTACCTCTTTGAAATGGATAGCAGCCTGGCCTGTTCTCCGGAGACCTCACACCTCAGTGTGGGTTCTATCTTACTAGTCACGTGAGTGCTTTTCCCTTTATCAATCCAAACTTTCCTTTTTTTTTTCTTTTTTCTTTAAACTCAATTACTTGGTGATGTTTAGACTCAAATTGTGTGTGCTATGCCATAACTGGAGGGGGCAAAGCTTTGTGTGAGAATCCTCTAAACTCTATGCAAGTTTTTAAAAATTAGGTATGTTTCGCCCCTGATAAATATTTGCATTTAGAGGTGCTTTATATCTCATTACTGGAGGACCGGACAGTTTTTAATACCATTCTATTAGATTATAAGAACTTTTAAAGAAATGAAACTGTATAGCTAACAGGACCTATCCTTGGCTAGAAGTCAGAGTCACACACTAGGTCTTATTTTTTCCTGAACTTTTGCTTTTAGACAGTGTTCCAACTGGTTTAAGAAGGTACCCTCCCCAGGGTTTTTTTTCTTCTGTTTTTATGGACTGTAGGAAACAGCTAATGAATAGAAAGATTATCTTTATTATTGAAGTTTTACCATCCCTCAATTATTTAAGTAGAGAGGTCTCTCTTCCATAGGTTTGCATCACTGGTCGCAGTCTACATCATCGGGGGGTTCCTATACCAGCGACTGGTGGTGGGAGCCAAAGGAATGGAGCAGTTTCCCCACTTAGCCTTCTGGCAAGATCTTGGCAACCTGGTAGCAGTAAGTAACAGGACTACCTGCTGAGTCTGGAGCCTGCGGGCAAGGGTTGAGTGACCAACCATCCTGGTTTGGACCCAGACTGAGGATTTCTGGGGACATAGGACTTTGGGTGCTAAAACAGACATCCCAGCAAAACAAGTACAAAGTATTCATTGGTCCTAATACAAAGTAACAAGTAGTATAGCATCTTAGTGTCTGGTCTTTCTAAAGACTTGTTGGAAGAGACACGCTGTTGCTTAAATTGAGGAATCTGATAAAGCTATTAAGGGGCCTTGATGGGGAGAAAGAAAGACCTAAGGAGAATTTTTCTCCTGTTAGCCCTGAATTCTATTTTGGCTGGTCCTGGGTTTTCTCTCCATTATCTTTGAAGAAACCTAGTTCTTGCTGTATTCTTAGGCCACAGGTACATTTTGCCTCACCCTAGAAGTTGGTTAGGTTATTCCAAATGATCATTTCCTTCCTTTGCTTCTCTCTACAGGATGGTTGTGACTTTGTGTGCCGCTCTAAACCCCGAAATGTGCCTGCTGCGTATCGTGGTGTGGGGGATGATCAGCTGGGGGAGGAGTCAGAAGAAAGGGATGATCATTTATTACCAATGTGATTGCACTTTAAATGCCCAGCTGCTTCTTCAGTCCCCCAAACCAAAGCATACTCAGCCAGATTTCTTAAGCAGTCTCCACTCCAGTCTCTCATCCCACCCTTAACATTGCTCTTGCTTTTCAGTTTGCTGTTGATTTGCATTCTCTTCTACTAGTAGAACTGCCTTCCCTTGATTCCCTATTTTATTGTTCCTCTAGAGAGGTACAGTTGTAGGACAGAGATAAATAGGGCCTGTGCAAAAGAGGCCATCACACTATCTCTTGCTATCAGAAGGTACAAGTAGGATAGTTACAGTGAACAAAAAAAAAGTGTGGCAGGCTCCCTGACTTTTTTAAACACATTTTCACAAGTTTTTGAGACACTGGATTTCTTTAATTAAAAAAAAAAAAAGGCAAAGAAACATTATTTATACAAGGTTTGATTGCTTTCATGCTGTTACTCTGTACTCTACAGTAGTCTCCATGAGAACCTGGATGTAATTTCTTGCTGTTTGAACTACTCTACAGTGTAATACTTAGTTGCATTCCAAGTGTTGCCATTTGGTCAGAGCCTGGAGATGTTGCAGACTTCCTTCTCCCACCTCTGGGATTAGGATGGGGAAAATATTTAATTTCCCACTCAGAGGATTATGAAATACCATCACATTTGTTGGCCTTGGAGTGACCTTATTGTGGAACTGGGCCCTGGATTGGGGGCTCATGGTCATTAGTCCATTATGTGGCCAAAATGCCTTATCCAGAAGTCTAGTCCTTCAGAAAGGGAAGGTGAATTGGACCTCCTGTGCTACAGGGGTTCCAGAAAAGGAAGTCTTTACCTGTAGTGGGATCTCCTCAATGGCTTTCTTCTCCCACTTGCAGTAAAAACTTGGCCCAAGCTTTTCTTCCAAGATGTTTCCCTCTACTAGTATTTCTAAATATGTTGCACTTTCTTCGCAGGCATGTCGACTTCCCCTTTGCCCCCCCAAATCTTCTGGAAAGGGAATGAAAGCAGAGGTGGGACATCTAGGGCTTTGCCATCCTGTGCTCTGGGTGTGGAATGCTGCTGTACCTGTCCCTTCTGGCTCAGGGAAGTATCTTCTTGCCCACAACATTTCTGTGGGGAGAGGTTCTGAATCCTCTGATGCTTCCACTTTTTTGATAGGCCACGTGCCCAAGAAGCCTGGCCCAGTCTTTCTGTAATAGTGAGCCTGGGCCATTGAAGAGTAACATGGCTCCACTGGACACAAGAGGATGGTGGAATCAATAGGCAGGGGCTTTTTATAGCCTTTAGGGAAGAAAATGAAATTATTTCATCTTTGGACTTTTAAATACTATTGGAATGATTTTTTTTCTTCTTTCTAAACAGGGAAAATAATGTTATATAAAAGCATCCTTTTTGTTATTTGTTTGCATTCCCTCCCCACACTGGTGTTTTAAAAATGCAGAAACAAAAAAGGAAAAAAATTACATTTTTTTGTACAAAAACACTTAAAAAATTAAAAAAAAAAAAAACAGTTGCCCTTGTCTTTTGTATGAAAGAGTAGAGACACTGAAATGGAGTAAGAGACAACTGAGACCAATTTTTATCCTTTTACTGAGGAGGAAAAAAATATTTAATATTTTTGTTGTATAAGGAATAGCGCCTAAGGCAGGTACTTATACTCCTGACCTCAGTCCCACACACTCCCGTTTTAATAAAGCTATAGGACAGAGCAGAGTTGGAACTGAAAAGAAAGGCAGGGTAGAAGACACAACAGATAAACCAAAGGGAGCAGGGGGATGCAGAAAGAATGACAGCCACACATGTGCCACACACATTCTAGCCCCTGCAGCGAATCAGAATGATGCCAACCCAATCTGCACTGGCTGGTGACCCTGCCATGGACACAGGAGGAACGATCAATACTAACAGAGTGACAACAAAGAAGACTGGGCCATGGCCACAGTTGGGCGATCCAGAGGGAAGAGGGGGAGTACCAGATTTTACTCCTTGTGTCACACGAGCTAGAAGAACCCTACCTCCCATTGTGGAGGCACACCTACGTCCCACCCATTTCCTTACCTTACCATACGGTCTACCCCTCTGGGAAAACTGAGACCCTGGCTAGATACTCCACTCCAGGATAAGGCTGAGCAGTCTTAGTTCTCGAGACTGCCTCTTTTATAAAGATTGGATTAGGGTAGCTGAGAAGTGTAATGATTTTAAAAAATAAGGTAGAACCAGAGAAAATGTCACAGCTGCCGCCATGTAGCACCAGCAACCAATTCTTGCACTTTTCTTCCCTGTCTCAGTAATCCCCTCTACAGAAGATTTATGTAATTGGAACAGCTCTTTCTTCCCTGTAAAGTCTGCTGATACCAGGTTACAACCTGGACAGTGGAGAGTGTCTGCCTTAGGCTCGTTTGTGCAAGAGGGCCACCTTAGGTCTCCTTGAGGACATTTATCTTGGCGCAGATCTTGAGGGCGGGGCCCAACTTGATGTTCATGGCACTCATAAGATGTTCCTCTTTAAGTAATAAAAGGGCCTGTCCATCAATCTCCTGGGAACGAAACTCCTCTGCAATCTCTTGGCAGCCTATAAGGAAATGGTGGGGATACATATGAGAAACATTACATGGCAGCACCAGAGGATAGGAGGGGGAAACTCGAGATGAAAACATGGAGACCCAGCAGTGGTTCCTCCCAAGGTTCTCATCCTACAGTCAGGAACATAAAAGTCTGAGGTGGTGAGCTTGGAAAGTCAAATGAAACCAGAGAGAAACTGGCTATTTAAAAAAGCCGAGAGGGGGACGCCTGGGTGGCTCAGCAGCTGAACATCTGCCTTCGGCTCAGGGCATGATCCAGGGTCTGGGGATCTAGTCCCATATCCGGGTCCCCACAGGGAGGCTGCCTCTCTCTCTCTCTGTCTCTCATGAATAAATCTTTAGAAAAAATAAAAGCCAAGAGGAAGAAAAAGTTGACCACAGAAAGAACTTCATTCAAAAAGCCTGAAGAGGGAGGAAAGGGAAGGAGCAAGATCTGTACCTCTTCTTAGTTACACTAGAAAAAAAAAGTTCAGAGCCCTTATGACATTTTTAAGGGCCCAGAGTTCAGGGGCTCCTGGGTGGCTCAGTGGTTGAGCATCTACCTTTGGCTCAGGTTGTAATTCTAGGATCCTGGGATTGAGTCCCACATCGGGCTCCCCGCAGGAAGCCTGCTTCTCCCTCAGCCTCTGTGTCGCTCATGAATAAATAAATAAAATCTTTTAAAAAAACAAAAAAGGGCCCAGACTCCAGACAAATGGCAATAAAAGGTAGGGTGATTTTCTTTTCTGGAGAAAACCATCCTCTGTTAAGAACAGCTTATAAACAATACTACCTGGAAGAATGTGGGGTAACAATGCTCCTAACTTTCTAATCCTTTTCGTGGAAAAAGTCTTATCAGGTATCACAATCACATATAAATAAAATATACTTTATCCAAAAATTATTGGTAAGAAATATAATAGTAAAAATCAAACACTGCAAGATTGCCAACATAGTAGAGGACAGTCAGCCCAGAAAGAAATTAGGAAACCAGGCTGTGGGCAAGTACCTTAAGTAAATATCAAGAATAGAGCCTTCATCATACTATACTTAAAGTGCCTACTGCTTAAAAGTCAGTTCTGTTCCCTGTCACAAAGGCCCATGGCCCATATGGGATGACCTGCAGAAAAGTAAACATCTATGTGATCTGGGTCCTACCAGATAGGCCCTCAATACCTTGTAGAGAAGCAATAAACTCATACACCTCTTCTACACTCCAACGGCTGGGATTGCTGGACAGGAACACAGGGTTGATGCCATGTAATTCTGGTGTCAGTGGCGCTGTATTGGGGTTCCCCAGGTCACGTTCTCCATGCCCAGTTCTCACAGATAAAGGCCCAGGAGATGTTGGAGAGAGTGCTTCATCGTAACTGGAATTATCTGAACCCCGGCTAGAGTCCTCTTGACCCTATGGAGAACATTACAAAGCAGTGAGTTGTGAATAAGTGTCGTGAGGCTTCCCCCGCCCCTTCTGAGCCAACTGGGTTTGGGTTAATACTGAGGAAAAACTAGTATTGCAAGTGAAAAAACTATACTTTGTTTGCAAATGCCCAGAGTCACCAGTCCACTTCTCGAGTAACTTTCAAGTAAACTCACTTTCCTGATTCTTCCCTTCTTCCAACAATCAATCTAGATTTTCTGAAATATAATGTAATGCAATGATTCATGGATACATGAGCCAGTAATCAGGTGAAAGAAGACAAGGAGTCAGGATCTCTTGGAATTGGGGAATGATACCATCAATACACGACTCCGAGTTCTGGTCTCAGACTCTCACCTGGGCAAAGGAATTGCCCGGTAGGGAAAGAAAAAGGAAAGGAGACCATTTTAAAGGTAGCTGGCTCTGCGACTGAAGCTCACCCGGTGGCGCTTGCCCTGGATCTTGGCACGGGCGATGTCGGAGGAGCTGCGGCGAGGCCCACGCCGACGAACACGAGCATAGTTGGATTCTTGGAAATCTTTTATTTTTTTCCTCTTTACCCGGAACTGGTGACTACAGCTCACATTATACCTAGAGGTAGGGCATATATGGGATGTCAGAGGTGCTCTAAAAGACTACCTTGCTACCCTCCATGGGAACTAGTGTTCTAGGAACTGACTTGGGGGAGAACATGAAAGCAAAGAAGAAGACCTTACACATCAGCTGTGAGGTGGTCCTAGAGAAGGGGCACACTATTAGATGGAGGAACTGGTGCTGAAGGTGAGGAAGGGGTGCCCATGGTACCTCTTAGCGCAGGTCATGGAGCAGAATCTCTTGGAGCCTCGAAACTGCTCAGCAGGAGCATACTTTCCGCAGTACTCACACTTCAGGAGGTTCGCCTTCTTATCGAGCTCTGGAAAACAAGGCATCCCTGGAGAATTGTCACTGGTTCTGCTGCTGCTCAGGCCATCATTAGGCCCACAGCTGACTCTAATTACTCTCAGGGTTTGCCCCCCAAAGACCTAAACAATCTAATTCAGAATCCCTAAAACATAAAGTTCAAAATCCAAAAACACAAAGACACGTGCCTCAAGAACATCATGGTCTTCCTGACTTAAGCCAGACTAGTTTCCATTCTCGATGACTAACTTTATCCCAATTTATACTCTCAGACTGCAGACAAGACTGCATTTCAAATAGAAGAGAGAAACTAATTACTAATTAGAAGATATAGGATCCCTCTTCCAATAAGAGTTTACAAAAGCAGTGGGAGAGATGTAAACAAGAGTCCTTAATATAGGGGCATATGGGTGGCTAAGTGGTTGAACATCTGCCTTTGGCTCAGGTTATGATCCCTAGGGTCCCGGAATCGAGTCCTACGTCGGGCTTCCTGCATGGAGCCTGCTTCTCCATGTGCCTACATCTCTGCCTCTCTCTCTCTGTCTCTCATGAATAAATAAATAAAATCTTAAAAAAAAAGTTCTTAATAAAGATTATAAATTCTAGAATAAGGAGAACTGAAAATATAAGAAATATCCTATTTTAGATCATCTTTTGAAAAATATATCCTTACAGTAAATAATTCAAGAGGTTAGCTTGATAAAACTACCCTAATCCTATGGGAACTCTTTTTGTGTGATTCTACACATTCTGATATTTAATAGAGTTCCTATATGTAGATGGCCTCCATATAACTCCCACTTTAAATAATTACTATTTTACACTTAGCCCTCAAACACCTCTCCCGGAGCCTCCTTCCCCAGATGGGTCTCTAAATAAATACTTACCAGCAGATGGGCTGTTCCCTCCCAAGGGGCCCCCCGACTGATTCTCATTCAGCCCTGTCGGGAGGCCAGTCTGTAATGGCTTCTCAGACTCTTTCAGTAACTGAGAACAACCCACCTGTGCCAGAAAAAGTTTACAGTTAAGTTAACCTAATTCCTTTCTGCTTCTCTATAGCTTTCCCCGGCAATTCCTACTGTCATACCTTTACCTGGTTCTCTGAGTTAATGACCAAGTCTGGTTTAGAGAAGAAACATTTTTCAACATGGCAATCAAGAGGCCCTCACTAGCTGTTTTCAGATAAGCCACTGGAAAACAGCGTCCTGCCTTGGCTCCCTATCTTGTCTTTTTCCTTCCAAAGTTGCAGATACCTGTGTTCTAGTCCTGGCTCTGCAACTTCTGGGCTTTAGTAAAGTCCCTTAGTTTCTCTACCACAAATTTCTTCACTCTAATATAGCCTAATTTGTGTAACTAAACATTACAGCTTCTTCTCCTCTTCTCAACATTTTCATTTGGTGGTCTACACATATTCTTTCCTTTCCCCCTTCCCTTCCTTCTTTACAATTAACCATATAAACAGTAGCACTGAACTCTTCTCTAATAATTAAATAGTTCTGAGACTTGATTTTAGTGGACTTGGAAAGACAATAATCAGACCAAGTCCCCACTTGAAAGTCCCACCTTATGGCCCTGCCCTCACCGGGAAAGGCTCTGCTCCTTCCTGGATAACGAAGCCTTCAATGATGTGGGTGAGAATCTGAGGCTTCACGATGGCCTGTGGGGGTTTTGAGTCACCCATTTGTCTGGACACCATGGCTAATGTAGGAGGCGGTGCGGATGGGGCAGGAGCCAAGGCTACTAGTTCACTGCTTGGAGTATTAGCATTCATACCAGTCACTGGTTCAGCTTTCTCTGGAACAGATTAAGGAACAGATAGGGGATGATGCAATGGACTCATTTATTATTAGCCCAGCCAGTCTGATCTTCCACAATAATACACGTTCACCTTTGATCATTAACACCGGAGTCCTGGTTTTTGGATCCACCCATTCATCTACCAAGTTTAGGCCCATATTCTACAGAATGAGACTTAGCTTTGAGCTCTCTCAGAACAGGTCTCTAATCTCTGCACTCCAATAGCACTGCAGAAGTCAGTTCCTCACCTCCAAGACTGTTCTTCTCCTCCATGGCCTTTGGGCTCTCGGCTACTGGAGACACCTTGGCAGGAAGCATTGAACCCAGTGTGGAAACATCGTCTCTCTCCTCTTCAGACTCTGCCTTGCGTTTGACAGCCAACGTCTGTGGTTTGCTCTATAATGTTTAGAATAGAAAAGAAACCAAGATTTATGAGTGAAGGATATAAGGAACCTCCATTACTCCCATTCTGTCAGTGAAAATTTTCTTAGTTCCACATTCTCCAATTTGTCTACTTCCCAGGGCACACTAAAATTCCCAAGTCGTTGCCAAGAAGCATTATCTACTACATCAGTACAAAAGAAAATGTTACATTTAGTCCTGACCTAGACCTTGTCAGGTCATTGACCTGGGTTCATTATGGCCCAACCAAGAATTGCTGTTTTTCCAAAGACTGATTTGGATGATTAAGAACATCTTGACCTAACAGTACAGATCCAAAAACCCAGAATGATTTCAGTAGCAAATTTAGGAGTATAAAGTACAGATTATATACATTAATGTCTCTCTCTCTCTTACAAAAGAAACAAGTAAGTACCAGTATCTTAACCTTCCATCAATGTCTTACAAAAGAAGTACATACCAGTATCTTTTAAGTTGTATAGTTTATAACAAATAGTTGTCACGGATGAAGCAATGCAATGATTAAGAGAGCAGCTGATGTAATACCATATTCTCACACACAGGCACTCACACATAGTAACTTTGTATCTGTTGCAGACTGAATGTTTGTGGTACCCTCCCCTCTTGATTCATAAGTCCCGGGGTGGTTGTATTTGGAGATGGGGCTTCTAAGAAAGTAATTAAGGTAACATGATAAATATCAGTACATCAACCTTCTCAACTCTTCACTGCCCCCTAAGTTAAGCTCTATGTCCACTGAGCCCCAGGTCCACTCAAAGGGGACTGTGCCCTCAAAGCCATCTAACATCACTCACCGGCAGGTGCACAGACTGCATGTAGAAGGCAGCAGGTACCTGGGCTACAACAGGGGAGGATGTTGTAGCCCCCTTTACCACATGTGCGGTCCCCTGCACCGGAGCCAGGCTCATCCCAGAGGCTAGCGTTGGGGGGCACTCCTGCAGCGCACCAGGAGCCTGGGACGAAGGCGGTGAGGAGGCCAAATGGGCCTGCCCGGGCTGTACCGTATTGGGCATCCCCCGGGACGTAGGTACGGCAGCCGCCAGCTGCGCCAAGCCCAAAGCCTGTGCCTGGGCTGTCCCTGGCTGCCGGGTGCCCACGACTTGCACAGGGATATGGGGTGGTGGCTGCTGGGTGGCTGACATCTTAGCAGCCCCTAACTGAGGCGGCTTGATAGGTGCTACAGGTGGCTTGGACTGGATGGGGAGGGGTGGCTTAGGGGTTGGGTCAGGTGGGAGGGACAAGGGCGAAGACTGCAGCATGGGTTGCACAACCAGGGTCTGGGCTTGCTGCTGAGACTGGGAAGGTGGGACCTGCTGAGTAGGTGGGACCTGCGGTGGCTGAGGGGCAGTGAGGGTTGTGGCCGGTGGTGGCGGTGGTGGTGGTGGCGGCGGCGGTGCTGGCTGCTGCTGCTGTTGCTGCTGCTGCTGGGCCAACTGGAGGTGTGTGGCTGTGTGGAGGAGCTGGGACTGCCGGTGCTGGAACTGCTGCTGGTGGTGGATGGCGATCTGCTGCTGGATTACCACCTGCTTCTGCTGGAGGTGGATCTGCTGCTGTTGCTGAATCAAGGAATGGGGCTGGATCTGCGTGTAGGTGGCTAGAGGAATAAGCCCGGCACAGAACAGACAAGAGCAGAAAATAATCAGCCTTTAAATTAAAATTGAAATTAAAATCACCTTTCCAAGGTGTTCCTTTTTTTTTTTTTTTTTAAGATTTTATTTTCTTATTCATGAGACACACAGAGAGAGGGAGGCAGAGACAAAAGCAGAGGGAGAAGTAGGCTCCATGCAGGGAGCCCAACATGGGACTCGAACCCAGGTCTCCAAGATCATGCCCTGGGCTGAAGGTGGCATTAAACCACTGAGCCACCCAGGCCGCTCTTTTCAAAGTGTTCTTAGCTTTGGTATCATATAGTGAATGAAGATCTAGCCTGGAAGGGCCTAGAGATCACTTCATTTGTACTTTTTCTTCTGAGCCAGACATTACCAACTCTCTCTCTCCACAGTTCAAGACCTTAAGGGAAGAAACTCCCTTGCCCAATCATTTCACAGTCCTCAATCATTTCTGGCAGCCATCTAACTTTTATTTCCTTTGTTATACTAAATCCTGTTAGTCTGACCCAGCAGAGAATGGCTGGCCCATCTTCTGTATGATTAGACTAAGTTCAAGGGCTCAGTCCCTGCTTTATTTATTTTTACATCCCTAGAACCCAGCCCAGTGCCCAGCACAAGAAAAAGACTTAATGGTCACCCAGAGAGTAAATGCCCACAGAGGTAAAGATTCCAACATCTTCCTGTGAAAGGCTCGATTTTTTAGAAACATCAGTTTAGGTCACTACCTATGAGAAGTCTTAAGAGTTAGCTGCTATTTAGGCTCAGACTTGACCCAATTTTCTCCACTGTAGGTGGAACCTACAATCTCCCCCACCCCCTATGCCCTCAGATTGTCCAGAGAGCACATGTGAGATGAAAGCACTTTGGAAACAGAAGTGCTATGGTATATAAACAGGTAGTAGTCATACAGCCTGATAATTAACTCTTAATTTTTAAAGATTTTTAAAGATTTTTATTTTTTTGTTTGAGAGAGCCAGAGACAGTGAGAGAGCACGAGCCAGGAGAGGCAGAAGCAAGCTCCCCACCGAGCAGGGAGCCCAAAGCAGGGCTCAATCCCAGAACCCTGGGATCATGACCTAAGCCGGAGGCAGACGCTTTACCAACTGAGCCACCAAGGCACCCGAACTCTTAATTTTTTATAAGTAAATCATCCAAATAGAGCAACAACTAAAGTGCTAGAAACAAGGCAGGCAAAAATAAACATTACCAAATAAGGTGCACCCACCTAACTATACGGAACCACAGTCCAAAAGCAACTATAAACCATTTGGGGTTATTATTATTTATTCTTTTTTTATACTTTTTTAAAATATTTTATTTATTTATTCAAGAGAGACACACAGAGAGAGGCAGAGACACAGGCAGAGGGAGAATCAGGTTCCCTGCGGGGAGCCTGACATGGGACTCAGTCCCAGGACCCCGGGATCCCAACCTAAGCCAAAGAGATGCTCACCTACTGAGCCATCCAGGCATCCCTTTTTTTATCCTTATCATTGATACAGAGGAGCACAAGTTGACTATATTAAACCGTGGCTCTATTTGCTAGTCCTAAGTGCTCCAAGGCACTTATAACAACTCCACTCTACCCTGATCCAAACCATCATCATCAAGATGATGAGTGAGGGGAAGAGCCATCTCCTCTCAAGCTAAATCATGAGCTCCATGAGGACAGGAATCTTTTTTTTCAAAGATGCATCCCTAACACCTCCTCCAACACAGTAGGCAATTCAGTATGAACTGGGTAAATGAATGGGTAGGATGAGAAAACTGACAAACTCAGGGCCTAAGAAGATGGGGACAAAGTAGTTTGTAAACGGACTGCTGCCTGGTGGAAATACAGATGTATCTGTTACCGGTCCTCCTCTCTCCCTGGACTAATATGATCAAGGCTGATATCATTTTCCCTCCTTCCACTACTCCAGGACTAAGAAAAGCAAGAACAATGTCAAAGAGACGTACTCTGAAGATTTCAAACAAGTTCTAAGAGAATAAGGATACTCTGAGAGGTGACAGCTTACCTGAGCTAATAAGGGTCTGGCTGGGAGCAGGGGTAGCTGTCCGTGTCAGGTTCATGCCCACGTTCTGCTGACCAGCCCCATCTGCTTCTGCCTTCTTGGCTGCTGCACTCTCTGCTTCTGTCTGGCTTCCCTGACTCACAGTCACTGCTTGGGCTGCAGGTAAGGGCTGCACCACTCCTGTGCCCTTCCTGGGACAGCTCCCACCCCCACCCATTCCTGAGGAAGGCAACTGGCCCAAGCCGCCAGGGGCCTGGCCACCTCCACCGGGACCAAGGGACCCTGGGATGCTACTCCCACTGCCTCCACCAGCTTGACTGAGGTTGAGGGACTGGCCTGAGGCCCCAGAGGACGCCTGAGCTACAGCAAGGGCCTGGCTGGAGGCCTGGGAGAGGCTGGAGACAGGGGAGGCTCCAGGAGGAATGGCCTTCGGAGCAGAGCCTTGCATTTGGGGTCCTTGGGCCGAGGCCTGTTGGTTCCTCACTGCCAAATTCTGCACCTGCAAGATAAAAGAAAAAGATACATTGAGAAAAGGGGAACAGGAGGCACTGAGGTCAGAGCTTTCTGTGACTAGTTCAGAAGCAGTGAAGACAGTTACAGATATTCCCCAGCCTCTGCACAGGGTATCCCCCCCAACCTTTACAATCATATACATTAAAGTCCTTCCAGTCACCCAGGGAGAGACTCTTGAATCCTATTTGATTTTCAGTCTCCTTTATTCACTATCAAATCTATCTGCAAGTTTGCTCATTTATTCCTTCGAGATGGCTCAGATTTTCCTTCTTCCTCCGTTCCTTCAACATCGGCCAAATACCTACTATGCTTCAGGCACTACACTGGATACTGGAAATGCAGGAACGAAAGTCACGGTCTCTGCTCTTAATGGGTACTTTCTACCAGAAAAGACAGACGAGAAAATCACTAATAACCGTATTCTACTATGCAGAGACATATGCTATTGTAGCACAGAGAAGGAAGATGGACTCAGACCAGGGAGATTAGGGAAGACTTCCCAAAACAGTCTTTTGTTTGATCTGTGACTCCATGAGTGAGAGCAAAGGTGGAAGTGTGAAGAAAAAGTAACAATATCTGAAAGACCATTGAGCCAAGAAAGAACATAGCATTTCTGGAAATGATAAATATTTCATTATGTTTGAGGTGAGTTAGAGGGAATGGAAAGAAATGAAGCTAGGAAGACAGATTGAAGCTGGGGGTGTAGAAAGGTACCAGACCAGGAAGGGCTTGGTGTATTAAAATGAGGAGAGTCTGAACTTCAGTTCGGAAACAGAAGTTTATCTATCTCCCCCGTTGTTAATATTTCCAGCACCTAGCACAGTGCCTGACATAGTAAGTACTCCAAAATATGAAGAGAGGACTGATGAGCACTTAACTGATGACAGGAAGCCACTGAAGAATATTAATCAGAATAAACATAATCAACTCTACAGCTGAAACCATTCTTGTAAACATTGCTGATGGAGGCACAACCACTTTGGAAAATAGTTTGGCATCCCGTCCTAAAGTTGAACATTCACACACTCTCAAATCCAGGAATCCTACAAGAGAAACTCTTGCTATATACAACAGGAGGCATGTGTAAGAATGCCACAGCAGCTCTATTCATAGTTAACAAAAGTCTGGAAGCAACCTAAATGGCCATTGTCAGAAGAGAGGAAGGAACTACAGTATATTCACACAGTTGAATACTACACAGAAATCAAAATTAATAAAATACAGTAACATGCAACAATATGGATGGATTTTGACAATAAGCTATTAAGAAAGGATTCTCCCCAAATTATATACAGCACAAAAACCTTATAAATTTAAATACAAATACAAATACATACATATACATATATATACATGTGTGTATATATACATATGTGTGTATGTATGTGTATACATATATGTGTGTATATATATGTGTGTGTGTGTATAAAATATGGTATCTGGAATTTACTTCTAAATAGTCCACAGGTGGAGGAAAGTGGCCTGGTTAAAATGGCCATGTGTTGATAAATGTTGCAGCTGGTTGGTAGGTACAAAGGGAGTCATATTTTTTTCTATTTTTGCATTAAGTTTGAAATTTTCCATAATATAAAATACTGTTTAAAAATATATGTAAACACAATAAAACTGTAGAAAAAGGAACACAGGAAAGGAAGAACCTAGGAATCAGAATGGTTATTACCGTGGGTAGCGGCAGGCAATGGGTAGAAAGAACTGAGGTTTGCTTATTACATCATTAAAATATAGTAAGTAAATAAAAGTGGCCCATAAATGGACCACTGTGGAGAGGATGTCATGAACCAAGGATTATGATTTATCAAATTCGGCATACCAATAGTACCATTTAAAATGTTAGTAACAACATACATTTTCTTTTAAAAAACTTATTTTGATAGTAATATGGAAGATGTTTAGAGGTAGACAAGGAGGAAGTCAAAGACACCATTTAGAAAACCAGTACAGTAATTCAGGTAAAAAATAAAAAGAACCTGAGTTCAGACAAGCAGTAAAGAGGTGACAGCTTTTGAGAGAGATTTACAAGAATTATCAGGATTGGGTGCCGGGGCACTTAATGTGATCCGGCAATTACATAATAGGGTTTTTCTAATCAGCTTTCCATAATAGCGATTTAAAACTTTCCTCATGGGGCAGCCCAGGTGGCTCAGTGGTTTAGCGCCGCCTTCAGCCCAAGGCGCGATCCTGGAGACCCGGGATCAAGTCCCATGTCAGGCTTCCTGTGTGGAGCCTGTTTCTCCTTCTGCCTGTGTCTCTGCCTCTCTGTGTCTCTCATGAGTAAATAAATAAAATCTTAAAAAAAAATAAAATAAAATAAAATAAAACTTTCCTCGTCTCCCGATATACCTCAGGATATACCACTTGCTCTTCCCCATCACCGCTGTAGAGACAATAAACCACTACATGAGCACATTTCAGCAGTTCCATCACTAAATCTACACATTCCCCTCATAAACACCCACCACTTCCTTTTCCCTGCTCTCCCTTCTTTCCTCCCTCCTGATCAAATCCTTCCCCACTCAAGGCCCCACTCCTCTTCCTTCTCAAGGAGCTTCCTTCTCACTTCCTTCCTGTCTCTTCAACCTCTTTGCTAATGGTGCCCTCCCATCACACCTGAACCCCACATACCCAACCCCAGCTTCATCCTCCTTTCCTGCTATCAATAAACTGGTAGTGATTATTTAGATTCACTGCATCTAGTCTCACCATCCAGCCATTCCTCAAGTCATACTACTTTGGTTTCAACAACCCTGAACTCCACTGATACGGTTCTCCATCCGTAACAGAGTAAACTCTACCTTTCTTGTCATCCCTACTGTATTAGACAAAAGACTCCCTGCCTCTTCCAACATTTTGCTCCTTTCTCTTTATGACACCACACAATCCAGATTGTCCTGTGTCCCTGTCACTCTTTCATACTCCCCTCTGCCAGTCCATCAGCCTCTATTCGACCTTGAACTATTCCATTTTCTAAGGAACAGATCTAACCCTCAGGGCTCCATCTTAAAGGCTTTTCTCTTGTCAATCCATACCTTTCCCTCAGCAATGCCAAATGTTCTCTTGATATCAATTATCATCTCTGTGTCCACTACTCTTAATGTTATCCCCCACGCAGACCTTCCCTCTAAGCTCAAGTACCAGATATATAAAACTGCTGACCACATGACCTGGTGTATATCCAAAACTAAACTTCACCCTAAATCCGCTTCTCCAACATTCATCTCAAAAGTAGCACTAAGCAGCCACCTCACTGTTGTATCCGGCACCTCCCTCAAAATCAGTTTTCCTTTTTCAAAGATCTTCTAAGTTTTTCTCAAATCTAGATTTTCCCTGCTTTCACCACTCCCCATCCACATCTTCCTGGGATACTCAATTTAAATGTCACCTCCGGACAGCCTGGGTGGCTCAGCCTTCGGGCCCAGGGCTTGATCCTGGAGACCCGGGATTGAGTCCCACATTGGGCTCCCTGCATGGAGCCTGCTTCTCTCTCTCTCTCTCTGCCTCTCTCTCGCACTCTTTCTGTTTCTCATGAATGAATAAATAAAATCTTTTTAAAAAAATGATAAATGTCACCTCCTCTGGGCAGCCTTGACTTTCCCGGAGTCCCAAGGCTGAATTAGGTCTCCTTCTGTGTTTTCAAGGCACTCTGTACTTTCTAATGAAGCAAATATTAAACCATCCAGGTGATTCTTTCCTTAATGTCTGGTGTTTCAATGGTTTGTAATGTCTACCAGTCCAGTGTTCGCACACTTACACCTATAATTCATTTAATCCTCAACACACCTCAAGGTAGGTATTTAACAATAGCTATTTTATATACGAAGATACTGGCAAAAAAGATGTTAGGCCATCTGCCTCCGTCACAGAGTAAATCATGGACTTGGAATCTGACCCTAATAAAAGATCCATATTTTCGGGATGCCTGAGTGGCTCAGCGGTTGAGCATCTGCCTTTGGCTCAGGGCATAATCCTGGAGTCCCGGGATCGAGTCCCACATCAGGCTCTCTGTGAGGAGCCTGCTTCTTCCCTTGCCTGTGTCTCTGCCTTCTCTGTGTCTGAATAAATAAATAAAATCTAAAAAGATCCATATTTTCAACCGCTACCTTGGCCCCTCCACATATTGGCACTGAGGTATTTGATGAATAAAGAGACAGATAAATGAAAGAACTGAATACGAAACCAGTCTCAACCTCATCCTCTCTTCCCACTGCTGTTACCGTAGTCTAAAACAAAGGTCTTATCCTAGTAACTAAATGACCCCCAAGAGTCTCTTATTAGGTTCTTTAACTTCTCTTTCCTCTCCAGGCATATGTTCCTAGGTGATTCTTTCCAAAGTGTTTTCCTTATCCTATTAATGTGCTATTCAATAGTCAGCCATGACCCCTGCTACCTTTGCTTGGCTTTCAGACTTCTCCCTGACAATGACCTTTTCTACCATCAAGCGTGCTGTCTCCACTTTATCCACTCATCCCTAACTCAGTCACATACGAGTCATGCCTTTACACATACTGTTCTCTCTCCAGTTTTCTTCCTACTGCAAATCGAATCCAACCAATCCTTCAAGAATCTGCTCAAATATCCCAAAAGTCACTGAGCAGGAATGCAGCCAACTCTTCTCTAAACTCAAGTGTCACCCCAACTTAGTACCATTTCCTTTGTACTTCTTTGTGCTCTAAGATATTTGAAGATTTGACTTGTCTTCCTTTTCAATCTTCCAAATTTTCTAGGATAACCTGAGCACATCAGGAGAAAAAGCTCAACCTCAATATTTACTTGCCAACTGCTAAACTAAGAGAGTGGAAAAAGTTACTATGAAACCTCAATTTGTATTCCATTCATAAGAAGCGAAAACTTCAGTCTTGAAACAAACATATTTGGGGGATGAGGCATGAAAAGCAATGGTGAGGAAGACTTTCCTGGGCACCCCGGGAGTAGAAACAGACTGCTGAAAGTCTATAGCCACAGTAACTCATAAAGAGAGAGAATCAAATATTCTTTCAGCAAGTCAGCCAGGTTGGCTTCACATTTACCTAACTACAGAAGTCCCTCGATCGTCCCTTATTTTTTGGAGTGCATCGCCAAGAAAGAGAATAAGACCTCCTGAATAAAGCTGAGCCGTGGAGGGCTAAAAGAATGTAAGGAAATCTGCCCTGCATGGAGAATACAGCTTCCCAGACCTGCAGGGCTGTTCTCAGTCACAACCACTTCTGTTCCTAACTCAAATAACTCAACAGTTACAAGGGATTCAAGTTCTGCAGAAATTAAGAAAAGGGGAGAAAAAAATAAGAATCCTGAGAAGTAGTCACGGAGTAACAGGGTGGGCCCTGGTCTGTGGTGGTTCCCTTCATCCTCCCCAGTGCCCATCCACAGGTCAAGTGGTTGCCACTGACCTGGTCTGCATCTGTATGAACTCCCGGAGACTGAGCAGATGGCACCTCCTGCTGGACTGCAGCCACTGCCCCGTTAGGCATCAGGATGAGTTGGGAGGCTAGAGGCACATTCCGGCCCAGGGTCCGGTTTACCTGCAATAGGTTTCCCAGCTGTGGCTGGCAAGGAGAGGAGGAAGAGGAAGAACAAAGGAAAGAGAACAAGAGGAGAAGAAGAAAGACAGGAGAAATGGAAGGGAAGGACCACAAGACAAAATAAACAGAAGATACGAAACTGCTAAGCCCTACCCCTTTCCACACCAACCCAGGAGACCCTTATTCTCCATATGCGATGAATCATCCAGAAGGAAACCTAAAATGTATATAAAACTACAGATTGACACCAAAGAGTCAAACATCAAAGAAGTTGAGACAATGAGGATTTTAGAACAAGTACTCATGTACAGTAAGTAGATAGGCTAAGAGATAACACTCAGAATTTGTGTACTCGAGCCACAGATTTAAAGATTAGACTATATGTGACACTACTTCAGTCAAATGTTCAGGCGAACATCTTCTCTCTTAAGATCTCAATGTAATCTGCAGGCTACCTGTGAATACTAAGCATCACTTCTAGAGGTAAGTAAGGCCTAGGAAGTAGATCAGCATATCTTAACGTAATCTGGGCAACCATGGTTAAACCAAACAGCTTTCACGCAACCAGGGGCATAACAATTATGCCCCTGGAACGATGGTGGTTGTGTTTGTGGCTTACCCGTAGATACATCTGGGCCTGGGACTGGTTGAGAGGTGGGGAGGTGGTGTTTCCCAGTAGCACAGATTGGGTCAAAGTGGTAGCACTGGGAGAGCTCACACTCTGGGATCGGCTGATGAGCTGGGCGGCCGACGTGGTGGCCAGATTGATCTGTGTGGTACAGAAAGCAACCAGAACTAAGGATTTAGGAGAGGTAAAAATAAATGCACATCACTGACAAATTCAGAGGGGACACAGTCAAGAACAGAATATCTCATTTTCTTTCTTTCTTTTTTTTTTTTTTTTTTTAGAAGAGTATCTCATTTTCAGAGTCAGAGGGAAACGAATAATACTTTTCCTGTCCATAACTGTCATCCTGGATACTGCAGGGTCATACCAAAGTAAAGAAACTAGTCCCTAACCACTAGCATTAACAGCTGAGAGGGAAAAGGAACAAAACAGAACAGACTTCACTCCTCTTTAAAGGGTCCAGAGGGGATCCCTGGGTGGCGCAGCGGTTTGGCGCCTGCCTTTGGCCCAGGGCGCGATCCTGGAGACCCGGGATCGAATCCCACGTCGGGCTCCCGGTGCATGGAGCCTGCTTCTCCCTCTGCCTATGTCTCTGCCTCTCTCTCTCTCTCTCTCTCTGTGACTATCATAAATAAATAAAAAAAAATATATATATATATTTAAAAAAAATAAAGGGTCCAGAGACCAGTCCCTTTCCTTTGTTACTTCCTCTTCTTCCCCAGGATTTCCTTCCTACTTTCTTAAACCTCCTCACTAAGACTCCTATATAGATTCAGGTCAGTTGTTTCCCTTCTACTAACACTCTCTAACATAAGAGCAATAATTGCCATTGATGACTCAATACACAAAGCTGTTTCCACCCTGAGACAGAGACCCAGGGAGGGAAGCCTCTCAGTGGGAAGATGCAGTCAGTCCTCACCGAGGCCTGGCTGGTGGTAGTCTGCTGCTGTGCAGTGCTGGTGTTTGGAGAGCTGGCCTGGCGACTGGCAGCAATCGTGGCCTATAAAAGGGGCAAGGAAACAGGAGCAGAGCAAAGACAACGAAGGAAAAGACTCAATCTTATCACAAGCACAAAATGCAATAGAGATTTCAGATAAGAACCCAGAGACTCTACACTGGAGCAAGGAAAAGTATAATCACTATCCCCAGAAACCCTTATATTACCACATATACCAACCTAATAACTCCCACACGACCCTCCTGGGGCAATTGGGTAACCTGTCCTCCTCCTCCTCCTCCCACTTTCTTTTAGGTAGAAGAACCTTTGATCGGGTTTATCATGAGTCACTCCTAAGTCTAACCTAGGGCTGTCCAGAACAAATACAACGTGAGCCACACAAATAACCTTCTAGTATGCACATTTTTTAAAAAAGTGAAAAGAGGGTAGCCCGGGTGGCTCCAGCGGTTTAGCACCGCCTTCAGCGCAGGGCATGATCCTGGAGACCCCGGATGGAGTCCCACATCGGGCTCCCTGCATGGAGCCTGCTTCTCCCTCTACCTGCGTCTCTGCTTCTCTCTCTCTCTGTGTCTCTCATGAATAAATAAATAAAATCTTAAAAAATAAAAATAAAAAATAAAAAAGTGAAAAGAAACTGGAGATATAAACTTTATTTTACTTAAGCTAATAAGTCTAACATGTAACCAATAACAACAAACTACTGAGATATTTTACATTTCTTTATACTAAGTCTCTGAAATCCAAAATTTGATTGTACATATCCATTTGGACTGGCCACGTTTTAAGTGCTCAGTAGATACATAGTGGCTAGTGACCACCACATTGGACAATGCAGTTCTAGAACATAGCCATTCTACCTTCCAGTTCCTACTGCAACTCTCAAAACTAAGATCCCTTCTTCCTCCTACGGGAGGACAGGAGGCAGAAGACCATTTCTAGCCTATGACTTAGTGGAGGAGGCAGTACCCCCTGACCCACCTGTAGTGCCTATCCCCTTCCCTCTTGGGCCAGCTGGCTGCTGACCTCTCACCTGCTGGACCGCAGCCAGGCTATGCAGTTGGGCATTGCTGAGCTGCTGCTGGAGCATGAACTGGTGGAAATACTGAGCTGCATTGGGCTGACGCTGCAGTGCCTGTAGAGCCTAAGAGGAAAAAGAGAGGATCAACCCACTTAGAATGAATCACTCCTAATTCCTATTCTATGCAAATGACTATGATCTGGTGAAAGGGACAACTGGAAAGGAGAAAAACGAAGATGGGGAGTGTGGCTAAATCAACAACATGTGATTTGTCCATTTTTATATTAGAACTTGTAAGTTCACATAGTCTTCAAAAAGTGGAGAAACAATTAATTCTGTTATGCTCTATTCTTGTATATAAAGAAAAGTAAAGCAATCTAACTCACATGAACTCTTAATTCCCAAAATGGAATGTGGAAACACATGATATAGCAAGGAAAGAAACTAAGACTAAACAACTTGAAAATAAATTAGATGTCGATTAATATAAAGAGAAAAAGGGGCACCATGCTGGCTCAGTCAGTAGAACATGCGACTCTTGGTCTGGGCTTGTGAGTACAAGCCCAAGACTGGGCATAGAGCTTTACTTTAAAAAAAATTAAAATAGGGTGTCTAAGTGGCTCAGTCAGTTAAGCATCAAACTCTTGATCTCAGCTCAGGTCTTTGATCTCAGGGTTTGAGTTCAAGGCCCACACTGGGCTCCATGTTGGGCTATAAGCTGAGCACAGAGCCTACTTAAAAATGAATGAATGGAAGAGAAGACAAGAGACCATATTCTAGGGACACAGTTAAGGTGACAGAGCCCCAAATGGTTGAAAATGATGAAAAAGAGTAAACAGTGGCTTGTGAAGGATCCTATCATCAGGTAAATTTCCAAATTAACTGGCATTTTCAAATATTTACAGTAGGTATTTATAAAGATGATACTGGTAATGCAGTTTTAGGGTTACCTCTGGGATATTACTGTATTCTTCTTCTTTAATAATTAGAACTATCCTTCCGATGTGCAGAATGATTTTAGCAACCAAGAAATTTTGAGTAAAATGCCCCATTCCCAACATTTTTTAAAGCGTGGAATTACTATTTTCTAAAAATAAAACTCCAATGAGTTTTAGACTTCCATTACTCAGGGTGATTTACAAGAAAAGCCAAAGATTAAAAACCTGACAATCCATGAAGAGAAATGCTTAGTTAGACTCTAGCTACATTGGGCAGCCCCGGTGGCTCAGAGGTCTAGCGCCGCCTTCAGCCTGGGGTGTGACCCTGGAGACCCGGGATGGAGTCCCACATCAGGCTCCCTGCATGGAATGGAGCCTGCTTCTCCCTCTGCCTGTGTCTCTGCCTCTCTCTGTGTGTGTCTCTCAGGAATAAATAAAATCTTTGGGAAAAAAAAAAAGAATCTAGCTACATGAACTGAAACCCTGATTTAAAGACTGACTCTCATTCTCTGTTTGCTTGCTCAAACTGTTGTAAACTCCTAAGATTCTCAGAGCTGGAAGGAACATTAGTTGTCACCTAATCCAAATCCCCCAGTTTGCTGGAAAGGAACTAAGAGGCATTATCTTCCAACACCCATGCCCACCCAAAGTCAATACCCACAGAGCACAGCCCCTCAGGACTGAGGCTCACCTGCACCGCTTGCCGTTCATACAGTGACATCTGAGCTATCTGGGGCCGAGAGCTGCCCCCAGAGCTGGAGCTCCCATTGGTGGAGTTGGAGTTCTGCTCACTCTCAGTCTCCATGATGGTGGTCCAGGGTCCCCAAAGCTGGTGCTCTGACTCAAGACCTAGATGGAAGTAGCAAAGGATTAAAATTCACACCTGATCTCAAGCTATTATTTCACGTTATTATTCAAGTTATCTAAAACTCTTCCTCTTCGTTCCATCAGCCATGATTCCTTGGGCTTCTTCAACTATCAAATCTGCAATACACACTTACAACCATATGTTTCCCATCCCATCTTCTGAAGCTATGCAATGTCTCAAAAGAAACCTTTACATATTTCCTCATGACTATCTATTAAATATCAAATGGCCAGAATTTCAGATTCATAATACTAAGGCTACCTTACATCCCCATAGCATTTTTTAACAGTTTAAAATATTCCCACTTAAAAGTTGCTATTTTCTCAGTTTCATCTGCACCTGTGACCTCATTACCAGCATCACTTTAACAGTGGTCACCATTTACCGAGAAGCCACCAGGTGCCTCCTCTTACTGGACTAGGCTCTTCATCTCCATTACCCTACAGTGCTTTAAGGTAAATACAATTATCCCCATCTTATAATTGTAGAAATGAGGTTTTCTGAGGGTAAAGAAGTTATCCTAGTATCGAGTCTTTATATATTAACACAGGCTACTTCCTCAAACCAAAAAATAAATAAATAAAAATCTATGATAAAGGCGGTATCATTTGGTTTGAGTATCACCGTCCTCATTTTATGGAGGAGCGGTTTATGATGCAGATATGTTAAACGCATCATAGAAAGTCATAAAACTAGAGATAGAGGGCCGCCTGGTTGGCTCAGTGAAAAAGCGTTGGACTCTTGATCTTCAGGTCGTGAGTTCGAGCACCACATTGCGTGTAGAGATTACTTAAATACATAAAATTTTAAAACAAAACAAAAACTAGGAGGTAAAACAGTCTACAGTCCAAATAGGTGCCTGGTTCCAGCTCAGGCTACTAATAAAAACACCCTGGGCATGTCACTTTCCCTGCTGGCACCTCATTTCCCCATTTGCAGAAAAGCCTTCACAACTGAAGGTAATGTATGACTGCCAGGTATTAAACGTATTAAATACACAGCAATGAAAATCTTCAAGAAAGTAAAACTCAACTTTTTAGTTCATTTTAGCAGTCAGAATTTACCCTCTGGGGTCTACACTAAAATCTGCAAAAAGTCATGAAGACGTTGCTAAGAACTAAGCAGAGAGAGGAGATGAGGGAGAAGAAATATGCTCCAAAAACCACTAAATGACAATAAAATCTTTTTGTTCATTTTTTTTTCCCCTCTCTTTTGTTAGGCCTAGACACTATATTCTCTAGTTTGGAGGCATGGGGCCACTAGAAATATTGGGTCAGCAAAGCAATAGTTGGTTTAGGAATGTAAACATCAAACCAGAATTTCTGCTAAGGCTTGTCAACAGTTTTTTTAAAATGGATTTATCATGATTACATCCAAGACAAAGTAAGTAAAATCAAACCACTTGGCATTGGAAACAGAGCTGGGGAGATTTCTTACTATTCCCTTCCTGGTATTACCTGACTGCATCGTTACCCCCCAAGTACTCAACTCAACCCATCTCTTCAGTTTTATTCAGGTATAGCAAATGTCAGTGCAGACATGGATATAACCCAAGAAGTACACAGGAGAAATCACATCAGCTTCAACTCTAGTTATTATCTTCTCCCACATCTTTTGCCACAATATGAAAGCACTAAACAGATACAGACCCATGAATCCTCATTATCAGCATGTGAAGAAAAAAAGCGGGTAAGGATTAGAGGCAGCATGGCATAGTTGTATAGATCAATGGACTTAGTTCACTGGACTCAAGAGACACGAGGCCCCTTTACTAGCTAGAGGAGACATTAATTCCTACCTTCATAGGTGAAAATGCTAATTAACCATATGACCCCTCAGGTCCCCTAAAATGGAAATCTTAGTAACTTTTTTTTTTTTTTTTTTTTTTTTCCAGACCGTGAGATGAAGATAGAGATGTAAAGGGGGCTGGCTTACGGAATAAAATCAGGAGAAAGTGACCTCAAAGCCAGAATTCCTGGTTCCCAGGCACATAATCTATTCACTCGCATTCAGTGTTGGGACGGCAAAATTAAATACAGAAAATGAAAACAATAAAAAGTTTGGGAGGCACAGTGCGTTTCCATTTTCAACATTACGCCACAAGAGAAAGTGCAAGACGCCGATCCGCGGAGGTCCCCACAATAGCTAAAGTACAGTCATCTTCAAAGGTAGCAGGGGAGTGTGCACGGGTTGGGCCGGCCCGGGTGAGCAGCACAGATCTGCGGAAGGGAGCTCCTAGACACGACCGTGAAGTGCACCTGGCACTCGGTCCACACAGCCAAGAGTTGGAGGGAACAAATCTCCCTAAACAGTGTGGGACATAGAAGGGAGTCGGGGGAAGACCGTGCGCGAGGAATGGAGGTGCTCCGGGCGGGGAATGGGGACAGCAAGCGCCAGCAAGGCTCTCGCTGTCCACGCAGCCCTGAGGAGAATGGGGCTCCAAAGAGGAATCAAAGGCACCGGGGGAAGGGAAGGGGCACACAGAGCGGTGCCAGGGGCGAAGCGACCCAGGCGCGCCGGGAAATGTGCTTACCGAGGGCAGGGAGACAAGCAGGAGACACACAGACGGGAGTCACGGAATTGGAGACTGAGGCACCAAGCGGACCAGAAAAAAGGCAGGGGGGTCACCAAGCAGACAGCATGCTTGGGTGGCAGGACCAAAGCCGGAGAAGGAAAAATGAATGAGCACACGAGCAGTCAGAAGCAACTGGGCTGACGGACGGACGGCATTCAGCGCGGCGAAATGAGCAGCCGGAGGCTGGGGCGGACGGACGGAGCCGAGGACCGCAGAGCCGAGCGCCCGCGGGAGGCAGGGAAGGCGCTGGGGGAGGTACCTGGGGCGTTGCACGGACGCCGGCGGCTGCAGGCACATCCCCGCGCAGCCGAGCCCCCAGAGGTCCTGCCCCTCCCCGGCCCGCGGCCGCACGGTTACCTTCGCGCCCGGCTCCGCACCCGAGGGCTCCCGGGGGGCGTCCACCTCAGGTGCCGGGGTCCCCAGTCGCCGGGCTGGGCGGGGGGCTCGCTCGGCCTCCGCGGCGGGCTCCCCTCGCCTCCTCCCCTTCCTGGAGGGGCGGGGGCGCCGAGGGCGGGGTGGGAGGGGCCCGGCGCGGCCGCCGCTCCCCGCCCCTCCCGCCGCTCCGGGTGCGGGCCCGGCCGCGGCTCCGCCAGGCCTCCGGGGCTCGCTCGGGGCCTGTCACTTCCTGCCGGGCCGAGAGGGTGGGGGCTGCAGGCCGGGGGCTGCGGGCCGGGCTGGAGGAGGGGGCTGCGGGGAGGTGCTTCCGGGGCAGCCGGACCCCTCCCCGCCCTCCGCGCCCCTCCCCTCCCCTCCCCTCCCCTCCCGTCCCCTCCCCTCGGCGGCCTCCCCCGCCCCCTCCCGCGCGTCCCTCGCTTCCTGCCGGCGCCCGTTGCCATGACGACGCCGCTCCCGGGCCTCCGCGCTCTCGGGCCTCGGGGTTGGTGGGGCTTTTTGTTTGGCTCCCCCCTCCTCGCTCGCTCGCTCGCTCTTTCTCCTCTTTTTTTTTTTTTTTTTTTCCCTCCTTCTTTCTCTCCGAGTTCTGCTCGCCGGTTGGAGGGACGAAACTGAGAAAGTGCTGGCCTCTAGCGGGGAAGGCGCGCTCGTCGAGGCGAAGGGAGGGAAGTGACGTGAAAAGGGGGAGAGAAAAAGGAGGTATTTTTCAGGAGCTTCTGGGAATAAGGTAGAGAAAGAAAGGATCAAAGGGACGGTCGCGCCAAGAGGGAGAAGGCGAAGCCGCGACCCCAGAGGGACGACAGGCTGGGGAAGCGGCCACGGCCGAGGCCGGGAGAGCGCGGGCAGGGAAGGCCGAGGAGCGGGAGGGGGAGGCCGATTGTCCCGACCTCGCCTCGCCTCGCCTCGCCTCGCCTCGCCTGGCCTCGGAGAAGGCGGGAAAGCAGGCTGCGCCGGGGCTGTCCGGGGCTGCCCCGCAGGGCGCCGACGCGCGCCTCCGAGCTGCAGCCCGCTTAGACGTGCCGCGGGTTGCACGCTCGTGTGCCCTCCGCGGGTCGCGTGTGCGTGTGCGCCCCCGGGCGTGCGAAGGAGGACGACGAGGCCGTAGAACAATGGGGCCGTATCTGGGGATGCTGCCCGGGATGCGGCGGCGGTGGCCTTGCCCGGTTTAGTCCCGGTAGCGGCTTGCCAGCGTGGAGTCCTGGTGCGGGAACCCGCCGAGCACCCGTGGGTGCCGCCCCCCTGTGTCGGAGCAGCGCTGCGGGGCGCACACAGAGCTGACCGCCCCCGTTGCCCCGCGCGCGGCTGGGACTCCCCGTGAGCCCCTTACCGACGCTGCTGCTTTCCCCGCCGTCCTCCTCGGCCACTTTTTTTTTTTTTTTACCTCCTTTTTTTCCCCGTCAGCACTGTTCTCGTCCGTTATTTTTCTCTGTCCACTCCCCCCCCCCCCCACGATGCTCTCCTTTAAAAGCCAACGCGTGATTTGTTTTCAGAGGAAAAACCTCCGAGTGTCCTCTTTGTTCGTAAATGAGATCCGTTTCGATTTGCACGGAGAGAGAGGTGTGTTCGGACTCCCGGCCCTTAGTTGGTGGTATAGCCAGATGTATGTCCGAGAGCAATCCCTGCCAGGCTTCTAGGAACCAGCCAGACGGGTCTGTGGGGGAAGGAACCCGGAGGGCAGCCAAAGGACTGCAAAAGCAGAGAGAGGCAGGAGGTGTGGGGAGGTGAAAGGCTACGTTGCCAGGATGGTTGACAGGCTTTGGCAGAGGATGAATTGAAAAGATCCTGGCAGAGAGCTGGTGGTAAAAACTAGGTAAAGCATTAGTCATTTAATTCAAACTTGGGTTTTCGGCATGTCAAAGAAGTTTAAAGCTTTCTTGCGGAGGCTCACAGCCTAAGCTCAATCTCCTAGGGCCAATGAAAAACTGGTGTCCATAATTTTCAGATGATAACAACGTTCACATTGCTACGCCTGCGGTTCCACGGGAGAATTGTTGCTCTGAAGTGCCTGGAGAAGGCCTGTAATACATCGCAGGAATATATTCCTGGGTAGGAATCCAGGTGCCAGAGAGAACTTTTCAAAAGCCTGTGGAAGCTGCATACCTGCTTGAACATGGCCATTCCAGCCCCGTCAAAAGTGAAGCCCAATCACAGCTACGGTATCTATGTACATATAGATGCATCCCGCCTCTAAAGACTTTGTATTGTCTGGTCACCGGCCCCTACATCTACTAAAAGTTACACGTTTAGATGATCTTAGGGAAGAAGAGAATGGTGATGTGTAATTTTGTTGAATGATATAAATCTAGTCACAGGCCAGGTCTTATTGATACGAACCAGCAGTTTAATTTTCTGACCTAAAGGCTTGTACCCTGTATTTCACAGTAATTCTTTTCAGCTTCATTTCCCTCTAAGACAGACCTGGGTCTAAGCAATTTTCCAAAGAAATTTTCAGGATAAAAAGGAAATGGAGCAATAATAAAGTGAAGTGTTTGGGAAAACTCCATCCATAGAAAAATCATTCTTGAGGACTAAATCAGCTTGGAAAGAAAGAGGTACTGAAGAATTTGTCTCGCTAGATCTAAACAGCAAAACAATTTGTAATCCATAGGAAATCCTTAACTGACTTTTTTTTTTTTAGAATTTTGCTAAACTTTCTCATTTTCATTTAATGATTCTGCTGGAATTAGTCTTTTCTTTTTCAAACGAAATAGTTCTCCTGAATGGAAGCTAAATAATTTCTTTACTCTGCATAACACTGAAAGTCATTAGCCTAAACAGGTGAAAAGGAAATGCATTCTAGCTGTTGAGAAGTAGAAGCCCTCCTCCTGCAAACATACCTAAATACGGAAAGATCAGGATTTGAAAGGAACTCAACTGGCCGCAACTAAAGTAAATAGGATAGTAGGCTGGCCAATACAATTTTGCATATCAACCGACACTGAATACGCTTTCTTCAAACCTTCCAAGCCCAGAATTCCACAATGAATTGTAGAGGAAGAGATTGCCCTTAACCCTAGAGGTGTTGGTATCATTGGAATGTGTCTGTTTACAGGTAACAAAGTAGGTAAACAAATATGATCACCACGTCTAAATCGTCTTCTTTAATCATTCTATGCAAATGTGGACTGGATGAAGTAGGGAAAATAGAAAATCATAACCTTTACTCTAACCACCACCAGTTGCAAATGTGAACCACCATACACGTCACACCCCCATCCTACCATTCTGTATGCCATTTTAAGATCTAGTTGGGAGAAAAATGAGATGGAGATTAAAAGGATTTATAGACTCTTTTAAGTTTTTAAAGCAAAAAAGAATTTTAAAATTATCTAAGCCCCTCAATTTTAATTGGAGAAAATTGTAGGCTAAAAGATGAATGTAAAAAAGGGAAATTTCATAATCTCTACCAAATAGGACATGTCCAATAAAGATTAACTGAATTAATTTCCTAGATGGTTGCCCTTCTCTCAACTGAAAAAAAAAAAGAAAGAAAGAAAAATGGGATTAAAAGATTAAAAAATACCTCTTATTCCTCACCACAAATACCTAGGATGGAATTCTCAGGGCACACTACCCCAAAATATAGCACCTAAAATAGTGACTATTTTAAGCTGAAGGAGTTTGAGAAAATGGCAGAAGCAGGAAAGTCATTCTAAACTATTCTTTTTCTCTTCCTTCTTCTCTAAAACAGGTCATAAAACCCTCCTGTGAGAAGTGCCCTGGGTGGAAAAGAGCATCCTTATCTGTGAAGTTTACAAAGGGCAACCAAGAAGAATCCTAACAGGCCTTGCTAAATTTCTCCCAATTTAGAACAATTACCTCATACTCCTTAACTTAGGATGTTCCTCTACAACTGTTCACCCTTTATCAAACCTAGCACAACAGCACACTGGTCTATTTCTTTGAGTCTTCATTTTCTTATGAAGGCTCCCAAGTTACATCAAATTTATATTAAATAAATTTTGATGAAATAAATTCGTAGGTCCAAGATGGAGTCTCTTCTGCCCAGGAAGCTGGGCCAGTAAATTGAAATTTAGATAAATTTCATGTCCCTGCAAATGCTTCACCAGGCCACAAACTCAATATATCCAATCAGCCAATCCCCAAACACCAAGCCAAACCTGAGCTCTTTACATATTTCCTTGTTCTTTATTGTTTATCCTATAAACGCTTCCTGCCTTCTGCTCCAGTTTGCAGTTCTCTGAATGAAAACTGTCCACTACTTAAGGTGTTAAATAAAATTTGTTTATGTCACCTAAATTGTCTTCTTTAACCATTTTGAAACATTTCGTATGCTTTTCTCCTGATAATTTGTCTTTGTCAACTTAATTCTCAGGCTCAGCCAAGGACCCTAAGAGGGTCAAGGAAAACTTTTTCCTCTACTACACTTGATGAGAGAACAGAGGACTAGATGAGGACAAAGCACAACCCCAGGCACCATATTGACAAGTCCTTGAAACAGGCAGAGTAACATTCTCTGTGGACCTAACTGCCTCGATATTAATACTTTGCTAAGGGCAAAAGGCAATCTTAGACCCCCAGGATCCTGTAAGTCTAATGTATAAAAATTCCTTTAGAAATTTCCTTATCTATAACCCTCTGCCACCCCCCCCCCCCCCAGCAATATACGTGCTGGCAGTCATCACCCAAGCACATGGCCCACTGACACATCTGAAGGGTTTCATGACTCAGGTTTTATTAGATGGTAATAAGTGACCTTTTCCCATCAATAGCTAGCACCCTCAAGGTCCTGCAAACCCGGCTTCCAAAATTCCCTAGAGAGTATGCTATCCTCAAACCCCTCCCAACTCCCAGGTATATAATCAGCCACTCCTCACAGGCCCGGGGCAGCAGCCCTTCCTGCCCATGGGTCCTGTCCCCTGTGCTTTAATAAAACCACCATTTTGCACCAAAGACGTCTCAAGAATTCTCTTTTGGTCATCGGCTCCAGACCTCACCTATATTCCAAAACTTAATCAACTGGCCATACTTCCTTTAGAGTAGAAGTTTAAAATCACCGTATTCATTGGTTCTGCTCAGTATTGCATCCAGCATTTCCATCAAAAGAAACGAATACACCCCCATATCCTCAAGTAACAAAGTTGACAATAACATAGGATTCACCAGTTTAGACTGTTAGCATGCAATTAAGGGCAGATAATATACCTTCTCTCAGCCTTGACTTTCTTTTTGTGAAATGGGAATAGCATTTCGTAAAATGGGAGATAAGTGTAACATTTATAAATTATTTTATACGATGTCAGACACATCTATTATTATGTTTCCTTTAGTAACTCAATATATTTTCGTCATAATCAGATGTATCTAAATCACTATTTTTTAAAGATTTTTTATTTTTTTTAAGATTTATTTATTCATGATAGACATAGAGAGAGAGAAAGAGGCAGAGACACAGGCAGAGGGAGAAGCAGGCTCCATGCAGGGAGCCCGATGTGGGACTCGATCTCGGGACTCCAGGAGCACACCATGGGCCAAAGGCAGGCACTAAACCGCTGAGCTACCCGGGCTGCCCTAAAGATTTTTTAAATATGTTCATTGGAGAGAGCCAGCAAGAGCAGTAAATTGAAGCGAGAGGGAGGGACAGAGGGAGAGGGAGAAGCAAACTCCCCGCTGGACTGGGAACCCTGCACGAAAGCTCCAAGCTCGAGGCTTGAGGCTTGGATCCCAGGACCCCGGGATCATGATCTGAGCAGAATGCAGATGCTTAACTACTGAGCCACTCAGGTGCCCCCTAAGTCACTATATTTTATTCAACATACATCACAGATTTATTAACTAATTGAGTTAATGAGTTCATACACTAATGAGTTCAGTTAATGAACTTACTGGTTTTTTTTGTTTGTTTGTTTTTTTAAAGATTTTATTTATTTATTCATGATAGTCACAGAGAGAGAGAGAGAGGGGCAGAGACACAGGCAGAGAGAGAAGCAGGCTCCATGCATCGGAAGCCCGACGTGGGATTCGATCCCGGGTCTCCAGGATCGCGCCCTGGGCCAAAGGCAGGCACCAAACCGCTGCGCCACCCAGGGATCCCTGAACTTACTGTTAAGGAGGAAAAATGTTTAGTCTCTTAATGGGGCCCATGAATTAAACTAACAAAAGGTAGATTAACAGGAGAAAAGGCACACAATTTTATTAATATTTATTTGTATGCGAGTTCACAGAAAAGAAGTATAAGTCAAAAAACCACTTCAACTCAGAAGCTTATACGCCCTTCTTAATAAATGAAAAAGGATTTGGGCTTTCAGGGATGCTAAATTGCAGGGATTGCTCACTTGTCTCCTGTGCCCAAAACCAAACTGTGCAGGTGGGATCTTCCTCAAAGGGAAATTTATTAGGGGAAGAACTTGTCTGGCATCTGTTAATTCTCACTCACCTTCAGCTCAAAATAATCTTTATGCCAATGTGTATATTTTGGCGTGGCATATTCCCCTTTATTACTATCATAAGAAAAGAGTATATTCCCTTCCCTGTGTACAAGATTTACCTCCTTGGAGGGCTACCTGGCTCTGTCAGAAGAACATGCACCTCTTGATCTCGGGGTTGTGAGTTAAAGCTCTAGGTTGGGTGTAGAGATTGCTTTAAAAAAAATGACCAGGATCCCCAGGTGACTCAGTGGTTTAGAGCCTGCCTTAAACAACTGAGTTGTTACAGCAGCAATAGAAAACTAACACATAAGGTAACCAATATTTCAAAACGCAGGAGCTAATTTTAGGCCTTTTCTGCTGCCTGAAGTCCAGCCAATTGCCAACTTCAATACTCCTTTGTATGCTAACAACAGGAGAATGTATTTTATCACATGCTTGGACTAATCAATGAATAAGTGCCCAGGAATCATTTTGAGTGGCAGCTTTTCAATTCTGTGAAAATGATATTAAAGTATAATTTTCAAAAAGGTAGAATCATAAGTCTCCTACAAATGTAAAGTGAACATGTGTCAAAGGTTTTGTATAACTTGTTAAGTAATGAAAGAACCAATGAGACATTAAAATCAGCTCAAAGTTCACTTGAGAAGCTGGGTGTTTACAGTCAATTTAATAAAGGAATGTTAGAGAAGATTGCTGGGTTGGATACAAAACTGGTTAATGGTTCCTATTGAACCATGAATCATAACCTTAAGGATTATTTTTTCCTTCACTAGATCGGAAGTATTTGCATCTATGAGTTAATCTCTGCCTCTTTACAGTTGTAAAGTAACCCAGTCAATAGGAAACCAGAGACACAAACCCAGTCCTAAGCTGAAAGGACACATAGTAACTTCTTCCTTCATTTCTAACTTTTGGGTAATCTTTTTGACATCTATAAATCTGAGTAAGAAATTGTTAGAGTTGTCAGAATCAGGGAGAATGGATCTCCCTGTCAAAGCATTCTGCCTGGGGCACCTGGGTGGCTCAGTCAGTTAAGCACTCTTATCATGTTCTCAGGGTCCTGAGATCAAGTCCCACATCAGGCTCTGCACTGAGTGGGGAGTCTGCTTGTCCTTCTACCTCTCCCTGTGCTTCTCCTCCCCACCACCCCACCTCCTACTCATGCTCTCTCTCAAATAAATAAATAAAATCTTTATTAAAAAAAAACAAACACTCTGCCTGGGTTTCCTTCCTGATTGCATTCTAGAGATATGTATGAGAGACCACCAATAATCACAGGAAATCTGCTCCTCAGACTTGCCCAGCTAAGATAATGGCAATCCCAGTTATCTAGGCAAAAAACTTTAGAATCATCCGTGACTGTTCTCTTTAGTTCATACCCTATATCTAATTCATCTGTGTATTCAGTATTCACCAAAAATAGTTTGAGGGCCTACAATGAGACAGCCATTTCTTTCCGCCATGAACATCCATTAGTAGACAAAACAGACAAAAATTCTTACCCTCATGGAACTTGCACTCTAGTGCGGGGGGTGGGGGGTGGGCGCAAAGGGAATAATAAACATAAGTAAAATCCATAATCTGTAGAATGTTACGATGACAAGTACAAAGGAGAAAAATATTAAATAGCAAGCAGTTGGGAGAATTGGGGGGATGTAGCTTAGAATTTAAGTAGCATTGTCAGGGAAGACCTCACAGACAAGATAGTAGTTAAGATCTGAAGGGAGTGAGAGGCAGTCCTGTTTCTATTTCCTCTAGGCAGAGGGATCATATGCCAGTGCATTAGAGGAACGATGGAGTTCAGGACACACTGAAAATGTGTGTCCTGAACCCCAAAATGTAGCACCTTGGCATACTGATTATTTTCAGCTGAAGGAGTTAGAGGGAACAGCAGAAATAGAAATGTCATCTGACCCTCTCCTAAACCTTCTTCCCTGAAATAAGTCATAAAAGCCTAATGTGAAAGGTGCCTTCCCTATACGTGGAGGCAAGGAACATCCTTAGCTCCAAAGATAAAAGAATGGCACAAAGAATCTGAACAGCACATGCTGAGTTTCCCCCAATTACTTCATACTCTTGATCATACCATATTTCTCCTCAACTATCTGCTCGTCATCACACCTGGCATAAAAATACTCAAGCTTAACCATTTCTTTGGGTCTTCATTTCCTTACGAAGGCTCCTTTGTCACATCAAAATGAAATTAAATAAATTTATCTGCCTTTCTTCTGTTATTCTGTCTTTGTCATTTTGGCTTTTAGACCCAGCCAGAGACCCTAAGAGAGATAAGCAGCCACCGTGCTGGTGCAGAGCCTGGAGATCATGACCTAAGCCAAAATTAAGAGTCCCTCTTTCAACCAACTGAGTCATCCATGTCCACCTCCAAGCTTTTTTGTGTAAAGATAGACCCTAGTGATTATCCTAAAGAAAATATGTAGAACTGCATAGTATTCCCTTGTATATATATATTGAATGGACATTTTTGTTATTATACAATATAGATATATTGATGAACATTTTAGTTATTTGTAATATTTTATAATCACAATAGCCTTAAACATGTATAGTACAGGGGATCCCTGGGTGGCTCAGCGGTTCAGCACCTGCCTTTGGCCCAGGGTGCAATCCTGGGGTCCCGGGATCGAGTCCTGCATCGGGCTCCCAGCATAGGGCCTGCTTCTCCCTCTGCCTGTGTCTCTGCCTCTCTCTCTCTCTATGTCTACCATGAATAAATAAATAAATAATCTTAAAAAAAAAAACATGTATAGTACATATAGATGCAAGCATAACTATAAAATAAGTTCCTTAATGTGTTGCTATTCAGTCAAAATATGTGTATGTTTTATATTTCAATGACTATTGTAAGACTATAATCCATAACAGTTATGTCTGTATTTTCTTTCCTTTTTTAAAGATTTTATTTTTTTAAGTAATCCTTATACCTAAGGGGGGACTTGAACTCATAATCCTGAGATCAAGGGTTACACACTCTACTAACTGAGCCAGCCAGGCATCCCAGTATGTTCTTAAGTGGGTGAACTAATGCTGGTAGCCAGAATTAGACATAATCCTGGACCCCTTTTATAGAGAAGAGTCAGGGTAGGGATGGCATGTGAAAATGTCATTCATGCTGTTGCAGTAAAATGGTTAAAAACTTCTACTTAGATGACTTCTTATCGAGGCCTGCCTTGTGATTTTATAGTTGTCTTTTTCTATCCTTTAAATTTTTTCTTTCTGCCTTTCCAATCCTCCATACACACATGCACCTATCCACTCACCTATCAGACACACACACACACACACACACACACACACACACAACACAGAACATGTCTCCTATGGACTCTTGTTAACTAAAGATAAGCTGTAGTTCCCATAGAAAGATGACCTATTATCAATACAATACACAGTTTTGATGTTTTTTGTTTGTAGCAATAAATTTATGCTGAACTTATGTCAATATCATATATTTATAAGATGATGGCTAGGGTTAGAAGTATATTATTTGAACATAAATGAATTTTCTGCACATAAACCAAAAATTTCAGTTTTTATTTATTTGAGTAATCTGTACATCCCACATGGGGCTCAAACAACCCTAAGATCAAGAGTCACATGCTTTTCTGACTGAGCCAGCCAGGCACCCCATTGTGAAATTATTGAATGAAAAAGCAAGCCTGAATGGATTCTAGCATCAAGAATATTAATTGGAAATTTGAAAGTATTGCCTCCAGGATGTATCTAGGTGTGTTCAGCTTTAATAATTCTACACTTTATTGATAGATTCAACCATTTTCCCCAAAAGTTTAAACTGGACATATAAGTAAAGAGAAGTTTAGAATTTTTTTTAAGTTTAGATTTTTGAAGCCATAAACTATGATATCATTTGATTAGTCATTGTGTCCTTCATTTTGTATTGAGAACAATTTAAAGTAATTCAAGTAGAGAAAGCAACATTGTCGATCCTATGTGAGATGTGGCTTCTGTAGCCTAACAACTTGTTAAGTCTTGTTAAATGGGGCTATTTTACTATCACAAAGGTAGTCTGATTTTTTAACTTTTAAATGTGTAGGGGAGGAAAAAAACTTTCTTCTACTCTATTAAGTTCTGTAGTTGGGGCCTGTGGATAGATTGACAAAAGACAGATTAACAGAAGAAAAAAAAATTTTTTTTCATACAGAAGGAATGGGCATCATAGGAAAGAATTGAAAATCCAAAAAGCAGTTAGAAATGTGACTCTGTCTACCATTTTAACAAAGGGCAAAAAATTTGTGGAGAAGTGATAAGACAAAGAAAAAAAGGGTTAAGATTTCTAGGACTGGTAAACTGTGAGAAGATAAATATATGAGGGAACTAATGGAAAATAAAGGTGACCTTAGCGAGGCTTGTTTGTGCAAACGTATCTCAGTGCTGCATCTCTCTTATTGTGTCTGGTGGTTAAACATCTGTTCTCCTTTTCTTGGTGTGGGAGAGGGGAGGAAGACACCTTCACAAAGGGAAATTTATGCCCTGATTTTAGACAGGGAGAGGGGAAGGGTAGAAAGTTTTTCTTGCATCTGCTCTTTCTAAATTGCCTTTAGCTCAAAATAATTCTTATGCCAAAGTGGCATATTTTGGAGTGGTATAGATATATTCTAATTCACTTCAGATGCATCATTCATAAAACCTGGGTTCATATACCTAAACCTGTAATTCTTTTTTTAAAAAAAAAAAAACCCTGTAATTCTTTGCACAAACATAACGACCTGCAGAAAATTAATAGATATTTCCCATTATTTAATTATTTACTTTGTTCAACATACTGTGCTATAAACATTATGGATGCACTGAGATGAACAAAAATATTCATTCCTTTCAAGGAATTAATATAACTGGGTAACAAAGTCAGGAATATACATTATTTAAGTCTGTTATTGCAGTTAAGAGCATAAACTTTAAGGATACAAAAACACAGATTCGAAGGGATACATACATCCTGATGTTTATAACAGTATTATCAACAATAGCAAACTATGGAGAGAGCACAAATGTCCACTGACTGATGAATAGATAAAAAAGATTTAAAAATGGATATATATATAAATGGAATATTATATATATAATATATATAAAGTATATGGAATATAATTGAATATAATGGAATATTACATATATATAATGGAATATTAGCCATCAAAAGAATGAAACCTTGTCATTTGCAAACGCATGGATGGAGCTCGAGGGTATTATGGTAAGTGGAATAAGTCAGTCAGAGAAAGACAAAGACTATATGATCTCACTCATATTTGGAACTTAAGAAAGAAAACAGGTGAACATATGGGAAAGGGGAACAGAAAAAAAGGAGAGAGGGAAATAAACCATAAGGGACCCTTGATGAACTGAGGGCTGATAGAGGAAGGAGGGTGGGTGATAGGCTAGATGAGGGATGGGTATTAAAAGAGGGCACTTGTGATGAGCACTGGGTGTTGTATGGAAGTGATAAATCACTGAATTTTACTCCAGAAACCAATATTGCCCTATATGTTAACTAACAAAATTTAAGTATGAAAAAAGAATCAAATAAAACACTTTATTTTATTTATTTTTTTTTTTTTAAATAAAAGACTTTAATAAGAAAAATTAAAAGGCATGAACTTTGAAATCTAGGTTCAGATTCTGGTTCTGCTACTTGCTAGCTCTGCCACTTACTTGGTCCTATGCATGTAACATAACCTGTGTAAATCTCATTTTCCTTATCTGTAAAATGAAGCCTCTACCTACTTTCAAGGTTGTTGTGAAAATTAAGTGAATAATGAGTACAATTCAGATAGCCCGTTGATTATCCTTGGTAAGCATTGAAAAAAAATATTGGAATTGTGGTTATTATTAACAACCAGAGTGTAAAGCAGGTTGTGATAAGGACTCTCTAAGATTTTACAGACTCAAGATATTAATGTCCCCCTAATCTGGTCTCCAAAAGAGTTGCTCTTCCTACGATAAAGTAACAAATAATATCTGTAGTAGGGTTTGGTCAGAATACGGAGGAAACTCCATATGGAATTTGGTCAGAGGGAAACTCTTAAAGAATCCTTTCTGGATCAAACTGACCAAAAGACAATTTTTTTTTTTTAAGATCTTATTTATTTATTCATGAGAGACATAGAGACAGAGAGAGGCAAGACACAGACAGAGGGAGAAGCAGGCTCCCTGCAGGAAGCCTGATGAAGGACTCAATCCCTGGTCTTCAGGATCAGGCCCTGGGCTGAAGGCAGCGCCAAACCACTGAGCCACCCGGGCTGCCCTCAAACTCTGTCTTTAATCTGGTTTCCTGGAAGGCTTTAGAGAGCAGCCAGATCTAGACAGAAACGACTGCAAATAAGTAGCCTGTTCCCAATCTACTGGCCCTGCTTTCCCTTGGCAAATACAGTCCAAATTATGTCAATGGTTTCTTGGGTTGTAAAGCCACTAAGGCTGTTGTGCCAAAAGGTGAGCTGTGGAGTGAAATAATGAATATCCCTGATTTCTACTACTTAATTATAAATGAGTGTAACATCTCCTTTGAGTCATCATAATATTTGTTAAGTATAAAATAAAATAATCAATTAGAAAAGGCTGTAAGACAAAAGTTACAAGTTCTAGGAAAGAAAATTGAAATTTGTCGAAAGCTTCATTTGAGAGTTAACTCAGTCCCATAGAAATAAGACACTTTATTTTTTTTTTAAAGATTTTATTTATTATTTATTCATAGAGACACAGCTAGAGAGAGAGAGGCAGAGACACAGGCAGAGGGAGAAGCAGGCTCCACGCAGGGAGCCTGATGTGGGACTGGATCCCGGGTCTCCAAGATCAGGCCCTGGGCCGAAGGTGGCGCCAAACCGCTGAGCCACCCGGGTGTCCCGAAATAAGACACTTTATAAGAGAAAATAATATGTATACATTTTAGCTTGTATTATGTTTTCAACACCGCTCTGCAATGTAAGGGATACAGAAGAACTATAAAACATGCCTGTTCTTAAAAAGTTTGTAATATGGTAGGATAGAAGAAAATTTTTAATGTAAATTGCAGCAGACAACCAACATGTACAAATTCTTCTTTACTGAAAATACCAAAACCATATGATAGTGGTGCCTGTGTGGCTCAGATAGTTAAGTGTCTGCCTTCAGCTCAGGTGATGATCTCAGGGTCCTGGGATCGAGCCCCACATGGTTGGGCTCCCTGCTCTGCGGGGAGTTTGCTTCTCTCTTTCCCCCTGCTTGTGTTTTTTCTCTCTCTCAAATAAATTTTTTTAACCTTAAAAAAAATTTTTTTTATAATAAAAACCATATGATACATTATCTCTGGACAGTGGATAGAAGAAAAGAAGAAAACTAGTATCACAATGTCACTAGTATCACTAGTGTCACAAATGTTCCAGATCTTTCTCTTTCTGGGCATATGGTAGGACTGTACTTCCCTGCCCACTAGAAGTTAGGTATGGCTATGTGAACTGCTCTGGCCAGTGAAATGTGAGTGGATGTGATATGTATAACTTCTGAGCAGAAGCCTCAAGGACTGGTGCACCCAATTAACCTTGTTCCCTTTTCCTCTGCCACAAAATATAGCAATACTCAATATGGCAGCTGTTTAGTCACTTTGGGCCCTGGAATAAAGATAACATGGAGCACAGATCCAACCCTCCATAGACATGAAAAATGAGAAATAAATGTCTTTAAGCACTAAGTTTTAAGTTTGTTTGCTTTGGCAACTTATAACAAATCCTGACTCATTGGAACTGGAAATGTGGTGCTGTTCTCATTAAATTCCTAAAATATGTAACTTTAACTTAAGAACTAGTCAGCAGATGATGAAGAAACCAACTGGAGAACCGAGAGTCTGGAACAATATATTGTTATTCTGTCTATAATAACTTGAAAGTCAAAAATGTGTTTGACCATATTATAGCTCTTGAAGAAGTTGGAAAATAGAATATTGGTAGTAGCATGGTTTGGATACTGCATTCAACTGAAATTGAAAAGGTACTACAAGAGATGACCATGGCAAAGAACTGGCCAGTCTTCAATCTGGAGTATAAGGGAAAAGAGAATCCAAAACTCTGGGCATATAATGGGATTGGAAGAGGCAACTTTGTGATAAAACTTTTGAATAATAGGGGTATACCTGGGTGGCTCAACGGTTTAGCACCTGCCTTCAGCCCAGGGCGTGATCCTGGAGTCCTGGGATCCAGTCCTGGGATGGAGTCCCACATCGGGCTCCCTGCACGGAGCCTGCTTCTCCCTCTGCCTGTGTCTCTGCCTCTCTCTCTCTCTCTCTGTCTCTCTCTCTCTGTCTCCTGTGAATAAATAAAGTCTAAAAAAAAAAAAAGCTTTTGAATAATAGAGGCCAATCAGACCTTAGTTTTGTGGCAAAGATCAAATCAAAGTATGATAACCCCCTTAGTTAGTAAAACCAGAAAGGATTAATGTATTGCCCAGTAAATTCTTTCAGCTAGAAAAAATGGATTAGAGTATAGCTCTCCCAACCAAAGCTACAGTAGCCACAGATTAAGAAAGATATAAGTCTTGAAAGAATTACTGATGTGGCTAATGACACACAGAGCTGACAAGAATAAAAGAGATAACAAGCTGACTAACTTTGAAACCATGAACCTGAATTAGGAAAACTGTAACTATGGGAAATTTAAAATGACTCCTAGATAAAAATAAAAATAAAAAAAAATAATAAAAAAAAAGACTCCTAGATGCTTAATCTTTTGTAGGCAATGAGCAAGCTGTAAACCCTCCTCAGGGATCTAATGTCTTCTTCAGAAGTGGCCAAGGACAATAATGGCAAAGAGATCTCCCAAAGGTGGAGCCATAACCGCAGAGAACATACACTGGTGAGTCCTACCTGGAAAACAAAATTGAAGCCTAATTAAGAAAATTCCTCATCCCCTTGGTAAGATACCCTCTGAACATTTGTCTAGAATTTCTCCAGAGCAACAATTTTCTAGTTTAAAAAAAAGGAAGGAGCAGTTGGGTGGCTCAATTGGTTAAGTATCTGTCTTCAGCTCTGGTCATGATTTTGGGGTCCTGGGATTGGCTCGGCATAAGGCTCCTCACTCAGCAGGGAGTCTGCTTATCCCTCTCCCTCTCCCCTTCACCCCTGCTCATGCTCTCTCTCTCTCTCTCTCTATTCTCACTCTGCTCTCACTTTCTCAAATAAATAAAATCCTTAATATTTAATTATTAAAATAATATTATCAATATTTAATTATTAATATTTAATTTAAAATATTTTAAAAAGAAGCCCAGGATTCCTTATCTTTTATTTTAAATCATCTCCACCTTCCACACATCACGGAAGACTAATTGTTGGGGAAACATATCAGCACATTAGATTTACTGTGAGATTATATAACCTGTTCAATTTCTGTAGCCCTCGTGTCTCCTGTACTGCTTGTCTTGAATGTCATAAAGAATTCTGTACTTTGGGTCTCAGTTTCATCATTTTTCATTTAAAGAGATCATTTTAGGGCAGCCTGGGTGGCTCAGTGGGTTAGCGCCTGCTTTCGGTCCAGAGCGTGATCCTGGAGTCCCGGGATTTAGTCCCATATTGGGCTCCCTGCATGGAGCCTGCTTATTCCTCTGCCTGTTCTCTGCCTCTCTCTCTCTCTCTCATGAATGAATAAATAAATAAAATCTTAAAAAATAAAAAATAAAAAAATAAAGAGATCATTTTAGGTGATTTCTAGAGACCCTTTTCGTACTAAAAAAAATTATAATAATTCTCTCTTCTGCTAGTGGTGGTCAATTCTTGAACTTTATGCAGGATTTAGAAAACGCTTTTCATTGCATCTAAAAACTAAAAAGTAGTACAGTGTTGTCTTTCCCTAGGATCACTAACATGGGAGGCTTGCACTGATGAGGGATGTTAGTCACAGAATAGATTCTTATGTGTTCAAAATGATGACTTTCTTTTTAAGTGTCATTTAAGTAATCTTTACACTCAATGTGGGGGTCAAACTCAAGGCCCTAAAATCAAGAGTCATGCGCTCTTCTGACTGAGCCAGCCAGGCACCTCCAGGATGATGATTTTTAACTGAGAAAATCTACATACTCACAGCTATTCAAATTATTTGGAAAGGGGATCACAAGATGGTAGAACAAATGGCTAGACAAGGAAAACAGGGAAATTGAAAAAAAATAGCCTCAGTTTTCAGAGAAGGCATAAGCTATTTCCTCTGTATGGAACTTTCCCCACACCTCACCTCTATACCTATATTATTCTTTTTTTTTTTAATTTTTATTTATTTGTGATAGTCACAGAGAGAGAGAGGCAGAGAGAAGCAGGCTCCATGCACCGGGAGCCCGACGTGGGATTCGATCCCGGGTCTCCAGGATCGCGCCCTGGGCCAAAGGCAGGCGCCAAACCGCTGCGCCACCCAGGGATCCCTATACCTATATTATTCTTGCTTATCCCTCTGCACGCAGCACCAGCATCAGCTGGGAAGCCTTACTTTGTCCTAAGATTAGATTAGGTTCCCATACCTCCTGCTCTTTGTTATATTCATTCAACTCATAATTTTTGTTCAGGGTTTATCTTCCTCGTTAAGCCGTAAGTACACCCTATAAGGGCAGAGAGTGTAGTTATCATATTCATCCTGTGCCAGCACAGCACCTGGAACTGAGTAGATACCCAATGAACATGTATTTAATAAAGCCCTCTCGGGGAACCCTGGGTGGCGCAGCGGTTTGGCGCCTGCCTTTAGCCCAGGGCGTGATCCTGGAGACCCAAGATCGAATCCCACGTCGGGCTCCCAGTGCATGGAGTCTGCCTCTCTCTCTGTGTGTTTGTGTGTGTGTGTGACTACCATAAATAAATAAAAATTTTTAAAAAGAATTTAAAAAAAATAAAAATAAAGCCCTCTCCAGTTGCCTTCATATTTCAGTGCTGTGGAATAATTCTTGCTTCCACTGTCGTATAGTCTTATAACTGCACTTTAAGATGGAAAACAAAAAAACAGGAATAAAAGAAAATGTGTCCCTCTGGTTTTGCCAAAACCATCATCTGTTAGACAAATTGTTGAAGGGGAAAAATGCTAGTAGAATTCTTCCAACAGTAATTCCACTCAACATAAAGAGATAAAAACATGCATATTCTGAAAAAAGTACATCATGTATCACTACAGAGCAAATGCTATTGGATAGCTATTATTTAAGGAATATCTTTTTGTTTTGTTTTGTTTTTTGTTTTTATTTATTTATGATAGTCACACACAGAGAGAGAGAGAGGCAGAGACACAGGCAGAGGGAGAAGCAGGCTCCATGCACTGGGAGCCCGACATGGGATTCGATTCCGGGTTTTCCAGATCGCGCCCTGGGCCAAAGGCAGGTGCTAAACCGCTGCGCCACCCAGGGTTCCCTAAGGAATATCTTATACCCAATTTCTTTCTTTCTTTCCTTTCTTTCTTTCTTTCTTTCTTTCTTTCTTTCTTTCTTTCTTTCTTCTTTCTTTCTTCTTTCTTTTTTTTACAGATTTTATTTATTTGACAGAGAGAAAAAGAGAGCATAAGCAAGGAGGAATGGCAGAGAGGGAGAAGCGGGCTCCCTGCTGAGCAGAGAGCCAGATGCAGGGCTCCATCCCAGGCTCCTGGGATCAGGACCTGAGCAGAAGGCAGATGCTTTTTTTTTTTTTTTTTTAAGATTTTATTTATTTATTCATGAGAGACACAGAGAGAAAGAGAGGCAGAGACAGGGGCAGAGGGAGAAGCAGGCTCCCTGCAGGGGACTCTATCCCGAGTCTCCAGGATCAGGCAGGCCCTGGGCTGAAGGCGGCGCTAAATCGCTGAGCCACCCGGGCTGCCGTTAACTTTTTTTTAAAATGACATTTCTTGGGACACCTGGGTGGCTCAGCAGTTGAGCATCTTTGCTTTAGGCTCAGGGCTTGATACTGGGATCCGGGATTGAGTCTCCATCGGGATCCCTGCAGGGAGCCTGCTTCTCCCTCTGCCTATCTATGTCTCTCTGCCTCTCTCTCTGTTTCTCATCAATAAATAAATAAGTATTTTTTAAAATGACATTTCTTAAATGCATACATGTGTATTGAACATGCACAGAATATTTCTGAAAACATACACAAGAAACTGAGAACGATCTACACCCACACAGTGTACTGTTTACATGAATTTGACTTTACTATTCCACCGTCTTTATCTTTTTTTTTAAAGATTTTATTTATTTATTCATGATAGTCACAGAGAGAGAGAGAGAAAGGCAGAGACACAGGCAGAGGGAGAAGCAGGCTCCATGCACCGGGAGCCCGATGTGGGATTCGATCCCGGGTCTCCAGGATCAGCCGCGGGCCAAAGGCAGGCGCCAAGCCGCTGCGCCACCCAGGGATCCCTTCACCGTCTTTATCAACAGGAATTTAGTATCCCAGGAAATTCTTGCCCAGAAAATAAAAGTTACAAATAGTTGTAGTGTTCAATTCAGGAACATCCAGGAAAACCATTTGAAACTGCTTAGCTGGGCAGCCCGGGTGGCTCAGCGGTTTGGGCGCCGCCTTCAGCCGGAGGAGTGGTCCTGGAGACCCGATAAAGGGACTCGATCCAGGTACTGGATCCTCGGGGACTCCAGGATTATGCCCTGAGCTGAGGGCAGATGCCCAACCACTGAGCCACTCAGGGGCCCCTGAGTAATATTTTCAAGGAGCTAGCATTTGACAAAAGTAACAGGAGTACTCTTGAGGATCAAACTGAGGAAAGAGACGGGGAAGGTAAGGTGGGTTTTTTTTTTTTTTTTGTTTTTTTTTGTTTTTTTTGGTACCCCTGAATTTTACATCAGGATGTTTTATCTATTCCAAAATAAATGATAAAAACAAAAACAAAAACAAAAACGAAGTAAAATCTGAACACTTAAAAGCAAGATACCATTGTGTACTCTCCTCTCCGGCCAGAAGGTGTCACTTTCTTGCCTAGATACAGGCTGCCTCCACCCTTTCCTGAGGCTGTAAAAGAAGGTGCTAGATTAACAGGACAGACTCAGTTACGTGGCAGAGGATTTAAATGGGCATGGAACCTAATTCCTGGAAAGAAGGGTTCAGGATCTCTCCACACAATTATAGCTAATGATTATTGAATACTTACTAACTGCCAAATAATATTTTGTAAATGGCTTTAAGGTAAAATTAGTATAACTAACCCACATACTTAAAGTGTACAATTTTTTAGAATTATATTTAAGTAATCTATACACTAAATGTGGGGCTTGAACTCACAACCCTGAAATCAAGAGTCACACGCTTCATCGACTCAGCCAGCCAAGTGCCCTTAAAGTGTACAATCTGATGAATTTTGACATATGTATCCAACCCTGAAATTATCACCACAATAGAGATAATGAACATATCCATTACTCCCAAAAGTTTTTTCATGCTAATTTGTAATTCATCTCTCCGTCCCTCTGGATAAGTATGTAAGTACTTCATATGAATATATTATTTTATCCTCATCACCACTTTTTGAATAAGGGACATATCCTGAGGGGATCATGTGCCATCTTGCAAGGTGGAAGCCTCTGCCTCATCTTTAAGCAAGAAATTCTAGCATTTAATAGGGAGGAGTGGGCCATTTTCCATTTTGAATTCATTTTGAATTTTGAAAATTCAGAAACATGAGTATATCTGGGACACCTGGGTGGCTCAGCGGTTGAGCATCTTAGAGTGACATCCCAGGTCGAGTTCCACATGGGGCTCCTGCAGGGAGCCTGCCTGCTTGTCCCTGTCTGTGTCTCTGCCTCTCTCTCTCTCTGTGTGTGTCTCATGAATAAATAAATAAAATATTTTTAAAAGTAATATTTTCTTTTTTTTTAAGATTTATTTATTTATTTATTCATAGAGACAGAGAGAGAGGCAGAGACACAGGCAGAGGGAGAAGCAGGCTCCATGCAGGGAGCCCAACACAGGACTCTATCCAGGGTCCCCAGGATCATGCCCCGGGCTGCAGGTGGCGCTAAACCGCTGCGCCACTGGGGCTGCCCAAGATTTTATTTTTCATGAGAGACAGAGAGAGAGGCAGAGACACAGGCAGAGGGAGGAGCAGGCTCCCTGCAAGAGCCCCATATGGGACTTGATCCAGGGACTCCAGGATAATGCTCTGGGCCAAAGGCAGACGCTTAACCGCTGAGCCACCCAGGCGTCCCTAAATAAAATCTTAAAAAACAAAACAAACAAACAAAAAAAACCCACGAGTGAATCAATTGTGACATCCCCATCCCAATATCTAGGGTCCAAGTCCTTCCCAAAGAGTGCTTTGACCTTGGCATAGCAGTCTGGCAATGTCTGAGAATTCAACTTTCTCTGGAGCTGTTCCTCTTATAGCAAAATGTTTTGCCTTGACTTCAGATTTTCCTGCACTGTGGCTGCAGAAGTTGACAATTTTTATATTTTGCCAAGAGGCCCTCTGCTTTCATATTTAGCATTTAATTGCTTGTTTTATTTATTTATTTTTTTTAGAGAGAGAGTGCATGAATTGGGGGGAGGGGCAGAGGAAGACAGAGAGAATCTTAAGCACAGTCCACAGTCAGCAAGAAGCCCAACTCCAGGAGCTGATCTCATAACCCTAAGATCATGACCTGAGCTGAAATCAAGAGTCAGATGCTCCCCCCACTGAGCCACCTAGGTGCCCCACATTTAATTGCTTATTAATTAAACCCTCAAGATGTAATTCTCTCCAAAGTATCTATGATCCTTGTCAAAAGTCATCCAATTCCATTGTCCTAATAAATACTATTATTTTAATACAGAACACTATTATAGTATTATATGTGGCACATATAGAATATATCAATTAATATATTAATTACTATTAATGATGATTGATATATTGATGTATGATTATATATTAATACATGATATAATGTGATATTATATAATATACAATTCTATGTTAATATGTTGTTATATTATACCACTATATTAAACTATACTGTTATAAATACTATTTTCCTTGTACTTCTCAAACACCTAACACAATGCCCAGTCTCCTGAATTTCCTTCTATAGATATGCCATTTCACTCCAATGCAGATGAAAATTTTAACAATTGTGCTGCCAGAGATGCCAGGGGCCGTGAATGCTCCACCTGCCTGCAGTGATGAGGTCCTCTTCAGCAGATGGTCCATTGATGATTCAGCAACAAAAGCACAATTTAGTCTTTTTTCCTGGACCAATTCTGGTAACACAGTTTCAAATCAGATTCTCTAGAAAGCAGACTTTGAGATGTAGGTTTGCATGTAGGAAATTTATTAGGAATGATCTCAAGACCAATGCCTGTTGTTGGTGAAGGGAGAAGCTGGGCTGCAATTAATTCTGTCACTACGAATCTCACGAGGAACCCTAGAGCTGAGATGGTTGTGAAGAGTGTTCCTGAATTGAGGCAAAAAGGTAGAATTTTTATTCCCCACACTGGCCAGTTATTGATTACGAGCTTGTCGCTGGGAAATGGGAGATCATAGCTGAGGGCAGTAATCCAGAAGGAACACCATGGTAAATTGCCAGCTGTTAACGCTTTCAGTAGCTGGAGGAAATAAGTACTTCTAACCTGAACAGGAATAGATATAGGTGGTATGCCACAGAGTCCACTGCACTGTTATATAGATAACAAGGTCTTGTATCTAAATAATCTAAAAGTCTAAGGAAAAGTCAAGACAATAAGTGGATTTAGAAAGGTCGCTGGATTCAAGTCCAAAGATAAAACAAATAGGAAATTTTTTTTTTTAATTTTTATTTATTTATGATAGTCACAGAGAGAGAGAGAGAAGCAGAGACATAGGTAGAGGGAGAAGCAGGCTCCATGCATCGGGAGCCCGATGTGGGATTCGATCCCAGGTCTCCAGGATCGCGCCCTGGGCCAAAGGCAGGTGCCAAACCACTGCGCCACCCAGGGATCCCAGGAAATTAAATTTAAAGACTGATACCATGGGATGGCTGGGTGGCTCAGTGGTTGAGCATCTGCCCTTGGCTCAGGGCGTGATCCTGGGGTCCTAGAATTGTGTCCTGCATCGGGATCTCCATGGAGAGCCTGCTTCCCCCTCTACCTATGTCTCTGCTCACACCCTGAGCCGAAGGCAGATGTCCAATCACTGAGCCACCCAGGCGTCCCAATAAATAAAATCTTTAAAAAAAAAAAAAAAGGTAAAGATCCAAGAAAAAAAAAAAAAAAAAAACCTATAGTAACAAAAAAAACCCCATCAAATACCTTGGAATAAACCTGACATAAGATGCACAACACCACTACATTGAAAACTATAAAATACTGATGAGAGAAATTAAAAACACCCTTAAATTGAGGGATAAAGCATATTTGTAAATTGAAAGATTATACTATAAAGATGTCAGTAATCTGCAAGTCTATAGCTTGAAGATAATTCTTCTAGGTTCCCAGCAGGTGTTCTGAAGAAATTAACAGGCTATTCATATAGAATATGGAATAGCCAAGGCTATCTTTTTTTTTTTTTAAGATTTTATTTATTCATTCACAAGAAACACTGAGAGAGAGGCAGAGACCCAAGCAGAAGAAGAAGCAGGCTCCACCCAGGAAGCCCAATGTGGGAATCGATCCCAGATCCTGTGATCACGACCTGAGCCAAAGGCAGGCGCCCAACCGCTGAACCACCCAGGCGTCCTAATAAATGGAATCTTAAAAAAAAAAAAAAAAAAGCCTAAGTGGGAGGCAGAATCTTTAAAATCTTTAACATCAATAAATTAATAAATGCATGTCTTGAGTACTATAAGTACTATAATAATGCCAAGTGTCACTTAATCCTTACAATCACCATGCTTCTCAGATATGCAGAAATGTTTATATTTCAGTAAGCTGAATAATGTAAATTTTTTAAAGATTTTATTTATTTGACAGAGAGAGAGAGAGAGAGAGCACGGGCACAAGCAGGTGGAACCACAGGCAGAGGGAGAGGGAGCAGGCTCCCTGCTCCCTTGTTGGGGCTCCATCCCAAGACCCCAGGATCATGACCTGAGCCAAAAGCAGATGGTTAACTGACTGAGCCACCCACATGTCCCAAACAATGTACATTTTTTCATTTATATCCTTCTATTAGTGTAGTTGATAATTTAAATTGTAAGAATATTCTTTTTCAATCTGAAGCCCAAAAGATACAATAGTTTCTGTATTTATTTAAAATATCCTATCCAGATACAACTTAAGTCTTGAGGATCACCATTCTCCTCCATTACAAAAAAGAGGATGCTCTGGTAGGAGCTACAGAGCCAATGCTACAGAGTGTAGAGTGTTCAGGAGTGGGAGGAGCATTCATAAGTGCCCTCTTTTCTTTAGAGTTCTCTCTATTCTCTTCCAGTTACGCCCAAAGAGTAAGGCAGGCTTGGAGATGACCTCCTTTGAACTTGTTCTCCATTTTCTCTTATTTTGGGAACTCCTAAGAGGCCCAGGGCAGAATCTAGGGTGGGGGAGACAGGGAACGAATAGTTTTTCAAGTATGGCCCAGGGCTTAGGAAAATATCTCTACATCATGGACTGACTTTCCCTTGACTCTTTTGGTCAAAATTTAAAATCTAGAGGAAAAAAAATAAAATAAAATAAAATCTAGAGGAAGAAGATCAGAGAGTGACTAACCTGGCTTAAAAGGCATGATTACCTAGATGATCTTCTCTGTTTAAATAGCATTCATCTAAAAAAAAAAAAAAAAGCATTCTCTTTCTTTCTTCTTTCTTTCTTTCTTTCTTTCTTTCTTTCTTTCTTTCTTTCTTTCTTTCTTTCTTTTCTTTCGATTTCATATATTTGACAGAGAAAGGGAGAGCACAAGTAGGTGGAGCAGCAGGTAGAGGGAAAGGGACTGAGAGGGAGCCTGATACAGGGCTTGATCCCAGCACCCTGGGATCATGACCTGAGGCAAAGGCAGAAGCTTACCAACTGAGCCACTCAGGCACCCCTCCAATCCTGTTTCTAAAACAAAAACATTGCCCAAGAAAGAGTACACAAAGATAGGTATCCCCTATAGAAAAAGCCTAGAGGAATCCTGAAGGAGAAAAGCAGAGATAGGGAATCCTGGCCAGCCACTCTTCTTGCTATCAATCACTGTGTTGCCCTACAGTGCTGGCTGGCTGAACAGTCAGCCCCTTAATTAGGGTTCTCTACTCTGACCCCTCTCTGAATCCGTAATATGATTCTCTGACATGTCTGGGTCAAAAGGAGAAATATTTTACTTATGTATTCACAAGAGACACAGAGAGGCAGAGACAGGAGAAGCAGGCTCCATGTAGGAGCCCAATGTGGGACTCAACCCTGGAACGCCGGGATTACATCCTGAGCCAAAGGCAGAGGCTCAACTGCTGAGCCACCCAGGCATTCCTGGGTCAAAAGGTTTAAAGAAGCCAAAATGTGAGTTTTGGTTAAGGGATGATCATCATCTTGAAATAGAATCTTTGGTATCCATAGAAATATGCACAAAGTCAAGGACACAGATTTTATTTTCAAAGAAAAAAACTTTTTAAATCTATTCCCAAAGCCCTAAATTATATCCTCTCTTAGATTTAACCTCCAAGAAGACATTTTTATCTTTCTTGGATCACCCTCTACCTCCATATCATCTCTGGAGAGTTCCCTACATGGCTAAACCACATCTCTCCCCGTGGTCTTTTCCATATAATTCCCCTCATCTCCTCCAGCCCTTTATTCTAGCACCTATGCATCTGTGAAGTAGTAGAAAGTAGCTGAGCTTCAAACCTGCTCAGCTGTTACTATCAATCAGAGAAATCATATTATTTGATTAAATGAGTTTTCCTTTAAGAGGCAGAAGAAGGCTGTCCAGTAATGTCACAAAGGATTAAATTGGTCTCTTTACAACTTCTATCCTGGGAGAGGAAAAAAAAAGAAGACATCATTACACTCAGGAAATCTTCACAAGTATAGAGGATCTTTTTCCTATCCATTTTTAAAAATATATTTTTTAAAATTTATCTCTGTACCAATGGTGAGGTTTAAACTCACAACCCTGACATCAAGATTCATATGCTCTCCCAACTGAGCCAGCTAGACATGTCCTCAGTTTTTTCCTATCTAGAAAAAATCTCACAGATGCATGATGAGATTATTAATAGTGTTCTCAGGGGAGTAGAATCAGATAATCTTTACTTTTCCCTTAGTATTTTTATAAAATAAAGATGTAGAATTTAAAAAAACAATTTTTAAAATTCATCAATTTCAATCAGAAAAAAATTACTGTTTTTTTGTTGTTGTTTTGTTTTGTTTTAAGAAAAAAATACTGTTTTTATTTATTTATTTTTTTAATTTTTATTTATTTATGATAGTCACACAGAGAGAAAGAGAGAGAGGCAGAGACACAGGCAGAGGGAGAAGCAGGCTCCACGCACCAGGAGCCCGATGTGGGATTCGATCCCGGGTCTCCAGGATCGCGCCCTGGGCCAAAGGCAGGCGCCAAACCGCTGCGCCACCCAGGGATCCCAAAAATACTGTTTTTAAAAAATCACATAGAGGGGTGCCTGGGTGGCTCAGTTGGTTAAGTGTCCAACTATTGATTTCAGCTCAGGTTATGATCTCAGGGTCAAGCCCTATCATCCAGGCTCCAGCTCAGCAGGGAGTCTGCTTCTCTCCCCATCTCTCTACCCTCTCCCCACTCATGCTCTATCTCTCTGCCTCTCTCTCTCTAAAATAATAAATAAATCTTTAAAAAAATAAAAATCACATAGAAGCCCTCAATCAGATGCCACTATTAACTTTTTCTGGTGTGAACTATGGAGATTATTATTCTTTCTTTCAGAGTTTGGGACAGAAAAGGGGGGTGCCTGGCTGGCTCAGTAGAGCATGTGACTTGATTTCAGGGTTGTGAGTTTGAGCCCTACATTGGGTGTAGAGTTTACTTAAAAAAAAAAAAAAAAGAAAGAAAAGTTTAAGACAAAAAAAGAAAGCCCACTTTCTATCAAAAATTAACTTCCAAAATACAATAATAGTAACTCAGAAGAAAATCTCCTTAACTATTAAATATGGTCAGCCTACCCTAAAGCTCACCCTTACCTCATTCACAGGGGTCAGAGTACTGAATTGTTGCCCGTTCATCTGTAAAATGAAATGACATGTATCAATCATTACATTATAAGCCTCATACATTCAAAGAGAAAATACTCCATGAAAACTACTGCTTTAGCCTTTTTCAGAGGATCCATTTAGGTTACAAGCATATTAAGAATTATAGGGGGGAAAAAAAGAATTATAGGAAACTTCCAAATGCTAATATTGTGGTAAATTATTAATCACAGAAAAAATATTCAGAATAGTCCTTAAAGAACTGTGGTCTGTATTGTTCTTTTGGTCTATAGACCTCATCTTATAAAATATCCCTAGCACAGAAGACTTAAGAATGACATAATTAAATTATGATGTTTTAGGAGATTGAATAATGTAATTATGTGCTACTTGGTTTAGGAAGGAGTATTTGTAAAATTAAGAGAGATGTCATGAAGAATGAGGCAGAAATATGTTGGGAGACACAAGTATATCTTCTTAGCCCTCACCTGGGAGGTAGTAGTCATAGACTGTGATGGTTGCTGGTTTCAGGTTAGTGACCAACACACTTTGGCTGATGGTAAAGGAATAGGTTCTGAGTCTTCTTGCTCAGCTGTGGAGAACAAAGACAAAATATCATATTAAAACTAAAGTGAGGGATCCCTGGGTGGCGCAGCAGTTTAGCGCCTGCCTTTGGCCCAGGGCGCGATCCTGGAGACCCGGGATCGAATCCCACATTGGGCTCCCGGTGCATGGAGCCTGCTTCTCCTTCTGCCTATGCCTCTGCCTCTCTCTCTCTCTCTGTGACTATCATAAATAAATAAAAATTAAGAAAAAAATAAAACTAAAGTGAAAATAACACTCTGTATAATGTGGAGGCTAAAAGACTTTTGTCTTCACATAAATTTTCTGAAACCCTTCTACCAACCCTTCTGCCCCATACCAGTCTTAGAGATACTGGCTTCTGCTGACTTCCTGGCTCTTTCTTCTTAGGATCTTATAGCTTTCTGGCCCTTCTATAAATTGGTTCTCTCCGTTCTTGGTCTACTCTAACCCTTGGTTAATTGAAGTGGCCAAAGAAACAAATTTTCATTTTATTTAAACAGTTCTATGCTCCCTTTTGGTTTTCTCTCTTCATTCCAGTCTCCTATCAGATAATATCTCCTCAGAGAGGCCTTCCCTGACCACCTTATCTTAAAATGGTCACATTCTAGCCTACACATTAAAAAAATATATATTTTGGGGCAACCTGGGTGGCTCAACGGTTTAGTGCCACCTTGGGCCAGGGTGTGATTCTGGAGACCCGGGATAGAGTCCCACATCGGGCTCCCTGCAAGAAGCCTGCTTCTCCCTTTACCTGTGTCTCTGCCCCTCTCTCTCTTTCTGTGTTTCTCATGAATAAATTTTAAAAATCTTAAAAATAAATAAATAAATAAATAAATAAATAAATAAATAAATATTTTATCTATTTATTTTTGAGAGAGAGCTAGAAAAAGCATGAGCTAGGGAAGAGGCAAATGGAGAGGGAGAGGCAGGCTCCCCACTGAGCAGATAGCCTGACATGGGTGGGGCTCTATCTCAGGACCCTGGGATCATGACCTGAGCCAAAGGCAGATGCATAACCAGCTAAGCCATCCAGGCACCCCTGGCCTACACATTTTTAAATGATATAGATAGTTCATATTACATATCTGTTAGACAGTACTGCACTGGAAGTGAATAAGAATATTTGATATAGTATACCAGCATGGAGGTAGAATTCATTTCATGGCTGTGGACCCATTCTCTTTTATCCCTGTGTATGTGACACTAGTATATAGAGTATATGTACTAACCTATTAATATTAGGAAGTTGCAAAGCTTCATAAGAAATTAAACTCTTCTCAGAAAAAAAAAAAAAAAGAAATTAAACTCTTAGGTTCACTTCTGAATACCTACCTCTTCCAAATAAATGTTCAGGATATCAGTTCCAGATTCCACCTTCTTCACCAGAGGTTGTTGGAGAAGCTGAATAAGAAAGGGAAAAATAAAAAAAAATAATAAAAATAAAAAATAAAAAATAAATAAAAAAAAAAGAAAGGGAAAAATAAAACAGACTAAGATCCAGAGCCTTCGTATCCCTTAGGGTAATATTCCAAAGCTCTGTCATGATCAAGGAGACAATATATACTGTGGAGAAAGTAAGAAAAAAGAACCACAACTATTCCAGTTTCCATTTTATGTATCTGATGCACTGTTGTAGCACACCAAAACAATACAATCATGAGTTGTATGTATATACCATAAAGCCCACTTCACCAGTTTTTTAGGGATAATGTTAGGTCCCCTTGGAGTTAGTTAAATGCAGAAAATAGAACAGACTTACTAACTGATTGGTACCCTCCTTGGGGCTGAACCCAGAAAGCATCTTCACTTCTACAATGGCCATATTGGAAGAACTGCGACTCCCCACGTAACTAAGGGCAGAAAGAAGCACATTAGTGTGAACCCATTATTTTCCCTCTCAGCATACTCTGTATCCCCAGCACACACATATACACACATGCACACAAATACACACACACAACTCTATGCTTCTATGATCCAGGTGCCCCCACCACCAGCTTTTCTTACCTGGTGTGTATGGTGAGCATCAAGGATCGAGGTGAAGTAGCTTGCTCACATCTAGCTTTTCCCATTTCCACACTAAGACTAAAGGTGTCCACAAACTTAGGAGGGGGAATATGGTATATCAGCACCATCTAGCAGGGGGAAATAGATAACCAAATCAGAACTGGGAAGAACTTTATCACACAGTCCAAACTATTCTCTTTATAAACGAGATAGAGTAAAGATTCTCCTGGTGGCAAAGATGCCCTTGGACTCTCCTTCCCAATGCATGTTTGTTCTCATGGATCTCTACTTACCTGCACATAGACACAGCCCTGGCCTGAGGCTTCCAAGGTGTACACTCCAGGGATACTGGGCAGAGTTTCCTGCTGAAGCACCAACCGGTTGGCAGCCTGAATGCTGAAAGTGTGCTGGAAATTCTTATTGGATTTTACAGCCAGGTTGACTTTTTCAGATGTTACATAGGCTACAGTGGCATATTTGGCAAGAGCTTGGAGAGCAACTACAGTATCCTAAAGAAGACAATCAAGCATATGCTTACATTTTGTGAGCCACTGGCATTAGCCTCAAACAACCCCATAACCTATATATATAGTTGTTGTTCATCAGCTTGGACAACACCTCTTCTAAGTATCTAAGAACCACATTCATTAATGCTGTGGAAGCTGACATAGAAACGATATCTTGCCTGTGTAGAAAATTGCCATCAAGCTAGTATTAAACTATACGCCTATAGGTCACTAGGCTAATCTCATATTCATATTCTTTTTTTTTTAAGATTTTATTTTTATTTATTCATGAGAGACACACAAAGAGAAAGGCAGAGACATAAGCAGAGGGAGAAGCAGGCTCAATGCAGGAAGCCTGACGTGGGACTTGATCCTGGGACCCCAGGATCACTCCCTGAGTCAAGGGCAGATGCTCAACTGCTGAGCCACCCAGGCATCCCTCATACTCATATTCAACCAAACGTAGCTTCAGAACGGGCTATAGTTATAAACAAGTGGATAACTGTTCAGTATGTATTTTGCAGTTTCCTTATTTAGAGAGGAAACAAGCAGTGATAGCCCTAAAAATTGCACATTCTTCAGTTGTTTAGCTGCGTAATGGTCTTCTATGGCACAGCTGGAGAGGGTATCAGTGGATCCTATCTTGCAAACCAAGGCTTCTTCACCACTGTGTCTTATGACAATCTTTTCATCATTCTGGTATAAGACAGATAAACTGCCACTAAGAGAGTATGGCATCATGTAGTTGGAACTTGTTTATTCTGAAAACATGATTTATATAAACTACAAGTAAAGAAAAAAGAGAGTGAAATGTTCAGAAAATTGTTATATTTTACTGCTACGAGTATGTCTATATGCTTGACACTTAGTGCAATATCTACAGAATAAAGGAACCCCACTTTCTTCCTAATCCAAGTTTAAAAGAACAGTTGTAGACATCACATGGTCATATAAAAATAGGAAGACAGGTCACCCACCCTGGGAAATCTGTGAATAAGTGATAGCTGTGCAGTTGACCATCTACAAACAACTTTTTGTCTACTCTCTGTGAACTGGATCCAAGGAGGTCCTTATTACTCAAATATGTGGAAACAATTCAAGAAATGAGACCTCGTTATTAGCTGGAAAACCAGTGTTAAGTGCTATATGACTTCTTGTAATAGCTAAGACTTTTATTCAAAAACAATTTTGACATATGTGTCACTGAGAGTTCTAAACATTTCACTCACTGCTTTCTAAAATTGTATGTCATAATTATTTAGGGCTCAGCAAGAAGTCCTTCCTGATCTTTGGCCTTGAAGTAAGGAAGTATATAGTACTATATAATTTTTTAAGATTTCAATTAAGTCTTTTTAAGATTTTATTTATTTATTCACGAGAGACAGAGAGAGAGAAAAGAGAGAGAGAGAGAGAGGCAGAGACACAGGCAGAGGGAGAAGCAGGCTCATGCAGGAAACCTGATGTGGGACTCGATCCTGGGATCCTAGGTCCAGGATCATGCCCTGAACCAAAGGCCGACACTCAACCACTGAGCCACCCAAGCGTCCCTCAATTAAGTCTTTACTATATTCAAGCTTAGTGCTCTTAACATCTTTACCAAACACTGTATCAATAAAAATCTATTCCTTTTCCAGGTCTAATGTACATGTTACATCTTCAGTGAATCTGGCCCTAATTTCAACAAGTCAGAATATAATCTTTACAAGGGTAAGCAAAATGTTTTCTTGATTATTTTGTATCCTTAGTGAATTGGACATGGTATGTATTTAATACCATTTGCGGGGATCCCTGGGTGGTGCAGCGGTTTAGCTCCTGCCTTTGGCCCAGGGTGCGATCCTGGAAACCCAGGATCGAATCCCACGTCGGGCTCTTGGTGCATGGAGCCTGCTTCTCCCTCTGCCTGTGTCTCTGCCTCTCTCTCTCTCTCTCTCTGTGTGACTATCATAAATAAATAAAAATTAAAAAAAAATTTGCAGAACAAATGAATTAATGACTACTCTCTTTATGATCATCTAAGACAATTTTTATGATGCTATTAGAATTTATCGTGCAATTCTATCCCTTTTTCCCTCACTGCCACCTAATTCAATTTTCTTACTCCTAACCTAGACAAATGAAATATTGTCCTTATCTCTTCAAATCCAGTGTCTTCCACCTCTAAACCACCCGCTATACAAATAACAGGTCAATCTTCCTGAAACAAAGTTTTAAAAAAATCAATATCTCCTCAAAATCTTGAGTCTGTTATGCAAGGGCCTCCTTCATAGTATAAAGCTGCCCTAACTTTCTAAACTGAAGTCCCTTTATGCTTTAGATAACCCAGTTTTCCCGAGAGTCATCCTATACTTTTGCAAACTGTTGTCTCTGCTCAAGCCATTTCCCCTTCCTTTCAATAGCTGCCTCCCAAAATCTTACAATCTTACATACCCTTTTATTTCATCTATCTATCTATCTATCTATCTATCTATCTATCTATCTATCTATCATCTATTTTTTTATCTATCTATCTATCTATCTATCTATCTATCTATCTATCATCTTTTAAGTAGGTTCTACACTCAATGTGGGGCTTGAACTCATGACCCCAGGAACAAAAGTCACATGCTCTACTGAATAAGTCAGCCAGGCACTGCTACATATTATTCTAGATCTACCTCAAATGTCATTCTCCTGAAGATTTTTCTTATCCTTCAAGTTGATGTAAGGTCTTGCTCCCTTTTGAAATGCATTATTTTGTATCTTTTGTATCTTATGTCATATAACCAAATCCTGCTCTGTAATTATTAGAACTTTTCCTACTTTTTTTTTTAAGATTTTATTTATTTATTCATGAGAGACAGAGGCAGAAATACAGGCAGAGGGAGAAGCAGGCTCCCTGCAGGGAGCCTGATGTGAGACTTGATCCGGGAACTCTAGGATCACACCCTGAGCCAAAGGCAGGTGCTAAACCACTGAGCCACCCAGGTGTCCCGCACTTTTCCTAACTTTACTTCTAGTTTGTTAACTTTTTTAGAGTAGAGATTATATATCTTACTAACCTCCCAGTAGTAGAAGGAAGTATACCCGTAAAACCTTGCTTTTATGCTTCCAACTCATTTCTAAGCTTTTAACATATAATTTCACCATAATTATATATGTCCTATTCACATGTAAAACACTGATCTCATGATGTTTCATACTCTAAAAAGAAAGAGAATTAAATGCATATTGTACTATTTATGTGTTCATATGATCCAATATTATTTTGCTTTTTCTCTCTATACAGAATTAGAAGTCCCTTGACCTAGAAGTCAAGGGCAATAGCTTTGTTGTTACCGTTTTGTTTTGTTTTTTTCTATTTCCACACAGGACCTAATCCTACCTGATGTGTGACAGTTGGAAAGGAGGCTATTTACCTGAGTAGAAGAGAAGCCCCCATATGCATTACGTTGCTTGGTTAACCAAGCCACTATGGCAGTGGCCTTGGCTATCTCCTTTTGAGTCAGGCTGGCTTTGCTAAGTTGGGCCAGTAATATATATGCTGTAAGTTCCACATCTACAGCCTCAGGCTGAGACCAAGGTCTGTCATCCAATGACGGAATAGGCTTTTGGCTCCAGTGAATAGACCCTCCTATGGAAAAAGAAGCAAAAATAGGAAATGGTTTCTCATATTCAATTTGTAAATGCTACACCCTAGAGCAGAGCAAGTACCAACCAAAAGTTAATCATGAGGTAAAAAAAAATATTTTTCAAATCTTTTGATATTTTGGCTATTATGTTTACACAGAGATGTGTGTGCGCATAAGTGTGTGTGTAGAGTCAGACGAAATTACCCATGGTGAAGCTGAGAATATCAGTAAATGCTTCCAGTAATTATATGAAAACCACTCTCATTAATTTATAAATTCTAATGCTAGTAGATACAGGTAAGTAGAAACTTACAATAATCTTATGTATTTTGGGGCATTTTTTTGACTTATGGAATTCCATTTTTAATTTTTCAGCCTTTATTTTATTTTATTTTTTTAAAGATTTCATTTATTTATTCATGAGAAACACAGAGAGAGAGGCAGAGACATAGGCAGAGGGAGAAGTGGGCTAGCACAATGTGGGACTCGATCTCGGGACTCCAGGATCACACCCTGAGCTGAAGGCAGACCTGAACCCAGGTGTCCCTCAGCTTTTATTTTATTTAATCAAAAGTTTAACTTTTTAAAAAAGATTATTTATTTATTTATTTATTCGAGAAACAGAGAGAGGCAGAGACACAGGAAGAGGGAGAAGCAGGCTCCATGCAGGGAGCCTGACGTGGGACTCAATCCAGGGTCTCCAGGATCACGCCCTGGGCTGAAGGCAGCGCTAAACCACTGAGCCACCCAGGCAGCCCAAGTTTAACATTTTTTTAAAAAAGATTTATTTACTTATTTGAGAGAGAGAGAGAGAGAGAGTGAGTGTGTGTGTGTGTACAAGTTGGGGGTGGGACAGAGAAAAGAAAGAATTCCAAGCAGACTCCCCACTGACCATGGAGCCTGACATAGGGCTGGATCTCACCACCCTGAGATCATTACCTGTTCTGAAACCAAGAGTGGGGCCCCACCAACTGGTAATGGAGCTTGCTTAAGATTCTCTCTCTCCCTCTCCCTCTGCCATTCCCTACCCCTCTCCTCCAAAAAAAGAAGAAATAAGAAAGAAATCTCTAAGTTTAACTTTTACCCCATCAACCTCAGTGATCTCATACATAGAATTGTTAAAGACCTTTATAAAAGGGAGATTCTATAATGCCCATAGGTCTTCTGATTAGCTTCTACCATCTCTTTCCTCTTCATGTCAAAAGTATAACAATGCCTTTAAAGACTTCCATGGGCTTTCTCACAAAACTCTCAACAATGATCTAATGACTTCACAACTTTTCCTAAAAGGAATCCTAGATATGATAGAATATATGTGGGACCATGGGGACTAGTGAAAACTATAGATAACTCACAACATATTTTCATAATTTCAAAGAACTCCTAACATGGCCAACATACCTGAGATGATAGCCTGCTGGTCTAACTTTTCAAGAAGAACGTTTCTGATGTCCATCTCCCCAGCCAGAGAGAAAGTATAAGCAAGGAGGCCCTGTGTGTAGAGGTTGGTAGTAGAGGAAACAGAGTCTCGGAGGCACTTCAGACCCTGACTCACCATTGGGTCCTGAAAAGTAAGATAAAGAACTGACTTAATAAGGCATTCCTGGGAAAATGGGAAGGGATAAGGAAATCATCACATCCTTTTTGTTTTGTTTTGTTAAGATTTTATTCATGAGAGACACAGAGAGAGGCAGAGAGAGAAGCGGGCTTGCCACAGGAAGCCCAATGTAGGACTGGATCCCAGGACCCCGGGATCATGGCCTGAGCCAAAGGCAGACACTCAACCACTGAGCCATCCAGGTGCCCTTCGTTGTATTCTTTTTGAGTTTATAAGGGTGAACAGGGATTAAAAGTAGTTGAATTCCTCTACAACTAGGCACAATAAGAAGGATATAAAGAGAAAAAGCTAGAGATACTTACATGTGCGGTCATTCCCATTTCCAGCAATGCAGCTGTGATGTATGCAGTCAGGGAAATCTCATCTTCAACACCGCCCTAGAGGGTACAAGGACCCCACGTCAGGGCAGCAGACAGCACAGCATATGCAAGAATTATGTGCAATTTGCAAAAAAGCATCCCCTCTTAATGGGTGGATTATTTAAACAAATAAGCAAACAAACACAGTGGAGGGGATAAGGAGAAAAATCTCTTATTCTCAGGTTCTTACTGAATCTGTGCCTCTTCAAATGGACATCCTCTCCAGAAGTAAAAGGCCCAGCCTCTTCTCCAGGAGAGATAAGGTGACACCTGCCCTGTTTAATCCCTTTCATGGAAAGATATTAGCAAGTTTTTAAAAACAGCTAATCTAAATTGTTATCCTCATCCTATAAGGAATTCCGTAAGAAAAAAAAAAAGATTAAACAGGTTGCTCGAGATTACACAGCTAATAAACAGGGACTAGGATTTGAACTCAGGGAGTTTAATTATGGAGCTTCCTGCACTACACCACTAAGCTTGCTATACTGGTGATGGGTTTCTTAATAGACTGGCTGGGTCTGGTAAAAGAGGAAAAGGGAAGACCTCTGGGATCTTGTTGGAGTCAAGCCCTGGTTTGTGCTACTTCCACATGTATTTCACACAGTATGTAAGAGGAGAGCACCTTGGGGGCACTAATAAAATCTTGCATAAGGAAAACTAATGAATCCTTTATAGAGACTTTTTTTTTAATGCTCAAGATTTGTAATCCAAGCCCTGGAACAGCAATGTAAATGATTTCTCTAGTAACATACATACAAATCTTTTCTTTCACTGGGCATACTCTGAATTGAACAAATTCTCCGGATGTATCGTAACACCTCATCCTGTGTTCAGGAGGGGTACCAGCAATGCAGTGAATGGGCAAGGGCAGTGCCTGTGGAGTTCTGAGGCCATGATTCAAATTACAGTCCTACCCTGCATTAGCATTCACCTTGGGCAGTTCACTTAATCTCTGCACCTAAATTTCTTCATCTGTAAAATGGGATTAATAATGGCATACCAGCAGCTAGCTCATTAATTTGTTGTAGACATTAAGTAATATCAAATAAACGAAGTGCTTAGAGCAGTGCCCGGCACAGAGTAAACCTCTTACAAAAAACACTAGGCTGTCTATCAGTCCTCACCAAAATGGCCTTGCTCCAGATTTAGGGAGATAGTATACAACTCAGTGAATGTCTCATCCAGTGGTTCTCATACTTTCACAAATGTCTGAACCACCTCCAGGGCTTGTTAAAAATACAAATTGCTGGCCCACATCCCCAGAGTTTCTCAGAGTAGGTCCAGGGTAGGACTAGAATTTGCATTTCAAACTCGTTCTCAGGAGCTGCTGATGTGAGAGCCATGCGTCAGTACATTTTCTAATTCTATAGATATGGAAGCTGAGGCTCAGATTGGTTAAGCATTTTGAGCAAGGTCACTTAGAGCTAGGACTCAGACCTAAAGAACACTGACTCCCAGGCTTATGCTCTTTTGATTCTGCTTAGTCAGAGGTGCAAATTCCTCCCAGACCTGACAGTGGGCTGAAGACCCTAGGGCAGATTTGCACCTTCATAGCTGTGTGAATGAGGTTTCCCACATTAGCATAGCAACCGTTGGGGAGCTGGTTTCCCCGCCATCCACTTGAGAGCATCCTGGATATTCTTGTCATCAATGAAGATAAATTCTTGAGCTTGGCCAAAGCATTTGGTGACAAACGCTGTCAGCCTATATGGGTAAAGACAGAAGTGTGGCATGAAGGGGGATTCCCCAGCAAGGGTACAATAGTTTTATATTTTATTTTGGTATATGGTTCCAGAAGAGGATTAAGAAAACATAAGGCTAAAAAAGGGAGATATTATTGGGCATTAATGGGGACAAGAATTGGAGAGTCACAAGGTCAGGGAGAAAGGTGAGGGGCTTGACCATACATGAGGCTGAAATAAACAATATTAAAGAGGTAGAGAAGATAGATATAAGAAGGAACGGGTTCACTGGAGGGGAGGGAGGTGAAGGGATAGGGTAACTGGGTGATGGACATTAAGGAGGGCGCGTAATATAATGAACACTGGGTGTTATATAAGACTGATGAATCACTGACCTCTACCTCTGAAACCAATAATACATTATACGTTAATTAATTGAATTTAAATAAAATTTAAAAAAGAAGAAGAAATAGGGTTAAGAGGAGAGATAGAGGAATTGTTCCTTAGACCCAGGAATTATGCTCTGGAGTACACTGAGAACTGGGCAATATTACCATGTGTTTCCATCTCCATCCTGCTCCCCAAAGGCACTGTATGAGCCGTTGCTGTGTTTGTACATTAGCTCCTTCTGGTACCCTGGGAAGCCAGATATGATGTTAGATCACAGGGACAACTTCAAAAAATATGCCTTTCAAGGCTTTCAAGGGTGCAGAACACTTCAGGGGGAACTCCCCTGTATCTTATTAACTTATCATGGGTCCTAGAGAATTTGTCCAAGAAGAAAGATTGAACCAACTCACCTATTTTCAGGAAACCCACTGCCTGAGACTTGATTTCTTCAGTCAGCAGCCTTGCCCTCTCCAGATACTGCAAGACGTAGATTATGGGAGCAAACAAGACCATGTTCTGCTCCCCACAGCCCCTTGGCATCTGCACCAGATTGTCTAGGTTCTGTAGGGCCGTGCCCATAATGTCTCCTGAGATCCAAAAGGAGAAAGTTGATGATAGAAGGAGCCCTTGTGAGTTACGTCTTTCATTTAACAAACATGTACCAGCTATCATTTAGTTGAGTACCTACACTGTGCCTAGGAGACAATAAGTCAAATACAGTCTTTACCTCAAAAGATCACAATCAGAGAGGTAAACATTGACAGAACATTATAAGTAGATTCGTTTTAAACAATTATAATATAGCACTATAATATCGGGTTCACACAAGGTACTGGAATACACAGAGAAGTACATAGGCTACCTAGGGGAATTCGGGGTTTTTAAGAGGACGTGTCACTGGGGCTGGTAGTGACATAACAAAACCCACAATACTTAGACTCAATTGCTAAGGTCCTCCACCACATATAAATACATTATCCTCCAAATTGCCATGTTCCCCTCAAGCACACACAATCCCGGCACCTTTTTCCAGTTATAGCTACTGACCTAGCCATATATTTATTTTATAAACCAGTAAGCCTGACATAAGTGACCCATTAATGCACTTTAGCCATTAAGTTCAATTCAAATCTAAACATGTACTAATGTCAATTATGTGGCAGGAAATGTACCAGAAATAGAAATTAAAAAGACATGGCTGTTGTCCTCAAGGAGCCCACAATGCAGTATGAAAGACAAGCCTAGAGAGTAAGCTATATACTACAATGAGTTCTATATGACAAGTATGAATCTAATACCTTCAAAGATAGAGAAATTTTAACCTGGAAAGTATTTTGGTAGGGATAAATATAAAGAAATAATCTAACACATCCAGGGCTCCTACTATATGCTAGATACATATGGAAATTTTATATATATATTTTTAAAGATTTATTTTTATTTATTTATGATAGACATAGAGAGAGAGAGAGAGAGGAAGAGAGGCAGAGACACAGGCAGAGGGAGAAGCAGGCTCCATGCTGGGAGCCCAACGCGGGACTTGATCCTGGGACCCCAGGATCGGCCCTGGGCCAAAGGCAGGCGCAAAACCACTGAGCTACCCAGGGATCCCTGGAAACTTTATATTATATTTAATTTTTATACCAATCTTAGAGGTAGGTTATCATCACTGTCTTACAGAGGGAAAAAAAGGATCAGGATTGTCCACTAATTTTTTCAAGGTCACATGGCCATTAAATAGTAGAACTAAGATCCCAACTCAGATATTATTTTCAAGCTCATGCTTTTCTACTCAATCCCTCTCCTTGCCCAGAGTGATGTGTCCCATCTGTGTAAATAGTTTTATCTTCCCTAAACTATACTCAAATAAAGTCTTCATTTTTTAAATGGCTGCTACAAACACTATGTCTCTTCTCTACTCAATTTATAGACCATGTTGGTGAACCTAAATACATATGAAGCTTCCTTGACCTTTAACTTCCTCTGTCCAGACTCCTTTCTGTTTTTAACTATCACATACATCTATCTAATCCCACGTGTACTGTTACTTATAGAGTGTATTTACCAACTATAAAATAAGCTCTCTGTCACTTCTAATCTAACATGCCTTCCTTCAGATAAGTCTACATGGCCAACCCCACTCCATGCTTTGGCAGATTTCAGTCTTTTTTTTTCTTTTGAACAAGGATCTCTGGCTATTTACCCAGAACTGTAACATAAGCCTTGGTTGAATCAGGAACAACATCCACAGGGAGCTCCAGGGAGATAGATTCTGAAGCCACTTGTCCTGTGAGAGGCAGAGAAAAGGAGAAACTATAGAAGGTAGAAGTATTGGGAGTTCAAGCCCAAACCATAGGAAAACTGTCTATAATCTAATGTTTTCTGTACCCAGTGTTTTCCATTGGATGGAGGCAATTTTTTTAACCTACTCATAGTGCTCTCTGCTGAAAATAAATCCCCCCAAAACACATAATTGTGTTGTACATTTTTTCTTCTTCATCGTGTCTCTCAGCTAATCCACCCTACTAGGGATAGCACTCCAGATTCTCCTATCTCTTCTAGTCCTGTATATTCCTTCCTTAGCCTACAAAAATCTCTTGTTGCCTAGGGAAATTCTCAGCACCAACCCCTCTCTGTATTCACCCACCTTTTGGGCATAGCAATGAGCTGTATGTCTTCTCCACAAGGACTCCCTCAGGCTGACATGAAGAGAGACATAGGGTAAAAACAATGAAGATGAATGTCTGGGCAGGTGGCAATGAAGGAACAGGAAGCAGAAGGGAAATGGGGAGAAGCCCTCCCTGTGCCTCCAGGGCTTCTTAGAATTGGAGAGAACAGAGTTTCTCTTTGAAACTCAGGAGAACTCTATTTCAATGCCGGGATGAGCCTATCAATAAAATTCTTTCTGAGAATGGGATAGAACTAAGGACAAGTTTAGAAAACTTCTAAGAGGGAGGACTGACAATGGTATTCATAATGGGATGAAAAAAGCAATTAATGATAATATTAGAGATTTTAATAAGAGAAACTGACATTTAGTGTGTCTCTATAATAAAGTACCAGGTACTGTATTAGGCACTTTCATAGAGCATTGGAATGGGTTAAGCAAATAATTAAGGGCAGAAAGGCACCACAGAAGAAGGAAGGTGAGCTACCTGATTGAAGTGGGAATGAGACACCTGTGAGGGACTCACAGTATAGCTAGACACACACACAACATCCCTGGGGTGACTGCTATCTCCACCTCCGAAGCTAGGCCTGCAGAAAACTCACCTTGACCAGAACTGGTTTGATAAGTGTGTCACTCTGGCCCTTTGCTGGAATGAACCCCTTTTCCCCCCTACAGAGTTCACTGCTGTCCAGAATCTTAGTAGTGATAGTAAAGTTTACATGACCTAGAAGAAAGAAGGAGAAAGGAAGGCATTAACCCTATTACGAGAGGTACCAAAGAGGTCTCTTCCCCTCTAGACCAATGCTTCTTAAACTTAATGGCATGCAAAGACCTGTGGATCTTTTAGAATACAAACTGACTCAGTACATCTGGGGCAAGACCTATACTGATATTTCTTTTCTTTTTCTTTTCTTTTTTTTTTTTTTTCATTTCTAACAAGCTTCCAGGTGAAGTCCAAATGGTGGTCCAGTGAGGCAGACAGCCTTTGAGGGCCCCCAGTGATCCCTGCATCCCGATATTTACACCTTGTGTAAATTCCTCTCAGAGCATGGGCTGGACTACGTGACTCACTTTTAATGAGGCGGATAGGGCAGGAGCAATGAGATGCCATTTCTGAGATTAAGTTATAAAAAAGAATATAGCTTTTGTCTCAGGTGCACTCTTTCTCTTGGGCCACTTGCTCTGCAGGAAGCCAGCTGTCCTGTCCTGAGGCAGCCCAGTGGAAAGATTCATGTGATGAGATACTGATGAGGCTACTGGCCCACAGCTGAGGCCAAGAATTGTGGCCTGTGAGGGACAGAGACTTTGGAAGGTGTGTGGAAATGGATCATCTCCTAGTCAAGTCTCCAGATAAGAACACAGCCCTGCTGACAGCTTGACTGGTATTTCATGACAGACCTTGAGCTAGAGGCACCCTGCTACATTCTGCACCTAGATTACTGGCCCATGGAAACTGGGTGATCATAAATGTTTGCTCTTTTAAGCCTTTAAATTATTGGGTTTTTTAAAGGATTTTATTTCTTTGAGAGACAATGACAGCATGAGCAGGGGGTGGCGGGAGCAGAGGGAGAGGGAGAAGCGGACTCCCCACTGAGCATGACTCTGGACCCTGAGATCATGACCTGAGCCAAAAGCAGATGCTTAACAGACTGAGCCACTCAGGCGCCCCAAGCCACTAAGTTTTAGGGTGATTTGTCAAGCCGTAGTAGATAGAATATTTATATTATAGATAGTTTTAGAAGTATAAATACTTCTGAAAACCAGGGTTTTAAATGAGTTACTACATGCCAAGCAGTTAGAATAGTGGTGGGCTCGTAGTAACTATTTGATTAGTAACATGACTATATATCCCTTGTCCTGGCATAAATATCAAAAGCTCCCCTTTTCCTTTCTTTTTTTAAGATTTTATTTATTTATTTGAGAGCAAGAGTGAGAGAGAGCACGAGCAAGAGGGAGAAGTTGAAGGAGAAGAAGACTCCCTGCTGAACCGGGAGCCCGATGCAGGACTCAATTCCAGGATCCTGGGATTATTACCTGAGCAGAAGGCAGATGCTTAACGGACAGAGCCATTCAGACACCCTAAAAGCTCCCCTTTCACACTCATAGTAATCTTGTTTGGATAATTTTTTCATGATCTATCAAAAAACATCTGCTTATTTATTTATAGCATAGACTTAGGAGGGAAAAAAATAGAGGTAAACAAAATGAGGAAGAAAGAACAAAGCAAATGCAGGACAGGAAAAGGTAAAGTTCTCAATCACTGAGCTTTTGCTGTATGCTTTCCTTTATTCCTCTACCACTTCCTTCTCTTACCCAATTTGATAGCTGTGATATTCCAGTGATACGTTTTTGCTTCATCAGCACAGAGACAGCTGGATCCCTGAGAATCTGTCCACGATTCCACCTGGTATTTATCTGATGTAGCCAGATTAGTCTGAACCTACAGATGTTTAAGAAATAAAGGGTCTGAGTACAGGAAACAACCCACAGAGGCTTAGGGAAATGTGGGGGTGAAGACACATCTCATCTCTTTTCCAGGGACATCTGCTTCCTGTATCCCCAGATCTTACCCTGATGCAGTCCTTTAGATAATTGAAGATGGTGGCAGTAAGGCGAAAGGATTCCCCACGAACTACTGAGTAAGGGAGAGTCAGGTCAACAAAGAATGGCTTGAAAGCAGTCAGTCCAACAGTAGGTGAAAGACCAAAGCCGCTGGACTGGGAGGTACAAAAAGTCATGGCCTTCCACTCAGTAATGGTATCAGGAACTGTAAGATGGACAGCCTCCTTCCCTGAGTCACTGTGAGGACACAAGAACCCAAGTGAGGTACATAGCAGGAGGAGAACATTGTGAATTAAGCTATAGATATTCACTGCCAAAGTCATTTTTTGTTGTTGCTGATGGTGGAGGAATATAAAAAGCCAACTGAACTGAGGAACATGCAAATCTCAGAGTGTGAACCTTCAAGTAGGTGGCTAGGAATATGGAGAAAGGGGGTACTTGAGTATGTGAGGGGGTGAGTGAGTAAAGGTGGGCACATGTGTGCAAACATATCTGAAAGAGGCCAGTGCCCTCTGAATCTGTGAGGTGATATCTCATTGGGGTTTTGAGTTGCTTATCTCTGATGATTAGTGATATTGAGCATCTTTTCATGGGGCTGCTGGACACATGTGCCTTGGGATGAGATGGGGCTTGTCATTATGTCATTCGTTCATGGATAATGAGCAGGTAAGGGGCGCCTGGGTGGCTCAGTGGTTGGGTGACTGCCTTCTGCTCAAAGTGTGATCCTTGAGTACTGGGATCAAGTCCTGCATTGGGTCCCCTGCAGGGAGTCTGCTTCTCCTTCTGACTATGTCTCTGCCTCTCTCTGTGTCTTCCATGAATAAGTAAATAAAATCTTCAAAAAAAAAAAAAGAGTCTGCCTTCAGCTTCAGTCATGATCCCAGGGTCCTGGGATAGAGCTCCACATCAGGCTCTCTGCTCAGTGGGGAGCCTGCTTCTCCCTCTCCCTCTGCCTGCTGCTCTGCCTATTTGTGCTCTTTCTCTCTCTGTCAAATAAATAAAATTGTAGAGAAAAAAAAATCAGGTAAGCAGTGAGCAGGAATTGATGTCAACATGTGCCTTTATATTTGTTGGACCTGGACTCAGAATGTGCTGTCTGCACTGTGTAAATGTGGAGACATGTGAGTTTGTTTTGAAGGATTGTCTATAATTCCCTAAGAATTCAGGGAAAGATTCAAAAAAAAAAAATTTTTTCAGAAAAAAAAAAAAAAAGAATTCAGGGAAAGAAGCAATTTCCCATATCACCATTAAACTTTCTTTGCTTGAGACTTAGATTCATTAGAAATGATCTGAGTGTGAGTTCTCTGCAGTACCTTTGAAGCATCACTTACCCAATAGGAAACAGATCCCAGAGCCAGGTCTCCGGGAAGTACTGGCGGACCTGAGAGTCCTCTGACTGAAGTGATGAAGAAGATGATGACTCAGAATTCACTGTACCAATATTATAATTTGCTAAGGAAAACAAAAATAAGGGAATTGGGGGGAAACGGAAGACTTCTGTTGTAAGATAACTTGAGTCCAAACTACTAGGAAGAAATTTAGAGGGAAACAGAGAACATCCAGTCAGAGATAAGAGGGAAGGACCTCTGAAGAACTCACTAGTCATAAGGCCATCAGGGGGAAGTGACAGATGAGGAGATTTGGCCAGGGGATGAAGAAGTAAGGAATTCAGGCTTCAAAAGCCTCTCCCCTGGGAGAGAGATCTCCCTACCTGCTTCTATGACCCACAGCCCATTGCTGTCCTGAAGCTAGAGGCTCAGTGCAGGGACAGAGTTTCAAGTGCCATGATTTAAACATCTCAGAGGATCCACAGGTCACACAGGTAGCTTACCTTCACCCATTGAAAAGCTGTATTCCAGAGGCTGGTGAATGCAATCTACTGGCTTCTTAATTTTGGCATTGGACAGTATTTTCAGGCCCATGCCCTGATAGGCACCAAAGAAACCAGAGTGAAGTGTTAAGGTGGTCCCTTCCCTTACCACTAGGGCAACTGCCTAGGAATTCCACTCCCTGAGGACTGATATTCTTTTCCTATTAATTGTGAGACTGGTGGTTAATACCCAATACTCAGCCACCAAGGTGTGTTCACTTCTGTCAGCTAATGTGAAAGGCTTTCAATTTTTTAAATATATACTTTGCAAAATGATCACCACAAAAAGTCTAGTTAACATCCATCACCATACATCGTTACAAAAAAAAATTTTTCTTGTGATGAGCACTTTGAAGATCTATTCTTTAGCAACTTTCAAATATGCAGTGCAATGTCAACCATGATGTCACCATGCTGTACATTACATCCCCAGGACTTATTTATTTTATAACTGGATGTCTGAACCTTTTGACAACCTTCACTCATTTTGCCCACCCCAGACCCCCTGCCTCTGGCAACCACCAAATTATTCTGTGTATCCATTAGCTTGGTTTTGCTGTTGTTGTCATTGATTTTTAGATTCCACATATAAGTGAGGTTGTATGGTATTTGTCTTTCTCTGACTTTTTTCACTTAGCAGAATACCCTCAGGATCTATCCATGTTGTCACAAATGGCAAGATTTCATTCCTTTTTATGGCTGAATTGTATTCCACTTATTTTATTGTCAAATATGTTTAATGCTTCTTCCAAATATTAGTCACTGTGTCCTTACTATTTAATTTAGACTGAACTTTCTGAGGGCAGGCGTCAAATCAGCTCAGCCAATTCAACAAAAATACATTGAGTGTTAGGAAGGGTCAGTCATTAGAGAGACTACAAAGCTGAACAAGACATGGTTCCTTCAGAGACTTCCTGATCAGCTTTGGGCCATAGATCCCCAACTTCTGCTCACACATAAAGGACTCAATTTCTACTCATGTAGTATTTTTTATAATAATGTTAAGAGACCCCTGGTCTACCTTTCCTCATTTTTCCTTCTTGATTGATCCCATGGAAATCAGTTTGCTTAGGGACAGAGAGAGGCTGAACACAGCCTCTCACAGTGGCTCTCTTCCAATGCAATTGCACAAATGGGACCCTAGTTCAAGCATAAGGACCAAGGGAAACTACTTCACACATCAGGAGTTTCTTCCAAGATTTTATCCTTCAGTGCCCACATGAGTCCCTCATTTTTTTTAGATATGGATTTTCCTTCCTCACCTCACCCCACCACCATTGTTTCTATAAGAACAATGGGTGAGAACATCTACCTGGAAAAGATGGAAAAGGTCCATGCCTTCAGAGAACCAAGGCCTCCACATAGCTGAGAGGGGCTGAGGAGCATACCAGGGGCCAGACACTGGACACTCATCATATTCAGCCACCTGATAGGGGTAGTGGCCATACCAGAATGAGAACATCCTATAGACCTGAAATACGAGAGGAAAAGGAAATAAACTACTGACAAAGTGAAATCAGTTGAAAAATTTCTCTCAGAGTCTCGTGCCATAGTTCACCGCTCTTGTAATATTTCTCTTCATTACTCCAGAATTCTTCCTGTATTTGTTCCACCATAATCCTTTCCTTACTTTTTTTTTTAAGTAGGCTCCACACCCAGCATGGAGTCCAAGGTGGAACTTGAACTCAAGACCCAAGACCAAGACCTGAGCTGACATCAAGAGTTGAACACTTAACCAACTAAGCCTCCCAGGCACCCTACCCCTTCCCTATCTTTTAAATTTTCATCTCTCTCTTACTTTTTTCTTTTTTTTTTTTTTTTTTTTTTTTTTAAAGATTATTTATTCATGATAGTCACAGAGAGAGAGAGAGAGAGAGGCAGAGACACAGGCAGAGGGAGAAGCAGGCTCCATGCACCGGGAGCCCGACGTGGGATTCGATCCCGGGTCTCCAGGATCGCGCCCTGGGCCAAAGGCAGGCGCCAAACCGCTGCGCCACCCAGGGATCCCCTCTCTCTTACTTTTTTCAATAATATTTCACCCTTATCCCCTATCACACCTTTTCTACCTCTATGTCCACATGAACCATGCCTTTCTCACTATTGTTTTACCTTCACTTCCACACCAGCTTTCCTACCACCTTACAGTGGTACACTATTTCCCTCAGATTTTGTTTCCCACTCCCTGAAATCCATCTTCTATTCTAATTCAATCAAACTGTCTTCTCTGCCAAATCCCTCTTCCCCATCCATTAGCAGACTGCTCACAGAGTTGTTGCTTAGCTCTCTCTCCGGCCTAAGCAGTGAGACACTCTCATCCACAGCCCGGACTGCACACAGCGATCCAGGAGCTGCCTGTAGCTGTAGTTCCACATCTGCTCCTGGAAGCTGCTTGGAAGGTGAGAAGCCAAGGGAAACCTGCAGAAAGGGAAATGATAACTTGTGGATCAGGTCAGCCTGGAGAGGAAGAGAAACCATGTAATCTGGATCATCAGCCAATATGCCCCAACTCCAGGTGTTCAAGACAATTCACTCACTTTTATACTGATTTTTTTTTTTTTTGTAAAGTCTAGCCCTTTTAGAACACACATCTTGTGGTATAATTGGAAAAAGTAAGCAGCATAGCACAGAATAATATAGAAAGTTTAAGAGACAAAAACTAGAAAGAAAGAATAGCCAAATAGAATATACAATTTCCCAGCAGGGACTTCTTCTTTTTTTTCTTTTAAATATTTTATTTATTCATGAGAGACACAGAGAGAGAGGCAGAGACACAGGCAGAGGGAGAAGCAGGCTCCATGCGGGGAGCCTGATGTAGGACTCGATCCCGGGACCCCGGGATCACGCCCTGAGCCAAAGGCAGATGCCCAACCTCTGAGCCACCCAGATGCCTCTCCCAGCAGGACTTCTTTTTTTTTTTTTTTCCCAGCAGGACTTCTTAAAAAGAAGCAGGAGATAGATTTCAGCAAAACATACTGAAAATATAAATACAATAATGACATTAACTTCAATATGATCTTATTTCCCTGCATCTGCCTGATTTCCAACCCCAGCATACACATCTCTATGCCCAGACCTTTTCTTCAGCTTCCTCAACTGCCATTTTACCTGATTGTCAAAACACATCTCTACTGAGAACTGAATTTTGTCAGCTATAATGCCTCCACTGGGAAAAATGGCATAGACCACTAGGGAAGGATCAGGGGCTAGTCTGGAATTGAAGGTCAGTGAGAGGGAGAAGGAGCCTTTCATTCCTGAAAAAGAAAAGAGAATACACAGAGATGAGAATGCACACTTGTCGACCAATAATCTCCAACCACATGCCTGCTCTTCTCATTGGGCCAGCTATAGGCCTTGTAGTACAAGTTACTTCCCATTTTCCTGTCCTCCTGTGGTTATCACTAGTGTCCTGTTCTTGTTGCTTCTTCTTTTGCTTCTAGTATAACAATATTTCCTGGAAGTTCAAAATATCCTTGGTCTTTCAACAGAAACATGAACACTCACCTTCCTTCTCAGAGTTCAGGTGTTTCTGTCCCTCCATCTCCAAGTGCCCTTTCCCTATTAACTAAAAAAAGAAGGGGGAAAAAAAAATCAACAGTACAGAAATGATAGGAGTTTAGACTTGACCCTACTCTGGAGTATCCCTGCCCTCTGTAAGGAGAGGTTCCTTTCATAGCTCCAGTGCCTGGGCCAATACTTCAGGCAGTGTCCATCAGTTTGTCAAATGTCAGATGGTGCCAAGAGTCCTGATGATTCTTCCTCCTGGAGGTCTGCCTGAGAACCACAGGGGTAGATGGGATGAGACAAAGGTCTTACTTAGTACCTTGGGCCCAAATAGAAGAGAAACCACTCTTCACAACAGATAGCTATCTACCAATTCTTGAAGGTCTTCAGGTTTTATTCTTTTGTAATTTTAATAACATTAAGTTACCTAAAATCCATCTTCATTACCTTTTTTCTTATGATCACTTAATTAAAAATTCAACGGAAATGAGTATCCTTTAAACTACCTTGAGCTCTCTGACATTTGAGTCTCTGGAGGAGAAATCCTCTGACTTTCCTTTTCCTTCCTGTTCACTCCCTTGAAACCAAATTCAGTGAAACTTTCTAAGCTGGGCTGTCACCTCAGACTGCTGTCAACAGCTTTATAGCCAGCTCCTCAGACTCCCAGCTGACACTCAGCCCTTTTATACTAATCAGCCTGGCTACTTCTTCTGGGCCTCACCACATCCCTGTCCTGGAAGGTATTGCATGTTCTATCACCCTGACTCCTCATTCTGTTGTGTCAGGCTGATTGTTTCAGCTTGATGAAGACACTGAAATGAGTCAATGGGGAGGAGAAAAATCCTTCAGAAACTTTGAGAGGATGATAAGAGAAGAGAGATTCTGTGCCATCAAACCCAGTATTTACACAAATCTAATTCCTTACTATCACCAAGGTGACCAATAAAGCTGCTTATCTTTACACATTTCCTTCAAGCTACAAGTTATAGCTTTCCACAACAAAGCTGCTATTCATATTAATTTTAACCTTTATCATCTATTTTAAAATATTGACCAATGAAACACCATGAAATTTATTCTGAGTCCCATACCTTCCTCCCTCTCTCCCTCCCTCACCCACCCAGCTCCCAATCAACCCTGGCCAGCAATGTTTTGTCCTTAATTCCTCATTTTATCTTCCCACACAATTTTCCTGTTTAAAATTTCTTTTTTCTCATCTCCCCTCATCCTTTGCACTTACACTGTGCAATATGCTAGCCACTAGCCACAAGTGACTGCTGGAGCCTTTGATATGTGGCTACTATAAAATACATTGAGTTTCAAAGACTTGAAACTCAGCTGAAACAAAAAATGTGAAATATCTATTAATAATTTTGATGTGGATTTCATGATCATATGTTAGGTATATATGATCATTGTTTACTTAAAAATTTTTTTTTAGTTTACTTACTTAAGGAATCTCCATACCCAATATAGGGCTTGAACTCATGACCCCAAGATCAAAAGCCACACATTCCCCCAAATGAGCCAGCCAGGTGCCCCTAAAATATATTTTTAAAATTAGTTTTACATAGGGGTGCCTGGCTGGCTCAGTCAATTAAGTGGCAGACTCTTTTTTTTTTTTTTTTTTTTTTTAAGTGGCAGACTCGTGATTTGGCTCAGATCATGATCTTGGGGTCCTGGGATGGAGTTCCAGGTCAGTCTCCATGCTCAGTGGAGAATCTGCTTGGGATTCTCTCTCTCCCTCTTCCTCTGCCCCTCCCCCTACTTGTGCATATGTCTTCTCACTTTCTCTCATAAATCAATAAATCTTTTTTTTTTTTTTTTTTTTTTTTTTTTTTTTTTTTTTTTTTTTTTTTTTTTTTTTTTCACCTGTATCTTTTCTTTTTTTAGAGATTTCCAAGGGAGGACAAGAAGGGGGGAGGGGAGGGAAACTTTTTGATAACAGTTGTGGTTTTATTTGTGTCCAACGCATCAATAAATGAGTTCAAGCCCGAGCCTGTCTATGCCCTATTTTGACTCGCCCAGCCCTGGGCTGCCTGCCCTGCTCACCTCTCCCATCTTGGGGAGAAGGGGCGGGTACTAGAGGTCACCTGGCTCTAGTGTCTCATCTACGCTGGGTGTGCACATTAGAAGCATGAAGTGGACACGGGAAGTTGTGGGTGACAAGCTCACTTTATAGCATGTTGAAAGTGTAACCACCCTTCTGAGCCCCGACAGATCTGTCAGCTCTGAGAAGCTGCTACTGGTTTGCCTTGTTCTGTTCAGGCATCTGAGGTAAGGAAAGGCTAGAGGAGCACCGTGTCCAGCCTTCACCATGGCAGCAGGCATAGAAACACAGGTAATTTATAAATAGAAGTCCACCTATTAGCTGAAAACAACCACAGGAAGGGGTGAAGACCAGGCCCCACCAGTGTGAGGTCCACTGATTGGACACTGGGTGGGCACTCCTGCCCCCTGGTGGTTGTGGGGAGCAGTGTTTCAGCCTCCAGCGCCCGTAGGCATAGCACCTTGAAGAGGGAGACGCCGAGGGAACAGGAACAGCCAGCCCGAAGCTGCAGGCAGGATCAAATCAGAGGGCTGGAGAGGATCCAGAGAGATCCGGTTTAAACAACTCCCATCACATTACAGATGAGAAAACTGAAACCCAGAGAGGGGGAAAGGCCTTGCAGGGTCCCAAAGCCAGTGGGTGAAGCCCAGCCATCATTCCATCCCATCTCGCCAATGAGGGGGCCAAGGGCTGTGTGCTCCCTGAGCAGGAAGAGGAAGTAAAACAACTGGGACGTTGGGGGTGGGGAAGAGTTAAAGCCCAAAATTACACTTCCCAGGAGGCTGGCTTCTTCCAGCCAAGGAGAGGACAAAAGATCAGGGTGTTGGAGTTGGACTCCAGCACGCATACACATGCGCATGTGTACGTATCTACACGCACATACGTGATGCCCGGACACCTTTCTCTGGAGTCCAGGCTGGTGCCATAAGTGTGAGTGTGTGAGGCTGTGTCTGTCCGTCACTGGCCAGGAAGCCCACAAGTGGGGGACCCCTGTGACAGGAATCAGAGCCTGGACTGGGTACTTCTGCAGGGCAGCTCTGCTTCCTATCCAGGGCAGGTGGTAGGGGACATTGATCCACAACTGCCCCAGATGGCAGCAGGGTAGGTAAGATGAAAGCTGGAAGGGAGGGAGGATTTGGGGGCACTAGCCTAGATTATCGGCACTTCCCAGAGTTGGGAGGGAACAAAAAGTGACCTGAGCCTGGGGCAGCCCAGCTGCCTGGCCTGGGAAGGATAGCTTGCTTAACCCCACCCCTGGAGAACATCTTCCAGAGCCCCAGAAGCCAGAATGAGGCTAGGAAGGTAGAGAAGGGATGGCAGCTCTTCAGCCATCCAAGGAGCCGCTGCCCTTGTTCTTGCGGCTGAGAGGGAAAGCAGACTTGCTCTGAGGTTGGGTCATCTTGCTGGCCAGGTAGACGAAGGGCTCCAGCAGAGAGCGGCGGTCGGCCACAGACACCTCCCACAGCTTCACCTTCTCGGACTTGGCCCAGTGCTGAGCCACGTCTGGGTCTACACGCCGCTGCTCCTGTAGGTCACACTTGTTGCCAAGGACCACGATGGTGACCTCCTTCTTGTCCTTGGACTTGTCGATCTCCTTCTTGAGCAGCTCCACACGCTGAAAGGACTCTCGGCTGTCCGTACTGTAGACCAGGACATAGCCGTCAGTGCAGGAGAAGCAGTGCCGAGGCAGCTCAGCCCCATCTCGGAGCCCCCGGGTGTCATAGAAACGCACTTGCTCCCGCACCCCCCGGTCGGTCTCAATGGAGCCCACGTAGATGTCTTCCTGGGTCTCAATCATCTCAGAACCTACTACATGGTTCCCATACAGAAGCTGCTCCAGGATGGAAGTTTTACCCACAGATGCTTGGCCACACACGACCACCTTGCAGCTCTTCCCCATGCTTAGCCTTCAGCCTCCCGGAGCCCTCGCAGCTCCCGGGCCGGGCCCCGCCAGGCGCACCGGGACCAGGGAGGCGCCGCACAGCCACAAGCGCTCGGCCGCTCCCGGGTCCTTCCAGGCTCCGACTGGCCCCGCCCCAATAAATCTTTTTAAATAAATAGATTAAATTAGTTTTACCTATTCTTTTAATTTTTTAAATATGGCTTCTAAGCATTTTGAAATTACCTATGTGACTTGCATTACATCTCTAGACAGTCTATTCACCCTCTCCAGCTCACTCTCCTCATTTCCTTTCCTTCCCTAGTGCAATTTCACCAGCCCTCATTTCCCTGTCTCACATAGTAGGAGAAGATGATTTCCTGGTCAGGGTTTGCATCAGCTGGATCAATGTAATAGTCCACCAGCACTTCCTGGGGCTGGCTACATGCCAAGAGTCCACTTAGCGGGTGGATGCCAAGGAAGCTCTGAGTTGTGTTGTAGAAGGCCTGCAGGTGCAGATAATCATTTTGGTAGTAATGAGGCCTCTCTCCTGGATTATATACCAAATCTTCCATTTGGAATCTGGCCTAAGAAAAGAGAGATAGAAAAAGGCTTTTAACATATACCCCAACCATATTAAGCCCATGGACTTGTTATGGTTTTTAAACAGATCCCTCTCAATCAAATCTTCATTGCCTAAGAATGGCATGTAGATATTTTACAATAGGTCCAACCAAGGATGGTTGAGAAACTCCTCACGGCAGCATTTTGGTATATAGTGGAGTGACATAAGGGCTGAATTATAGCTATGAAGTAAGGGGCAATTATGGATGATAAACCTTCATGGACTGATGCAGAGGATATAGATAAGCATGGCTAAGATTACACAGAAATTAAAGAATACAACCTATGGATAATAAAACTAGGCATAAAAGACAACAAGATTATTATAACTTAGAGGTAGTTATTTCTAAGTAGAGTGAGAGCCTCGTGTAAAGAACTAAATTAGCCACAACACAAATTGTATGTGTTTGCTTAAGTAGTATGGCTGAATGATGGCATTAACAGCACAATTCCTCCCTCCTTGGATTAATGTCCTTTATCATATAATCTTACAATGAATGCCCTGTTAGCCTACCTGCCAGCCCACCACGTGACTTGCTGGGAATGGGATGTGAGCATAAGCAAGCTAAGTAGAGGCCTAGAAAAACCCTTGGGGAGTACACTTTTACTCCTATATCTCACTGTTGCCATAAGAATATACTCAGGACAGGGATGCCTGGGTAGCTCAGTGGTTGAGTATCTGCCTTCAGCTCAGGGCATGATCCCTGGTCCTGGGATCGAGTCCTACATCAGGTTCCCTGCAAAAAGCCTGCTTCTCCCTCTGCCAATGTCTGCCTCTCTCTCTCTCTCTCTGTTCTCATGAATAAATATATAAATAAAATCTTTAAAATACATATATATATATACACCCAGGACAGCTTGCCAGAGCATGGGAGACTGGCCTTCAGTCAGTTGATCCACACACATGTAAGAAAGCCCACCAAGATAAGCAGAGTGGCCTGACTACCCCAGATGCATGAGCAATAAATGCTTGTTGTATCATACTAAAGTTTTGTAGTTGTTTGTTGAGCAGCATTGTGTCACAGTCAATAACCGATGTTAGTAGCCTTCCCTATAAGTTGTCCAAAACCTAGAGTTTTCTTCTTTGTCATTTTTTTTAAGATTTATTTTTTTTATTTTTTTATTTTATTTATTTATGATAGTCACAGAGAGAGAGAGAGAGAGGCAGAGACACAGGCAGAGGGAGAAGCAGGCTCCATGCACCGGGAGCCCGATGTGGGATTCGATCCTGGGTCTCCAGGATCGCACCCTGGGCCAAAGGCAGGCGCCGAACCACTGCGCCACCCAGAGATCCCTAAGATTTATTTATTTATTGATGAGAGACACACAGAAAGAGAGGCAGAGGCATAGGCAGAGGGAGAAGCAGGCTCCTCACAGGGAGCCCGATGTGGGACTTGACCCAGGATCATGCCCTCAGCCAAAGGCAGATGCTCAACTGATGAGCCACCCAGGCATCCCTTTTTTGTCATAGTTATGAGTAATAGACTGGGGCAGGTGGGCGGAGGAAGATAGAAGGAGGAAAATGACTTTGAATTATTTTTCCCTCCTTACTCTGATTTTAAATATAGGATCAAATAGATGGGGATATGTTGTAAGATAAGTTAGTAGAAATAACAATTTTTATCTGAAGGGTCATTTATTAGATTGACATTAAAAAAAAAAAAAACCTGGGCACCCTGGTGGCTCAGTCGGTTGTGCACACCGACTTGGTTTTGGCTCAGGTCAGGATCTTGAGGTACTGGAATTGTGCCTGGTGTTGGGCTCTGTGCTCTGTGCTCCATCCTCAGCGGGTAATCTGCTTGAGACTCTCTCTCCCTCTCCCTCTGCCCTTCCCCGTCTCATAAATAAATAAATAAAATAAAATAACACATAAATAAACAAATCCTTTTGTCAGCTGGGAAGCAGGACTGGTAAGTGATGGAGATGAAATTACAAAAGAGGGAGGAGGGGAGAGAAACAAGAAACGTCTGAAGTTTTCCCTAAGGAAAGCCTTACCTCCAGAGAAATATCTCTCCCATTCCAATTTACTGTATCCAGCTTGAAGGGAGCAAGGCCATCATTGTCAGTTGTTAGGGTCTGGTTGATGGTTCCATTTATGCCATTAATCACCAAAAATACTGGATGATTCTTGAGAAGGGAGCCATCATGGCCCCTAACTCTTACCTGGGCATAAAGATTATCAGGGCATTAGAGAGTTAGATTTGGAGTAGGTGCAAGTATAAAGTAAAGTGAGGTGATAAAAGAAACTCAAAGAATACATTTCAGGAAAGAGCCCAGAAACAGGTAAATGTGATTCAAACATTGGAAACTAACATCTATGAAGAAGGGAGAACAAATAGAAATAGCTCAGCCTGGATATTTGCCATGTAGCTAATGAAACTCTAGGACCCTTGATTTACACAGGCCCCTTCCAAGGCTCTCTGTACATTATTTTGCTTTAATTTTTTAAAACAGAGTCCCCTTTTACTCCCAAATTGTATAATCCTTAGGCCCTAAGAAAATGTGGATCACTCTTGGTCTAGAGAAAAAATGACTAAGGATGGATCTAAATGTATCTAAAAATATACAAGGTTATTCTGTGGAGCAGTTATTTGGAAGTTAAAAAATATAAGCTGAAGAGAGGGATAGATTTTTTAAGTATCAGAAAGAAGACAGGCGAGGCACCTGGCTGGCTCAGTCAGTAGAGCATGCACCTCATCTGGGGGTCATGAGTTCAAGCCCTACATTGGGCATAGAGATTACTTAAATAAATGTTTTTTTAAAAAGAAAGAAAGAAGACACTAAAAAAATTTTAAGTCTCTGAAAAAACAGTTTAAGGAGCTGTAAATGGTGGGTGCCTAGGTGGCTCAGTCAATTAAGCGTCTGTTTTTGACTCAGGTCATGATCTTGGAGCCCTGGTATCAAGCCCCATGTGGGGTTTCCTGTTAAGCAGGGAGTCTGCTTTGCCCTCCCCCTCTACCCTTCCCCCATCCCCACTCATTTTCTTTCTCTCTCTCTCTCTGTCTCAAATAAATAAATAAATTTTTTTAAATGGAGCTATAAATGGCTCTCTGTTGAGGAAAATTTAACATTAATCTTGCTTAGATGAGGAGCCACACTAGATGGATAGATACCTTCCTTGCAGGTCTAAAATTCAGATTGATTGGTTGATTGATTTTTAAGATTTTATTTATTCCTGAGACACACAGAGAGAGGCAGAGACATAGGCAGAGGGAGAAGCGGACTCCTCGCAGGAGCCTGATGTGAGACTCAAACCTGGGACTCCGGAATCACACCCTGATCCAAAGGCAGACACTCAACCACTGAGGCACCCAGGAGTCCCAAATTCAAAAACTTAAACATTAGAATATGAGCCCCTGGCATTGGGAAAGGCAATAACGTCACATTAATATTCAAAACACATCTCATGAGATTAAGGGCAGCACAGCCTAAGGAATTTAGAGTATATACTCTGTATGCAAGCTGCCTGGGTTTGATCTTAATTGCCACTTACCAGCTGTATAACTTCTGGAAAATCACTTAACTTCTCTGTGCCTCAGTCTCTTCATCTGTAAAATGAGGCTAATAGTAGTGTCTACCTCATTGGATTCTATTTTTTTTTAATTATTTATTTATTTATGATAGTCACACAGAGAGAGAGAGAGAGAGGCAGAGACACAGGCAGAGGGAGAAGCAGGCTCCATGCACCGGGAGCCCAACGCGGGATTCAATCCCAGGTCTCCAGGATTGCGCCCTGGGCCAAAGGCAGGCGCCAAACCGCTGCGCCACTCAGGGATCCCTACCTCATTGGATTCTAATAAAGATTAAATAAGTAAATGTGTAAAGTACTAAAAACAATGCTAAATTAGACATTATTATATGTCTACAGGAAGAAGGCAACAGTGGATGGTAAAGCATTTTTTTGTGTAGACCAAATTTTAACATACCTTCCCACTGAAGGGAAAATTGGGGTAATAAAAATTTTTGGTGTCTTCAAAGGTTATTGATCCCATTTGTGAAGAAATGTAGATATCCCGAGTAGTATTGGCCTCTACTCCTGCAGAGGGAAACAGACATAGACAACCTAAATACCTGATATCCTCATCTTCATGTTTAACATAAAATCCCTGAAAGGATGGTGCTACTGGAAATATAAAGCTGAACATATTTCTGGCCAAAGATCCAAACAAACTCCTCCTCCTCAAACTTTTGGGGAAATAGGTAATGGATGACAGATTGGAATCTAGCATTTTCCTTTGACTATGAACTATGAACAGTCATTTCCAAACACTAATGAGGGTAAGTCTTAAATCCTCTGAGTAAGTCTGGAATAGCCCTTCTCCTTTCTCTTTTCTTAATGAACCAAGGAATATCCCACTTACCTGTTCCTTCTTCCACCACAATAGCCACAATATTGATGCTGTGGCTGTACATATACCCAGTGAGGTTGAAGGTAGACATGTCCACAGAAGCTGAGAAGCATCCTGCTTTGTCAGTCTAGAGACGCAATCAGGGAGAGAGAAAGAGGATGAATAACCTAACTTTTACTCTCATTTCATAATGTACCATAGAAATTCTCCCCCCCCCCCAAAGATCTTATTTATTCATGAGAGACATTGAGAGAGGCAAAGACATGGGCAGATGGAGTGGTGGGCTCCTTGCAGGGAGCCCGAAGTTGGATTCGATCCCAGGACCCCGGGATCATGACCTGGGTTGAAGGCAGACGCTCAACCACTGACCACCCAGGCATCCCTAAGAAAGAAATTCTTATCTCCATGCTCTAGTCTCTCCACCTTTAAAACAGAAAAACTCAACTATAACATAGTCTACAACTGCATATATACAATCATGAATAACTTTGAAGGTCCAAGATATGAAAGGGGGCAAAGAACCAACTGCAGGGAAGGAAAATCGTACCTTCCAAGGATTTAGGTTAATTTCTTGAGTCTGTGATAGAATTCTAAAAAAATTCATCTGTTTAGAATAAAGAAGACTTCTCTGTTCTTTGGAACTAGGGCAATAAGGGGCACCTGGTTGACTCAGTGGTTGAGCGTCTGCTTTTGGCTCAGGTCATGATCTCAGGGTCCTGGGACTAAGTCCCACATCCGGCTCCCTGCAGGGAGCCTGCTTCTCCCTCTGCCTATGTCTCTGCCTCTCTGTGTCTCTCATGAATGAATAAATAAAATCTTTAAAAAGAAAAAAAAAAGGAAAAAGGAACTAGGGCAATAATTGTGTGAAATGATTTCTACTTTGGGTTTTTTACCACCTTTTTTTTTTTTTACCATTTTTTAATTCTTTTTTCTTTTTAAAATTTTTATTTAAATTCCTGTTAGTTAACATATTAGTTTCAGTAGTAGAATTTTGTGATTCATCACTTATATATAACATCCAGTGCTCATCACGAGTGCCTTCCTTAATGCCCACCACCCAGTTACTCCATTCCCCCACTCCTCTTCCAGCAACCGTCAGTTTGTTCTCTAGAGTTAAAAGCTTCTCTTTTTACCCCCATGTTCATCTGTTTCATTTCTTAAATTCCTTTCTTGATTTTTTTATACAAGTGCTTAGCTACCCATTAGGACATACGAATAAGCTTCTTTTCCACAACCCATTTACTCACCTGTCCAGAAAGGTTTGTGCATCTGTCAGGTAGCTGTTGCTGTTCTGGCTCTGGAAAATGGTAGCTATATGGCTTTTGACACACTGATACCTGTGCTGTCCCTAGCATGGGCTTTCCGTAGGTGTACCTAACCCAGAAAAGCATGAGAAGTCAGAGTTGGGAGATTCCACTTAAGATCCAACCCTCCTTTTCCTAACCACCACTTTCCCTTCTTTTCTATACCCTAACTTCTGAAAGAAATGACAGTCCTTCACTAGTCTTGCTCACATCCCTGCCTCACTCAAAGCCTTACGATATTGCCACTACACAATAAGTACCATCTGAAGGACAGAGATAGTGTCTTTCTTTCTCCTTACTACTATTTCTCCATAGGATTCAATATTGTGTTCTGCATAAGGTAGACACTAAGTCAATAATGCTGACTGAGCGAGCAGGGGACAGTAAGAGCAGACAGGGGGTCCCTGGGTGGCTCAGTCGGTTAGGCATCTGCCTTGGCTCAAGTCAAGATCCCAGGGTCCTGGGATGGAGCCCTGTGTCCAGCTCCCTGCTCCATGGGGAGCCTGCTTCTCCCTCTCCTTCTGCCACTCCCCCTGCTTGTGTTTGCTCTCTGTCAAATAAATAAAATCTTAAAAAAAAAAAAAAAAAAGTAAGTAAGTAAGGGCAGAAACACAATTAGAAAATGTATTCTTGGAGAAGTCATGATTCTGGACCACATAAAATATCTCAAGTCTTAACCACTGCACCCATAATCTCTTTCCTCAAAACATTGCCTTGTCACTCTTCTCAATAAAGCTTTAATCTCCACCAGAGCCAGAGCTTTACTCTTACCTACAACAAATCTTGACTAAGAAGGATTCTTCCACTGTTGATAACTGCTTGGGCTCCACCACATCCACCTTAAACTTAGGCAACACTAGAGAGGGTGGAAACCGAAATGGGAAAGAAATAGGAAGAGGATTTGACCATATAGGGACTGGGCAGAGGGATATAAAAACAGTCAAAATTAAATTAATTAAATTAAGGGGGGATTATTAAGGTAAAATGCTCCTACTAAAGTTATTAGCTGGTTTAGCATGGATTCAATATGAATTAAAAAATCCCTCCCATAGTAGATTTATTTTACCTCTGCTGATTTGGGGACAAGATTATGTCCCACCTTTTGACCTGCTAATTCTCCCACCTACCATATTCTTCCACACTGAAGGTGCCAAAGGCCATGCCCCCAGCCACTGCTACCATATAGGTTCCCAGCATTGCCTCTGGTGCCAGTTGGAAGGATAGGTCTGCAATGCCTTGCTGAGGTACCACTTCCAGCCACTGTGCAATCCTGTTGCTATTTGGATCCTGTGGTCATTAGAAAGAAACTCATGATGTACCTGCCTGTTTCTCACTCTGCACTGCAAAACGCAGGTAAAGATGCAAAGCACAGGTAAAGAATCCCACTCCGTGTTCATGCCCCCCATGGTTTGTGCCCAGGAAGAGCTCCCTGTTGCATTTATAATTTATTACTAAATGAGGGCAGCCCCAGTGGCTCAGCCATTTAGTGCCGCCTTCAGCCCAGGGTATGATCCTGGAAATCCAGGATCAAGTCCCACGTCAGGCTCCCTGCAGGGAGTCTGCTTCTCCCTCTGCCTGTGTCTCTGCCTCTCTCTCTCTCTCTGTGTGCCTCTCATGAATAAATAAATAAAATCTTTAAAAAAATTATTTATTACTAAAGGAAATAAATTTTCCTATAGTTCCGATCCCATTTGGGACAAAAAGCATCCTTGTATTCAAATAATCAGACGGAGTCCTCAAAGGTGTTATTGTCAATTTCAGAAAGTGAGCTTTAGGATGTCCTTTACAAAGAGTATTTGTTTTTCCTACCTATTTAGGGGCAATGCTGAGGGAGTTTATTGTATCTAAGATACTTGAAAGATGGTTTAATAGAACAGGGGAGAGGTTGCTGTGGCCTATTCACCCTTCTAGTCCCTCTCCTTCTTAGCACTTCCTACAGGTATTCCTGCCCTATTCAACTGTTGAGTGTCTATGACAATAGCTCTTAGAATAAGAGGAGTACTGAACCAAGCCTGGTATTCTTATCTCAGCAGTTCAGGACTGAGAGGGTGGGGGGCACACAGGCAGGAAAACAGGCATGGCTTGGGTACAACTCCGGGTGCTTTGTACTGGGGCAGAGTCTTGGGCTCTGGGCCAAGATCTCAGAGCTGTTTCTGGCTTCAAGGTTTAGCACCAAATTCATTTCCCCTTTTCCACAACTGACAGGGAAAAAAAAGGAAACTTCTACTTACCTGCAGTTCCACCATGGAGTACTGAAAAGGAAAATCAGATAAGGTGAGTTAAAGCTGGGGCAGTGTTAAGAATAAGCTGAAAGCAAAAAGTTCACAAGGGCCTCTTTCTTTTCTTTTTTTTTAATTAATTAATTAATTAATTTATGATAGTCACAGAGAGAGAAAGAGGCAGAGACATAGGCAGAGGGAGAAGCAGGCTCCATGCACCGGGAGCCCGACGATGTGGGACTCAATCCCGGGTCTCCAGGATCGCGCCCTGGGCCAAAGGCAGGCGCCAAACCGCTGCGCCACCCAGGGATCCCCCAAGGGTCTCTTTCTTTCTCTGTTATTCACTTCTTTCTTCCTAAATGACTCTTTTGTGCCCTCATACAGGTAACATTGGAACAAACGTTTATTAGCTAAGGGAGGAGGGGGAAGAGATTTCCTCAAAGGGATTGCCAGTCTCCAGAAAATATGAAGAAATGAGGCTTCCGACCCTTCAGCATCTTTTAGTGCTCCAGGACCGAGCTCTACCACAACATGCCTTAAAAGAAAGTATTAACATCTGGAGGCTTCCCGACGTTTAAACCTCTTCTTGGGAGCCAACTATTTCCTTGTCTCCTCCTCTGCTATCTGAATGCCACTGGTAGCATCATAAATTTAATTTCTAAAAAAAAATTTGTTTAAAAGAGTTCCATCAAAGGACTTCAAGTAGATGGATGCTAAAACCACACAGTTAGTGGTGAATAGGTTATTGGGCTAGGTGCCAAAGTGTCACCAAAATTACTTGCTAATTAGAAAAAAAGAAGACAGGAGTACCCGGCTGGCTCAGTCAGTAGAGCATGTGACTCTTGATCTCGAGGTTGTGAGTCCAAGCCCCATGTTGGGCATAGAACTAAAAAATGTTTAAAAAGGGATCCCTGGGTGGCGCAGCGGTTTGGCGCCTGCCTTTGGCCCAGGGTGCTATCCTGGAGACCCGGGATCGAATCCCACGTCGGGCTCCCGGTGCATGGAGCCTGCTTCTCCCTCTGCCTGTGTCTCTGCCTCTCTCTCTCTCTCTCTCTGTGTGTGACTATCATAAAAAAAAAATAATAAATAAAAAAAAAATGTTTAAAAAGAAGACATTCGGGGCAGCCTGGGTGGCTCAGCGATTTAGCGCCTCCCTCAGTCCAGGTAGTGATCCTGGAGCCCCTGGATCGAATCCCACGTCAGGCTCCCCACAAGGAGCCTGCTTCTCCCTCTGCCTATGTCTCTGTCTCTCTCTCTCTGTGTCTCTCATGAATAAATAAATAAAATCTTAAAAGAAGAAGAAGAAGAAGAAGAAGAAGAAGAAGAAGAAGAAGAAGAAGAAGAAGAAGAAGAAGAAGAAGAAGAAGAAGACATTCCTTTACACTGGAGAAATTAGGCTGTCACCACCTTGAGCAAGTAATCAAACTCACCATCACTAATAATGGGACAACCTGACATTATGGGTCTCTTGAAGAATACATTGGAGGTTCACAGCATTACCTAATAAATATTTTTGCTGAATATGTTTAGCTTAAATCTAATTAAGACCTCAGAACTACTTCCAGAAGATAGGAGAACAAGTTCAACTACACAAGAAAGTAATAAATCAGACAAATCAACAATGTTGAATATAAGACAACTAGGCTTCCTCAAAAGTCTACAAGTCATTTAGCCTGATCACTTTCTCTCCCTCTCTCTCTCTTTAAAAAAAGAGAAGTAAATAATGAGAAAATAAGATTACTTTAAATTAAGAGAAATTTAAAAGACCTAATCAAATGTAATGCATGAATTTGGGCAGATCCTAGTTTGAAAAAAAAAAAAAAAACTGTAAAAAAAAAGAAAAAACTGTAAAGTCATTTTTAAAAATGATTTAAGGCTAGGTATTAAATGATGTTAAATGATTATTTTTAATTTTCTTAGGTTTGAAAATGATATCATGATTATTTAAGATGTATTTGTTTAAGACTTTAATTTTAAGTAATCTCTACACCCATCATATAGCTCAAACTCACACTCCTGAGATCAAGATCATACCCTCCACCCACTGAGCCACAGGCATCCCTAAGATGTACTTTTAAAAAGATTCAGGCTGGGATCCCTGGGTGGTGAGCGGTTTAGCGCCTGCTTTTGGCCCAGGGTGCAATCCTGGAGACCTGGGATCGAATCCCACGTCAGGCTCCCAGTGCATGGAGCCTGCTTCTCCCTTTGCCTATGTCTCTGCCTCTCTCTCTCTCTCTCTGTGTGACTATCATAAAAAAAAAAAAAAAAAAAAAAAGATTCATGCTAAAATGTTCAGGAGTAACATGTAAAGATGTCTGCAACTTACTTTTATTTTTTTTATATGTGTTATTTATTTGAGAGAGAGAGAGAGAGAGAGCACAGCAGGGAAAGGGGCAGAAAAAGAGGGAGGAAATCTCAAGCAGACTCCACGCTAAGCATGGAGCCCAAAGCAGGGCTCGATATCACAACCCTGAGACCTGACCTGAGCCAAAATCAAGAGTCAGACACTTAACCCACTGGGTGGCTCAGTTAAGGGAGAGGCAAAAAAAATTTCTTGTGTATTCTGGCTCTTGATTGCCTCCAGCTCAAAATAATCCACATGGCAAAGTTGTGCATTTTGGGCTGGCACATTCTGCTGCCTTTTAGGATCAAGGGGGAGACAAAACTTTCACAAACTGGAGATATACTGACAATAAGGAGACAGAAATAAGACCACTATGGATTGCTAAAAGTTACAGAAAAAGAACACTTCTCAGATGACAAAGTACTCTTCTCACAGAGTCAAGAAGCAGGGGAGGACACCAATTACCCAGAAGTAGGCTCTGGAAAAAAACAAGAGTTCAACAATGCTAGGAAGAGAGCATTTTCAACTGTAAGCAGGCTGAGATTTCTGAGTAAATGGTTGTAGCAACCAAATTAGATGGGCTCAGTTAATCTAACATGTATTTCAGTTGCCTAAGGATAAAATATTGTGTTCTGTAACCTCACAATTTTTCTCCTCGGTTCCTTAGTAAAATTCCTTTAGTTTATTTCAGGATTTCAAATTGGAATTTCAAATTTTCAGTGTTTTAAATTGGAACTTGGAGTGGGTGCTGGCTAAAGAAGTGGCATGAGGAGAAAGGAGTAATTTTACAACAGAAATAGAGAATAATGATGGAAATCAGAACAATCATCAGTAATGGGGTCTAATTTGAGCAGAGGAAAAATAGTGTAACAAGGGTAACTAATGAGATCCACGTTCAGGGAGCAGTAGTCTAAAATAACACTAAACTGTGGTCATGCTCCGCCCTAGTGCTTCCTCCTTTCAGCTCTGGGATTAACAGTCTGTTGAGAAATAAGTAGGCAATAGTAAACCAGATTGATAAAGAAAGCACACAGGTGATAGGAAGGAGCAACTAAAAAGAATTCTAAATTGGGGAAGAAGGTAGTGGTGGAGGAAGCTACTAATCAATAAGCTGATCGCTTCACTGTCTGTAGGGAAAGGAAAGAGCTCTGAGAACATGGAGATGGAAATAAAAATAATGCTTGCCCTATCATTATCTTTAAAAGCTTCATGACACAGCATGTATCACGGGCTGTGACCCAAAGAGAAAGAAGGAAACAGGGATCTCCGAGAGGTAAGTATTTCATAAAAGTAAAAATGACACAAACCCTAAACTGAGATTAAACGTATTGTAATGCTTATGATCCTAGGGATTGAGTTATTCAAGGAACATTTAAGTAATTGCCAAACGTTACCACATTTTTACCTTTGGCACATAATGTAGTCTTAAGAGAATTGCCTACTTTATCAAACACCTTGCCTTGTAGTAAAAAAAAAAGATGGGTCAGGGAGAGGTGCCTGTGTGGCTCAGTCAGTTAAACATCTGCTTTCTGCTCAGGTCATGATCCCAGGGTCTTGGGATCAAGCCCTGCATCCTGCTCCCTGCTCTACTGCTCTGGGAGAGCCTGTTTCTCCCTCTTCCTCTGCTGCCATTCCCCCTGCTTGTTCTCTCCCTCTCTCTCTGTCAAATAAATTTTAAGAAGGAAAAAAAGATGGTAGGGATGGATATTCTTATTTCTTCTTCTTCTTTTTTTTTTTTTTTAAGATTTATTTATTCATGAGAGACACAGAGGGAGGGGGCAGAGACACAGGCAGAGGGAGAAGCAGGCTCCATGCAGGGAGCCCCACTCGGAATTCGAACCCAGGTCTCCAGGTTCACACCCTGGACTGAAGGCGGCGCTAAACTGCTGAACCACCCGGGCTGCCCTTATTTCTTCTTTTTGTTAAACATACTCCTGAATTATTTCTAGTATCTGAACTGCAAAGCCATGTGGTGTCATTCCTGGAGAGAAAGCCTTCAAGTTTGTAAAAATCCTTTTAATAAAACAACAGTGGAGGGGCACCTGGGCGGCTCTGTCAGTTAAGCATCTGTCTTGGGCTCAGGTCATGATCCAGGGTCCTGGGACTGAGTCCCTAATTGCACTCCCTGCCCTGCGGGGACTCTGCTTTTCCTTCTTCCCCTGCCTGTGTGTGCACGTGCTCTCTCTCTCTCTCTCTCTCTCTGTCAAGTAAATAAATAAAATATTTTTTAAAATAAATAAAATGACAATGGATATGAGCATCTCTCAGGAATGTTAACCTAATTGATGTTCTCAGCTATCAACCTGAGAACTGGACACCTCTGTCTGTTTTTAGGAGCAAGGACAAGGAGGGTTTAGACTTTACCCTGAGGCTAGCACAAACATTCTGCATCTCAGAGGACTTTACCTCATCACACTGTTAAAAGAATCTCTTCTTTTGCCTACTCTAGTACTCTCAGGCTGTCCTAGTCCTCTCTCTTTCACTCTTCCCAACTTAATTCTTACCTTGTCATTCACTGGAACAAAGCTGCTGTTCAGGGTGACAATGCGGAAGTGCACTAGGACAGAACAGACATCATTAACAAAGGGGATTTCCCCCTCTCCGAATCTTTCTTCCACCCTTTTCTACTTCCCCACACACACTTCTGAGTCAGCAAAACCCCATCAGGCTTAACTTTAAAAAAAAAAAAAAACTTAGTCTGAAAGAGAGATCAAAGCCCCCAAAGGGTCTCTCTTCAAGGCTCCTGACTTGGAAATGTTAGAATGGAATGCCCTTCTAATAAGGAAGAAGGCACAAAGTACAAATAAGAGGGGCTCAAGCCACATGCCCTTGATGCTTTCATATTCATATACAAGCAGCTTGCTCTAAGACCAGCAGCCCAGTTAAACTTGCCAAATTCCAGCCCAGGAAAAATGTGTACTTTTGTTTCGGATACACACACACTAGCAACTCTACCCACTAACTCCTGCTTATGTAACACAGCGTGTATACAACATCTGTGACCCTTCATCCTTGCAGACCTTTGTCCCTGCTGCCTGTCCCGTAGACCTACCACCAAACCACAAAGCTCCTCTTTCTGAATATGTGCAGTGGTTTGCCTTGTCTTGTCTAATCCCATATGTGTGTCTCTTACCTTCCTGCCCTGGGCTGTAGATAGGTTTGTCCGTTTGTATAAAGATGCCATTCCCCTCCCTCTCAATTAGAACTGTTTTCTTCTCCTCAAAGCTGATATTATTTCCAGTCCCGGACACCCAGACTGTAGCAACTTCTTCTGTGCCACCAGCAGGAGGTGGTACCTGGACAAGAGAAGGGAGCTCTGTAGATTAGGATATTGAGAATGGAATCAACTGAGTTAGATGGGAGTCGCAAGGGTAGGGCCATAAAACAAATTGCCAGGAAGAAGAAGGGAAACAGTATTTAGAGGTTAAAGTCAAAAGCTAAAAAAAGAAATCCAAGGTCAAGGAAATCGTGAATAAATTATAGCCAGGAGTTGAGTTTAAGTTTAGGGGAGACAGGTTTAAAAACCGTGGCAGAAGTAAAATAATGGAAATCATACTTAAAGTTAGATTGCCTATGTCCCTAGGAAGGAGGATAAGAAGGAAGGAAGCAGAGCTGGGGTTGAATGTGTGCTTACCGGAAAGGAAGTGCAGCGTAAGAGCCTCTTCTTCAATCCAGAGGTTTCTAGCAACTTCTGAGTCTTATCCTTGGTCTCCAGGGTAATAGTGAATTTTAAATCATGGGACCCAGGGCTCAGATCCAAACAAACTTTCTGGGTAGAGGGGAAGTTAAGCCTGGCTGGTAATGTCACCAGGTAGTTTCTATTAAGGACGCAAAAGAATTTCAGGGCAATAATGATTCATTCAATGAAAAGTTAAGCCTTCTCCTAAGCACTCAGCATATAGCAGTGAATTAAACAGACTGCTTCTGCCTCTGTGAACCTTATTTTCTATAATGGAGAAACAGACAAATAACAAATAACTCAGTATACATACAGCCTTAAACCAACCATATTTAGGAGGCCATCACTGAGAACCTACACCTAGGGACCAAAAAGGAAATTAATTCTGTTACAGAGACCAGAGTATGAGGAGTCTACTATATTTTAACGTTATCTTTTTTTTTTTTTTTTTTAACATTATCTTTCTTAAAGCTTCCTTTTGGTACCTCTGCTTTTCTCTCTGGATAAAGGAGAAATGGATCCAAAGAAGGTACAGATGAGGAGGAAATTAAATCAGAGGTTATCAGTTCTCTCCCATATTTACACTTGAGAAAAATAGACAAAGAAACCACCTGCCCTGGGCAGCCTGGGTGGCTCAGCGGTTTGGTGCAGCCTTTAGCCCAGGGTGTGATCCTGGAGACCCGGGATTGAGTCCCATGTCGGGCTCCCTGCATGGAGCCTGCTTCTCCCTCTGCCTGTGTCTCTGCCCCCCCCCCCTCTCTCTCTCTGTGTCTCTCATGAATAAATAAGTAAAATCTGAAAGAAAAAAAAAAAAAAAGAAGGCCACCTGCCCTCTGCCTTCAGTCAACTCTGATACCAAACACTTACGGGAGATATTTTTCTGCAATGGCTGGTGATAGGGTCAATATTCCTAGAAGGAGTTGAGCCCACATCCTTGTGGGTGAACTTCCTCAAGAGCAGGAACCAGAAGTCTGCATCCATGCTATAACATATATACAACCCCACAGGAGCTTTGATTAAAGCTACAGCCAATCACCTATTAGAGCCTCAGGCTAGGGTGGTAACCCTAGGTAGGACTTCTGTTCACTTCCTCAAATTTATTTCTCCCTGATACATTCATACTGGCTCAGCCAGTCCTTAATACCTATTCTGGGGAAAACTCAGGGCTGAGTATTCACAGTGGAAATCTCTCAGAACAAATTTTGGACTCCTCCCTTTTTTTCTGGTTTCATTCCAAATTTCCATCCACACTTGATCTTTGTTCTCTTTTTATTATTCTATTAAGACATACTTGGGAACACAGATATAGGAACAGTATCAATAGAAAAGCAGTATATATCTAGTTGGGAATTTAAAAAATTAATAATACTCAGTATTTGAGTGACTATATAGAAATAAGGGACATATATACTCCTTACAAAAGTATAAATGGAAAACTTTTCTGAAGGCAATTTCACACACGTCAAAACCCTTTTCAATTTCTATGACCCAGCAACTCCTGTTTTGGAAATGTTTCTTAATGGGGAGAGAGAGCCTGAATATATGCAAAAGATCTATCTACTCTAAGCTTCTTCACTGTATTCTTTATAATGGCAAGACTTGAATGCTACCTTCAATATGAATTTGTGAGGATACTTTCTGGAACAATAATCAACCCAAATCAAACCAACTTAAACAAAAAAGAATTTTTGGTAACTAGGTGGATCAGACATGAAGAATTGAAGGAACCAGAGAAAATGGAAATGTTATGGCCTGAAATTAGGCATTGACACTGCCAAGACTCATTTCTCTCAATCTTTCAGTCCCCTTGCACACAGGATTTCCATCAAGTAGTGGAGGAGAGGGAGCTGGGAATCCTTCCAGCTCTATGATCCCAAGAGACAGAAATTTCTTATCCAACTCAGAGAAATGTCTGAGAAGGATTTTGTTCCTCCTTTACTCACATGTTCACTTCTGAATTGATCATTGTAGCCAAGATACTACAACAGAGAGGACCTGGGTCATTCTTATCACCCAGAGGCCAGTACAATAAAGTCCTACGTTTGGCAACCCCAAAAAGACACATGAATTGGACATGGGGGTTCTCTAAAGGAAGGAGTCCACTGCTATAGTAAGTATATTGGGATAAAATTCTGAGAAAATCAAATGTTAGGTCTGTTACAATGCCCAATAATATAAATTTGGTTGAAGATTTTGCTATATTAATATCAAGCAATAATACACAGCCATTAAAAATAATATTTCCATGACAAGGGGAATTGTTTGCAATACTAATTGAATGGCAGGGTGGGAAAGAGGGAATATGATACAAAACAATATGTAGGGAAAAAACAAAACAAAACAATATGTAGGAAGTTCCACTTCCACTTAGGATGTAAAAAAAAAACTGGAAAGAGCATTTTTCCATCCCTGATAGTGAGAAAAAGATAGATAAGCTGCAAAATTGTAACTCTTTTTTTTAAGGTTTTATTTATTTATTTATTCATGAAAGACACAGAGAGCCATGCAGAGACATAGGCAGAGGGAGAAGTAGGCTCCCTGTGGGGAACCTGATGTGGAGTTCAATCCCAGGACCCTGGGATCATCACCTGAGCCAAAGGCAGATGCTCAATCACTGAGCCACCCAGGCATCACTATAACTTTTCTTGAACCAAAAAGTTGAAAGGTGCAGGTTAACTCAAGTAGCCTGAAATCCAAGAAGGCACAGTTCCTTCTAAGAAGAGACTGAGTGTTGAATCGTCTCATCTGTGCCAGAACATGGGAGGTATTTAAGCCATCATAGAACCAAGTAAGAACATAGCTAAATTTTTAATGAATTACTAAAGGTCTAGTGTGAGCTAGAGTAACTACAAAAAAATCTCTGTGTGCCACATGGGAAGCTTGTACTTATTTACAGGATGTCTTCTAAGACCTTTATCAAGTGCTCATAAGAAAGACTGCAAAAGGGATGCCTGGGTGGCTCAGCGTTTGAGCGTCTGCCTTCAGCTCAGGGTGTGATCCCGGGTCCAGGGATCAAGTGTCACATCGGGCTCCTACGAGGAGCCTGCTTCTCCCTCTGCCTATGTCTCTGCTTCTCTCTCTGTGTATCTCATGAATAAATAAATAAAACCTTAAAAAAAAAAAAAAAAAGACTGCAAAAGAATGAGACTAAAAAGAGCCTCCCATAGTAGTGCAGACATAGAGGGCAGTATTATCTATCCTGTAGGAAAGGCCTCAGCTGCTCAGACTCCTTCCAAAGGCTTAAAGTTCTGGGGAGTAGCAGTAAATACTGTTGCCCCATTGTTGCACAGGTAAAGACCCACTGTTGCCAAGGGAAGGATAAAGAAGAAAAAAAAAAAATATATATATATATATACATGTATCCCACAGGGAGGGAAAAGAAATAGATCTCAGCCTAGAATTCTATACCCATACTTTTTTTTTTTTTTTTTCATTTTATGGGATTCTTTTTTTTTTTTCAACAAAAAAATGAAGCTAGGAGAAAAAAGCAACTGTAATTTAAAGTACCTTAATGAGATTCTCGTCACAAGCGTTTGTGTTTTTGGAGACTAAACATTGTGGCAGCCCCTCCCCAGCACCCCGGGAAGGGGCAGCCACCCCCCAGAGGCCGGCCAAGAGCTCTCAGCAGAGCTCATTGTAATACTATGATCACTTCTTGGTCTTCAAGGAAACGGCAGGAACTGCGTTACTCCCCAGATATGGTGAGGCTGCGGCGCCTTGATGCAGTCAGTTCTCAGAAGTGAGCCGCACAGTCCTGTGGGACTCCGTGCATGGAGGGTGGCCAGCCCACAACTGCACCTCGGGGATTTGGGCCCGTTCAAGCACATCTTCAGTAAGCCTGGAGCCACAGCTGTCGGGGCCACAGGAAGGGGGGCTTTTAGGAAGCGCCAGGGGGCCGAGGTGCGCAGGGCAGGTGGCAGGTGGGGTGGGCTCAGAACTCCTCGTGCACATTTCTAAGATTGAAGGAAGGGCAGAGGTTTTCTAAGATTGAAGGAAGGGCAGAAAAATCTTTCCCACATAAGACCTGCCACACACACACAAGGCAGAGTTTGATTGGGAGTAGAGGCAGGAATCCTAAGAAAATCTTATCCTCCAAGCCTAGGCATATCAACTGGTGAAAAGGACAAGAGAGACTGAAGGTGAAGAGGACAAGAGAGAACTGAAGGTGAAAAGGACAAGAGAGAACTACTACACCCTCTCATAAGCACCCTAGCAAAACACAACAAGTAGCAGCAGTTCACCCCTGGCAGAGCAAGAATATAGAGAGAGACCATCTCTGTGGTGCCTATATTGTATATAGAGAAGGTTGAGAGCTGAAAGTGGAAAACAAACATTGAGAAAACCCCCCAGCATTCCAGACCCTATCCTAAGTATAAAGCACCATAAGAATTTGAAGCCTATGGTGCACTGAAAGAGCAAACCCTAAATCCACCTCATCTTTTAACTAGAATGACTCCCATCTATCATGCTAAACTGCCTGAGAAGACATGTGTCCCTTTTCAGACATAAAGGCTACTTAACCTAAATTTCCCATTTTACATAAGATGTCTGGCATTCAATCAAAAATTATATGATGAGGTGCCTGGCTGGCTCAGTCAGTAGAGCATGCAACTCCTGATCTCAGGATTGTGAGTTTAAGCCCCATGTTGGGTGTAGAGCTCTATTTAAAAAGAAAAAAATTATTATGACTTACAAAAAGATGCTGATGCTGATGATGACAAAGACAACAATGGTGACAACACCCTTTGAAGATACAAAGCAACTGACAGAACCAGACTCAGGGATAATATAGGTGTAAGATCTACCTAAATGAGACTTTAAAGTGGCTAGAAGAGAGGCTCCTGGCTGGCTCAGTCAGTAGAGCATGTGACTCTTGATCTTAGGGTCGTAAGTTTGAGCCTCTTATTGGATGTAGAAACTACTTTAAAACAAAATCTTTAAAATAAATAAATAAATAAAATGACTAGAAGTAATATGTTAAGAAATGTGATGAAAAAGGTGGACGACATCCATAAACAGATGGGAAACTTCAGCAGAAGGATGGAAGTGACAAAGTCAATTAGAAGTGCTAAAAATTAAAAAAAATAAAGTATCGGGATCCCTGGGTGGCGCAGCGGTTTGGCGCCTGCCTTTGGCCCAGGGCACGATCCTGGAGACCCGGGATCGAATCCCACATCGGGCTCCCGGTGCATGGAGCCTGCTTCTCCCTCTGCCTGTGTCTCTGCCTCTCTCTCTCTCTGTGACTATCATGAATAAATAAATAAAATCTTTAAAAAAATAAAATAAAATAAAATAAATAAATAAATAAAGTATCAAGAATAAGCAGTTCCTTCTTCAGGCTCATAAGTAAACTTGACACAGTTCAGAAAATAAGCAATATCTATCTTATAGATAGCTCAATAGAAATTATCCAATTAAAAAACAAAGAAAAAAAGTGGAAAAAAAATTTAATCTCCTCAAAAAGGGAAGAGGTAACAAATACTAGCTGATATGTGGAGAAAAGAGAACACTTGTGAGCTGTTGATGAGATTATAAATTGGTGCAGCAACCATGGTAAACAGTATGGAGGATTTTCAAAACTTAAAAAAAGAACTATCATATGATATCACAGTTCCACTCCTGGGACTATATACAAAGGAAATGAAACACCAACTTGAAAAGATATCTGCACCCCCATGTTCACAGCAATATTATTTAGACAATACATGAAAATAACCTAAGTGTCCACTGATGGATGAAAGGATAAAGAAATTGTGATATATATGAATACACACACACACAACACACACACACACACACACACACATTGGAATATTTTTTAGCCAAAAAAAAGAAGAACTCCTACAATTTACTACATGGATGGACCCTAAGGGCCTTATGCTAAGCAAAATAAGTCAGAAAAAGTCAAATACTATATGATCTCATTTTTATGTGGGAATCTAAAAAACAAAACAGGTGCCTGGGTGTCTCAGTCAATTATGCATCCAACTCTTGATTTCTGCTCAGGTCATGATCTCAGGATTGGGAAATCAAGCCCCACATCAGGCTCCATGCTGAACATGGAGCCTGCTTCAGATTGTCTCTCTCCCTCTCCCTCTGTCCCTCGCCCCTACTCTACTTCCACACCACATGCACACTCATTCTGTCTCAAACAAACAAACAAGCAAACAAACAAATCTTATAGAAAGAAAGATCAGACTTGTGGTTACCAAAGATAGAGGGGAAGGGGAGTTGAAGGATGGTGGTCAAAGGTACAAGCATCCAGCTATATAATAAATACATACTAGTGATGACTCTAGCAAACACTGCTGTAGGATTTATAGGAAAGTTATATTTTAAATTTATTTTATTTTTATTTTAAGTAAGCTTCATGCCTAAGAGAGGGCTTGAACTCATGACCCTGAGATAAAAAAATCACATCCTTCACTAAATGAGCCAACCAGGCTCCCCAATTAGGAAAGAGTTCTTTTTCATCAGAGGAGAATTTTTTTCTTTCTTTTTTTCCTTTTTATTGTATCTATATAAGAAGATGAATGCTAGCTGAACCTATTATGGTAATCATTTCACAATATTGTAAATCAAACTATCATGCTGTATGCCTTAAACTTATGCAGGGATGTATGTCAATTATTTCTCAGTAAAACTGGAAAAAAAATCAAATAGCATATCCAAGAGCTACAGGAACATATCAACTGGTTTAAAATATATGTCATGGGCAGTCCCGGTTGCTCAGCGGTTTGGTGCCACCTTCAGCCCAAGGCATGATCCTGGAGACCCGGGATCAAGTCCCACATCACGTACCCTGCATGGAGCCTGCTTCTCCCTCTTCCTGGGTCTCTGCCATTCTCTCTTCTGTGTCTCTCATGAATAAATAAATAAAATCTTTATAAATAAATAAATAAATAAATAAATAAATAAATAAATAAATAAATAAAATATATGTCATTAGAATCCTAGAAAGAGGGGCAGCCCCGGTGGCCCAGCAGTTTAGCACTGCCTTCAGCCCAGGGCCTGATCCTGGAGATCCAAGATCGAGTCCCACATCAAGTTCCCTGCACAGAGCCTGCTTCTCCCTCTGCCTGTGTCCCTGCTCCTCTCTCTCTCTCTCTCTCTCTCTCTCTCTCTGTGTCTCTCATAAATAAATAAAATATTTTTTAAAAAAAAAATCCTAGAGGGCAGCCCCAGTGGCTCAGCGGTTTAGTGCCGCCTTCAGCCCAGGGTGTGATCCTGGAGACCCAGGATCGAGTCCCACATCGGGCTTCCTGCATGGAGCCTGCTTCTCCCTCTGCCTGTGTCTCTGCTTCTCTCTCTCCTCTCTGTGTATTCTCATGAATAAATAAATAAAATCTTAAAAAAAAAATCCTAGAAAGAGAAGAGAGAGAGAACAAGTAGAAGAAATGTTTGAAGAGATAAGAGGTAAGAAATTTCCAAAAATAATAAAAGACCTCTAAAAACAGAATAAAAAATCATAGAAATTCCAAGCAGGATAAATGCCAAAATAAAACACACCTAGAGGGATGGGTCCCTGGGTGGCGCAGCGGTTTGGCACCTGCCTTTGGCCCAGGGCGCGATCCTGGAGACCCGGGATCGAATCCCATGTCGGGCTCCCGGTGCATGGAGCCTGCTTCTCCCACTGCCTATGTCTCTGCCTCTCTCTCTCTCTGTGACTATCAAAAATAAATTAAAAAATAAAAATAAAAATAAAAAAAATAAATAAAACACACCTAGAGGAGGGAAAATAAAACAAAACAAAACAAAACACACCTAGGAGCACCTGGGTGGCTCAGTTGCTTAAGCGTCCAACTCTTGATCTCAGCTCAGGTCTTGATGTTAGGGTTGTGAGTTCAAGCCCCACACTGGGCTCCACTCTAGGTGTCGAGCCTACTTAAAAATAAAAACACACAATCTAATCACCTTATTTTCAACCTGCTGGAAATTAGAGATAAAGAAGAAGTCTTGAATATGGTCAGAGGAAAAAACTACATTATATATGGAAAAACTGCATTATATATAGAATTATACTAAACTTCTCATGAGAAACAATGTTAACCAAAAGATAATGGATTGACATCTTCAAAATACTGAAGGAAAAAACCCCCAATTCAGCATTCTGTAGCCAACAAAAATATCTTTCAATAATGAAGGGAAAAAAGACTTTCTCAGAGAAACCAAAGCTGAGAAAATGTATTGCCATATCTGTGCTACAAGGAATATTAAAGGGAGTTCTTGAGGCACCTGGGTGGCTCAGTTGGTTAAACATCTGCCTTTGGCTCAGGTCATGATCTCGGGGTCCTGGGATCAAGCCCTGCATTGGGTTCCCTGTTTAGCAAAGAGCCTGCCTCTCCCTCTCCTTCTGCCCCTCCCTCTGCTCGTGCACATGCTGTCTCTCTCTCATTAATTAATTAATTAAATCTTTTTTAAAAATTAAAATTAAAAAATAAAGGAAGTTCTTAAGGCCGCAGATATGACAGGGAGAGGTAAACTATAGCCTGCAGGTTAAATCCAGCCTCCTACAAGTTTTGTAAATAAAGTTTTATTTGAGCACAGTAATACTCATTTGCCTTTGTGTTATCCTGGTGGACTTGAGGGATTAAAGAGACCATTTGGCATGCAAAGCCTCATTATTTACTATCTGATCATTTACAGAAAGTTAGCTAACTCCCCTCAAGATACCAGACAGAAATTGCACAAATAAATGAAGATCTCTGGAAATTATATCAAATAAAATAAACATAAAATCCATTCAAATCCAATTTTAGGGACTCCTGGATGGCTCAGTGGTTGAGCGTCTGCCTTTGGCCCAGGGCGTGACCCTGGAAGTCCAGGATCAAGTCCCCTATCGGGGTCTTTGCAGGGAGCCTGCTTCTCCCTCTGCTTCTCTCTCTCTCTCTCTCTCTCTGTGTCTCATGAATAAATAAATAAAATCTTTTTTTTAATCCATTTTTAATCACTCTAAAAGATAAATGACTGCCTAAAGCAAAAAATAGTTCATTCTGGGCTACATCATAGGGATGAGGCATTTTTTACATGTCAAGACAAAGGGAATGAAAAAAGAAGAAACACTGAGGAACCTACTCTGCATAATTTCTTTGGCACCTTTTCCTTTTCTCATATTTTGAATTTCCTGATGAATTTTTTCTCCTCTTCCCTTTGTAACTTTTTCAGGGCCCACTGCTACTCATGTCTACTTCTCTCAGCTTTTCCAAAAGCCCATAAAGACACCTTAATTCAGAATACCTGGGTGGCTCTGTGGTTGAGCCTCTGCCTTTGACTCAGGTCATGACCCCAGGGTCCTGGGATCAAGTCCCACATCAGGCTTCCCTCTGAGAGCCTGCTTCTTCCTCTGCCTATGTCTCTGCCTCTCTCTGTGTGTCTCTCATGAATAGATAAATAAAATCTTAAAAAACAAAGAGAGAAAGAAACCTTAATTCTCTTTAGCCATTAGTCTTTTATCCTGGCCCTTTGATTCTAGCAGATAAGATTGATTAACTTTGGGATAGTATTGAATATTTTCCAATCCTGTGGATCTAAAAGAGAAGCTAGGACAGATATAGGAATGGTTCTAGTTGGGATACTTGGGTGGCTTGGCAGTTGGGTGCCTGCCTTTGGCTCGGGGCGTGATCCTGGAGTCCCAGATCGAGTTCCGCATCAGGCTCCCTGCATGGAGCCTGCTTCTCCTTCTGCCTGTGTTTCTGCCTCTCTCTCTGTGTGTCTCTCATGAATAAATAAATAAAATCTTTTTTAAAAAAAAAAAGGAATGGTTCTAGTTATGGGAGCTATCTGTGCATCCAGTAATATAGTAATCATGGAATGAAAAAATAGTATTCCCTGAGTTAGAAAGGGTGCTTAGTTACATCAAATGTATTTGCTTGAATTTCTAGGAAGTTAACCTCACTGCAAAGGGAGATTTAAAACAGCTATTTGCTGCCCTGGCAACCGGAACATACCAGTCTTGCAGAAGAAAGACAATGGTGCAAAGCATCTGTATACTGAATGCCATTTGTTAGCTGTGTGACTCTTGACAAGGTATTAACCTCTCTGTGCTTTGGTTTCTTCATCTACAAAATGAGAATAATAATAGCACAAATCTTACAAAGTTGGTGTAAGAATCAAATGATCTGATTCATGGAAAGTATATAGAATAGTGCCTGACACATACTTAGCTTCCTACAAATGTTAGCTTTAATATTATTAAAGATTATGGTGGGGATCCCTGGGTGGCGCAGCGGTTTAGCGCCTGCCTTTGGCCCGGGGCACGATCCTGGAGACCCGGGATCGAATCCCATGTCAGGCTCCCTGCATGGAGCCTGCTTCTCCCTCTGCCTATGTCTCTGCCTCTCTCTCTCTGTCTCTCTCTGTGACTATCATGGATAAATAAAAAAATTAAAAAAAAAAAAAAAGATTATGGTGGAACAGATTTCTCAGGGTTAGCAACTTTCATGCAATCAGCATTTTAAAGAATGATATAAGCAAGATTTGGAGAATTGTTACACAACAATGTGAATATGATTAACCCTCCTTAACTGTATACTTAACACTGATTAAAAGGGTAAATTTTATATCATTTTTTTTACCATAATTAAAAATGAAAATAGGGGCACCTGGGTGCTTCAGTTAGTACAGCATGTGATTCTTGATCTTGGGATTGTGAGTTTGAGCCCATGTTGTGTACAGAGCCTACTTAAATAAACTATCTTTTACAAATGTTTTAAATAATAATAATAAAAAGATCTGGAGATTAGGAAAAAAACAACAAAAGTAAATTTGTTTCAGTATTTTTTTAAAAAGACTTACTTATTTATTTGACAGAGAGAGAGAGAGAGAGAGAGAGAGAGCACGAGCATGGGGGAGGGCCAGAGGGAGAGGCAGGCTCCCCACTGAGCAGGGAGCCCAATGAGGGCCTCAGTCAGAGGATCTGGAGATCATGATCTGAGCACAAGGCAGATGCTTAACCAACTGAGCCACCCAGGTACCCCTAGTTTCAGTGTTTTTTAAACTGAAAAACTTGCAACTTTCATTAAAAAGAGAAATATTGGGCACGTGGGTCCTAGGCTGGAGTCCTGTATCAGGATCCCTGCAGTGAGCCTGCTTCTATTGTCTCTGCCTCTATTTCTGTGTTCCTCATGGATAAATAAATAAAATCTTTTTAAAAATTAAATAAATAAATAGAGAAAGATCTGTAGATAGATGTTTACTTTTGTATGGCTACACTGAGGGTTCCACATGATCAGCAGAAGAGAGAGACAAAGAGAGACATAGCAAGGCAGACAGGAAAAGACTTTATTATATGTGTAGCTTTCATCTGTGCTATTCCCTTTGCCTGGATTGCCTTTTCTCCTCCTCTACCTGGAGAATCTCTCATCATCCTTCCAGATTTAGCTAATACTTCCATGAGGGCATTTCTACCCTACCTCATAGTTTCCACTGCTCCAGATAGAACTAACTTCTCTTTTTCCTGTGCCTCCAAACCTGGGTACCTAGTGAGGTTGACCATAGCACCAACCATCTTGTCTTCTCGCTCTTTACTTCTTTACTTCTTCTTTCTCAACCCATTCTGTGAGATGCTTTAGAGAGTCAGAGCTTATGCTAATTCTTCCCCTAGTCTAGATACTCATTGTGAATGCATAAATAAGGAGCAAAAGGCAAAGATTATCCCACATCTTATCCATCTCTTAATTACTTCAAATTAATTTCCTCTGCTCCTGCTCTTCACACTCTTTCAATGTTCTTCCCTGTGTGTAGCTCCTGGTTGGTATGATTTTATGATTAGTGGAATTAGTGGCACCATTAATTAATTGTTCTTTCCTGCAGCTAATTTCACATACTAGGAAGAAGGATCTATCTTTTCTTTTTTGTTTTGTTTTTTTTTTTTGAGTAGGCTCCACATTCAGGGTGGGGCTTGAACTCACAACATTAAGATCAAGAGTTACACACTCTACCAATTGAGGCAGCCAGGTGCCCTCAAAGAATCTATCTTTTGTTTCAATTGATTTATTCATAAGAGAGACATGATAAAAATGTTTGTTGAAATAGCTTTTGTTGGGCCCCTGTCCCAGAGTTTCTGAGTCATTGATCTGTGGCAGGGCCTGAGAATTTGCATTTTGAACAAATTCTCAGGGAGATGCAGGCTCCTGGTCCAGGGACCATAGTTTGAGGATAGCTGCTGTAATGCTAGGTCTAAGAGTAGTTTCCTGGAGTTAGAGCAAGGCTCTGATAATAGAAGTGCAGAAACTCAACTCTCTTCTGCACTTCCCACACCAATGTCCAATAGAAAGAGGTAATGAAATTGTCTGCCTTTCCCTCTTTGTTCTCTTTCTCTTGTAGTCAGTTTTTCCCAGCACTTCTCTGAACTTATCATCAGCAATTATAGTTTGGTACTCTGCTACATGGAATAAAATGGACCTGGTAACCATATAAGGTCAAAGAAATAAGATGCCAACACTAATGAGCTCTCGGTGGAATGAATCCAGATCAATTCTCCCTTGATGAGAAAGGAGAGCTATTCAGAAAATATGAAGGGCTGCCTCTGTGTTTTATTGTTTATCATTTTCTTTAATATATACCCATAAAACAGTAACATGTAAGTAAAACAGTGAATGTTAATCTACACCATGGCATAGTTAGTTAGCATTCAAAGGCCCAGAATATAAGACACATGTCTACATTCATTTGGAAACCTCTCTGGTGTGCACAGACTCTAACCTCTGAGGACAGGAACTCCATTTTGCTAATTATTTTATCTCTGCATTTAATATAGTACCTGCCACCTAGGAAGCTTTCAGTCAAACAGTGAACACTGGTGAGTACTAACAAGATCATGATTAGACCTTCCATAAATATCCCATCAGAGCCTTGTTGGAAATACACTAGGAAACTTGTTTCTACAGTTTAAGATAATTCCTGCATGTTTCTGTCATTCCCATGACAAACATACACAATAGGTACACATATACATATACACAGCAAAGCTCCCTTCTCTAGGTATGCAAACCTTTGTGGTTGACTCTGGGGGGTCCGACTGATATGGATACAAGGGAAAACCAGTATGTCCAATTTTAATTTTAGTCTGCATCAAATAAATTCCTTTTTTTTAATAAATTTATTTTTTATTGGTGTTCAATTTGCCAATAAATTCTTTAAAAAAAAAAAAAAAATTCTGGGGCAGCCCTGGTGGCTCAGTAGGTTTAGCACCGCCTTCAGCCCAGGGTGTGATCCTGGAGACCCGGGATCCAGTCTCATGTTGGGCTCCCTGCATGGAGCCTGCTTCTCCCTCTGCCTGTGTCTCTGCCTCATTATTCTCATGAATAAATAAATAAAATCTTAAAAAAAAATTCTTTGTTTAAAAAAAGATTTTATTTATTTATTCTTGAGAGACATAGAGAGAGAGGCAAAGACATAGGCAGAGGGGAAGCAGGTTCCCTGAGGGGAGCTTGATGTAGGACTTGATCTGAGTCCTGAGATCATGACCTGAGCCAAAGGCAGACGTTCAACCACTGGGCCACCCAGGTGCCCCTACATCAAATAAATTCTTAAGTAAATAATCAATTTTAGGGGCACCTGGGTGGCTCAGTGGTTAATCATTTGCTTTTGGCTCAGTGTGTGATCCTGGAGTCCCAAGATCGAGTCCCACATCAGGCTCCCTGCATGGAGCCTTCTTCTCCCTCTGCCCCTGATTTTTTAAAAATCAATTTTATTATACTGTGTATTCACAGTCTATAGAAAGGTTATATAAAAATGAACACAAATTTAGATAACATGAAATCCAGAATTTTGAAATATTCTAAATTATATTCCATTTTCTTTCTATTATTAATAACTACTCAACTTTATTATTTTTTATTTTTTTACTACTTGTTTTTATTTATTTATTTTTTAGATTTTATTTATCTATTCCTAAGAGACACACGGAGAGAGACAGAGACATAGGCAGAGAGAGAAGCAGGCTCCATGCAGGGAGCTCAACCCTGGAACTCCAGGATCACTCCCTGGGCCAAAGGCAGACGCTCAACCGCTGAGCCACCCAGGCATCCCTACTACTTGTTTTTAAATACATGGTTCGGGGATCCCTGGGTGGCGCAGCGGTTTGGCGCCTGCCTTTGGCCCAGGGCGCGATTCTGGAGACCCGGGATCGAATCCCACATCGGGCTCCCGGTGCATGGAGCCTGCTTCTCCCTCTGCCTATGTCTCTGCCTCTCTCTCTCTCTCTGTGACTATCATAAATAAATAAATATTTAATAAATAAATAAATAAATACATGGTTCTATCCTATATTATCCCTCTCCTTTCTATCTGTCTCTCCCTGAAGTGACCATGAAGAGTGTCAGGTAGCTTTCAACTACTGGTAAGCCAGTCTTACCTTATAGTCTTACCTTATAGATACTTCAAACAATAAACTATCTGAAAAAGAAACTTGTAAAAATCCCATTTACAATAACATTAAAACCAATAATATACTTAGGAATAAATTTAACTGAGGAGGTAAAAGATCTGTACATGTGGAAACTATAAGACATTAATGAAAAAAATGAAGACAACACAAATACATAGAAAGATATCTCAAGTTTATGGGTCATAATATTTTCAAAATGTCCATACTATCCAAGGTAATCTATAAACTCAATGCAATCCTTATCAAAAAACCAATGACGGGAGTCCTGGGTGACTCAGCAGTTGAGCGTCTGCCTTTGACTCAAAGAATGATCCTGGGGTCCTGGGATCAAGTCCCCCATCAGGTTCCCTGCGAGAAGCCTGATTCTCCCTCTGCCTGTGTCTCTGCCTCTCTCTCTGTTCTCTCATGAATAAATAAATAATGAAATCATTTTTTTAAAAATCCAATGGCTTTTTTTTTTTCACAGAAATAGAAAACTAAACACTAAAATTCATATGAAACCACAAAAGTCCAAATAGCCAAAGCAATCTTGTGAATAATAAAGCTGGATCATTACACTTCTTATGTAAAACTATATTAGAAATCTATAGTAATCTAAATAGTATGGTGCTAGAATTGGAGAGGAAGACGATGGTGGAGTAGGACAACTCTAGGTTTACTTGATTCCATGAATAGAATTAGATAACTATCAAATCATCCTATATACCCCAGAAATTGATCTGAAGACTGACAGAACAAATCCACAACTAAAGGTAGAGAAGAGGGGATCCCTGGGTGGCGCAGCGGTTTGGCGCCTGCCTTTGGCCCAGGGCGCGATCCTGGAGACCCGGGATTGAATCCCACGTCGGGCTCTCGGTGCATGGAGCCTGCTTCTCCCTCTGCCTGTGTCTCTGCCTCTCTCTCTGTGTGTGTGACCATCATAAATAAATAAAAATTAAAAAAAAAAAAAAGAAAGAAACAGGCACAGAGACTTAGACAAAATGTGAAGACTGGAACACCTGGGTGGCTCAGCAGTTGAGCGTCTGCCTTTGGCTCAGGGCATGATTCTGGAGTCCGAGGATCAAGTCCCACATCGGGCTCCCTGCATGGAGCCTGCTTCTATCTCTGCCTGTATCTCTGCCTCTCTCTCCGTGTGTGTGTCTCATGAATAAATAAATAAAATCTTAAAAAAAAAAACACAATGAGATATCATATCACACCTGTCAGAATGGCTACAATCAAAAACACAAGAAATAGTAAGTATTGGTAAGGATGTAGAGAAAAAAGAACTCTCACATACTGTTGATAGGAATGTAAATTGGTAGAGCCATGATGGAAAGCAGTATGGAAGTTCCTCAAAAGATTAAAAATAGAAGTACCATATGATCTAATAATTCTACTACTGGGTATTTACCCAAAGAAAACAAACACTAACTCAAGAAAATATATGCATCCCTATGTTTATTGCAGCATTATTTACAGTAGCTAAGATATGGAAGCAACTGAAGAATCCACTGATAGACAAATGAATGGATAAAAAGATGTTGTGTGTACATAAACATATACACACATTTGTGTACAATGTGATTTTACACAACTGTGTACATTGTGCACACTTGTATATTACATAGCCATAAAAAAGGGATGAGATCTTGCCATTTGCTACAACATGGATGGACCTACAGTACCTATGATAACATACTAAGTAAAATAAGTCAGACTGAGAAAGATAAATACCATACGATTTCACTCATATATAAATCTAAAAAATAAAACAAATGAATAAACACCAAAAAGCAGAATCAGACTTGTAAATATAGAGAACAAACTGATGGTTGCCAGAGGAAAAGAAGGTAGGGAGATAGACAAAATGGATGAAGAGGAGTGGGAGGTACAGACTTCCAGTTATGGAATGAATAAGTCATGGGGATAAGAGACACAGCATAGGGAAATACAGTCAGCGATATTGTAATAGCCTTGTATGGTGACAGATGGTAGTTATACTTGTGATGAGCATAGCACATAGTATATAGAGATGTTGAATCACCATGTGTACATCGAAACTAACAACACTGTATGTCAACTGTACTAAAAAATAAAAATCAAACCACAGTGAGATAGATAGCATCGCACACCTGTTAGAATTGCTATTATTAAAAAGAAAAAAGATAACAAATGTTGGTGCAGATGAAGAGAAGCAGGAACTCTTGTGCTCTGTTAGTGGGTTGTAAACTGGGGCAGCCACTATGAAAAATAGTATAGAAGTTCTTCAAGAATTAAAAATATAATGACCATATATGATCCAGTAATTCCACTTTTGGGTATATATCCAAAGGAAATGAAATCTCTATATCGAAGATATAGCTGCATCCTCATGTTCATTGTAGCATTATTCACAATTACCAAGACATGGAAGCAATCTTGTTGTCAATGGATAAATAAAGAAAGTATGGTATGTACACACACATGTGCGCACATGCGTGCGCGCACACACACACTCACACTGGAATACTATTCAACCATAAAAAAGACGGAAATCCTACTATCTACTATTTTCATCCTACATCATGGGTGAAACTCGAGGGCAGAAAAAGACAAATACGATATGATCTTGCTTATATGTGGAATCTAAAAAACTTGAACTCATAGAAACATAGTAGAATGGTGGTTACCAGGGGCTGACGGAGGGAGAAATGGGGAGATGTGGTCAAAGTGTATAAACTTTCAGTTATGGGGATCCCTGGGTGGCTCAGTGGTTTAGCTCCTGCCTTCTGCCCAGGGCATGATCCTGGAGTCCCAGGATTGAGTCCCACACTGGGCTTCCTGCAGGGAGCCTGCTTCTCCCTCTGCCTGTGTCTCTGCCTCTCATTCAGTCTCTCATGAATAAATAAATAAAATCTTTATTAAAAAAACTTTCAGTTATAATAAGTTCAGGGATTCAAATGTGCATCATAGGTGACTGTAGTTAACAATACTGTATTGTATACTTGAAATTTGCAAAGATGGTAGATCTTAAATGTTCTTAGTACACATACAAAGATTATAACTCTATGAAGAGATAGATGTAGTTACTAACCTTAATATGGAAATCATTTCACAACATATACATATATCAAATCACCGTGTTTTAGCCTTAAACTAACACAGTGTTATTTGTGGATTATATCTCAAGAAATCCTGCAGCAGGGGGAAGATATTTCAAACATGCTTCACTAGTTAAGTATTATATTTACACTAATTTAGTCCAAATACATTCCTACCAATTATACTTACTGATCTATCTAATACCTATTTTGATTTAGAATCAGGAAATCTCTCCATGTCTGCTCTCAACTTAAACTGCTTTTGAAATAAACTCCAGAGCATGAACACTCCTTGAGGCCCCCAAGAATGTGATTTGCCCATAACATTGGCATGTTATAAGAATATGATATAAGCTTGATTTTGGCCAGTCTTATCTCTCCTTTGTCCCATCATCCTGTTTCTTTTCTTTTTTTTTTTTTAAGATTTTATGTATTTATTCATGAGAGACACAGAGAGAGAGAGAGACTGAGAGAGGCAGAGACAGGGCAGAGGGAGAGAAACTGAGAGAGGCAGACAGGGCAGAGGGGATTGAGCTGGACTCAATCCCAGAATCCCAGGATCATGCCCTGAGCTGAAGGCAGCGCTCAACGCTCAACGGCTAAGCCACCCAGGTGTCTCATCATCCTGTTTCTGCTTTCTATATAAGGAGAATCACCTAGCTCTAGTATTACCAATTCCTCTGTGGGAGGCTAGCTGACCTTACATTAGGAGTTGTTTACTTCTCTTTACTATCCTTTCAGTCAAATATTTTTATCTTTTCTGATACATTTAAAAATCTATTTTTTAAAGATTATTTATTTATTTATTTATTCACGAGAGATACACACAGAGAGAGAGGCAGAGACATAGGCAGAGGGAGAAGCAGACTCCATGCAGGGAGCCCGAAATGGGACTCAATCCCAGGACTCCAGGATCACGCCCTGGGCCAAAGGCAGGCTCTAAACCGCTGAGCCACCCAGGCATCCCTAAAAATCTATTTAATGCAGTTATCAGTCTGATAATCTGCCTGGAATTTGGTGGGGAAAAATATTCAGGGTTTAACAATCTCCAAATTTTAGGCTGCATAAAATCCTATTGCTGGCACATCACATGGCACATACAGAGGAAATAGCCATGTTAATAATTATTCTGTAAAGAGTTAGCCTGCTTAGTTTTGTTCTAGGTATCAGAATCCTGACTTGAGAGTTTTGTTTTGTTTTTTAAGATTTTATTCATTTATTCATGACAGACACAGAGAGAGGACAGAGACATAGGCCCAGAGAAGCAGTCTCCCTGAGGGGAGCCCGATGTGGGACTTGATCCCAGGATCATAGGTTCATGACCTGAGTCAAAGGCAGACGCTCAACCACTGAGCCACTCAGGTGTCCCCTGACTTGAGGGTTTAACCCTGAATAAACACCATAATATATTACTTGAAAGGGTTCTTGCACGTGGACCTTTATTGTAAATAATAAAAGTATTTCTGGAATAACAATTATATGTATTACATATTATCTTATTGTTATCATCTTATCCTAATAGGTTATTATTTTATGCATAACTAAGTTAACTATATTATAGTTATATAATGTATAAAATATTTATTTGAGGGTACTCATAAAATTCCCATTCATACACACCAAAAACTTCCTGGTGATAAGGACTCAGTACAGCTAAGGAAAAAAAAAAGTTGTTTTGGTGTGCTTGGAATGCTTCTTTATTTGTAGTATCCCAACTTTTTTGATCCTTTTAAAAATATATTTTATATTTATTTATTTTTTTTTAATTTTTATTTATTTATGATAGTCACAGAGAGAGAGAGAGAGAGGCAGAGACACAGGCAGAGGGAGAAGCAGGCTCCATGCACCGGGAGCCTGACGTGGGATTCGATCCCGGGTCTCCAGGATCGATGTTCTTTTTTCAAGTCCAGATTATTCCTACTTTTTCATAAACAGTCTTTAGTCTTCCACTTGCTAACATTTCCTGTGAATACTTTGTTCTCCAAAAGCCACTGGCTCACCTTATTTAGTAATCTCTTACAAGGCATCTTGAATACTATCCCTTAAGGAATAGTATTCTTAGCAAGCCAGCTTTCTGTTCTCATTCCAGAGGAGGCCAGAATACAAGGGCCTATTTTCATCACACTCCAGAACTACTGATTTGAGACTCTACTACTAGAAAGTCAGGAGCTAAGAAAATCAAGTTATAATTTGGGGAAATGGAAAGGATGAACCAGCTGAAGTTAGGGACACACCTTGCTTGCCTCTGTGTCTTCTCCACCCTTCTCTACTAATTATAGGCTTCACTATTTCTTCTTCAAATCCATTTGAGGAAACTACACCATGTGTCAAAGTTCAAACATGAATGCATGTGGTTGGGTGGCAAATGAAATTACCACCCAACCACACCCAAACTCAGACAGCAACTGAACCATCATGCTATATCCTCAGTCCATTTAGAACAGTGTCTACCTATGGTAGGCATTTAATAAATATGAATGAATATTTATTTATTTTTAAAATTATTGTTAACTTATTTTTTAGTGGGGGAAGGAGCAAAAGGAAAGGGAAAGAGAAAATCTTAAGCACGCTCTGTGCTGGGCATGAATTTCCTGACTCTGAGATCATGACCTGAGCTGAAATCAAGAATCAGATACTTAACTGACTTAGCCACCCAGACTCTGCTGAATGAATTTTTAAAATGAGAGCAAAAGGTTGAATTGGAGTGATTTTAGCAAAAAAACATGCAGTAAGGATCTCTAAAAACAACAAAAATCCTGGCAAAATCATTAGGATCAGCTTTAGAACCTCGAAATCAACTAAAGGTTTGCAGCATCCAGAGAACATTTAAGAAAAACATCTGAATCCTGGTAAGAGCAGTGAACTTTGACATTTCCTCTCCTTAGTCCATTCCTCACTCCCCAGTACCACAGTAAACTTGAAAAATAGCATGCTTTTCTAATAATGGGGGTAGGGGGGAATGTGGAAAGAATCTCATTCCCCAAAAAAATGTCATTATTTGACCATTTGCTAATGGTTCCCTGGAAGACTACTGGAAAGTCTTTTCTTTATGCAACCTCACACAAATTTGCCTACTGCTAAACACCCCAGAGAAATGGAGAAAGAGCTTTTGTTGAATATTTTAACATTATAGTTGCCTTAGATGATGGCATAAATAATAGACTAACCAAAATGCTTTAAAAAAAAAAACACTGAGGAATGAGAGATCCATAGACACATTGAAAAATTCTATGGAATTAGTTCAGAAGTCTCTGGACAAACAAAAATACAACTATAAAAAGCAGCAACAATAGTAAATCTTGAAAAAGCAGAAGAATTTGATTTCTGGAGATGCTATATTATATTATTTGAAATGTTGTTTTCAACAAAAAAATACTAGAAGCAAGAAAATTTGACCTATTCACAGGGGGGAAAAATCAATAGAAATAGTCCCTAAAGTCCTGGAACATACTAGACAAAGACTTTATTTATTTTTTTTTTTAAGATTTTATTTATTTATTAGAGACACAGAGAGAATGGCAGAGACACAGGCAGAGGGAGAAGCAGGATCCATGCTGGGAGCCCTACGTGGGACTCGGTCCTGGGACTCGGTCCTGGGACTCGGTCCTGGGACTCCAGGATCACGCCCTGGGCTGAAGGCGGCGCTAAACCATTAAGCCACCGGTGCTGCCCTATACAAAGACTTTAAATCAATTATTTTAATTAGGTTTAAATTACTAAAGAAAACAATGTCTAAAAACTTATAAAAAGTATGGGAACAATATTTCACTAAATAAAGACCATCAATAGAGAGATAGCAATTTATAAAAGTGGAAACAGAGCAGCCCAGGTGGCTCAGCGGTTTAGCGCCAACTTTAGCTCAGGGCCTGATCCTGGAGGCCCAGGATAAGTTCCACATCGGGCTCCTCACAGGGAGCCTACTTCTCTGCCTATGTCTCCGCCTCTCTCTCTCTCTGTGCCTCTCATGAATAAATAAGTAAAATATTTAAAAAATAAAAGTGGAAACAAGTAGAAACTCTGGGGTTGAAAAATAAAAGAACTGAAATGAAAAATTCACTACAGGGGCTCAACACCAAATTTGAGCAGGCAGTAAAAAAAAAAAAAAAAAAAGCAAAGAAGAAGAAAGAAAAGAAATCAGTGAATTTAAAGACGTGTCCATTGAGATTACCTAGCATGAGGAACAGAAAAAGAATGAAGGAAAATAAACAGAGCCCTAAAAACCTGTGAGACCATCAAGCATGCCAACATACTCATTATGCAAGTGGTGAAAGGGAGAGGAGCAGAAAAAAACATTCTTTTTTTAAGATTTTAATTTATTACACAGGCAGAGGGAGAAGCAGGCTCCGTGCAGGGAGCCCGACATGGGACTCGAACCCTGGACTCCAGGATCACCACCTAGGCCGAAAGCAGGCGCTAAACCACTGAGCCAACCAGGGATCCCAGAAAAAAACATTTAAAGAAATAATTGTCTAAAATTCCCCAAATTTCATTTTTTTAAAGATATTATTTATTTATTCATGATAGAGAGAGAGGCAGAGACACAGGCAGAGGGAGAAGCAGACGCCATGCCAGGAGCCTGACGCGGGACTCGATACCAGGACTCCAGGATCACGCCCTGGGCCAAAGGCAAGCGCTAAACTGCTGAGCCATCCAGGGATCCCCCAAATTTGATTTTTAAAAAACACGTTAATCTACACAACTAAGTGCAATGAACTCCACACCCAGTTGTATTACAACTCTGAAAAGAGGAGAGAATCTTGAAAACAGCAAGAGAGAACAATTCATTATGAATAAGAAATCTTCCATAAGATTAACAGGTGATTGCTCAGAAACCATGTAGATCAGAGGTGCCTGGCTGGTTCAGTTGCTAGATGAGCAACTCTTGATCTCAGGGTTGTAGGTCTGAGCCCCTTGTTGGGTGTAGAGATTACTTAAAAAATAAAATCTTTATAAAGCAAAAAAGAAGCTATGGAGACCAAAATAGATGATATATTTAAAGTACTGAAAGAAAAAAACAACTGTCATTCAAGAATTCTTGAATTCTTTTCTTTTCTTTTCTTTTTTTAAGATTTTATTTATTTATTCATGAGAGACACAGAGAGAGGCAGAGACATAGGCAGAGGGAGAAGCGGGCTCCCTCCTAGGAGCCTAATGCGGGACTCGACCAGAACTCCGGAATCACACCCTGAGCCAAAGGCAGATGCTCAACCACTGGCAATCCCAATTAATATTTATTGAAGGCCTACTATGAGAAAGCATAAGGCTGAACTTTGAAGGGGAACAATGATGCACATTGTAATTCTTTAAGGAATTCATTTTTGTTTAAAGCTTCAAAAATAGATAATGAGATGACAATATGAAAGAATTAAATGTCAATGAAAGACAAATCTTAAATTACAGAATCAGGGGTGCCTGGGTGGCTCAGTCCATTGTGGGTGGTCATGGAATCCCGCGCCCCCCCCCCCCCGCCCCCCATCCCTCTCCTTCTGCTCCTCCCCACACTCTCTGTCTCTGTCTCTCTCTTTCAAATAAATAAATAATCTTAAAAAAATAAAAATTATAGAATCATAGTATCTCAGAGTTGGAGGAATCTTAGTGTATATCTAGCCTTATGCTTCTCGAAATGACATGCATATTTGGAGATATTCCTAAGTATGAGTGCATGACAGGATATCAGGGAGCAGATTAAAACTATAGGATAAATATGTCATGCTATCCTAGAACACAAAAGGTTTCCAAAGATTAGGGGGAAATAGCATTTTTATTTTATGTATTTACTTATTTATTTTTTACATTCTTTCCACTTAGGAAAGAATGTAACAAACATACTTTGTGCTTTTTTTTAAGCAAATGACCTAGTTTACCAGCTTTACTTTTTTAAACCGAAGCTTAATATTACATATTTATTTATTTTATTTATTTATTCATGAGAGACACACAAAGAGAGGTAGAGACATAGAGGGAGGAAGCCAGCTCCTCACAGGAAGCCCGATTCGATTCGGGACCGGATCCCCAGACCGGGACCACGCCCTGGACCAGAGGCTTAACTGCTGAGCCACCCAGGCGTCCCTCGTTCAAGAATTCTATATCCAAAAAAAAAAAAAAAAAAGAATTCTATATCCAGCAAAAATATCTTCCAAAATGGTGAAATTAAAAGACATTTCCAGATAAACAAGAACTTCAAGGTTTCCTTAGTAACAGACCTGCTTACAGATTTCTGCTTACAAGAAATCCTATAGGGAATCCTTCAGGTTAAAATAAAAGGACATTATTATTATTATTATTATTATTTAAGATTTCACTTATTTACTCATGAAAGACACAGAGAGAGAGGCAGAGACACAGGCAGAGGCAGAGGCAGAAGCAGACTCCATGCAGGGAGCTTGATTTGGGACTTGACCCCAGGACTCCAGGATCATGCCCTGGGCTGAAGGCAGACACTTAACCACTCAGCCACCCAGGCATCTCGAAATAGGACTTTAGACAGTAATTGAATCCTCATTTTTTTTTTTTTTAAGTAAGATCTCCACCTAGTGTGCGGCTTAAACTCATAGCCCCAAGATCAAGAGTCACATGGTCTACCAACTGAGCCAGTCAGGCGCCCCTTAAAGCCTCATGAATAAAATAAAGAGTACAAGTAAAGGCAATTATGAAGATAAATGTAAAAATAGAGTATAAATGTACAACGTGTTTGGAGATGGGATGGCTCAGTCCGTTGTTAGCCTTTGGCTCAGATCATGATCTCCAGGTCCTGGGATCTAGCTCCGTATCAGGTTCCCTGCTCAGCAGAGTCTTCTTCTCCCTTTGCCTCTGCCCCTCCCCCTGCTCTTGTGCCCCATGCTTGTGCTCTCTCATTCTCTCTCTCTCAAATAAATAAATTAAATCTTTTTTAAAAAAGAAACTGCATAATGCAATAATTACAAATCTAAATTGTTAGGCATATATGTATAAAGATGTAATTTTCAACAATAACAGCATGGTAGGGGGCACAGCTACATAAGAATAGAATTTTATGTACTCTTGAAGTTAGATTGGCATTAATCCAAACTAGACTGTTATAAATTAAGATATTAATGGTAACCCTAGGAAAACCACTAAGAAAAAAAAGTCTAATTATAAATTTAGCATTGACCTATTATCAAATATCAATTAGACATTTGCATGGAACTTATCTTGAATTTATTCTACTTCTCCAATAACTGAAAAATTAACAGTAGAGACTTATATTCAGAGACTTGTCTAACAAGTAGGCATAATAGGATTCTATAAGAATTCCAAAAGCATCCTAAAAATGACTTCTAAAAATGCCTTTGCTTCTGTCTGACCTTGTCAAGGTCTTTGGACAGATTTGGTGGGAATTTGAAGGGGTAAGATGAAAGATTAAGATGTTTATATTTTTAAGATTTTATTTGTTTATTCATGAGAGATGCAGAGATAGAGAGAGAGAGAGGCAGAGACACAGGCAGAGGGAGAAGCAGGCTTCATGCAGGGAGCCTGACATGGGACTCAATTCTGGGTCTCCAGGATCAGGCCCTGGGCTGAAGGTGGCACTAAACCACTGAGCCACCTGGGCTGCCCCAAGATGTTTATTTTTTAAAACATGATTTTTAAAAAGATTTTATTTATTTGACACAGAAAGACAGAGAGAGCAGAAGCAGGGAGAGTGGCAGGCAGAGGGAAAGGGAGAAGCAGGCTCTCTGCTGAGCAAGAAGCCCCTGGGATCCCAGGACCCTGGAATCATGATCTGAGCCAATGGCAGACCCTTAACCGACTGAGCCACCCAGACGCCCCAAGATTAAGATATTTAAAAATCCAAAGAATGTCACCAAGTTCCTAAAAGAGATGTCTGTTTCCATCAATAACAAGTTCCATATTCACAGCAGTAAAATAAAGTGGACTGATGGTGAAATCCATTGTAATTTCTGGCTCCAACCAGTAGATGGAATCAGAGTACAAGGGACCCATTCAAGGGAGCGAGGGCTTTAGACTAGGACAAACCAATTATTTTATTTTTTAAAACGATTTTATTTATTTATTCATGAGAGACACAGAGAGAGGCAGACATAGGCAGAAGGAAAGGCAGGCTCTTCACGGGGATCCTGACATGTTACTTAATCCCAGGATCCTGGGATCACGACCTGAGTCAAAGGCAGATGCTCAATCACTAAACCACCTAGGTGCCCCTAAAGCCCCTTTTATTTTAAAAGGCATGAACAAAAAAAAAAAAATAAAAAAAAAAAAATAAAAGGCATGAACAGAAATAGACAGTCATATTAGCACATGCCCCTTTTATTTTAAAAGGCATGAACAGAAATAGACAGTCATATTAGCACAGACAGTAGGAAACATACTTTCAGACAGATTGTTATCTTTGGGCTAGATGGCTAAAGGGAGGTAACAATCTTTGTGAAAGAAGTTTTAAGAAACTAAGCTAAAATGTAATTGGCCCACATTGTTTAAACATGAACTTAACTCATGGCAGAAGGATGACCGAAGTGACTTATTCAGATTCTTTTCATTTCTCTAATTGTTTAAAAATTAATCTCTACACTCAATGTGGGTCTTGAACTCACAATCCCGAGATAGAGTCCCATGCTCCACTGACTGATCCAGCCAGGCGCCCCTCATTTCACTGATTTTATTCAATCTTTTTATATATCTCCTACATCTCTAATCTTCTCAATGATTGACCAGTGTTTCAAACACACCCAGTCTCCTAAGAAGTAATTGAAGGGCAATTAAGAAATTTTAAATGTTTTCAGAGAAAACTCTAGTAGAGATTTTGAAATTTTGGTTAAGTATACTTGTTTCTCTACCAGCTGGGGAGTTTTAAGATTGGGCCAAGTTAGGGATGCCTGAGTGGCTCTGCGGTTGAGCCTCTGCCGTCAGTTCACAGCGTGATTCCGGGTTCCTGGGATTGAGTCCCACATCAGGCTCCTCACATCTGCCTGTGTTTCTGCCTCTCCTCTTGTCTCTTATGAATAAATGAATAAAATCTTTAGGGGAAAAAGAAAAAGACTCGGCCAAGTTAACTAATGAGGCAAGTACAAAATACTAAGAACATCCTAGTGACATCAAAAAGATGAGGAAATATTATAAACAATGTTATGACAACACATTTGACAACTGAGATAAATGGAGAAATTTTTTGAAAATACAGACTACAAAGCTCTTTCAAGAAAAAATAATGTAACTAGTCCTATTTACATTAAAGAAATCAAATTTATATTTGAAAACCTTCCCACAAAGAAAACTCTAGGCTCATATGGTATTCCCTGATGAATTCTACAAATATTTAGAGGATGATAGTAATTCTCCACCAGCTTTTCCAGAAAATAGAAGGAATAGGTGACAGTGTACATGGAATTCTATTCAACAATAAAAAGAAATGAACTATTGCTACATGCAAGGTGAGAGAGAACATCTTTGCCCTGATCCTGGCCTAAAAGGAAAGCATATGATTTCTCCTTGTTAATTATGATGTTAGCTATAAGTTTTTGGGGCAGATATTCTTTGTCAAGTTGGGAGTTTCCCTCTCTTTCTAGTTTGTTTAGTTGTGGGGTTTTGTTTTATTTTTAAAATTTTTAATCAAAAATGGGGGATGGATTTTGCCTTTTCTACATCTATTGATATATTTTGATATGATGGATGTGATGGATTATACTAATGTTTGAATTGACTCAACCTCGCCAGATGTCCTTTGTCCAATCAAAGGAGTTTCCTTCTATTCCTAATTTATTTATCATGTAAGGGTATTGGATTTTGTCAAAAACTTTTTCTGCCACTCATAATGAGATATTCATGTGGTTTTGACCTTTATTCTATTGATAATGGCATATTACATTATTTCACTGATTCTGGATGATAAACTAACTTTGCATTCCTAAGATAAATCTTCCTTGGCCATGGCATACAGTCCTTTTTAATTTTTATTTATTTATGATAGTCACACAGAGAGAGAGAGAGAGAGGCAGAGACACAGGCAGAGGGAGAAGCAGGCTCCATGCACCGGGAGCCCGACGTGGGATTCGATCCCGGGTCTCCAGGATCGCACCCTGGGCCAAAGGCAGGCGCCAAACCGCTGCGCCACCCAGGGATCCCAGTCCTTTTTATATAAAAAGCTACATTCACTTTGCTAGTGTTTGGTGAGGATTTTTTCATCTATATTCATGATTTATGAATTCTGATTTTAAGATTCTGATAGTTTCTGATTTGTCAAGTTTCGGTATCATGGTAATACTGGCTTTACAGAGTGAATTGAGTAGTATTTCTTACTCTTCTAGTTTTTGGAAGAGTTCATGAAGAATTGGTATTAATTCTTAAGCATTTAGTAGGATTTATTAGTAAAGCTCCCTGGGCAGGGTTTTTCTTTGTAAGAATTTTTTTTTTTAAAGATTTTATTTATTCATGAGAGAGAGAGAGAGGCAGACTTTGTAAGAAATTTTTATTACTAACTCAATATCTTTAATTTTTATGTATCTATTTCAGATTTTCTATATTACCTTGAGTCCGTTTTGGTAGTTTGTGTTTTTCTAGTAATTTGTCTTTTTTCCAGATATCTAATTTGTTGAAATACAGTTGTTCATAATACTGCCTTATAACCTTTTTATCTCAGTAAAGTCAATAGTAATATCCCCTATTTCATTCATAGTTTCAATAATTTGAGTATTCTCTCCACATCACTCCCACCTTGGTCAGTTTAGCTAATGGTCTATCAATTTTGTTGTTCATTTTATTTTATTTTTTTAAAGATGTTATCTATTCATGAAAGACACACAGAGAGAAGCAAAGACATAGGCAGAAGGAGAAGCAGGCTCCCTGTGGAGGTGGGGAGTAGCAGCCTGATGCGGGACTTGATCCCAGGATAATGTCATGAGCCAAAGGCAGATGCTGAACCACTGAGCCATCCAGGCGCCCCTATTTTCTTATTTTTTAAAACATTTTATTTGAGAGACTGAACAGAGAGAGGAAGAGGGAAAAGCAGACTCCATGCTGAGCAGGGAGCTTAATGTGGGACTCAATCTCAGGACCCCAAGATCATGACCTGAGCCAAAGGCAGACACTTAACCACCTGAGGCCACCCAGGCACTTCTTGTTCATTTTAAAGAACCACCTTTTTTTTAAATTTTCTGGATTGCTTTTGTATTCTCTATTTCATTAATTTCTACTCTAGTATTTATTATTTCCTTCCTTCCACTTGTTTTGTGTTTACTTTGCTCTTCTCTTCTCAGTTCCTAAGGTAGAAGTTCAGGTAAATGATTGGAGTTCTTTCTTCTTTTCTTAATATAGGTTTTTACAATATAAATTTACCTCTAAAAAAAAAAAAATAAAATAAAATAAAATAAAATAAAATAAATTTACCTCTAACCATTGCTTTCATTGTATCCTATACATTTCTGTGTATTGCATCTTTATTTTTATTATCCCAAATTATTTCCCCATTTCCTTGTGATTTCTTCTTTGGTCCATTGATTACTTAGGTGTTGTCTAATTTCCACATAGCTGTGAATTCTCCTAATTTCTTTCTGTTATTGGTTTGTAATTTCTTCCATTGTGGTTAGAGAATATAACTTGTATAATCTCAATCCTTTTAAATTTGTTGAAGTTTTTTTTATGGTATAGCATATGTTGTATACTGGAGAATGTTTTGTATGTGCTAGAGAGAAATACATCTTTTGCTGCTGTTGGGTATTGAAGTATTCCATAGCTATTAGGTATACTTGGTTTTTACTGCTGTTTAAGCTCCTATTTACTTGTTACTCTTCTGCCTGATTTTATTATCAAAAGTTGGTATTTTTTCTCCTCCTGTCAATTTTGTCCTTTTATTTTTTTATTTTTTATTTTTTTATTTTTATTTTTGCTTCATGCTTTTTGATTTTTTTAAAAAGATTTTCTTTTTTATTTGGTAGAGAGCACAAGTAGGTAGAGCAGCAGGTAGAGAAAGAGGAGAAGCAGGCTCCCCCACAGAGTAGGGAACCTGATGTGGGCTCCATCCCAGGGATCTGAGATCATGGCCTGAGCCCAAGGCAGAAGCTTAACCCACTGAGTCACAGAGGCACCCTGCTTTTTGAGTTTCTGTTATTAGGTGTATATATGTTATTTCTTCTTGATAGACTAACCTTTATTATTATGTCCTTTTTTTTCTCTCTTGTAACAATTTTTTGCCTTAAAATCCATATTTTCTGATATTAGTACAGTACTCAAGTTTTCTTTTGGCTACTATTTCATTGCATATATTTTACCATCCTTTTATTGTAAACCTTCTCTTTCTTTGAATCTAAAATAGCAACATAAAATTGAGTATTTTTTTCCTTTTATATAGTCATATGCCAATTTCTGCTGTTTGAGAATTTAACCTGCTTACATTTAATGTTAACAGATAAAGGAGGATAGATGTCTGCCATTTTGCCATTTACTATATGGCTTATCATTTCTCAGTTCTTTCATTCCTGCATCCTTTTCTGCTAAATAGATGATCCTATGGTATTATTTTCATTTCCTTATCGTATTACTATATATTTTAAAATTATTTTCTTAGTGGTTGCTCTGTGGATTAACATCTTAATTGATAGCACTCTAACTTCGATTAATACAAATTTAATTTTGATAGTTTACAAAAACTGTATATTTATTTATGGCTTCACACCTCCTCCCATTTTATGTTGTCAATCTTAATTGACCTATCCTCAAGTTTGCTGATTCTTAATTATTCTTGCTCAAAGCTCCTTTAGTGTTTATTTCATTTCAGATATAGTATATTTCAACTCCAAAAATTTTATCTGGATCCTTTTCATACTTTTTATCAATACTTAATTTGATGAGACATTGTTCTCAAACTTTAATTCTTTAGATCTAGTTTTCTTTTAGTTCTTTGAACATATTTTAAATAGCTGATTTAAAATATTTGTCTAGTAAATCATTTGCTCTTCCTCAGGTACAGTTTCTACTGAATGCTTTCTTTCCTTTTATGTATAGACCATACTTTCCTGTTTCTTTGCATATGTGCTTATTTTTGTTGAAAATGGGGCATTTCAAATAATATAATTAAACAACTCTGGAAATCAGATTCTCTCCCCTTCCCAGGGTTTGTTGTTGCTACTTGTAGTTGTTTGTTCAGTGACTCTTCTGGATTGATTCTGTAAATTCTCTATTTGTGTGTGTGTGTGTGTGTGTGCGCGTGCACGTGCGCACACGTGCGTATGCCCCTCCTCAGCTCAATGGTCAGTTAATAATTGGAGAGAAATTTCCTTAGATCCTAAAGCCAGTAAATCTCCATCTTTGTGGAGAGGTCTTTGTACATGTTGGAGCACATCTTCTACATTGACCCAGGCAGTTTACACTTTATCTTAGCTTTTATTTTCTGCTTCTGTACTCACAAGGCCAGTCAAAAGTAAGAGCTTAGGACCTTCTCAGATCTTTCCTGAACATGTGTACAGCCCTACTCATGCATGTGGCCCCTTAGATCCCAGGAATATGTTGGAGTTTGCAAAGTCTATCTGCCCATCTCATTCCTCACCTTTTCCTTTTAAAGAATTTTTAATCTAATCTATTGTCTGCCCCAACTGTGATGGAGGCTTTCTTTTAAGCCTGTTAGGTATGATGGAGCAGCCTTTAGTCTAGGGCAATTTTTTCCCCCGACGCCTGAAGCAATACCCTTCAGAGTTCTCGACTTTTCGCCCCATGATCTACTTAGTTTTTCCACTCTGGCTGGTGGGAGTACTATTCCAAATCTCTTGTGAGCCCCAGGGACTGTTCCCACTAGTGATTTCAGGCAGTTCTTTTTCTGTCCTTACATAGTGTCTTCATACACATGTGCTGAACAGTACTCATCCAAAAACTCAGGGAGATATTCTGCAAACTCTGTACTCATCTATGCAGCCCTTTCCTCTCTGGGACTCTGCTCTGAGAATTCCCACTGTGCTGGTTTTCTACTTCTCAACTCCGTATCTTCAACTCAGTAAGTCTACAAGGCCCCTGTCTGCCTTTCCCCGCACTGTGATGAGGAAAATCTCCATGTAGTATGCAGGCAATCACAGGGCTCACCTGAGTTGTTTTCCCTCTCTATAGGAATCATTATCTTCTGCTGACATTCAATATTTGTTTTATATATTATGTCCTGTTTTTTTAGTTTTTTCAGATGGCAGGGCAAATTTAGTCTCTGTTGGGATGCAAATTAGTCTCTGTTAGTTCAGGGGTTGAGTGTCTGCCTTTGGCTCAAGGCATGATTCTGGAGTCCTAGGAATGAGTCCCACATCAGGCTCCTTGCAGGGAGCCTGCTTCTCCCTCTGTCTCTGCCTCTCTCTGTGTCTCTCATGAATGAATAAATAAAATCTTTAAAAAAAATTTAGTCTCTGTTACCCCATATTGGCAAGAAGTAGAAATCCTCTTGCTTATATTATTTCCATAGTCTCCCTGTTTCTACCTGTGATTGTCCAGAGTCTATTATCAACAGTGTAGCTAAAAGGAGTCTTATTGAGTCTTTTAAAATATAGATTATATTACTTTTCTTTTTTCCTAAAGATTTTATTTGACAGAGAGAGAGAGCACAAGCAGGGTGAGGAGCAGAGGGAGAGGGAAAAGCAGGCACCTTGCTCAGCAGGGCTCCATCCCAGGTCCCTGGGGTCATGACCTGGGCCAAAGGAAGAGGTTTAACCAACTGAACCACCCAGGTGCCCCATCCTATTACTTTTCTGTTAAAAAGTATGCAGTGCCTTTCAATTTCCCTCAAATTAAAACAATGTCTACAGTTATCCTGTCTCTTCATTACCTCTCTGACCTACTACTGCTCTGTCCATCCATATTCACTGCTGTTCCTCAAACATTCCAGGAATATTTTCAGCTTAATCACATTTATAATTTACTGTTTCCTCTACTGTACTAAAAAGTAAATAATGGCGAGGCTTTTTTTGTTTTTCCTTATTCTAACCTAAGCAGCTAAAATAGTGCACAGTACACACTTTAAGTATGAAAGTCATAGAGAATTAGGATACTAGGAAGGTTACAAATATAGGTATCCACCTATAGGAGACAAAAACAGAAATTCAATTACCAAAAATGTAATATATCAGAGTGTGTCTTGCCAATAACAAAGGTTATTTGATGCTAAGTGTTATTGTTGAACAAGAGATATTTAATGTGTTTTATTTATTTTTTATATTTATTTATTTATTTATTTAATTTTTTAATGTGTTTTACTAATGATCAGAAATTAACCCAAAATCTGGCTGAGATGAGAATAAAGGGACTCAGACTCTGGAAAGAGGATCTGAGGGTGCCTGGGTGGCTCAGTGGTTGAGCATCTGCCTTTGGTTCAGGTCATGGTCCCAGATTACTGGGATCATGTCCCACATAGGGCTCCCTGCATGGAGCCTGCTACTCCCTCTGCCTATGTCTCTGCCTCTCTCTGTGTCTGTCATGAATAAATAAAATCTTAAAAAAAAAAAAAAAGAAGATCTGATATTAAGCTCAACTTGAAATGCCTCATAAACATAATTTCAAAGGGCAAAATGTCTAATATTCCTATTAGAATTCATTGAAGACTTATGATACAGTATCACCATCTTTTTAAAATTTGTCAACATTTTTTTCTTTTTTTTCATTTTCTCAACATTTTTGATGCTGATAGAAATGTGGTAAAATGAGCACCTTAGAAATTAATGGCAGAATTGTGTTCCAAACATTTTTTAAAAAATGGTGGTGAAACATACATAAAATTTACCCTTTTAATCATTTTTAAGTGTTCAACGGCATTAAGTACATTCACATTGTTGTACAACTATCACCACGAACCAGTCTAATTCCTTCCTTTTCCAGATGAGGGAACTGAAGCTCCCCCAAATTAAATGATTTATCTAGGGTTACTCATGGCTAAACTAGTACACAATACTATTTCCTGTCTCTCAGTTCAGCACTCTCTCCATCACATAATGCTATTGCCCTAAATCATTTAATATACTAGATCCCTATGGCTGTGAACCTATAAGCTACCCACCATCAGACAACACAGCACAAATCTGCCAGTCTACATACTATGTTTTATAGTATAAAACATATTTATATATTTATGTAATGTATAATACATGTACATAAAAATATTAAATGTTTATTTTATAAATATTTTTACTATAAAGATAGTTACGTTAGGTTTCCATTGCTGTATAACAAACTACCACAAGTTTTTGTGGTTTGAAACATATATTTATTATCTTAGCGTTATCATGAGTCAGGAATCTGGACACAAGTCTCAGTTCTTACCTAAGCTGCAATTTCATGAGGCTCCAAGTTGACTAGCTGTTGGTAGAGTTCAGTTCCTCGTGATTGTGGGACCAAAGGATTGGCTGGTTGGTGGTGATAGTTTAGGCTTGACTCTCACTTTTCCTTGCCATATGGACCTCTCCATATGGCAGTTTGTTTCTTTAAGGCCAACAAGTCTCTGCTGCTTGAAATCAGAAATCAAATCTGATTTCTCCTATCCCTGTCCTCTAGATCTTCTTTTTAATTGGCTCACCTAATTAGGTAGGACCTACCAAGACCCACCTTTTGATTAACTTAAAGTAAATTGATTAGAGGCCTAAATTCTAATAGCAAAATCCCTTTACCTGTGCCATATAAGATAACCTAATCACAGGAATATCTCATCATATTCAAAGATTCCATTCAAGGAGAGGGAACTATATAGGGCATGTACACTGGGAGATGGGAATCTTGAGGGCTGTTTTAGAATTTTGCCTACTGCAATACTTAGTGGAAGATATTTCATTCTTACTTCCTGAGTATCCGGAACTATTCCAACTAATTTTCCTTTACCAGGTCATTATAAAACAGACCAAAATTGGGATCCCTGGGTGGTGCAGCGGTTTAGCGCCTGCCTTTGGCCCAGGGCGCTATCCTGGAGACCCGGGATCGAATCCCACATCGGGCTCCCGGTGTATGGAGCCTGCTTCTCCCTCTGCCTATGTCTCTGCCTCTCTCTCTCTCTCTCTCTCTCTGTGACTATCATAAATAAATTTTAAAAAATTAAAAAAAAAAAACAGACCAAAATCCTTGAAATCCCTACTCTGATAGTAGTGACTATGAGTTAACAAAAGGCTAGTGGTTTTTCTTTTTTTAAAGATTTATTTATTTACTCAGAGAGAGAGAAAGGCAGAGACACAGGCAGAGACAGAAGCAGACTCCATGCAGGAAGCCCAATGTGGGACTCGATCCCGGGTCTCCAGGATCACACCCCAGACTGCAAGGGGCGCCAAACCGCTGCACCACCAGGGCTGCCCAAGGCTCGTATTTCTGTATCTTGGGTTTGTTAGTATGTGATCATTAAAAAGTACTTAATTTCTCCAAATCTATGCCTTAATCTTTCAATTATTATTTTTCTCCATTAAGATGATACTGTCTTTTAAAGAAAATTTTATTTAGAGAGTGTGGGTAGAAGGGCAGAGGGAAAGATTCTTAAGCAGATTCCCCACTGATTGGGGAGCCCCTGCAGGGATTGATCTCACAATTGAGATCATGACCTGAGCTGAAAACAAGAGTTGGATGCTCTACCAATTGGGTGACCCAGGAGCCCCAAGACAAGTCTATATTAACATTCCTCAACCATTTTCGTTTCCTTCTTCACCTCCTGTCTTCTGTGAAAGAAAACTGCCACTCCCTTTTATTGTTGTGGGAAACTATGTGTATCAGGAGGGGCTGACCTATCTTGCCAACACTTGTTATTAGTTATCCGGTTAAGAGTTAAGATGATGTCACATAGTCTGATTTGCACTTCGTTAATGTTACTTAGGTTACTTCGCTCATTACTAATGTTGGGCGTCTTTTTCATGTGCTTATTGGCCATTTGCACATCTTTGGAGATATGTCTGCCTGTTTTTTTTGTTTTGTTTTTAAATTTATGATAGTCACAGCGAGAGAGAGAGAGAGAGAGAGAGAGAGAGAGAGAGAGAGAGGCAGAGACACAGGCAGAGGGAGAAGCAGGCTCCATGCACCGGGAGCCCGATGTGGGATTCGATCCCGGGTCTCCAGGATCGCGCCCTGGGCCAAAGGCAGGGGCCAAACCGCTGCGCCACCCAGGGATCCCTCTGCCTGTTTTTAAATTTGATTGTTTTTCCTATTGCTGAGTTTTCTCTAAATATTCTGGATATTAATTTCTTTTTTTTTTTTTTTGGATATTAATTTCTTATCAGGTACGGGATTTGCAAACATTCTTGCATTCTGTTGTTTGTTTTGCTATTATGCAAATGTGTTTTCTTAAGATTTTGTTTATTCATGAGACAGAGAGAGGCAGAGCCATAGACAGAGGGACAGGCAGGGAGCCCAATGCAGAACCGATCTCTGGACCCAGGATCATGCCCTGAGCGGAAGGCAGATGCTCACACCAGGTGTCCCCACGTAAATGTTTTTAATTGTTTACAGGTATTTCCTTTTCTTCATATCCCAGCAGAATTCTGGCTCACGGAAGACCTACATTATCCCGTATCTTTGTTGATTGTTCAGTGCAAAGGGGAGAAATTCTAGGAGAGCCATTTCTTTAATATCAATTATGTACCAAATGTTATTAGGATTACTTCCAAATAAAGGAAAACTGATTATCTCTTGCAGATAAAAAAATTGCATAGAAAAGTTTAATTTGTCCACAAACTAGTATGTGGAGCAGGTGAAATTTAGAGTCTTTTCTAACTTCTTTGCTCACTATGCATGATACTTGTCAAATGATTAGGCTAGGGTTATTAGATACTATTGGCATGTAATGAACTTGATTATTCTTATTAGTTGACTTCATTGCAAACTCCATGAACTGGGAAACCTTATAGATCTACACTTAGGTATGTATAATGCATTTATGATATCAAGTCAGGCCTCTTTAACCCACACTAGGCCTACTATATACTATTTCAGGCTCTTTGGCACAGATGCTTCACATAAAGTGGTCTAGAATTATGCTAATTCCTCTGCTTATAAAATGAATGTACAATGTTTATTACTTGCCCAACAAATATGTACTGTTTTTTTTTAAAGATTTTATTTATTTTATTTATTCATGAAAGACTGAGAGACAGAGCCAGAGACACAGGCAGAGGGAGAAGCAGGCTCCATACACCGGGAGCCCGACGTGGGATTCGATCCCGGGTCTCCAGGATCGCGCCCTGGGCCAAAGGCAGGCGCCAAACCGCTGCGCCACCCAGGGATCCCCTGTACTGTTTCTGTCTAGTCATGTTTTCACTCAAATGGATTTTTCCTGTAGATTTAGAGATGGAGTATATATGAAAATAAAATTGAGGACTATAAAAATTGTTTTGGAAATATTGGATTGGCAGCTTTTCTTTTCTTTTTGCTTTATGATCCTCTACCCTAATTAGGCCAAATATGGATTTTGAATATATCCCCTGAGTGTGTGTTTAAATACTCAATTGATTTTATTGAAATGGTAGAAATGGCTTCACTATTCCTGCTGGCACTGCATAGTCCCTAGATGTTAATTAGACCTGGCAATTCTTTAATCCTACTACATCCCTGTTATGGTCCCGCTATCCTCCATTAGACCTAGTGCCACTCAGGTCAGTATAATAAACCTTCTGGATTACAGAATTAAGTCAGTTTTTGTTTTGTTACAGCAAACAAATGCAAAGCTCAATTTCTTTTCAAACAATTTTCAGTTGGTTATTCTAAGAAATTTTGTCAAAGTTTATTTTCTATTTTTCTCATTCTCTTTTCTTGTATTAGACTTGTTTGGTGGCATATAATAGAAAAACATTTTTTAATAGAAAAAAATTTTTAAGAAGAGAAATTTCATCTAAAAACTGGAGGGATGCCAGTTTTAGATTTCATCTAAAAACTGTGGCTCAGCAGTTGAGTATCTGCCTTAGGCTCAGGGCGTGATCCCAGGTCTGGGTATTGAGTCCTGCATGGGGGTTCCTGCAGCGAGCCCACCTCCCTCTGCCTGTGTCTCTGCTTCTGTCTCTCGTGAATAAATAAAATCTTTTAAAAAAATACTGGATATTTCATGTAACTAAGACATGGAAATAAATTGACAAAAGCAAATAAAATTGTATGTAGCTGCTTAAACTGAGGTAGCAGTATACCTATTTGTATTGCAAGATACTTAAAGTATTGTTGTGAAGTTATGGGACGCTTTATATCATGGTCCCATTGGGTTTAAGGGGGAAAAAATGCATGCCTTTTTTTTTTTTTTTTTGCAAGAAAATGTTAACAATAATTCCCTCCAGGGAGTAAGATCAGGAGGGGTGGGGATACTGGTGGATCTTTCCAGTTTCCTTTCTTCTTGAGACTCATCTGTTTACCACAGCCAATGAGGTTTACCAATCAGATCTCTCCTAAAGTGCTGTGAAAAATGTAGTTGACTGGCCAGTCTCCAGCTGTTCCTCTTTCGGATCCACTTCAGCATTCAAGCCGACTGTCTTCTTCGCTTACTCCTAGCCAATGACTGCACACAGCAGTGCTATTAGATCTCAGGTGCCTAATATACAGCCATTGATCTGGTAAATAAAAAAAAAAAATTCTATCTTGAACAGAAGAGGACCAAAAATAGTTTGTACCTACATAGAATAGAAAATATTCATAGTTTTGCTCCAGGGATGTTAACCATTGCACCTTTGATGAATTAATCTACATTACAGGTCATATGGACATTCCACAGAACATCACATCAATGACATCATGCTGATTAGACAAGAAAAGCGAAAGTTTACCACATTGAAGGCCTTGTGGAGATACATGTTTCAAAGGGTGGGAGGTAAACTTTATAAGATCTGAGGGTCTACTATTCTTATGAAGTTTTTAGAAGACCCAGTGGTAAAGGGCATGCTGGAACACCCCTACAAAGTTAAACCTTGCTACACTTGCATCACCTGTTTCATGACAGGAAGCACAATACCTGGTGGCTCTCTCTGGATTATGGAGTTAACACATTCCACCTAGAAACAGCATTCCAACCCACAAACTGGAGGACATAAAAGGTTAATAAGTTTGAGTAGGACCTGGATCAGAAAAGGGATCTGTAGAAGACTCAGGCTGGGGTGCAAGCAACCCTGCAACTTGGGCCATATGATCCACCAAATCTATAGTATGATGTGTGTCAGTGGTGAGAGAAGATAGGATACAGCTTTTATGTAAGGGATTCATGGAACTATAAAGGAGCTGCTCCCCAAAAGTATGTGGAACAAATCTGTGCAGCGTAAGGGGTGAAATGGAGTTGCCACAGAGGTGTGCTCTCAAATCCCTTAAAAAAAACCTGATGCAGAACATGAGACTCCTAACTCTGGGAAATGAACTAGGGGTGGTGGAAGGGGAGGTGGGTGGGGGGCAGGGGTGACTGGGTGACGGGCACTGAGGGGGGGGCACTTGATGGGATGAGCACTGGGTGTTATTCTATATGTTGGCAAATTGAACATCAATAAAAAATAAATCTATAAAAAAAATAAAATGTAGTGTAAAAAAAAAACCTGATGCAAAGAACAAAGCTAGAGACCTCATACTTTTTGATTTCAAACTATGTAACAAAGCTATAATAATACAGTATGACATTGACATACAAATAGACACATAAATCAACTGAACAGAATACGAGCCTACAAATAAACCCACACCTATATGCCCAATTAATTAAAAATGTAGCCAACAATATACAATGAGTAAAGGATACTATAATATAAACGGTGTTAGAAAACTGGACAGCCACATGCAAAAAGAATGAAAATGAACCTTACCATAAGACATATATAAGAATTAACTCAAAATAAATGAAAGACAAAAAATAAATCAAAGACTTGAACATTAGGGTTTAAACCATAAAAGTCCTAGAAGAAAACAGAGGGTAAGTTCCTTGTCAATGACCTTGGCAATAGTTTTTTTGGATTGACACCAAAAGCAAAGGCAAACAAAACCAAAAGGACTACATCAAACTAAAAAGCTTTTACAGAGTGAAGGAAACCATGAAGAGGCCATCTATGGAATGGTAGAAAATATGTGCAAATTATATATCTGAAAATAGTTAATAAAAATGGAGGACCTGAATAGAAAATTTTCCAAATAGGAGATATAAGTGGCCAATAGGCACATGAAAAAGCAACATCACAAATCAGAAAAATGCAAATCAAAACCACAATGAGCTATCACTTCACACCTATTAGAATGGCTATTATCAAAAAGACAAGAGAGAAAAAAAAAAAAAGAAATATGCTGGCAAGGATGTGGAGTAAAGGAAAATCTTGTACACTGCTGGTAGGAATGTAAATTGGGACAGCCACCATGAAAAACATTATGGAGACCCCTCAAAAGAGTAAAAATAGTACTATGTGATCCAGTATCTGCAACCCCATGTTCACTAAGCTTTACAATAGCCAATAGCCATGGTATGGAAACAACTTAAAGTGTCCATCAATGAATGACTGGATAAAAATAATGTATCTAGATGCAAACTAGATGCAATGGGGTATTATTCAGCTATAAAAAAGGAAGTCTTGCCATCTGTGACAACATGGATGGAACTTGGAGGCATTATACCAAGTGAAATAAGTCTGACAGAAAAAGACAAATATTGTAATGAGCTCATATGTGGAATCTAAAAAACAAAACCTCATATGAAAAAAAGATCAGATTTGTCAGAGGTGGATTTGCAGAAAGGACCAGGATAATAAGTATAGGTGGCCAAAAGGTACAAACCTCCCGTTATAAGAGATCTGGGTGGTATAATATACAGCATGTGGACCACAGGTAAGAATGCTATGTCAAGTATTTTAAAGTTCCTAAGAAAGTAGATCTTTAAAAGTCTCATAATAAGAAAAAACATTTATAACTGTGGTAATGGATGTTAACTAAACTCACTGTAATAATTTTGCGGTATATATACATAGCAAATCATTGCTATACACTTTAAATTAATACAATGTTACATTTCAATTATATCTTAGTCAAGCTGGGGAAAAAAGAAAACTTGATGCAAGCAGCCTCCAGCTTCAACTCCTGATCTGTCACAGCATTTGTATGGAGGCCATGATTTCTTCTAAGGCTACTCCTAACATACTAGCCAGGCCAGTTCTGCCCAATACAGAACTGCCATAATGGGTAATCTGGTCTAACATTCTATCAGCTTGGCAGAGGCTTTCTCAGAGCAGCTTAGGTCTGATGCTTTTTCCATTCAATATTTTTCTCTTCTGTCATAGGTGTCATATACTGTTCCCTCTCTCTTAATAACCTTCACTTACATCGTCTTCAAAACACCTTCAGCAAATTTAACTCCATCTTAGTGTCTGCCTGTTGGAGGATCCAAAGTGACACTAGCATAGATGCTTTAAATAATAAACTTTTAGTTTTTAAAGACTGTATTTGTTGGAGCACCTGGGTGGTTCAATGGTTGAGCATCTACCTTTGGCTCAGGTTGTAATCCCAGGGTCCTGGGATTGAGCCCCACTTCTCCCTCTGCCTATGTCTCTGCCTCTCTGTGTCTCTCATGAATAAATAGATTATTAAAAACAAAAACAAAAAACTAATGAGGAAACTAAGGCACAGAAAGGTTAAGTAACTTGTCCAAAATGTCACAGCTCCTAAGTAGCAGGGTCAGGATTCAAATCAAGCAGTCTGATTTGAGCCGAAGAAATCAAGAGTCAGCCGACCAACCAACTGAGCCATTGAGGTGCCCCTGTAATTATCTTATTCCACTCTTTGCCAATTTTGTTCCACCTCTAAGCAAATGTATAAGACCTGATAGTATGCATTTGCATGATGTTAACCCTTGTTTCACCGTATTTTTGCCCTTTATTTTGGCTTCTCCATTTGTTTTAGTACATCTCTGTTTTAAGTCATTTCAAATTATTTTTAGGAAAACAAGTCATATTATCCTAAATTATTCCTTATGGTGCATGGTATGCATATTCCTCACTTGTTTTGTTCTGCTGATTTATAAGAAAAAGTATTTTTGTTATGAGCTGACAGGGAAAAACTGGAGAAAATAGAGAAGATAAAAGGTTTCTTATATAAAATTCCTCAGTCAATGAGGTGTGGAGATAAGGAACAATCAGTCTAGATTAGGAGAAATGCCAGAAATGTGTACATGCACATACATATGCATACACAATGTTCCAACCATGAAATCTTATGAAAGGAACTTAAATAGGAAAACCAAAAAGTAATAAAGAAAGAAAATCTTATGGACTCCAAATGAAAAGATTCAGTAGCTCTTGAAAAAGATATCCATACCCAAAATTGATAGAATTAAAGATCAGCATTTATTATTCAAACATGTGCTAAGCACTACACATGTGTTATAGCAAAACTGTACTTACACATGAATCTAGTAATGTAGGTACATTCATTTCCAATTTTTACAAATACTCCCTTGTGGTTTGAAGAGGGTGATTCGTCCAAAGTCCATGTAACCAGTAAATAATGGAATTAGGATTTGTATCAATATCTGACTACAAAGAATATCAGTATTTTTTGTCCTAAGTACTAGGATTGCCTCTGTATACACATGTATGTATCAGATCTTCTATAGTTCAAATATAGTGGGTCAGATATGGCCTCTAGTCACAAGAAGATTAAAATATAATGAGTGATGCTGTGATAAGCATATGCCAGAGCCCTGTCAGAGTGAAACAGAAAAAAGGCTGCATTTCTTCAGAAATTAAAAAACACAGAAACAGTTACTCAGCATGGACAGATAAAATGGGATGGAGAGAGGCAGGGGTAAATCCATGTAATACATATTTACATGTAAAATTATACGTATTTTAGGGCCTATGTTCTAAGAGGAGAAGTAATCATTTCAGAATATATATTATAGAAAAATTAGTATGTCAAGAACCAAAGGAGTTCACAAAGTGGAGAAAAGAAAAGAATAAAGAGAATGATACATGTGGAACTAGAGTTCAAGTCTAGCCATACAGTCTAAAGTGAATTCATATATGATGGAGTGGGCAGGAATAACTGCCAAAGGAACAAATCATACTCCATACTATTTAATTCCCAGTTCTGGTATTTTTATTTTAGGAAACACATTGAATCAAACAGGTTAGAGCTACTGCTTCCTTGTTCTGGGTATTTCTATCCTCCATTTCAAAAGACATACAGTCAAATCTATCTTCGTCCATTCTGTGAATGAAGTAATAAGCAAAAACGATCACTGGTTACTTCAAAAGAACCTAGAGGGGAAAAACACACACAGCTCACTTAAATCAGATTTAAACAGTCTTTATAATTAAGATGAGAAAAAAGAAAAAGAAAATATTGAAAACAAATGTGACAATAAAATATTACAACTGTCTAGATTATCAAAAAAATTTACAACTAGTTTGTGATTATCACGCTTTACCTTTGGGATCTCAGCTGCAAAAGGTATACAAAGTATACTAAGGTATAGTCTGTTATTTTGACATATAAATATGCATCTGCAATATTAGTATAGACAACTGTGATTTTAGTTAGAAATAACTGTACTAAGAGGAAAACCTTAAGGCAAAAATAATCCTTGCAGAATATCACACAAAACATAAAATAAAACATAAATTATACCAAAATGCCTAAACAAACAAAATTATATTTAGATGTTATGTTCTTACTCTATTACCCTAGGTTACATTTTTTTCTTAATTTTTATTTTAAGTAGGCTCTATGTCCAATGTATGGCTTGAACTCACAACCCTAAGATCAGGAGTCACATGCTCTACAGACAGAACCAGCCAGGCATCCCTAGGTTACCTTTTCAGTAAGATACACAATAAACAATAAATTTTGCTTCAGATAAAAATTCAAGTTGGTCATCTTCCTTCAGTTCTAAAGCACTGACATTTATAAACGAACCAGAATTTGTGATAAAGACAAAACTGTTAGAAAAGATCGCTTCATGTTACTATTCATCCATGATATACTAGATCTAAGGAATCCAATCCTCTTCTCCCTTAACTAGAAATTGCAAAGAGCCTGAAGGCCTCTTGTGTCTTAACACAGGACACCTTTTCATTTACCAAACCCTGTAAATGATGTACTCTTTAATTTTACATATAAGTCATCTAAAATAGTCACCCACAGCTTGCCTTAATATCCTTTATTTGAATAGACTCCCCACCCTATATTAGATAACCATTGCTAACTTCTTACTGGTATATCACAGCTCTTATTACAGAGCATTCCATTTCTTCAGTTCCTACAATATATTTTCAAAGATATGTGATATATAATGCAATGAGCACTCTATTAGCATGTAGGAGACAGGTCCGTGCTCTGGTTCTATAATCTTGGGAAAGTTACTAACTTCTCTGAACCTTAGTTTCCTTACTAGCATATTCAAGATTATTATATATAGCCTCTAAGTTTTCCAGCTTAAAAATTCTAAACTTCTATGGAGGGCACCTGTATGCTGGTAGTTCAATCTGTTACTACATATATTAATAGGAATCAGCATTCCTTTTCTTTAAATACTAATTTGTCCTCTGGATATCCTGTTTTTAATTTCTATAAAATTTGAAAGCAGGGATGCCTGGGTGGCTCAGCAGTTGAATGTCTGCCTTTGGCTCAGGGCATGATCCCAGGATCCAGGACTGAGTCCCACATCGGGCTCCTTGCATGAAGCCTGCTTCTCCCTCTGCCTGGGTCTCTGCCTCTCTCTCTCTCTCTGTCTCTCATGAATGAATAAATAAATAAATAAAATCTTAAAACAACAACAACAACAAAAAACAACCTGACCTATAAAAAAAATTTGAAAACAATTACTTGTGTGCTACTTTAAGGAAGCTAATTAACAGTTCTAAAATGTTCACATGTGTATTCTAGAAAAGACTTATTATTAGCTTACTTTTATCTGAAAGACTAAAAGTTTACTTTCTCTCCAGTTATAAAATACCTGTCATAATGCTGTACTGCTTATTTATTTATTTATTTATTTATTTATTTATTTATTTATTTATTTAATTTTATTTTTTTTGTGATAGTCACACAGAGAGAGAGAGAGAGGCAGAGACATAGGCAGAGGGAGAAGCAGGCTCCATGCACTGGGAGCCCGACATGGGATTCGATCCCGGGTCTCCAGGATCGCGCCCTGGGCCAAAGGCAGGCGCTAAACCGCTGCGCCATCCAGGGATCCCGTACTATTTAAAAGTTAGTGAGAGTAGATCCTTTAAAGTCCTCATTATAAGAAAAAAAAATTTTCTAATTATGTATAATGATGCATACTACCTAAACTTACTATAGTGATAATTTCCCAATGTCTATAAATAATAAATCATTGTGTTGTACATCTAAAGCTTAGAGTATATGCCAAATAGCTCAATAAAAATTTTATTTTCTCTAGTAAAAATCTATAAAATAATAACTGCTCTGCTCATTTTCTGATTTCATTAGAAACTTTAAAAATAAAAAAAAAAAAGGGAATCCCTGGGTGGCTCAGTGGCTTAGTGCCTGCCTTTGGCCCAGAGCATCATGATCCTGGAGTCCTGGGATGGAGTCCCATGCCGGGCTTCTGTGTGGAGCCTGCTTCTCCCTCTGCCTGTGTCTCTGCCTCTCTCTCTCTCTCTGCCTATCTCTCTCTCTCTCTCTGTCTCTCATGAATAAATAAATAAAATCTTAAAAAATAAAAATAAAAAAAAGAAACTTTAAAAATCACGGATGCTCCTAGAGGCCTGCTGTGCTTCTGGGAACTGGGGCAGTGATATCTGACTGAATCAATTTGAAGTTAAAAGTCTAGATGAGGGCAGCCTGGGTGGCTCAGCGGTTTAGCGCCTGCCTTTGGCCTAGGGCGTGATCCTGGAGTCCAGGGATCAAGTCCCACATCGGGCTCCCTGCATGGAGCCTGCTTCTCCCTCTGCCTGTGCCTGTGCCTGTCTCTCTCTCTCATAAATAAATAAAATCTTTAAATAAACAAATTAATTAATTAATTACAATTCTGAAATTTAATCTTAACTTCAGGGACTTAAAAAAAAAAACAATTTCTTCTATTCAGCCTCACCAAATTCTGTTTTATTTTTTTTATTTTTTATTTTTCTCACCAAATTCTAAAATAGATAATCAAAATGTTGATACTCTGATTAAAATGTCTTAAGGCAGTTGTTGATGCAAAGAAAATGAAACGGTTTACCCTGGCAGTTTCAGATAAAGAGAATGCAAATGAAAAGGGGGAGACAAAAAAAAAAGTGTGTGGGGGAGAGACGCACACAGTAAAAATGGAAGGCAGAGGTGAAAAATGGCAACACTGGAAAAGTTAATTTCTGAGGTAATGAACTGAGAGGCATACAAAGAGACCAAGGTGAGGAAGAGATACAAAGACAGGGAGACAAAAACACAACTAAAGAAAATGGAAGAAAGTGAGCAGAGACAGATAAGCAACAAAGAGAAGTGAACAGAATGGAACTGATGGGCAGACACAATGATAAGAAAAAGGACTAGGTAAGAGACAGTTGAAGAAAAAAAAATCATTTTCACCCCATAAGTTTTCCCAATTACCTACTTTTTTGTTGCTATCCCCCCAGTGCTGCCAATGAAACGGACACAGACTTTTATTTCTTCCAAATAGTTAGACAATGTATATTTCATTTATCTTGCAGATTTTTAAAACTCAGATTTACTATGAGAAGCATAATTTTTGTCATCATTGAGATTCACATATTGGATGTTACAGAATAGCTTGTGTGGGGGGATTCTTTTATAATGTATACACCTATCAAATCATATTGTACACTTTAAATATCTTATAATTATAAATTGTATCTCAATAAAGCTGGAAAAAGGTTCATATATATCAACATACTGGGGAAAGATCCCTAATTTTACATATTGATTTTTTTTTTCCAAATTAAAAAATGATAGTACCCTAGTTAGGCTAAATTCATCCTAATGCAAGAACTTACAGAACCATTTGTGATTTAATATCACAATGGCATATAACACCACTATCAGACTGATAACAGACTCTTAGTTGAAAATAACTTACCATTTAGTCAAAATCCAAAAATTTTAGTCCTGTTTCCACTTTATGCCCCCTTTGCTTGACTTGATATGTTATGCTCTATCTCTTCTCCTATGTAGATCCTTTCAGTAGCCATCAATCTGAAGAATTCCTTCTTCTGCTGCCACCTACCAGTTTATCTCTCTGCTGCAGCAGAAGGGTATATAGAAAAAGTTCTTGCTTATTATTCAGATTAAATGGAAAAATTCCTAAAACATTTCATACTTTCACATGTGTATGAGCTTTCTCACTGATTTTCCAAGACCTCCCCGCCAAAGTCAAAACAACAAAAATCCCAATCACAGAAAACCAAACAATGTATGATCAATATTCATGCTAAGCTGGCAATTTCCTTTTTTAACTGGAAAGATTTAGACACTCAGCAGTTGCCATCGCAGGGAGCCATTTCTTTTGTTACACTTTCCTTTTTCACCTATCCCTACAATCTTATAAGTGTGCAACTTAAAATTTTAATGAGGTAGTCCACAACTCCTGCAAATTTTAAGTTCAGAGACTATTAAAGAATTGTGGAAGATGCAGCAATAAAGGAGTTTTTAAAAGTAAATCTAGAAACTAAAGGTGTTAGATGCTTTACCTGCATGAGTTTTCAATGTTCTGGACTGCTTATTGCCCAATGGCTCTGAATACATTAAAACACGAACACATACGCCACCTACATTTAAAATAGGGTAGCATTTGTATGCCCATATAAGCATTGGGTATATCTTTCGCAAGAGTAATAAAGTCATTAAGTCCTTTTAAAAGGACTGATCACAAATGCACATTTCCTCAAACTATATACATACACAAAAAAATTAGGGTGAAAAAGGGAGACAGAGGCACAAATGTAATAGCAGTTGTAGAACTGGAAACTAACATAAATGTTTTCTGTTTGTTAAAGTCCTGAGATTCATTTCTATTCCCATTCTCTTTGTCATTGAAGGTCTAAGTTTCAAGTTTATTCCATAGTAGTTTCTAAAGAATAGTATCCAATAATGAACTAGTAATGATAGTAATGGCTTGTTTTTGTTCCACCCTCCCATTAACTTTACCCCAAAATACGTATTTTGCCAACATAAAAAATAAAACAAACACTGACATAAGCACCAAAGGCTAGTCAACAGTGGCACTGCAGTGACATTGTTTCTACTTTCTCATTCCTTCCCCCGATCTCAAACCCCACCCTTTGACCTCTGTATATGGGATGAGCCTGAGCAGGAGAGTTGGTGATGTCAGGACTGCGCCGTTCCCACGGATGCTTCTAGAGGCCTGCTGTGCTTCTGGGAACTGGGGCACAGTGATGTCTGTCTGACTGAAACCTAAAACAACAACAATTCACCCCACCCCTCATGTTCCCAAACCCAACAATTGCAGCCAGGTATATATGCTATATAAGGCCCAGCTAGTAAGTTTGAATATGGTGAAATCTGAAAGCAAGGTCATTCTTAACAAGTCAGTAATCTTCATGGGGACAGCAGAATGGAGACTGTTAAATCCTCCATGTCCCATGCAATCGCATAGTCCACACATGCTAATGCTGGTCACTCTTAGCAAGAGGACAAGTTTCTCTGGTTCAAGTCTTTTTTAGTATAAGTTATAAATTCCTGCAGGAGGCAGTTGGGATTCCTCTGTTAGTAAATTTTAGCTCAACACATAAATATTTTTGTCTTAAGATGTTTAGGGGAAAGACTGGCCCCATCTTAAACAAGTGAACTGAAGCACAAGAAAGGTTAAAGAATTATGTTATGCCTTCAGCTATAAAATGCATTACAAACAAGGATATCCTATTAGCTAACTAGTGAACTTAAAGCCACTTTGGAGAGGACATCTAAAGCCAACGAATAAAATTATGCAGAAGTATATCTTGAAGTGGTCCTGACCACTGTCACTAAAATTCTACCTAGCAGAAAAAGGATATCTTCCCATTGATAAGTCATATTAGAACTAAAACTTTAGGAAAGACAGAAGAGAGGAGGAAAGGGCAGGTGGACTAGGATAGACAGAGTAGAGGATACTACATTAACTAACTAATGGAAAGGCTATTACAATGGACAAGTTGTATTCCTCATTCCTGCCACTGACTTTTATATTTTATAGCCTTGGTTAACGTGCTTACTGATTTGTGCTTCAGAAATGCCCTCCAATCTGTTCAAACCTGTAATTTTTTAATGCTTAAACCATTATGATAACCTCATACTTTTCTGTTAGATCTAGTATCTTAGAAATGCTAAAATGATTAGTTCTGAAATCATACTGTTCCTAAAATAACTGAAATGCTTTCTATTATCTTTGTCTCATCATTCCTTTTCACTTTTATAATTATGTCAAGGAGAAGCACTAAGATCAACTCAACACTATGGTGAGTTTTTACCATATATATATCCTAGAACCTAATTTTACCTTTTCAAAACTCTAGTTTTCCATACCTGTCAACTCCTAATTGATGTCTTTATACTGTGAGCTCACTGTGTATTCGGAACACCAACCCCTGAAAAAGCTTAAGCCAGAGTAGCACAATGGAAGAAACAAACAAACCCAAAACGAAAACAAAGCCAAAAAAAGTCACACTCTGAAATACTTAATTATAGACATATATGCAAGGAATGGAGTTATCTAAATGGCTAAAGTAAATCCCCAAAGAAAGTTCTGAGTTCATCCCAACCAATTCAAACTTTAACCCCAAAAGTTCTTCTTTAATCAAATTATGTTAGATTTAGTTATGCGTTATTTTTTAAACAAGAGTTTTTACAAACCCATGGTTGCCTTTAAAGTACATAAAGAAAGAAAATTTTTAAAAAAGAAAGTTAGCCTTGCGATGCAAAGAAAGGAGAGTCAAATTACCTGCAAGCAGGCTGGGGCTGTGCCTGAATCCAAACCGCTGCATTTACCATTCATTATACAGCTGCATTATTGGGGGAAGGGGAGTTTAGAAGGGCACTGACCCCGAAAGTTCTCAATACTTCTCACTCATCATCAGGAAGGGGGAAGAAGGAAAGTTTTTTCTCTGGGTATTTTTTTGTTTGTTTGTTTTTGTTTTTTTGGCTCCTGAAAAGGCTGGCAAAGAACAGTAACAGTGCAAGCAGTTAGAATATTTCTTTAAAAAACAATTGTAAAAAATGCAAAACATTAAGGAATTTAAAACACCAAACTTTCGTTAATATAGAAGAATTTTCACTAGAGTTAGGCAGCCACCCCAAAACAGCATGGCAAAAGGGCACTGATATAAAGGAAATAAAATACCACACGAAAATCCAAAACAAAACTAAAAACATTTCAAATTAAACCTGGAAGACTAGAAGATTCCAACAGCAGATTTCTGTCCACTACTGAAACATTCCAAAATCCAAGCTTCAAAGGCGCCTAAATGTATCTTAAATGAAACTTTGTTTTTTTTTTTTTAAGAAAAAAAAGAAAGAAAGAAAGAAAGCAGTGAACCTGGTTATAAATCCTGCAATATATTACATTAAAGAATATCCTAGTATAACAAAACAAATTTTGAAATGAAATTAAACAAACAAACAAACAAATAAAAACAGTAGCAGCAGAGGTTACCTGTCTGAGCACCTACATTTTCTTAGGAGGGGATCGTGTCTCACCAGCCATATAGCCCATAAACCTTCTCAAAAAGAGTGAGCCAGGAGAAAAATGTAACACAAGATTTGATTTCACAATGTCTCTAAGCTCCCCAGACCCAAACTGAGGATTCACTGAATGAAGAGAATTTGTTTTCCATTGTTTTCTTCTTGAGAAAAAGATGATTTTGAAAGTCAATTCTCTCAATGCCTTCGATACCTTCTCAAAAGTCTGATAAAGTGCTTGATGAAATCAAGTCTCTTGGTGGTTTTTCTAATGTTCCAGCATATTTTCTTATTGATAGCATGTACAGAAAGATTTCAAAGTTCAGTGGAGCAAAAGCCAGCAGAAATGACCAATCAATTATTAGGCACCAAAAAAAGAAAAAAACTATTAAAAATTTTAAATTGAATAGTGTGTGTGTGTGTGTGTGTGTGTGTGTGTAGTCCAATTTTCATCATAGGTAACATAAAAACAATAGCAGAAAGAATTACTTTTAAAATACAATTAAGAATTACAATTTTAACAATATACAATTTTACAATAATTCAGATTTGGGCATGATAGAAATTATACATATTTAATAAATACATTTTTACCTCTCATAATAGCAATGAAGATTATACAAAAGTTATTCAACAATATGAAAATATATTTAACTTTCACTTAAATATCTGGGATGTTTCATTTGGGTTCTTCCAGAATGATTTGTTCATATTCTTTACCTTAATTTTTGAGGGAGTTCAAGAAGATATTCATGTTTTAAACCCTAAGATGACCATTCCTACCCTTCTCATTCTAACATGTGAGTGCAAATCCAGAAATAGGTTCGTAAAGCTATGTTTTAATATAGTGTGAATACACAAAAGATGGATCAGTAGTGAATAAAACTAAAGGTGAAATAGTCTCCAATAATTCTTATATTTGGTTAGTCTGATAAAATGTTTTCAAAGGCTATCTACATTTTTCCTGACACCTTATCCCACCCAACAGAAACCCTGAGTTTTTCATCAGTGTATGTGTTCTATTTGTTTTAAAAATTGGTAAATCTATATGCATGTAATATGCAAGTAATGTATCATTATGCAACAACCAGATGGTTTCTACACAAACATATGAATGACTTAATTAAGCACTTCTTTCTCCCTCATTTATTTCTCTATCCCAAATATTATGCATCCTCCTATGATCATTCAGTGAAAGAAGTACCAAGTGTTTCTTTCTGTTAATGAGTCAGAGGTACTTTTATATGTATATATATATATACACATACATATGTGTGTATATATATATACACACACACAGTAAGGCCCACAATAACCCTATGCAAGTCAAATTCTTTAAATGAGATTAGAATATCTTAAAATAAATTAGAAAATCCTCTTATCATCTTTTTCTGAGGTGAAATGAGACACTGCACGGATTAGAGGTACTATTCTATTTGCCAGCAATCAACCTTTCACTCAATTTTAATATTATTTAATTCTATGGAAAAAAACAAATTTTATTACATTCCTTTTTAAAACGGGGGAAAACTGTACAAGCATGATCAAACCTCTGTTAGAGCTGGTTAATACTGCTCTTTTATTATTGCCTTGAAGTCTCTCTAGTAGTGTCCAAGAAATTATGCTTAAGGTCCATCTGAAGGAAAAAAGCACTGGAGAGGCAAGAAAGGACTCGAGTAAAAGCTTCAGAGGATTGTAGTGAGATGGAACTTGCTGTTTAAAAAATTACGTTGAGCTCTGGAGCATCTCCATTTCTTAACACACCTTCTAAACCATTATTCAAATAGATTTACCCATGTTCTAAAGGCTCGTGTTATATGCCAATCTGGGGCTTTTATAACTTCAGAAATTAAAGGAATATAAAGAGTGGACAGTATTGAAGGCTTCAGAGTTGGGCTATAAGAGACTTAATACTGCAAATAAGTCCCCAAACAAAAACATCCAGTCCACCCCCCTAAAACCTACGTGTAATAGAAAATGCACAGCCAGAAGCAGAGAAAAGCATGTAGCCTTGAATAAATCATACACTGAACAGTCTAGAACCAAAGAAAAAAAACAAACAACATACATATACATAAAAAACCCTAAGAAGCATCTATTCTATGTCTTTAGTGAGTACGTCTACCCCAGTGTAGTTATTAAAACAAGTTATTTGTTATTTAAAGTAAAACTGTTTCCCCATCATGCTCCATTTTCTAGAATCTATCCTTTTTGATCGGTTGGTGTAAACAAAAAGCAAAACACATACACATGCATGCGTGCACACACACACATATATACTCCCTCCTAAAATGTGAAAAATGCAAATATATAACGCTGGTATTATAAATCACTTCAATTTTATGCTTAAGAACTTATAGGCCCTTGATCTGCTCCCCAAAAATATTTTTCCGTGTCCTTATACTTTAAATGCCCCACCACCAAAAGAAAAAAGGAAAAAGGAAAAGGCTTTAAATGCACATGTTTCAAGTCAGTGTCTTGTTAACAAAAAAGGTAGCACTTTCTTCACTTTGGCCATTGTTAAAGATGCAGGCATAGTTCAGGGAATGTTAGACTAGCATGTATTAAAAAAAATTTGCAACATTAACAGAGCATATATCTTTCAAAAAGATTAAAACACTAACAAATACAAGTCAATGCACATATTTTAAACTAGTGTAATTTTATCTACATTGGAGTAAATGTCATTTTGTGTACCAGACATTGCAATACTGTTCATTTCCCCATCATGCAAAAATGCCAGTTTTGTCATTAAAAGACCTTTATTGGGTCATATTAATGTTGCCCTCCCACCCAAATTAAGGGAAAACCAAAAACCAAAAATCATAAATCCCAGTAAAAGAGCTCAAGATTTCATAAACTATGAACATAAAGTTGCTAGTTAATATGGTAAAGTCAGAATTTTCAGATTTGCATGTAAAAATTTCTGTAATTTAGGTAGATGTTTTTCTCACTCGTTACATCTTTGCAACACAATGTGAGTTATGCTATGCTAAAATTTGTAGGAACTGTACAAAAGCAAAAGCAAGGGACCATGAAAAAAAACTGTGTTTTTCATGGCCTGAGAGCTACATATTTTTGATTAATTTAAAAGGGTAACTATGGGGGGGGGGGTTAACTATAAGAGCCTGACGTTTTTCTGAATCTCACCTCTTCTGCCTTTCTATCTGTAGTATCTGTAAATGGAAGTCAGTAACAACAGTAGAGGTCTAGTCTATTTCCCCTTTCTTCTCTCCTAACTAATTCTAATCAATTTTCTCTCATCTTCCTGAGTACCTTCCATGAACAGCATTGCAAGTTGGTTAAAAAAAAAAAAAAGAAAGAAAGAAAAAAAAAAGAAGAAAAAGAAAGTGAGTTTTACAAGGGTTTTGTTGGTTAATTATTTACCGGTGGAGTCACTCCACCAGGAGTTTGATTTCATTGGCTATCAGCTGGTTCATGTTGAATACGCCCCCTGGGAGCTTGGTGAGTAGCTCTCGCTCCGTGCTTTCAGGGTCGCTGTCAACAGAGCTGGAACTTGCGCTCATGTTGTCGACAGCAGTGCTGGCTGGGGGACCCAGCTCCGGCTCACTAGTCTCACTGGCCGTGGACACCACGGAGAGCAGGGACATACGCCGGGTGAGCCGGCCAGAGGGCAGGAGGGAGGCGGCATAGTCCGCTATGATACCAGCTACATCTAGATTACAAGCCTTATCAAAGGCGATGAAACCTACATTTGCATTGGCCTCGCAGACACAGAAGGAGCCGTCATCTTTCATCAATAGGTCAATGCCACACACATCCATCCCTAGGATATTAGACACCTGGATAGCTAGCTGCTTTCCTTGTTCACTCAACGAGCACATCATCCCCACACCACCTGGCAAAAAAGAAACAAGATAAGTTACCGAAATGATAAATTTCTGAAGTAAAACTAAAGCTTGCCTCTAACGTTAACTCTTAAATCAGTAATGATAACAAAGGTGCCATTCTGGTGTAAAATTGTGGCTTTTGAAGTCTAAGTTTTCTTCATTAGAGAATCCTTGTCCAATTCAAAGAAATAACTTAGTACTTTTTCAAAATGCTATTTTTTTTCTGAACATGGCATTAAACTTTCATAGATACCTATCTTACTTGCAATAATATGGATCGAGGGGAAGTTATCCTGAAGAGTTCATAGTTTTATAAAGGAAGGAGAGTAGAAAAGAGTATCAGGGAAAACTGTTACCTTTCCAAATAATAGGAAGAAATATGTCTGATTGGAGCATAGGAAAGAGGTTAGCCATTAACGGAATGTTAAAACATGAATGAGCATGCAGATTGACAGGAGTTTGGGAAAAGGGATGGAAATGGAATTAACGGTACCTTACAAACCACCAAACATTAGAAAAAAGAAAAAAAGAGGAAGAAACAATTTAAATAATACACACAAGATAAAACTGAAGGAATAAAATGAATTGTATTGGCAATTACACTAAAAACAAAACTCAAATTTCCCATGGAAAAGGTGGAAACTGATCAGATTGGTATGAAAGACAAAGTTTATCTATATGCTGTACTAAATGGAAAAAATTTTGAAAACTAAAGGGATGGGCAAAGAGATAAGGGACGAAGTCAAAAATAAACTTCACTTTATAGCCTTACATCTCTTGAATTAGTATATATTCATATATATTTTTTCTTTTATCAAATATTGACAGTAATCAATCATGCATTGGCCCAAAACAAACAAAACATTAATTTTTCTTTCTTTTTTTTGACAAAGAAAGAGCTTGTATGCGGGAGCTGGACAGACTGAAGGGACAGAAAGAATCCCAAGCAGGCTCCACAATCAGCTCACTGTGGGACCTCACAACCCTGAGATCATGACCCAAGCTGAAATCAAGAGTTAGACACTCAAGCCGAGTGGAGGGAGAAAACAGGCTCCATGCAGGCAGCCTGATGTGGGACTCAATCCGGATCTCCAGGATCAGGCCCTGGGCTGAAGGCGGTGCTAAACCACTGAGCCACCCGGGCTGCCCCAAGAATTTCAGAAATTATAAATTAATGATTTAAGTAACCAAAAGATTATTAAGGACTCAAATTGCAACACTGATCCCCTAAAGGAAAATGAAACCCACCTGTAAAAACACTTCATACCAAAACTTTTACTTTGAAATAAGAAATTAAGTACTCTTAGAAAAAGGAACTGAGAAGAAAGATTTAATAAAGACAAAAAGTTGAATGACTAGAATAGAAAAAATAGAACAAAAGAAATCCAAATGCTACTTTGACAAGATTATGAATGATATCAAAGACAGAACTGCAGGGCAGCCCTGGTGGCTCAGCGGTTTAGCGCCACCTTCAGCCCAGGGCAGGATCCTGGAGACCCAGGATCGAGTCCCACGTCAGGCTCCCTGCATGAAGCCTGCTTCTCCCTCTCCCTGTGTCTCTGCCTCTCTCTCTCCCTCTGTCTCCCATGAATAAATAAATAAAATATTTAAAAAAAAAAAAAAAAAAAAAAAAAAAAAGACAGAACTGCAGACAAAGCAGAGGTTCAAATAAGCGTAAGCAATTATCTCAAACTGGTATCAAAACCTGAAACCTGAAACAAATGGTTGATTTCTAAGCAAATGAGAGATTATCAATATCAACATTGATCCAAGAAGCAGCAAACTTTAAAGAGGCCAACTGTTATTACAGAAGAGACTGGAAAGGTGATAAAAGAAGTACTTCTACAAAAAGAATCAGGACCAAATGGGTTCAAAGTGGAGTTTTGTTTAGCTATCCTTTATTCCAATGTTACTTTACCTATAAAATGCCCTAGGAAAAGAATAAAAATTCCCCCCAATACAGTCAAAGAACGAATGTTATATAACTTTGATATAAAAAATGATCAAGATGCTTTTAAAAACACTATGGGCCAATCTTTAATTATTAAAATAGATGTAAATATTTACATGAAATACTAAAGGAATTCCAGTCAAAAATATGCTATTACCATTTAAAGAAGGTTTATTCTACAATTGCAAGGGTAGTTCAAAAACTGTTTTTAGGGATCCCTGGGTGGCGCAGCAGTTTGGCGCCTGCCTTTGGCCCAGGGCGCGATCCTGGAGACCCGGGATCGAATCCCACGTCGGGCTCCCGGTGCATGGAGCCTGCTTCTCCCTCTGCCTGTGTCTCTGCCTCTCTCTCTCTCTGTGACTATCATAAATAAATAAAAAAACTTAAAAAAAATAAACTTTTTCAAAACTGTTTTAAATCTAAAATTTATCAACAAAATGCAATACATAAAGAAATTAAAGGTGGAAAAACACACTAATGATCTTATCAATACAAGGACGCCAAAGGCACTAGATAAAATTCATTCCTACTAAAAAAAAACAAAAAACAAAACAAAACAAAACAAAACAAAACAAACTCTAGTAAAGGTACTTAAATATCCGAAATAGCAAATCATTAAATCCATTTAATTGCTATTTTTTTATTTTTTAAATATTTCATTCAAATTCAATTTGGCAACATATAGTATGACATATATAACACCAAGTGCTCATCCCATCATCCCACGGGCCTTCCTTAGTGCCCGTCACCCAGTTACCCCATCTCCACCCTCCTCCCCTTCTGCAATCCTTTGTTTCCCAGTTAGGAGTCTCATGGTTTGTCTTCCTCTTAATTTATCCACACTTAGTCTCCTCCCTTTCCTTATAATCCCTTTCACTATTTCTTATATTCCACATATGAGTGAAACCACATGATAACTGTCTTTCCCTGATTGACTTATTGCACTCAGCATCCCTCCAGTTCTATCCATATTGAAGTAATGGTAAGCATTCATCCTTTCTGATGGCTAAGTAATATTCCACTGTAAAAATAGGAACATTTCATAAATTTGCATGACAACCTTGTGTAGGGGCCATGCTAATCTTCTCTGTATTGTTTATATGCTGCCAAAGTGAGCTTTAATTTTCATTAAAGCAAGTTCAATGAAAATCAGAAACTTAGATACTTGCAATCATTACACAAACACTGTACTGGAGATTCTAAAGCAGTGATTCTCAACTGGTAAGAATTTAGAAACTGAATAGTGGCATTTTGGGCTGTTTAACTGAGGATAGCTGCTCTATAGGTAGCATTTTATTGGTTATTATAGGTCAGAAATGTTGAACAAAAATGACAAACTACCTAACTGAAAAGAGGACAAATATAATAAAAGTAATTCATATATAAATACACATAAATTATCAACAAGCTATGAAAAGATACTCCCATCATTAACAGAGAAATAAACTGAAAGAAACAGTGAGATAGCATTTAACTCCCGTTAGATTGGCAAAAACCTGAAAAAGAAAAAAGTAACACTAGTGCTTGTGGGCTGGAGGAAAAAAGGTATTTAATATGTCAGAAGTAGAAATACACATATAGTTTTCTGGGAAATTAACTTGCCCACATCTATAAAAATTAAAAGTAAATACATTTTGATCCAGCAATAGTCAATAAAGCACTTACTACAGTACCGGTGCTAAAGAGATGGTAATTGCCATTACTGTAAATATTGAATATAAGAAAATTCCTATTTTCAGAGGTCTTTTTTAGGCCTCTGAACAACCTGCTGCCAGAGTGGGAGGGATGGGGTATAATAGGTGAAGGAGGTGATTAAGAGGTACAGACTTCCAGTAATAAGTCATGGGGGCACCTGGGAGGGTATAGTTTGTTTATCAAGACAGAAGTACTGAAAAGCACTTTTAAGGGAAAGAGAAACAAATTCAGAACTTGGGGAGGAAAAGGAAAAATAACCATGGTGGGGGGGGTAAACAGAGAACTTAATTCAATTGATAACTTATTTCTCAAGCTGGTTATGGTACATACTTTCCTAGGAAAAGCCTCAGTTACTTCAAAATTTTAAAAGTATCACTTCTTAATGTAAAATTAACTTACCTTTTTAATTTCTTTGCTTAAAGTATAAAAAGTAATTGTTAATTAAAGTCTCACAGTAGAAACGTAAGAAAGTAAAAGTGTCCCAGAAGGGAATCCCGGGGTGGCTCAGTGGTTTAGCGCCGCCTTCAGCCCAGGGCGTGCGTGATCCTGGAGTCCCAGGATCGAGTCCCACATCAGGCTCTCTGCATGGAGCGCTGCTTCTCCCTCTGCCTGTGTCACTGCCTCTTTCTCTCTCTGTCTCTCATGAATAAATAAATAAAATCTTAAAGAAAAAAAAAAAAGTGTCCCAAAAATGAAAAGATGCCATTCAGCTCTGTAGCGGCAAATAAGTATATTATGATGGGATGAAAAATGGAAAATGGGATATGAAGAACTAATGCCAGGAGGCAGAAATCATTTTTTTTGCTTTTATTTTTTTTTCCAGAAATCATTTTTTAGAGTAGAAAAGAGGCTATTACCACTGTTAGCTTTCAAATCCCCTGTGCTCCTATTCTATGCCCCTATACTGAATTTCAAATTTATCAATATATATGTGTATATATACACCACACACGCAAATATATACAAATATACATATATATATATCTTTAAGATTTTATTTATTCATTCATGAGATACACAGAGAGAGGCAGAGACACAGGCAAAGGAGAAGTGGGCTACCTGCAGGAGCCTGATTGCGGGACTCATTCCAGTTCCACAGGATCACGACCTGAGCCAAGGCAGACGCTCAACCACTGAGGCACCCAGGCACCTCCCAGTATATTTTTTTTATAGTTTACTGCATAAATTTATATTCCCAGCAAACTACTATAGATTTTTGCATATATTTATATTTTATATAAATAGAATCATACAACATGTACTCTCTTAGGTGACTTTAATTTTTTCTCAACATTATGTTTCTGAGATTTATCCCTGTGTTTGTATTTCTTAGAGGTAACACGGGCAAATAATGCAGGGTCTGTTAGTCTACTGTAAGACTATAGACTAGTGTACTTTGAATGAAACAGGGAACCACTGGAGGATTTTAAACAAAGCTTGACTTGATTGCACTTGTATTTTAAAAAGATCACATCGCTGCTGTATTAGGAAGACACTGTAGGAGACTAAGGATGGAAGCAAGATGACCAATCAGGGGATACAACAAGTAATCCAAATAAGGTAAGACAATGTTACTGGCAGAGATAATGAGAAACTGTCAGATTTGGATACGTTTAGAGAGCAGAAATATAAAGAAATTGAAATCTGACAGTTTTGATACGTGGTGTAAGATTCAGATGACTCAGGCAGCCCCAGTGGTGCAGCGGTTTAGCGCCGCCTGCAGCCCGGGGCGTGATCCTGGAGACCCGGGATGGAATCCTACGTCAGGCCCCCTGCATGGAGCCCGCTTCTCCCTCTACTTCTCTCTCTCTCTCTCTGTCTCTATGAATAAATAAATAAAATCTTAAAAAAAAAAAAAAAAAAGATTCAGATGGCTCTACAAGAGTCTCAACAAGAGACTCAACAAGAATTGCCATTAAATGATAAGGAGAATATGAGGTGAAACACACTAAGAGGGGGAATTAGATTGGAAGTCCAGTTTTGGAGAGGATTAAAATATCTGTTAGACAACTACTTGGACATACTGAGTGGACAGTTATTTATATGTACTTGGAGTTCAAGGAGAAAGCCTAAAATGGAGATATAAACTTGAAAATAAAAACATAGGGATCCCTGGGTGGCGCAGCGGTTTGGCGCCTGCCTTTGGCCCAGGGCGTGATCCCGGAGACCCGGGATCGAATCCCACATCGGGCTCCCGGTGCATGGAGCCTGCTTCTCCCTCTGCCTGTGTCTCTGCCTCCCTCTCTCTCTCTCTGTAACTATCATAAATAAATAAAAATTTAAAAAAAAAAAA